>NC_083109.1:64274400-64957685 GCF_949774975.1 Lagenorhynchus albirostris
CCAGCAAGAGATGAAAGCCCAGAGTCTTCTCAGGCCTTCTCTGACTGTGTCTCACTCTTAGCCTGCACATGGCTTTCTCGAGTCCCAGGCACACATGGAAGCTTTGAAAAGCCCTATTCCCACATATGTCTCTTTCTCAGGCTTCTTGATCTATTACCTGTCCCAAGTATTGCTGCAGGGTGCTGAGGCCAGTACCTGTCTGTGCCTTTAAATGCTTTTAGCAAAAGCCACCTGTCACCCCAGCCCCAGGAATGCCCTGAGTGTGGAAACAGGAAGCCTTTCCACCTGTCCTGAGGGAGCCACCAGGCAGGCTGACCCCACCACCACAGTTGTTCAAGAACAGTTTCCCTTCTGGCACTCGCAACCAGCACGAGAAGTCTGGGTCACATCCTCATGGCTATGGAGTGTGGGGGATGGTGGGTGGGCAATCTGAAATGCCACTGCACCCTCTCACCATAAAGAAGCAGTTTCTCTCTTCACCAGGTTTTCCCTTTGCTGTTGTTAGTTTTTGACTAGATTTCAGAGTTCTTCAAAAGCTGACTCTGACAGTCTTCACCAGCTCATTAGTTGTTTTGGGGAAAGAATGGAGCCCTGGACTTCCCTATTCCACCGATTTTGGTTGCCCAGCACCTTTTGAGCACTCTTTCTACGTTTGGGGAAATTCCTATATTGTGAGTCTAAATATCCCCAAGATGGAGGCTCAGGACTTGTTTTCCCTGTCTCCCTTGCAGCCAGTAGTGCACTGACATCCTAGCAAGATTGGCCCTGTATCTCAGAAATACATAAAAACATAAATGTATTAAGGAACACAGGGTGCTTTTGTCATTCAGGATCACATGCTTAGCACTGGCTCAGCATGAACTGTAATCCTAAACATCCCATTTCATAACACCGTTTAGGCCCCCAAGAATGTTCTCCTCACCTCTTACCCTAAAATCTCTAAACAAAGGGCAACTGTATCTAAATATCAGAAAGGTTTGTGGGGAGTGGCCTCTGCCAGTGTTGCAGACAGGCACCATGTCAGAGTATGCGAAGAACTTTAGCATTGAAAATACTTAAGTGAAAGGACAAATTAACTTCTTAATAACTTCTCCTTCTCAAGCAGCACGTGTGCAATAGATTCTAGCATAACAAGCATCACTTGCCAGCAGTGCTGAGCGTCCATTTTTCTGTTTCTCTTCATGTTCCTGCTTGTCCTTTCCAAGGAACATTTTGCAATTTAAGTAGTTAATATCACTCTCTAATTTGTGTATGTGAGATACAGAATTTCTATTTGGATAGAAATTTCCATTCTTCTATCCAAAGACAGAAATATAAAGTAATACCAATTCTTTATATTAGCAACTAGATTGACACTGAATAGTACAACTGCAAAAAGTCATGTAAGAGAAATATTACATAATAAAACTATTAATAAAATTGTTTTCAAAATATTAAAATTTTCTAGCTTTAAACAACTTTGATTTAAAACTTTGATATTCAATACTTATATAATCTGTATTTTGCCCTGTAATTTTAATACCTTTGAATACTTAAAAAGCAACTTCACTGAGGCTTTTGAGCTTTAAAATTTTTATATTAACTTTCATTTATGTCTTCTATGAAAACATATTCAAATTTTTATATTTTGAAACTAATTACACTTTTTTTGTCTTTTGGATCACTACTGCCTGTAGAACATAAACTATGCAAAAACCTTTATTATAACAACATATTTAGTGATTTTATGAAAAATGAAGGCAAGAGAAATAAATTTTATGGACTATATAATAGTTTATAAATTATGAATGTCTTTCTCATTCAAATATTGCTGTCCCATCAACTTGCTCAGAATATATGCAATAATTCAGTTTAGACATTCTGCCAACTTCATCATATAAAACCAAATTTGTTTGGGGTTTCATTGTTGTTATGAAGCTGTCAAGATAGGAGATGAGAACAAACATATTTTACTAAACATCTTGTTAGCTTGATTTATTACTTTTGTTTTTGCTTTTGTTTTTTTGCGGTAGGCAGGCCTCTCACTGTTGTGGCCTCTCCCGTTGCGGAGCACAGGCTCTGGACGCGCAGGCTCAGCAGCCATGGCTCACGGGCCTAGCCGCTCCGCGGCATGTGGGATCTTCCCGGACCGGGGCACGAACCTGTGTCCCCTGCATCGGCAGGCGGACTCTCAACCACCGCGCCACCAGGGAAGCCCTTGATTTATTACTTTTAAATACACAGACATATGACACCCAGGCCTCTTTTTGAACTCTTGCCCTGGCACAGTCTGCTTACAGTGGAGTGTGAAGCTTTGATCCAATAGAACAGTGTTTCTCAACCTGGGGTGATTTTTGGTTGTCTCAACTGGCATGTAATGTGGGGAGGCCAACAATGCTGCTAACATCGTATAATGTACAGGACAGACACACACAAACACACACACACACACACACAGAATTATCCTGCCCAAAATGTCAATTGTGCCAAGGTTGAGAAACCATGCATCAAAGGCTAACATGAAGTCAGTGTAGAACTGATAGTAGTAAGGGTGATAGAAACCTCAAGCTTCCAGAAACAGCAGGGGCAAAGAACTCAGGAGCTGAGTTTTTGAACAGAATGGGCCAGAGGTGTAACGGAGATACCAGCCCTGGAGGAAAGCCTCTGGCCCTTCCAGAGACTGAATTACCTTATATCCTGTAATAAATTAAACTAGCTAGAGTGGTTTCTGTTTTTTGCAACGAAAAATGATGACTAATAAAGCAGGTAGTACTGTATACCAGAAACTAACACAACCTTGTAAATCAACTATACTTCAATATTTTCAAAAAGCAGGTAGGACTAATATCCCAGCCCCCATTTGACAGATGACAAGATTGATCCCCAAAAAGCTCCAGAGCAGATTGGTGAAAGAGCTGCAAGTAGGCCTGTGTTAGTTTGCAAGTAACTAGAATTTAGTTCAAATCAGTAAATTTAATTTTAGCTTCATTAATTTATTTTAAATACACTAAATTTAAATTTAGTTCAAACTAGTACTTTTGAAAAAAAATAGTGGAGAATGTTATTCCTTGCTCACAGAATATGAACATGGGAAGGGTAGGGTGCAGCTGCATCTCAGGAACCACTGGAAGCCAAACACCGTAAGGACTTGATGCATCTGTCTGCTCAGGGACATTCCTCTGTTGCTCCAAGCATCTTCTTCCACGTGGCCGAAATCATGATAATCAGCAGCACTCAAGGTTTTTATCTTATCATTTCCACCATTTTAAAGACACAAACCTCACGTCTTCCAGGTTCAAAAACCCTCATGTATCCTCTACCTGGTTTGAGGCAGGTGCCCCACCTAAGGACGGACTGTCTGTGTCAGAGGGCTGCGGGTTGGGGGTACGTAAGAGCCACGTGTACGCATGGAGGCGGTTGCGGTGGGTAACGGAAAAAGCCACGTTGAGAACAGAGGGTCCTACAGTCTCCTGACATCCACTCAAAGAATGATAAACCCTATTATTCTATAGCCCACCCATTTCCTTTTTGTAACTTAATAAGCCCTTACTAAATTTCAGAGATTGCTCTAAGCACTTGTAGCAGGAGGCTAGTAACAAAGCAGAATCATCAACGGGTGATTTCTTGCTCTTCCTACTCTGTCATTGCTGAAGAGCTGGATCTCTGCACTGTCATCCACACTCCCAGGCCTGGGCTAATGCAGCCCAGTGCCCATCACCATGGCAGAAAGAAACAGGGTGCATGGGAGTTCTCCCACCAGCCACTAGATGCTCCAGCCTGGAACACACATCACTTCTGCTCACAGCTCATTCATTGACCAGAATTAATCACATGGAAAGTACATGTGCCTGTCAGGTGGAGAACCTGAATATTTTGCCAACAGCTCTAATTACCATTCCAGCACTTTACAAGCATTATATTTAATCTTAATGACCACCACAGAGAGTAGTACCATTATCCCTACATTAAAGATGAAGAAACTGATGCACATAAAGGAAAGGCAACTGGCCCAAGATCACACAGCATGTGATCCATTCTATTAACCATATCTTTCTTTACTGCCTCCCTTATTTTCTGTGTGGTCTGCAGCACTTTCATTGCCCATTAGATTACTTAAAACATAAAACTGGGAACCTGGGTGCCAGGACAGTGACCTTGAACTGAATCCTGCCCATATCCCACTCTACTCCCATGCTTCCCTGAGACTGATTCTTGGGACCATGGAATTCTGTGGACTCAACACTATAACACAGGCACTGGATGGGATTACACTTTTAAAAACACTCTCCCATGGCCCAGAGGGTCAGTGATGACTTTTTTAAACATGCTGACATCTTTGATAGGCTAGATGCTGGGGACAGAGATAACAGGGTTCCTGCTGTGGAACATGGACTAGATGTTGGCACACCCTGGGTACCCCAAGTGCCTGGATATAGTAAACATATAATAAATTTAGTTACACACTGAAGATAAAGAGAATGTATGCCAGAACATAAGGGCCAGAAAACTTAGACTGGTAAAGCATTTAAATCCTGACTTTGCCACTCCCTAGCATCTTCAATAAATGGTGTCAAAGCTCTGTGCTTCATTTTTTTCACCTGAAAAACTGGAGCCGGCAATAGTAGCCATCATGCAGAATTAAGATGAAATGAGATGATACATGTAAAGCTCTTATTCCATGCCTGGCATATAGCAGTAAACATTTAACAAACACTAAAAACTACTATTAGCCTTATTAAGGCATTTATATCTTTAGGAGAGAAAAGATAGAGTATAACAACACATGTTCCTTTTGGAGGAAGATTTACGATGGAAGTGACATTTAAGCTGGATCTTGGGAACACCTCTGGGGAAGAGGAGAAGGCATTCCAGGTGGGGTGAGCCATAAGCAAGGGCTCAGAGGTGGGGCACATATGTCGGGGTGATTTAGAGTTTAGGATTAGATTATCTCTACATTAAAGATGAAACAACTGGTATGGTCAGCTGTTTTGGGAAACAGTGAATTCGACTGGAAAGCCAAGTAAGAATCAGACTTCGGGTCTCCCAGAGCTTGCTTTCTTCGGGGTCAGTAGTGGAAAGCGAACTTCCTAGCCTGGGGAGAAGGGAAAAGTAATCTCAGATGCTGACCTGACCAAGGAAGGCTGTAATAACTCTGGCTTTCCCAGAGAACTGAGTACTCAGAATTCTATCTACCCAAGTTACCCAGAGGCAAGGCAAAACAGGTTCTAAATGAGGACACGGCATGCACTGGCGCGGACACAGATGTGCTGCTAAAACATGGAGGATGTTCTTGGCAGCGGTTTTGACTTCCAGGGTCTGGGTACGTGCTGCAGCCCCCTTTAACACTGACTCAAAGTGCATCTGGTGGGCTGTCCCACTCCGAACCCCAGATCTCTGCCGGCTGGCAACAGTAGCACGTTAGGAGGAAAAGCTGAGTTCACACCACAGCAAAGTACAACTCTGAGCCAAGTCATTATGCCAGCAGGAACCTAAACTATCTCCAGAGCCTCAAACCCAGGCGTCTAGACCCAGCCAACCAGCCCCCGGTCATGTTACAACTCTTACTGGGTCTCAGAAACAAGGACTAAGGCCACCTGCTTCCTCACTCATGTGCTGTTAAATTCATCAACAGGTCACCCAATTTTCCTTATCCAGATTTTTCCCAGCCTTGTTCATTTTAAAGGACACAGGATCCCTACTAATGGCAAATAGGGCCATTTTCTTGTCCTCACTTTAGCATTTGAAGTCAATGCCCAGTATGATATTCAGTGAACGTGTACTTACTGAGTCTTCCCCTATGTGCCATGTATCAGGCTAGAGACCAGACAACAGTAAACAAAACATGGCCTCCATCCACCTAGAGCTTACAAATTTGGCATTAAGAAAACCAATCAACCATTAGCTCTTTGGTCTTCTAGACTCACTTCACTTCAGTGTCTGACAAATACAGCTGTAAAATGACTGTCAAGTGCTATTTTATATAACCTCATCTTTCCCTCAACTGAGGTAGATTTTTTTCCATTATCCCCAATATACAGATGAGGGAATCAAAGTTATTACGTGGAAAAGCAGGCCTCAATCCTGGTGTACTGAGCCCCCAAACCCATGTTACTTACTCATGGCCTTCCAAACATCAGAGGCCCCAAACCCAGACATGCCTCTCAACTTTTCTTCTCGCATTTTGGCAAGTGAGGCCTACCACATGTGGTTACCAGCCACATCTCTAGGGTGTCTAGGTACTCCTGTTTCCCATATCTTACAGTAGGCCCTCCTTCCAGGAAGTTACTAAGTTACTGAATACAAGCCATGCACCAGTCCATGTTAGCAACCCCATGAGGTTAAGTTGTCCCTGTTTACCCAACAGGAAGAACAAAGAAGTCGTCACTTGCCAGAATTCACCTTACGCCAGGTCAGCAAGGGTTTTTACCAAGAACTGTCTGACCCAGAAGAAAGTCAAAAAACAGCCCTATAGGAAAGTTATCAAAACAATCCCAATGGAGAACTGTGAAACTTATCCTTTTCTGAAAAGAAACATAAAATCAAACCCATACATCAGACAGGTTTAGGCACCTAACATCCTATTGGGTCTATTGGACATCTTGTAATAAGGCCTACAACCTGACAGCCTTTTTAACTTTGGCCCACTTGACCAGCAGACAACTGAGGAAAAGTAGCTGCTGTCCTTTTTTGTAAGGCTGAGCTGCCCCATTCACCCTACTCCTATGCAGGAAAATACAGCTGGCTAGGTGCTCAATTACATAACATACCCAGGATCTCTTCCAAGCGTCCTTTCTCCTTGGCCAGACCCACCAAGAATCAAGAGTCTAGACTGTGCTGTCCAATACGGAACACCAGCCACATGTAGCTATTAAAAGAGGCTCGTCCCAATTAAGATGTGCTTTAGGTGTAAATAAATGTAGTGTTCATCATTTCAAAGACATCATGAAGAGTACAATCCCATTCGTTTTTCACATCAAGTATATGCTGAAATTTTAACTTTTGAACACAAAATGTTATTAAAAAAAAAATCAATCCCAGCTGTTTCTCTTTGTCTTCACGCGGCTACTAGAAGGCTTAACTACACATTAGTGTAGCTCTTGTTACAGCTGTACTGGACAGCACTACTCTTAGAAGGGAGAGTGGAGCCGTGGTCTGTTTCACAAAAGCCACCCCTGCCCTCTCTTTGGTGTCTGAGCTCTTTACAAGCATATCCCAGGTCAAGTGGTCCAGTAAACTAATTCTCGCCAATTCCAGAATATACTTGGTGACAGGTTTACAGTAAAACTAGTTTTTAAAAGATGGTCCACTTTTTGGAAAAAATGACATTTTATAACCACATATTGCTAAAATGTCCCTGATATGCCATCCAAATTTACTTTGAGATGAGTCTTAGTGAGCTGTGGGGCTCTAGTTATCTGTTTCCTTATGAGCACTTACATAATCAACTACAACCATATCATATTTTTAGGGCTTGAAATGTGTATTCTGTCAAGCTAAAAAGAGGAAAGGCACCACTCCTTCCAGGGTTAATGTAAGACTCCAGAAAGGGACAGCTTCACCACCTGGACCCCAACCCAGAGTCAACCATCCAGGGCCAGACACACCCTCCTCTGGTGAGCCACAAGGGTGACGGCGAAAGTTATCCCAAGTCAAAACTTTCTTCTACGTCAAGGAAACAGCATTCACCAATTAACACAAAGGCTGTACACTCCCGCAGACGCTCTTGCTACTCTGCTGTACAAAGTTCAAAACGACTGAGGGAAGCACCAGAGTCCTCTGAGGCATTTTATTTGCACGTATGTATTACATCCCTAGAAAAAGAATCCAAGGATTTTCCCTCCTGTGTGTTTTCGTCTTGCTTCTTCATGGTCCATGATGCCAGCTGAGGTTGTCAGTACAATGAAACTATGGAAAGTTTAAAAAAAAAAAAAAAAAAAAAGCTGGTAAGTTTTTCCTAAGAATGTTCAACACAGAGCTACTTTCTGGTACAGAAAAACTCCAACATTTATCAGTGCTTAAGATGCCTTCCCATAATGGACACACAGACTAATGCTGCCTCCACAGGCTGGCAGTACACAGGCACGGTTCCTAGAACCAAAGACCCAAACCCAGAGATATCAGCTATACACATACAGCCCTGGCCTCAGCTAACAACGAGAAGCAATGTTACCTAAGAGCAAAGACTGGAACTCCTTTAACTTCAAAATGTCACTTTCTGCTCTCAAGGAGACATGCAATCTAAAGCATTAAAGTACTGACTGAATTGTTTCTGCCACTTACTGTGTGTACCATCACAGGCAAACTACTGTACACAGTTATTTGGACAAAGGGCGTCCCACCTGGCCTGGCTACCTCATGGGTTACTATGGGGATCAACGTAAGACACAGAAGGTATGCCAACTGGGAGGCATGAAAATTAGTATCGTAACTACAATCAGAAATGACTCGCTCATGACACTATACCTGTTATACGGCAGCCACGAAGTGGGAGTAAATTCAGCATCACCAAACATGACTGTGGGTTTAAGTTCTTAACCACAAATAGATAAGCACTTACTGTGTCAGATCTTAAAGTGCTTTACCAGAACTAAATCAGGTGATACTATAACTTACAAGAGAACTACTACCATTTTTAAGATGAAGAAATCAAGGCTATGACTTGCCCAAGGCCTCACAGGTTTAAAGCAGAAAAACCAGGATTTGAACTCAGTCTCTTACCGAGGAGGAAGATTTTCAAATCGAGTTTCCCCAGAGGCCAATGGTTGAGAAGTCATTCTGGCCATAGGAAGGGATTCACAGTGAACATATATGAACTATATGCACTGAGCCAAAAGAGCAGACATTAAAGGGCACACAATTCTGCTGTCTCTCAGCCAGCCTCAGCTCTTCCACGCCTCTCAGAAACTAGAGCCTAACACATGAAGTATGGCAACACAGAAGCTAATCCTTGAGTCAAGGATGGAAACGGAGACAACTGCTACTGCTATTAAGTTAAAAAAAAAAAAAAAGCTCAAGTCAAACTGCATCACAGGGATCCACAGCATTAACTTTTAAATACGGAAAATTGACTCACCCAAACTGACGGGACGGGAGCAGGTTATTCTGCCATTTTTCTAGATCTTTCAGTTGCACATCAAACCTGGGGCTGATCACTCCACACTGTAAAAACAGAACAGAAAACGCTGTTCACACTTCACCAATAACAGAAAAAGAGTAACACTAAAATGCATTTATAACTGAATAGTCATATAAACCACCCAACTCAACATTTAATGGGTAACTATTTTGTACAATCTTTGATATAAATGCCATTTGAAAAACACAATTAAGACTATGCCTACTTAGGAAGAAAAGGCAAACTATTGAAAAAGTCAACAGAAGAGGTAAAACACCAAGATAACACCAGTGTGCATTCCTATGGCCCACAGAGCTGCCTCAGCACAAATGACCAGATTTTAAAGAACTCAAGTCTTAGACAAATAAATTATAGTCAAGCCCTACTAATCTAGCAAAATGTATAGAAGGCAGAACGAGGTAGAGTTATCCCACCCGCATGCTATGACAGTGTTGGGTGGGAGAGATGACACAGCAACAACTATCCTCCAAAGTGAGAGCTAAGAGCCAAGGCACTACAATCCATCACACCTAAACCATAAAACACAATAAAGTTTCAAATATCCACTAACAGGCTACATGAATCTATCCGTGGGTTCACACAAGGTCTATGACTACATCCAATTTGGTGGAAAATGAGGGGACTAAAAGTCTCTAGTTAATTAGAGCTAAATGTGACCCCGCCCTCTGCTAGACCACCAACTCTACAAATCACTAGCGCACTTAAAAAAAAAAAAATCAAAGCAGGAAGCCTCCTGCTGTTTACACACAAGAAATGATCACGTGAGAACACTCAGGATTAGTACCTTTAGAGGGCTAAGGGAGCGGACAGAAAGTTGTGTGTGCACATCCACAGAAGAATCATTCAAGATTCCAAGATGCTTAACTGTAAACTAGAAGAGGCTATGAGATTAGAACTTAGTGAAGTCTTTGGAGCTGGTACACTTCCCTAGACAGATCTGAACCCACAGAAACTGAAAATGGACCTGTCATGCCCAACTGCCCCATGGCAGGAGGCCCACTCAGGTTCTTCTTTTTATAACATCACCTTACCAGCTACAAATGTCACTTGACTGTCAAGGGCAATCCCACACTGGATGCAAGCAATACAGGGATAGGAATAGGGAAAACCCAAGCAAGCTACAGTGAAAGACCTTTCTGAGGCCTCTACACTACCACACCCAGGCTTGCTTTATTCCAGCAGCAAAAATCCCTTCCATTCAGCTAGCAGAACTCCAGCACATCCACTCCCAAAGCAGATGAATCTTAAGAGGATACAATCAAAGCAAGAATTTTCTTAATCTATAATCTTTAAACACTACCTTACTTCCCAACTGCATTACAATTCCACAATAAGGTACATCTATCTCCTGCATGAAGGAAACTGAGGCAAAAATGTCTTATAAAGTAAGAAAATTGCAACTGAGAGAAACCAAAAACTAATTCAAACAGTTAAATGTGGCAGGGCCTGGATTTCAACTACCTGTTAGCCAGGATTTTCTAAACTAGTATACCACTGAACAAGGATGTCACAAATGAGTTCCATTTGGGAAATACTCTGTTAAAACTTATTTCTCAAGCTATTATGTGTAGTTCAAGAGAAATGTGGTACAGGGCACTTCTCCAACTAAGTTTTTTTGGTTTTGCTTTTTTAACATCAACAAAAGCTGCTGCAGGACAGCTTTAAACTATATACTGGAACCAGCTCTTCCACAGTTTACTGAAACCTTGAGCAGGACTCAGCTCTCAGCTTCCTAACTCCTAAAAACAGGGGAAAAAAGACACGCCCTCTTGTACTTCAAGAACATTGTGAGGGTCAGAGCGAAAGAGAAGTGAATCCAAATCCTTCCGTGGGATTGGAGTCTAATGGCTACAACAGAACAAAACAAGACATAGGCCCAAAATTCCCTTCAAAAATTCTTCAAAGGCTTCAAATTCAGTAGTTTTCATCTGACACTAAGTATCCACACAGGAAGCAAATTCACTATGTAAGGAACCAACTTTGTAAAATAGGAATTGTTGGTCCAGGAAATAACCTTATCAATAAATCTGGCCCCTGTCACTAACCACTCACTTTCTTGGCCCGTGTGCCCCACTCTGTTGGACCCCTTGCAAATAGAAAAGCTACAAACCTGAACACAGAAAGCAGGGTAGCAGCTTAGAGACCCCCAACTTGCTTATAGACAGATACCTGCCCCCAAAATACATGGAATCAGAATCAAATACGGCGGAAAGAAGTTGGGCGGGGCGAGTGAACGGAATTATGGGAAGCGGTCGGGCTATCGCGAGACTTTCAAAAAGTCAAAAGAATCAAACAGATTCAGTAGATTATGCCTACAGGGAGAAGAGACCTCAAAGACATACATTCAGCCTATGTCAGCAAAAACAGAAATATTAATAGTTAGAGAATCCCATACTCTCTGTTCAAAATACCCAACAATCACCAAGCGAAACGAAGGACCAAAAGTTATTTACATTGTCAGGACTAGTGGCCTTGAGCCACCCAAGATTCAAACACCAGTATCATCGGTTGTTCATTCTCACCCAACCCTCCCGCATCTCCCTTCAGATACCTTCTACTCCACAAACACTAAGTTAACTCACAATTCTACCTGGAGAACAAACGAAGTAAAAGGTCCTATATAAAAATTAACGATTTTAATCAATCCTTAATCTTTTTAACCTAAAGCAAGCACATTATCTGATTCTACAAGGGCAATTATAACATGGAACACCTTGGTAGACCATTCTGAAGGTTCTTAAACATGGAAGATAATCAATCCTTACCTTATTTAGCCTGCCTGTGAGGTTCACAACAATTTTCCCAGCCCTGTGATCATCGATGATTTCAAATTCGCCAATGTAACCTACAGAACACAAGTGACTGTATTAAAAATAATTTTTAAAATTTAGGGGGCAACACCCAAAACAATCCACCCTGAAATGTTAAAAAGGGGATTATTTCCTCCTTGCCTTTTCACGGCTTCCCACTCCCAAAGGCTACCTCGTGCCCAAGACAAAACAATCCTTCTTTCCATCCCAAGGAGCTCTTAGGTTCAGGGCCCTTTCAGTGACATGTTGCAGCTGCATGTTACACAAAGAAAGGCCATTTTAGCTGCCAAACTCTCTCTTCCTTTCAACAGTTCTACCCTACTCAGTTATTTCTTGAACAGCATCATTAGTCCAGAACTACCCTGTCCACAGCCCCAATCAATTGCATTAGTTCCCATGTATGACTGCCACCTTGTTCTCCCATCTTCCCACATCTCTCCAACAGTTAACTTCTACAGGACCCATTCTGTAACATGTTTACCTCAAAACATAATAAACATCAAGACACTTACCATGCTTCATCATCACAGTGAGAAACCTGACGATGACTTTGGAGCACGGCCTAATAAGAACCTGGCGTTTGCCTCTCTTTTCGGCATTGTTGATACTCTTGAGAGCATCGGCCAGGACATTCATGCGCACCATTATGGCTGTTCAGGGAAGAGAAAATAGGGATTTTTTATTGGCATTGCCATTAAAAGGCACCCAATCATTCCACTGGGAACACACCCTTTCCTTTCTGCCTCTATCATGAGGAAGTTTCCCCATTTCTAAGCAGGCTAGTTCCCCAGGATACCCAGAGGAATATGTCGACTGTGTCCAATCAAATAATTCATTTGATTATTTCATTAATCAAATGAAAATACCAGCCATGGTAGGTCAGTTATTCAGAACGGGAGCTGATAATCACCAGCAATATTTTCCAAACTTCTGGAATCCAGCAGCATCTATACTATTTAAATTTAACATTGTCCTTTAAACCAACTGACTCAGTGTCAGCCTTGTCCTAACACCCAAAAGATACTAGTCAACTCTCACCTAACACCCGTAAACTATTAAAATGAAACGTCCGTCCTTGTGCCATCTAAAATTATGACCAACAGCAATCGTAGCACACTGGTAAGCAGAAACATTTCACATGCACCAGAATGGACTCTATCACAATGGGCACGAACTTCAATAGTTTTGAAAGCTAAGGATAGAGGCATGCCTCAAATGACAACAGTAGGGATCCAACCTGCTTCCTCAAGCTCAACAAAGTGTCTGAGAGGAAACCCTGGGGCCCAGACGACCCAAGTTCGTTCCAGCAAACCGCCACCCCAGGCAGGATCCAGTTTTCCCTCCTGAGGATCTTCTGTCTCCCAAGCTCCCGGCGCGGCCGAAGTAATGGGAAGCTGCACGGCTCACCAAGGTTATGGCTCCCCGATGCTTCTCGCAGCCAAGGAGCTGCCTCGACCACTAATGGGAGATCCTGGCGCCGCCGAAAGAGTCGGGACTGCCCCCTGACGGTCGAAAGCTCCGGGTCCCGCCGGGGCTGCGGCCTGCGCCTCAGAGACCGGGCTCCCCAGAGTGCAGAGCATGGGGCGGCCGGGCAGGACTCCCCCCTCCGCCTGCCCAGACCCCTGCAAGGATAGTATCCCCGGCCCAGGAGGTCTCCGACATCCTCGCAGGGCACCGAAGCCGAGTCCTAGACCATAGGATGGCACCGATAGTTGACGGATGATACTAGATCGTTGAGAGAAAGACACTCACCGGCACGGAAAGACGGCGGAAAGAAGTTGGGCGGGGCGAGTGAACGGAATTATGGGAAGCGGTCGGGCTATCGCGAGACTTTCAAAGGACCGCCAAAAACAAAAAAAATTAAAAAATGAATTGCCTAGTGGAAGGAGGCGGGCGAGGGGCGGAACCTCCTCAGGGGTGGGCAGTAGAGAGTCGATGGAGTCGAACACCCAGGCGAGGCCCTGGGGAGCTAGCTGGTGGAGGTGCGGCGTTAGCACAGGTTCGACTACCTTCTAGCATTTAATCCGTAAAAGTCAAAAACTGACAAGGGCCTAGATATTTGCAAATTTTTATTGCAGTAACTGTTTACCATTTAGAATTAATTTTGATACTTGCGTATTTACAGTATCTCTAGAAGGACCCACAAGAAATCGGTAAATGCCTCTGGGAAGGGCGTTAGGAACTGGGATGGAAGACTTGCTTTTCTCCCAATACAATTTAGTTTTGTTTTTTGAAACATGTATAGAGTATTTTTTCATACAGTCAAAAATATATTTTTTAATCGGTGCTTCCTTTTTGACTCTTCCTAAATATTAGAAATTATTTACTGGAGTTCCAGGCTTTGCTTTTGAGTTCTGAGATACACAGTTTGGAAGAAAGCCACAAATGTTTCAAAATAAACGCTCAGCC
This sequence comes from Lagenorhynchus albirostris, assembly GCF_949774975.1. Classification (NCBI taxonomy): domain Eukaryota; kingdom Metazoa; phylum Chordata; class Mammalia; order Artiodactyla; family Delphinidae; genus Lagenorhynchus; species Lagenorhynchus albirostris. Next base: position 64,288,735 of record NC_083109.1, read on the forward strand.
TTTTAAGCGCTTTCAAAATAAACGCTCAGCCGTCTCAAATCCCAGGTGAACAGATGAGATAATGGTGACAAAGGGCTCGCAAAATGTCTGGCACGTAGTATATAAATGCTCAGTAGGTACGGCTTGAAGCCCAGGGTCTGACGGCCTGGGAGGAAGTGAATTCTGGCTCCGCCCTCTCCGGAGCTGAGTAACCTCAGGCTAGATATCCAACATCTGAAACTTCTGCCATGGACTGCTTTCCTCCCTGCTGTCACCCTTACCCTCCCTTCTTACCCTTCCTTGTGTTTCCCACTTGGCCGCCACAATGATCGCTTTAAAACTTGTCAGACCTTGCACTCTCCAAGGGTTCCTAGCACCCTCAGTAAAATCCAAATTCCTTACCAAAACCAAGGTCCTCCCTGACTTGCACACCTGCCTCCTTGCCTAGGAACATCATCCCCCCCAACTTTCGCCCCTGGCTTGCTTTTCTTCAGATACACCAAGCATACTCTGCCTCAAGGTCTTTGCATTTGCTTTTCCCTTTAACTTGAGTATTCCTCCCCCCCAGTTTATCCCGAGACTTGCTCCCCACTCCCTTTCCTCAGGTCTCTATTCAATCACACACTCATACAACCTTCTCCCCATTCGCCCCAACCCCATTGCCCTGCTTAATTTTTCTCCATAGCACTTACCACCTGAAATATTGGAAGTGTATTTATCGTCTGTCTCCATTAAGTAAGCAGGGATTTGGTTGGTTTTGTTCACCGCTGTACCCACAGCTTCTAGAAAAGTCATCTGGTACATAGTAGGCGGCTGACACGTATTTGAATAAATGAATGGGCAAATCAGTTTCCCGATTTGCAAAATGGGGATGATACACCAATCAGTTGAAGTTGCTATGAGGGTAAACGAAATAATCCATATAAAAGAGACACATAAAACCCGGGAGCCTGCGTGCTCAGTCAGCGTCTGTGATTAGCATCACAGCCCACCTCCCCCACCCCCAATGCTTCTCAAATCCCAGGTGAACATTGAGGAGAACCAAGCTCCCAGTTTGAACATCTCAGGGATATAAAAATCTCTGGTTGTAACTTACATTTACAAAAGGACATTTGCTTTTCTAATGAACATTTCCTTTAAGAACTGGTTACCTGTACACTTAACAACACATTCTGTTGACTAAAAATGTGGTGCTCACCTTGAGGGCCTTAGCAACAGTGGGAAGGTAAGTGAATAAATCCACTTTCCTTCAAGAGCCTTACCATAAATAGAAAATTAGTACCACCATCTCTTTATACACTTCATTCATTCATTCATCCCTTCATTCAGGAAATATCTAATGAGTGCCTACCATGTGCCTGCCAGGTGTTGTACCAGGTGAGAGGACAAAAATGTCAGTTCTTGCCCTTAAGAGGTACAGATCCTAGCAGACACAGATCTCTAAATAACAGCACAATACTGGGCAGTGTGCCACATAGGACGCCAATATGAAGTGCTGTGAGAACAGAGAAGTGGCCTGGAAAGTTGCTAAAGCTCTCACAGAGGAAGCGCCATTTGATCTGTGCCGTGAAGGGTGCTAACAACTACTAATTCCTAACTGCAACTAAGTGCTTCCTGTAGATTAACTGAATCCTCAGAACAACACATGCAATTACATAATGTCCCTGTGAGATCTGTACTATTATCTCCACTTCACAAATGAGGGAGCAAACTAAATTCAATCTTAACTTAGTCTCCAAATTTTGCTGTAGGTTAAAAAATCAAAACAAAAAAGTGGTCACTTATAACTTGTCTAAGCTACTAAATTACTTGTGGGGTTTGGGGATCCTGAAACGTTAGGAAGGGTGTGTGGCCTATAGATATTAAGAGCTAGGAGGGCATATAAAGATGGACAGAAATCTCAGAATGGTTGGATTGGAACTGGAAAAAGGGTAGAAGGGTGGAAATGGAGCGGGAGGGCCATGTATAAACTGCCTCTTGTCATCCTGTGAATTCTGGAATGATAGGACCTCTGCCAGAGGTGGTGCAAAGGCAAGAGTTGAAAGGGGACCTGTGCTGTGGCCAGAGCTAGCACAGGAGTAGCCAAGTTGGCCTGGGGAGTAATCATAGCTGCATGTGGAAGACCAGCATTTCAGAGCATCCAGTGACCAGGAGGAGACCTATGGTGACTGGGTTGAGACTTCCCTGTTCTGGACATCATCAAGCCCCCAGGAGGCTCCAAGGAAGGATCCATACGTTTTGGGGAGAGGGGGAGCAGAGATTTAATTTGACATTGAATCTGTTCCCAGGATCCACTACGTATAGATAGTAAGGCCTAATGATAAAATATCCAACTGGAGCTCTTTTTTTTTTTTTTTTTTTGCGGTACGCGGGCCTCTCACTGTTGTGGCCTCTCCCATTGCAGAGCACAGGCTCCGGACGCACAGGCCCAGTGGCCATGGCTCACGGGCCCAGCCGCTCCGCGGCATGTGGGATCTTCCCGGACCGGGGCATGAACCCGCGTCCCCTGCATCGGCAGGCAGACTCCCAACCACTGCGCCACCAGGGAAGCCTGGGGCTCTATTTTCTAAAAAAATTCTAAGTGCAGACAAAAGTCACCCACCAATTATTTACTGAGCAGCTCAGGTACCGAATTCTGAGCTAGGCCCTAGGGTACAGAGTGCCTTGGCAGGCACTCTCTCCTGCATGGCTCCCTGCCTATTCTTCCAACCAGGCCCTCTCACACATCACCTTTGGCCATTAGTTATTCATTGTATCTCCTTTTCCATCTAGGGTGGTGCCTGGATGTTTACTGAATGAATAAATTTAAACCTTTTATTTCATTTTATTCTTAAAGAGCACCTTATAGCCATATAATGATCACACAGGGTAGTTCATTAATTGGGTACATAAATCCGATCATGTAAACGTTGTACTGGCTAAGCTATAAAGAAAGGACACAAGGAGGGATTCCAGCTTTTTTATTTTTCCCCTTTTACACAAAACAAAGTAGAAGAAATAATACAGAATTAAAACTGCAAAAGTAGTCAATTGGTAGAACACACATACACACAAAAATCTAGGAAGACAAGCTTATTTACAGTGAGGAAACACATGTAAATTACGGTAGTTTGTATACGAAACATTAAAAAAAGAGAAGTCAAACATATGCTACATGGGTGCCACTGTTTACAGCAATATTGAAGGAGAGAAAACAACACTTACTTAGGAACAGATATACCACAAGGTCCAGGTTTTACAGCATCAGTGCAATAAATTCACAAAACTATATTACAGCTAGTTAATCAGTTTAAGAATTGTTCCCAAATATGTCACATTTCCAGCCCTCAGAGGTTCATTCCTACAGATTTCAACTACTCCATCTATGGGGACCAAAAGCAGCCAGTGATACCATAAAATGAGAACCTTGAGGCTTACCTTTAAAGGCTTATTCTGGTCTTGAAAAACTAGTAGGATTTTCTACTGAAATGAATCTTGACTAAACACAGGATGAGTTTTGTTCTTTATTGGCTGGTCTTGGAGTGAAGGTCATAGACATGACTCTTAACCTATTATGTACTTTAGTTTCATTTAGCTGAAAATCTGAAATCAAAAGTATGCTAAAAATCCTAAATACCATCTTGCGTAAGCCTGCTACTAAAAAGCACTTAAGGATGTACTAACTTCAAGTTTAAGTGCACGGGAACAAGAGTTCTAAGCCTGTCAGATTACCCATTTGGGAGGGAGGATCAATGCTTCCAACAAATTGCTAAATTCTGCACAAGGGAGAAGCCAACACATACTAGGCCATGGAATTACTTTCATTTTATTCCATGAGGATTCTTCTCCCACAGTGTCGAAACAGAATGAGGAATGAATCTTAACTGGTCTCTTCATCAGAAGTGGTAAACTTGGTTTCTATATTCACGAAGCCAGACAGTTGTTTAAGCAGACTGTGGAAGTAAACAGTAGAACCAGCTTCCTGTAGTCACAGACCACTATCTTGTATCCAGCTACAGCAATGATCAACTTGAACAGTTATCCCAGGCCACTGTTAACTGTACTAAAGGATGAAGTTCACCACTATATTATTTTAAATGTAAGAGTTCAATTAACCCTGGGTGAGAAAAACCAAGACGAGTGGTAATGATGAATGAGTTGTCCATATAAGGCCAGCGGATGACAACACACCCATGAAGACACTGGGCATAAAGCCTTACTTGGCAAGTCAGAATTTCTACTAACTAAGGGCAGAATGAGGGACAGCAAAGAGCTACATCTGTAACATTTTAGTATCCAGACAGCATAACAGACACTGTCCCCAAGGACAATGTATACACCATTAATCACACTGCATAAAGCAGATGTATTATTCATTTTTCTTTTCTTTTTGTTTGAGAAGCTTGTTTATCTCTCTTTTGGCCATTCCAATGTACTTCGAAATGATTCCATGTTGGTTTAGTCCAGGAAGCAAGAGTAAGAACGTCACTTAAAATTAAAAACAAAAACAAAATTACAAAGGCAGCAATTAACTTCCCAAAGATTCTAACATTTTATAGAAGGTAGTTCTTCAAACTATTACACACTCTAATGGGAGGAAGTAACATGAAATCCATTATTTCCATTGGTATTTATCCCCAGAAGCTTCTGCTTCATACCTCCCAACCTCAGATAAGACACACTGCTTATTTTTACCTCTTGCACATTACTTTCTACCTTGGTTATTAGTTCTTTGTCTTAACTTCCGATTAGACCACAAACTCACTGAAAACAAGGACCTGGGATTTAGTCATCTTTCCATACTCACACAGTTCCTTAACCACTGCCTGGAACTCAGGGAGCAGGAACATATTGCTTACTAAATTCCAGTTAGACTTTACTGGCCAGGATGTGCCTGCAGTTTGTCCTCAAAGACTTACCTATCAGGTAGGTGAGAAGGAGGTTGTGGACTTGCTGTCCCACCCAAGCAACCGCAGCAAGAGAAATGATCATGGTCATGAAGTACTAATAATGAAAATAACAAGAATTTATCAACTCCTAGAAACAGACTAAGAAGCGAAACTTTAGGAGATTGTTTCCAAGATTGGAAAATAACTCCGTTTTTATTCCCACTTTTCTTTAAAAATATTTAGTATCTATATATTATATAAAACCCATAGAAAACTCCCTAGGTCTCCTTTATAGAATTTACATACATTCTCTCCTAGAATAACTATAATTCTGTATGTAAATTAAGTAGTTTGTAAGTTAACTACTTTTGCAATTAATAACTTCACATAGTAACCTCAAGTGAAGCTAAGAGAAAAGAGAACAAATGCTTCCTAAGTATATGTCTTTTACATTTATTTCAGTAAATAAAAAAGAAAAAAAAATTCACCTCTACAAGAATAAAAAATTGAATGCAAAATGTAATTTTCACTTTTAGTTTAATACAGATAAATATTTATGAATGTACTCAGAGGAGTTAAACCAACAGATAATGATAAACATCAAACTGTAACTAGAGTAAAGCAAAAAGGCTTTACACTATATGAAGCAAAAATTGACTCAATCTTAAAATGTTGCTTTACTTAAATAAGTCAAAACTAAAAAAGTACCATTTTAGGCTTTTCTTCCTTTAGCGTAAAGAGGCGTTTCCACCAGCCCACAGCTCTGCGTCGAGTTTTTACGAGATTGCTGCAAATTTCATGGAATCTCTGCTGTTGCTCAGTGGTCCTAGGAAAAGAATCTTCCCTTTTACTATAGGCAAATCTTAACAGTAAACAGAAATACACCGTCCTCTCAAATTTCAGAAACTATCTTCTAAAAAAATCTAAATAAAAACAACAATGATTCACCATTATGTTATAGAAAAAGTTCTTAAACCATTAAGACTCCTTTTGGGAATTCCCTGGTGGTCCAGTGGTTAGGGCTCTGTGCTCTCAGTGCAGAGGGCCTGGGTTCAAAACCTGGTCAGAGAACTATATCCCACAAGCTGCTCAGCATAGCAAAAAAGACTCCTTTCATAGCACAGGAATAAGTTTTAACATAAAGACACACGTGTGTGTACAAAGTAATGGCTATCTATGGTTCTAAAGCCAAATTCGGTCAATGATAGTAACAAAAACCTCATGACTACTATGAGTCATGCAGAAATCAGTATGAATTAATTTCTCTATTCCTATATTATTTTGCAGATCCCAATGAATCCTGGGTGGTGACCCATCAGAGTCCTTGAGGAAGATGTGACGTTTCAACCAGTTATATTTAAGCACTCGTCAGTAAGATAATAACTACTAGCATTCAAAGCACAATACCCTCCACTGGGCTTCATACATTTGAGGCCTAGGCAGCCACAAAGAGCTCAAATCCAAATTCCTTATAAATTTAGTCCCATTGAGGGAAAATATAATCACAAACAAAACAGCAGTAAGAATACAAAAAGATCCTCCAAAAAGCCCTTTGTAGTTTATTATGTATTTTGGGTTCTGATTTTTGCCTTTGTACTGTCTTTGCTATACAGACATAATGGCTGCTATAAAAAGTAAGCCCTATGCTGGAGATGTGTTGTTTTCTCTCCTCTGGTCCTTGTCCCTATAAATCTGCAGTGACAGATACAGTAGAAAGGCTTCTACTGAGCCCTGGAACTTCTTATAAATAATCAGACCTTGTATGCTGCCCATAGTCAAGGCTGGACTGTGGCTAGGCAACTGTGTTCTTCCTTCTTCATAAAGGTCAAAAAACAAAATCGCTCTGTAGATAAGACTGAGCCACATACTGATTACCACGAAACTTCAAGAGCTTCTGAAAATTTTTCTCCAGGAGTTATGAATTAGCAGATTAGAATGTTATCTGGCTAATAAAGTCAGGGTCCGAGGTTGATTCTGTTAAATTGCTACATTGCATAGTTACAAACTTGCCCCCCAAACAGCAGCACAATGAAAAACAATTCAAAGCACATTTGCTAACACTAACCATTGTGCTATGGCAGAAACATCTTTATTTCAATACAAAAATGCTTAATTATCCCATAACTTAAGCAAACCCTACATTTAAAATTCTTATTTTTATAGAATTATTTTATAATTTGCTATTATCAGGAGAACGAAAAACTACAGGCACAAGTAGACTACCAATTAAATTAAAATAAACAACCAAGGGAGTATAGCAGCTAGGAGGAAAAAATCCATTCCTATATCTAGTTTTGCTCACTATTTGGATCAAAAGAGAAATGCAACATTCCAGAAGGAAGTTAAAAAATACTTTAACAGGATCCACAGCCACTTATCTTGGGAACTCATAAGTAACCCGTTCAAAGAGTGGTATAAATGCAATCAACAACCCACTTATATATACAGCTTGAACGTATTCTAAAGCACTTTTGCTAACCTCCGCTGCACTACCTCAAGGTCTCAACGTGAAACACAAGATCAATCTTTTTCTTTTTTTTTTTGAAGTCTTTATTGAATTTGTCACAATATTGCTTCTGTTTTATGTTTTGGCCGGGAGGTATTAGCTCCCGACCAGGGATCGATCACGCACCCCCTGCACTGGAAGGTGAAGTCTTAACCACTGGACCACCAGGGAAGTCCCAAGATGAATCTTAAAAGTCAAAATACTTCACAGCACCCAGAAGAGTGTGCCTAATAGAAAAGTAGACATTCAATAAATAGTTGCTAAATGAACAGGCAAAAAAAATCTACGTTACTGTTTTCATATTCATTCAAAAGTAATTGGTGAAATTAATATTATAATATCTTAAATATCAATGGAAAAAATGTAAAAGTAGACATACTACTTTTATGGAAAGCCCATTATGAGGTCTGCAATCCTTGATAAAACATTACCTAAAAAAGCCTCACTTCAATAAAAAGGTCTAGGAAGAAAAAAAAGTCAAAATAAATGCTAGAGTATAAAAAAACTATGGAGATATAAGTACCGGAAGTTTGTGATTTATATCTGAATCAGCTAAGAAATTCTTTACATCAAACGATAAATCTAACCCCTAGCCACCTGACGGTTAAGACAATTCTCTGTGCTTAATTACAACACACTAGTCATAGCTACCTGGTGCAGTAACTTCTCAGAAATTAGACTGCCACATCATTATGCCACCTACCATTTATTGGAGCCAAAAATTCTAGGCGCTAGAATGGGAACAAGGTAGTCTGCCAAGCACAAAAACATAACAAAACAGGAAACACCCGACAGAACGGATGGATCTAGATAGTAGATAGTCCTGTTTAAAAAAAAAAAATTAATAAAGGTTAGAAAAACATAGACCTCATTAATCCTAGCTGAAGATGTTTATCCTCCTAGTCCTCTGGTTCTCAAAGATGTTATTCACCTTTTTTATTCTAATTTTCTCACAAGTAGTTTTCCGGAAGCTTCATGACATCACAGCTGTAACGGTTAATGTAAACATGAAGAAGCAAAGGCTCTTTGGAGTCCTCAACATTTTTTAGCAGTGTAAAGGGTCCTAAGACCAAAAAGTGTGAGCCACAGATTTATTCAACTGCCTTGATTACTGAGTTTACAAAGTACTACAAATTCTGAAAACTAGGCAAACGGCTCTAAGCAAAGGCATTCTTTACAGATTCAGGCACTTCCATAAATGGAACCTGAGCCCTTATGAGTAACAAGCACAATCTACAGAAATTTAATAGCTCACTTACAGAAACACCAAAGAAACCACACCCATGATGGCAGGTGGAAACCAGGCTCTTTCCCATCGGAGGACTTTATCTGCCATCAGCATCACTTCTCCCCATCCTTGCAGCTGCTCTTCCAGATTTGCAGTCTCTGCAGCCTACATATGAGTAACATTTAAAGCGATCATTCTACTAACCTCAACATTTCTGTGGCTCCTAGAGAGTTAAATTCTTCTAAGGCACCAGGTATGTAAAACAGCTCCTACAAATCACTATCTTAAACAAATTAGTTTCTCAGAAAAACGCAATTTTTAAACCAAAGACAGAAATCAATGGGGAAAAAAATTATCATTTAATGGTCACTTTCCAAGTCCAAGCACTGGGCTACTCTTCTACATGCATTATGTAACATAATCCTTATAGCCCCCTTAAGATAGGGATAATCAGAGCCATTTTACAATTAAAGAAAGCAAGCTCAGAATGGACTTTCCCAAAGCCATGCACTACTAAGTGGCAGCACCCTAAGTATAAAATTGGATCACTTAAAGTTTCTCATTTCAGGTAGTTACAACTGGTCTGGTGTTTTGTCATTTCATTGATTTAGCCCCCTACTTCTGAATCCATTAGGAAAGCCTCTTTCCGAACAGCATTCAATTTCCAAAATAGCTCTTTGTGCAATGAAATCATTTAGATGTTGGCATCATCTGCACAATTAAGGAAAACTACTGTGCTTTTACAAAATTATAAAAGGCATATTAAGCCCAATATATCTCAATAAAATGCTTCTTACACTTATCAGGACATTTTGGTTAGACTTCAAATTTCTCTGCAAATTTGACCATCAGCTGCAAGTAGACTTCTCAGATGAGCTAATGGGGCAAAAAGCCCTTAAGCTGATTTTGGTAGAGAAAAAAAACTTGGAACAGGAAACCCATGTGTTCTTATAACTGTTACCACAGGGAAATATGCAAATAACAGGAGACAGGGCAGCTTAATCTTGATAAAGATGTTATCTGTGCCACACTGACACTTAGGTGACCTCAATGTTTCTGACTTTATATACCATGCTCAATATAGTTAAATAAGAGATTACCATGTGGCAGAAACTCTGCTGAATATATTATGTGCTTATACTTTAATTACTCCTCCCAACAAGCTGAAAGGAAGGTGTCATTACTATCCTCATTTTACAAATGTGGAAACTGAGATACACAGAGGTTTACATATCTGAATCCAGCAAATCCAAGGCCAAAGGCCTTGTTCTCCTTAAATTAAGTCACACTGCTCTGTGGAAAAAGCAGCCGAGCTCCAGGCCAGGATCTGTTGTTTCAATAGCTGTGTGAACCTGGGCAACGATCAACTCTTAAAAGAAACCTGGCTGGGGCTCACTAGGCTAACCATAGAAAAGGGGGTGGTGGTGTGTGTGCATGTAAGGGGGCAGAGGTCATGCATATCTAAAAACCAATGCAAAATGAAAATCACGCACAATCAAAACTGCCCTGCAAAGTCACTTAATTCGTTAGCACCTGAGCTCTTGGAAAATCAAAAGTCAAAATTAAATAATTTGGTTTCTCTATTCACTGTTGTTCTGGTGGTGAGTAGCATGCCTTTTCCTGGGGATAGGCAACTGAGAAGATGGACGGATTTCTCTCGTTTTTACCTAGATCCTGAGGCGGGATTCGTGCTGAGGTTAAAACTGTCTGCCTGTGATACAACCTTACTGCAGTTCCCTCCGACCCCTGCTTACTCTAAAATCGTCCTGGGACACCCCCCACCCTCGCCCAGACTTACACGTTCCAGACAAACGCCAGAACCTGCCACTGTCCCTCCAGCTGGATCCTACCTCCAGTTCCCAGCGGCGAGCTCGCAGCCTCCCTGCCGTTTTAAAGCTGTGCCAGCTCTAAAAGAAATTCTCGGCAGCAGCCCTTTGACCCTCCACCCCTGCCCAAGTATTAGGGGAAAAGGGCGAACGGACATCCTGGTTAAAATCAAAGACGGGGAAACCCAGATACAGCTGGGGTCTGGGCCGCAAAAGCGCTCGATGAGCCCCTCGCGGCCCTCTGCCAAGGACTGCACCCCAGGCTGGTCACAGCCCCCCTTCTCCCGCTTCCTCCTCAACCCCTAGTCGCGGTGAATGATCACGCGCCCTCCTCGCCCCGTCGTGCACCTTCCCCAGGGGATGTTAGGAGTCGACACGACTAGTGACCGCCAAGCAGAGGTTACCCAAGAAGCCCAAAGGGCAGGCGTCGTCGCCTGCACCTGGGAACGGAGAGGAGGGCCGGGCCCGCGGCGGGTGACAGGAACGAGGCCGCAGCGCACCGAAGTCCGGAGGCCCCGCTCGGTTCCCTCGCGACGAGGAGCTGGTACTCACCAGCAGGTTGGTGCTGCGATTATCTCCTTCCGCCATTGTTCCCGAGGTGCCCCCTCAGCGAGCGCAAAACGCCCCCAAAAGCCAGCCTTCCTCAGAGGCACTCACGACAACCCTAGCGAAAGGGCACGCCCAGCAGGCCGTTTATATAGGCCAGCTGCCTTTCCCGACAGAACCCGCGAAGCTCGCTCCCCATTGGGCAAATCGAGATCACGCTTAAGCGGGCCGGACCAACCGCTGCTCAGCGCTTGTCTTGAAACCCAGATCAAAGGAGAAGGAGACCACGCGAGGCCGAGGGGGCGGGGACACGGAATAACCAATCAGCACCCAGGAGATGTGCTACACCCCGCCCAGGCCTTTCGGAATCGGTTCAACTGCCCCTGGACGGGGCCTGGTACGGCCTTAGTATCCCCAGGGAGGGCCGCCATGGTGGCTCTCGGACTCTTCCGGGGGACCTCAAAGCAGCTAAGGTACCTCTCTGGAATTTAGTCCTCAAGGAAATATGCCACCCAATATCAGGCGGAGGGCAGAGATGGGCATGTGACGCTAACCGCATTGTGATTAAGGAGGCTGGCTGGCTGGGATCTTCTTCCCGACCCAGACGGTGCCCCTAGCCAGCCCGCCTTTCTTCTAATACCTGCTCTGGCAGCCCTAGCCAGGCCGCTAAGCAGCTTAGACCCAGATATATGACTCGCGGACTCGTGCCCATCTCAGGAGGTTTTGAGTACTGGTGAAAGGGGCCATTTATGTAGATTTTCTGCAATTTTTCCTTCCCTACCCATTAGGAATAAAGCCTTAGTTTGATAGAGGGGCGGGGGCGGCGGAGACGGTGTGGAAATCTGGGCATAGTTTCAGAACTTGTGAAAAATGCACCGACTTATAAAATTGGCTTATTTTCATGGGTTCTTTGAGGAAATTCTTTGTGGGGCACTTCACTTAAACTACGAGCTCCCCCTCCAAAAAGGGACTGGTTTTGACAGATCCTTTCTTACTAAGGTCATGCTAAGGAAAGATGTAAACCCTCTCATAAGAGTGGAATTTATTGCAATCTAAGAATTAGATGAACTATGTGAGAGAATTCTACATATTTCTCTCCAGGATTTCAAAATGCATTAACACTTTTCATTACTCAATACAAACAAAATAATGCCAATGTTAACCTGGTTAGATGTCTCTTTCAGGAAAACTTACCGTGGCTTTTAACTTCCAGCCTTTTACCCTTTTATAGTCATCTATATTATGCCATCGAGTTTATTTTAAAAGCATTCCTTAAATTACTACCGGGTTCATAAGATTTCAGGGAAGACATAAAGAAATGTGAGCCAACACATGCTGCCCCTAAGAAAACCAGGGGGACCGGAGCACTGTGAATTTCAAAAAAAGGTGTGAAATTTGCCATGGAACTTTGAAAAGAAATAAAGCATCTGTTCAGGTATAAACAGTTCAGGGGGGTAAAAAAAAAGCCTTTGCAAGGAAAGGGGACTCTTCAATAAACTGCCACTTCAGGGAATGTTGGGGAAAAACAGGTTATGTAGGTAAAATGCAGCCAGTTGGACAGCCTGTTTTGGGAGATTTTAAAGTTGTGACCTCTGAGGAGCAGGCCCTCCGCTACCTATTCCAAAGGAAATCAAAAGGTCCCAGCCAGTCGGCAGCCACACAATGAGTGCATATACGGAGTGCTGAGCGCGAGATCTCGCCACAGGCACAGCAACGCCCTCTTCCAAAGGACAGGGTGTGGGGTTATTAGACTTTAAAAACTGCCCCGTGTATTTTGGGAAATCAGTTTTTGCTACAGAATGTGCCTGGTTTTCACCCAAGTTCCCTATGTACAACTTCAGAAGAAAGGCTTTTCAACACCAGCTTGTGAAATTGAGATAGGTGAAAAAAACCTGAAGAAATGGCTTTCAAATAGCATGGGTTCTCCATAGAGTATTTGTTACTCAAGGAACATTTGCCCAGAACGATTTGCAATTTAACAGCCTAGGATCACTTCTATAAGTTCCTTAACTAAGCTTCCAATTGCCCTATTTAAAAAAAACAAAAACACCCACGCTTAGTGTAGCTTCCTTTGGAGCTTTCTTTTTTTTTTTTTTGGTATTACAAAGGCAGGATGTGAACTTTTGAAATATATCAGGTGGCTAAACAGTTAACATAAATCCTAACATAATCTAGCAGCAACAAATGCAATCTGATTTCTAGATATTAAAACAAGCTGGACATTGTTTTCCTTCAGAGCTTTCATACACCAGGGATATACATGTCAATAGTATTCTACAGGAGTTTTTAAAGAAATACAAAATTAAGCTTAATAAATTGTGCCTTAATACTAAGAACTTTCCCACTGAAGTAAAATTTCTACTGCTATTCAAAAATACTATTAGAACACTGATTGTAAAATACATTTTTTAGAATCAAGTTTTTAAACTTTTGTAGGTATTAATAATTCGCTTTAAAAAAAAAATCTCCCCATATTCCAAAATTAAGTTTTCTGGAAACTACTTCAACAAATTCAGAGCTTAAATCCTACGTCTTTTAACACTTTATTTTTTGAAAAACAGGTATTTCATACAATCTTTGCCACGTTAATGCAAATATGCACGAAGTAGGCCATGTATTTTTGTTTTCCAAAAGTTGCATTATGAACACTTTCAGGAAGCTGGTGTGATTTATTCAACTTTTAACCTTAAATACAATCACAAAATTATAACCATCAGGAGGCATTACAACCTTTTGTACAGAGAATCCACTCTATTTATACAATGTTACTAGAACAAGGAAGATTCAGTTCAACTCAATTTGCTCTACATAATAAGGGTAAAGTAAATTAACAAGTGAAGTGTGATGTTGCCATTGACATCACAGGTGGAAATATAAGGAAAATTTAAACCAAAAAATAATTGACACAGGAACTTCAAACAGGAGCTGAAACTTGGGTCAAAAAAAAACAACAAAAAAAAGCTGCTTCGAAAGACATAAAAACATTCTGCAAGTCTGCATTTCAGAACAACATTCAATTCATTAAGTTTATCATCTTCAAAAGCCGAGCTAATTGTATGACACTTTTGCATTAGCACAACAGCTTCCCTAGTAAGCCCAAATTCCCATGGAAAGCAAGAGACTGAATGGTTCATGTTGTACAACTAACTCTTGAACCTATAAAGCTTCTCTCAATTGGAGTCCATTTGCCCTTTTGTAAATAAGAGATGGTGATACTCTTACCCAGGCATAAAAAAAAGCAGGAAAAGTGCAATAAACCCTTCCGGGTTCCTAATACAGTGAATTTCCTTCCCCAGTGTTTGGAAAATTTATAATGCTAGTTCTTCCCCATAGAAGGAGTATTTCTAATACAACCCAAATAATGAAAAAAATCTGTCACTTCTTTAAGTGACCCTTACCATTAACATAGTCTACCTCCTAGATTTAAGGGGAGGGGGAAAGTCCTAGCTCTAAATTACTGGCATTTTACAATCTCAAGATACAGAATGGAAGGTCATTGGTTTTCATATTTATCTGGTTTTATGTAAAACAAAGGTACTTAAATGTGCTAACAGAAAAGCGTTCACTGATTTTTGATGTATACGAACAGAAGCTAACAAGGCTAATTGTAGATGCTTTCTTTAATATGAAAAGAATTGGGAGAAAAGAAGAACCAGCTTCTTTGATTTTAGTACTGCCAAAACAAGTAAGCCCCCAGAGTAATCACAAATATGTGGAGGAAAATAGGCCAGGAAGACTTTTCAATTCAAAGTACTGCCTATATCACCCCAAATTTAAAAGGACCTAAGATTGCACATCAACTCTAATATTTGGCTGCACTTGCATTGCCCTGCTTGGAATTTTTTAATGGCTCTTTCCTTAAATTTCACACATCAGAACAACCACAGTTAAAAACAAAAACAATGCAGATAACATCAAACACTGGACAATATAAAGAACACTACATACTAAGTTCAGGTAATAGAGGCAAGTGTTAAGGGCAGAAGTGATGGAAGTTCTTCTTTGTATTATAAACCCTCACCCTGAACCTGGGGTTTGGGCTCTAAGAAAGCAATTTAGGGAAGCAGATCAAGAGCTTGATTCTCAGTTCTCACACAGAAACCTCACACATCTCAAAAAACTCACAAGTGTCAGACACAAAAGAATCTTAATAACCATCTAGCAAACTATGTGAAGAATTCATGACCAGAAATAATGAAATACTGCAAGACACACCAAAGAAACAGAGTAAAAGAGAAACACAGACAGCACCATAAACTACTAAGCCTCCACAGCTTTACAGATAAATCAACTAAAACTCAGGCAATTTTAGAAAATTAAAGACAGCAAAACACTTAAGATAAACTTCAATTTCCAAGGGTCATAAGTTATTCTGTACCCCCTGAATCTTAGAGAGGGAAAAAGAGAGAGAGAGAGCATAAGAGAGACAGGGGAAGGGGGTGGGGCGGGAGGGAGAGAGAGCAAGAGGAAGGGGAAGGGGAGGGAGAGGGTGAGAGAGAAGGAGGGAGAGAGAGAGGCAGACCCCTGGTTTTCCACAGGTATTTCTGTATCATCAAAAATGCATGACTTCATAACCACAGCACTCTGAACTTTACATTATTTTACAAGATAATCACCAAAATATATCCCTGTCTTCTCAAACTGCTGTATCACCAAGGCCTTTGTACCTCTGATTAAACCTGACTGTTGAGTTCTCTTACAACAGGTCAAAATAAGGCTACTTGCCAAATGACTTCCCAGAAGAAGCCAAACTGTACAGACTGGGAGTCTTGTTGTCCAGAGTGCAGTGAAGAGCAAGCTTTGAAGTCCCCAGTTATTCCTATCTGCCCTACAACCAAACATGTATATGCCACACTATTCTCTGAGGGACCATTTTAAAGTAAAAGTGATGGACAATTTAGCAGAGACGCATATTTTTTATGTAAAGCTGTTTTGTTTTCGCTAGGATAAGGTGCCAGGTACCTCTGAAGCCTGAAATTCACAGGCAATAAAATTAACCTATTTCATTTATCTTCTTTACCAAAGAAGAAGCAATTTCTGAATACTACCTATAGGGACAAACTAGTGTGAACCTGTTTTATCACTGTGATAAAAGTTTTTCCTGTGACAAAGAATGTTGTTGAAAGACTGTTTAATCTTGAGAGAGAGGAGAGGTAATCAAGTGATGAGTGCAATAGCCTCTAGGAAATAAAGCAGTGTGCAAAACACAATATGGCATTATTATTCCAGATAGGTTGTTTTGATTGTGAAAATAAGGTTCAAGATGAATGAAGAAAATAAAATTTGATGCACTAGGTTCCTTAACTTGCTATTAGACACATGGGGGTATTCAAAGATACCACCTTTCTTGTAATACCTGTCAAAGTATTCGAAGAGCACTGATACTGAAATGCATTCTCCCATGAGTATTTAAAGATTATATATTAACGTGGCAATGAGGATACAGGAAAGGCCAGAGCTATGTGGAATTTTTCCTTAATACCTTTCAAGTTTGTGAAGACTGGCAACTAGAAAGTGATCACAGTGCTAATCTCTAAAATGCAGGAAAAATGTACTCAATCCAGATTTTAATCATGTTCTACTTTGTGTTGATACATGACTTTAGGAATCCTATTCTAGTCTGGATTTTTATTTTGGATCAACAATTGAGCTTACACAGTCAGTACTGAAATGCAATGCTAAATTTAAGGAAACCTTGATCATGAATTCACTACTGAACAGGAAACTTAAAATTGTGGAAAAAGTAAAGTACTTCACACACTAATAACTGAACTTAATAAAAGATGTTGGTGGTTCGCACTTTTGCTGATGTTTCATGTATATGTCCTAAAATGCCAGGTAAACTAAAGCACTTTTAATTTACACCTTGTAAATTGTAAATTAAAAGTACCGAATGAGAAAATTGAATTAAAAAAACATTTCACTCTACCTCCACCAGAACATCACTTTATTGTTAATCTGTCATCAACAATGTAAAACTCTAATAGGTACTCTATCCTGGTTTTTAAAAAGGTAAAAGATTACATTGGATTAGCTACTTTCTATGAAAGAAACTACAGCAATCACAGAAGAGGGAAAATTTGAATGACCTCCCAAAAATGTACACTATAAGCGAAGGGGAGTGTACATTAAATCAAATGTCTGTTAGATTCATTACCTGTGAATGCACAGTGACAATTCTGGAAACTGTACATGATAGAATCACAGAAATGACTTAAATAATCAGAATTACATTTTGTATGTGATCACCAGACCTTTAAACAATCCTTGCATTTTCCACGTTACTGGTGGTTTTGGAAAAATTTCTGTTTATCACTCCAAATGTAAGTTGTTAACAGCATTGAGATGGAAGAATATGAAGTATAAGGACTGAAATAAAAGTGAATGTGAAAGATGGCTAATCTACTAGATCAAGTAAAGGGGGATGGGCAGATGGTGGGGGCTGGGGAGGAGGAGGATGGGGTGGGTTTTTTCCCTTCATTTCAGAAGTTCTTCCAACGTAGTGTTATCTGTTACATAGCTCTCCTTCTTCAGTCCATTTCTGAAATTCATATCGCATAGCCTTTTTGTACTTACTGGTCAACCCAACCAGTACTGTTGCCAAGCAACAAGTGTTATGCAAGAATCTGAATGCATCAAATCTTCCTTGGCTGTGTCGCGGCCCCAGTTTTCTGTTTCTGAGCGGGGTTTGATTTTTCCTGGATTGTACACACAGGGTCAGGTGGAATGGAGTTCCAAATCACTCTGTGCTCCGCGGCATCCCGATTTCTTTCTGCAGCTAACCTCCTGACACGTTTGCAGCTGTTCTGTGGCAGAAAGACAATCTCCGTGTTCAGGCGGTGAGCTTTCTTTCTTTCACCCTTGACCCTGGGGTTGCAGGCCATGGTGTTGGGCGTATCCCTGAGTGCAGCTGTCCTGCAGGATTCACTTCCTAGCGCACCGAGATTTCCTAGGTTTCCTCAGAATAAGCCCCCAGTTGCATCACCACCGACTGTGGTGTGGCTTTGGATGCCTGAGGCTGAGTTGATTCTGGTGGATGTCTGACCTCGCTTAACCAGACTCATCTACTGTCTTGCCATTCATACCCAGGCTGTCCAACCTTCATACAGCTGAGCCAAGTTATCTAGATTAGTTGCTTCCTTAATGACATAGTCAACCTGTAAAAATAGGTAGGATAGAATTAAAGCCATTTAAAACTTGAAAGAACATGGCTCATATATGAGTTATATGAACTGTTTAGGAGTAAGTTCCCAAATTAATTACCCAAAGATGTGTAGTTGTCATGGTGGGAAGAGAAGTTAAGTAATCTGAGCTTCCTTCATAATTCCATAACTTACAAATGTGTGTCTTGGGAAAGTCACAATCCCCTTTAAGCCTTATGAATCCTTAGATGAAGAGAGAGCACTACTGACCCCACAGGTGCCCTTGGATTAAACATGTGAATTCACTGGGCAAATGCTTAGGTGCATTAAAAAGTGCCCAGCAGATAGATTCTGAAACAGATTGGTACTCAGCAAATATCTATTGATTCTTCTTTTTTTTTGGGGGGGGGGCACACTGTGCGGCACGTGGGATCTTAGTTCCCCAACCAGGGATCCAACCCATGCCCCCTGCAGTGGAAGCACAGAGCCTTAACCACTGGACTGCCAGGGAAGTCCCCATATCTGTTGATTCTGACTCAGCTAAATTTTCTTTTATAGTAAGAGATATAATCGTTATCTCTATCCAGAGCACCCATCAGGGTCCAATTATATCGTAAATGCTCAATATAAGGCTGCTCAATTGTAACCTACACCAAAAGTTGTATGCAAAGAACTCTATACTTACCCCACTCCTGTGAGCCCCTTAACTTTTTCATATAAAATTTAATAACTATCAGAATAAAAAGCACAATAGCCAAGCATCCTTTAAAAAGATGGACAGAGACCTAAGATGCACAGTCATGAAAGCACACAGCCCATTAACCTACCAAAAAGATTCTGAAGTAAGGATACCCCTGGACCCAGAACACCGTCCATGGTTTTTGACAAACTTGACGAACTCTCTCTAAAGAATGAGTCTTAAACAAGAAGAGCTTAAGCTTAGATCCTATACAGAGATGTAACAGTGTTTTTTAAAAAAAAAAAACAAAAAAAAAACTTTCCTTGCTGATGTTAAATTTGAATTGTGGATGCCAAACCATTAAAAAAATAGGACATTCACAAGTCTCAAATTTTTACCCCACAGAAGAAAAGGCATATGTGTAATGGAGAATTCAGGAGAACACTACCCTTGACCAAGTGATCTAACTTAACAACAAAGATAGCACAAACACACACATGCCCCCGATGTAAGATTCTAAGAACACATCATTGGCGAAGTATTCTTGCAAAAAATGTTGATTCTGAATCTAATTATGAAGAAAATGTCAGACAACTACAAACTGAGACACATTCTGCAAACCAAGTAGTCTGGACACATCAAAAATATAAATGTCATAAAAGAAAAGAAAGAAAAGGCTCAGGAACTGTTCTAGACATTAAAGGAGATTGAAAGTAGAACAAGTATATGAAATTCAAGATAAGCCTTGACTAAATCTTGTATGGGTTGGGGTGGGGTTGGGTTGGTGGTTAAGGAGAGGTAGGCTAAGTAATAAAGGACATTTGAAGGTAACTGGAGAAATCTGAATATGGACTCAATGTTGGATAGAAGTCAATGGTTAACATCAATGTTCAGTTTCCTGAGTTGATAATTACATAATTATATCATAGCTATATATTATTAAAATGTTTTGGTTAGGAGACAAAGTATTTAGGCATGAAGTGTTAGAATGTCTGCAACTAACTCTCAAATGTGGTTCTGAAAAACTGTGTGTATGAACACACATACACAGAAAGGTAAAGCGAACGTTAAGAAAGCATCAACAATTGGTCTACCAATTCTAGGTAAAGAGTATATGAGCATTCCTATATTTCTATAGGTTTGAAACTTTTCAAAATAAACAGCTATGGGGAAAAGAATTCATTCCTGAATTTATATATACAATTTTAGAAACACTAATGATAAAATTTCAGAGTAATAACTTCAGACAAACTGACACCCAAGAACACTTTATAGATACTACTTATTTATACATACTATAACACCCAAAATGTCATCCTCATTTCATTCAAACCCTTCACACAGCCCTCTCTAAAATGCAAATTAACGGTCTTCTGTTGGAGGACAGGGGGTCAAGCCACACCCCAAATTTTTGTTAAAAGAGAACTGGGAAGAAAGGAAAGTGCTAATAGGGTAGAGTCAGAGTCAAATGCTGAATATTTGATAATCCTAGAACTGTGTCACTCAAAATCTTCTGAAGCCAATAAAATCAATTTAAGTTCCTTATTTCTTGATATATCACCAAAGGATAGGGGTGAGGGGATCTTTAAACCTATACTGTTTCAGCAGCATTAAAATGTGTAGCTCAAGTTTTAAAAATGGTCACCTGTTCAGCAACTGACATCCTCCTATTCGGATCAACATCTCGGCCCTCTAACTTGGCTTTCACTCTCTTCCACACGCTCACTGCATATGAGTTTCTCTCCTGCACAGCTGTGAAGCAATGGAAACGTGTAAGTCAAACCACCACTTAGTATTAATATTTAAGGTATCCTTATTCTGACTTATTACCTTTTCCAGTTTTAGGGTCTCTGACAGCCTTTTTAGGACTACAAGCAACACTCTTGCCAGTTCCTGGAACAGTGCTTGGTGGAGTATCTGCTGATGTAGCTAGATTTTTCTGAACCAGCTTTCTAGCATTCTGTGACATGACATCAGGCTGAGTCTTCTGGCCAGTGTTGCTCCGGACTGCTATAGAGAAAGAGTTGGTAGCTCAATTTACATGTACACAGAAAATGAATAAGCAGGGCAGTGCTCTCTCAATCATCAACTACAAATGGACAGCCCTGATACTAGATATGATTTTACAACCTTAAAGTCCTTATCCCTTAAAATAAAAACTCTCCTCCTAAAAATATAGCCTAAACAGCTAGATATTCAGATATAAATTTGTACAATGATGCTCACGAGTTTGTTGTGGCATTAAAAAACTACAAATATCTTAACTGTCCAACAATTAATACGGTAAAGTCATAGAATGGCACATTAAATCTTGCCATTAAGTCATTTTTTAAAAGATTACCTAATGATAGGGAAATTATCTATTTAATAGTAAGTGGGAAAAGGCAACAAAAGTTGCATTCACAGAATGATCCAACTTGTATATGTGTGTGCATGCATATAGGGAATTCAACAAATACATAGTGGTTTTACCTCTAATTGGAATGGAACTATAGATTTTCCTATAATTATTTTTCTGTATTTTCCTAACAGAATATATTTTATAATCATAAAATAAATTATTTAGAGAGTATCTGAACACACGGTATTTTTACTCTCTAACAGTAAGTACTTTTAAAATTAAGCCAGAATTTGTTCAGTTTGAGATATGACAAGAGTTTATGGAAACCCTTTATTTTAAATAATTAATTTTTAAAAATTGCAGTATAGTTATTTATAATGTTGTGTTAGTTTCTGTTGTACAGCAAAGTGAATCAGTTACACATATACATATATCCACTCTTTTTTAGATTCTATTCCCATATAGGTCATTACGGAGTACTGAGTAGAGTTCCCTGTGCTATACAGTAGGTCCCCATTAGTTATCTATTTTGTATATAGCATTATGTATATGTCAGTCCCAATCTCCCAATTTATCCTTCCTCCCACTCTCCCCCTTTCTACATTTGTGACTCAATTTGCTTTGTAAATAGGTTCATCAAGGAAACCCTTTAAAAAGGTGATGACTAGAAACATATTAGACACTCATTAAACATCTTAGCATCTATGTGTAGATTATTAACAGGTCAAGATTCAGGTTCTTCTGAAGTAGGGGAGTCTTACCTGCAGCAAAGGATGGCTGGTAAGTAGCAGATGACGTTGGACTCGAACATTCATTTGTTGCATCGGTGACTAAGGGTGATGCAAAACTCACTAAATTATTATAGACACTGAAATATAAAATAAAATGGCTCATTTATGATATGCTTTAGCAAATAGCTACTTATAAATATGAACAAAACTGAAAAAAAATTAAATGAATTAAATAAACAAAACTTACTCTACCAGATGTTTTGCTTATATTTTAAATTCAGGCCAGAAGGCATTCTTACCTCTGACTTTGTGTTTTCAGTTCTTTCAAGGTGGGAGTTATTTCCTGGAGCATTTCAACATGTTCTTGACTTCGAACCTGACCCATAGCTTGGACTAATGTAAACAGCACTGTCTGAATGTTGTCTTGCCATGATTTATATTCACCCAAGAACTGCCTAACACTGTTCTCATAGGGAACATCTTCACCATCTGCCAGAGCAGCTTCTTCATCCTAGAATCAGTATGTTAATGATCAAGAAAAATGGTATTTGCTTCAGTAATTACTCTTAAAACCATCACCTTTTGGATAACAGGTAATACGTGTTTTTCAAATACCAATGTGTTTATAATATGCTTATTACAATTTAACTCCTTTTCCACAGGAATCTTGTTTCCAGCACAAATAAAAACTCCAATTAAAAACAAATCCAGGGGTGGGAGGGAGGGAGATGCAAGAGGGAAGAAATATGGGAACATATGTATATGTATAACTGATTCACTTTCTTATAAAGCAGAAACTAACACACCATTGTCAAGCAATTATACCCCAATAAAGATGTTAAAAAACAAACAAAAAAACAAACAAAAAAAAACAAATCCATGGAATGCCTTGGCAGTCCAGTGGTTAGGACTACACACTTCCACTGCAGGGGGCACGGGTTCGATCCCTAGTGGAGATCCCGCAAGCCACGTGATGTGGGGAAAAAAAAAAAAAAATCCAAAAGGAAATGATTTACTGTTTTGTGATGATGAAGTAACGCAGCCTTTTCTGGGGATTCAGTTTCCTTATTATCTAGATTCTGTACTAGAGGGAAGATATTTCATTTATTTTGGAAGCAAGCTATACAAGTTTGGGTAGGGAGGCGCAAGAGAGGTTAGAGATCTAAATACTCTGTGAGACTAGGTTCAAGTTTCAGCTCTACTATAAATTATATGACTTTGGATAAATCAATTTCTCTAAGCCCTGGTTTCTCTGTGAACAAAATCAGAATACTACTTATACTTACTACCTGCTTAAAAAAAAATAGCTGATGAAAACACAAATTAACTCAGTGACAAACAAACTGGAAATATGACCTGAGAGAAATTAGGGTTTTTTCTCATAAATAAAACTGTTTGTAATTTTATAAAAGGGGGGAGTAATTATGTGTCAATGGTATTAGTCTTACCTTGGCCATTGCTTTCAGGAGATGTTTGACATCTCCAAGCTGCCGGTTATGACCAGTGAGCACAGTCTTTATATTATCAACCAAATTCTGAATTGTTTCACAGACCGTTTCTATCTGTTGCTCTTTCTCTGTCTGAATTGCTCTCTGAGTAGACATATCCTGGGTCAGTTGTTTGTGTGCTGACAAAAGCCATTCAGAGCTGCCAATAGGATGTTCAAGACTCGTGTCCTAAATAGAATAAGCATTTGTTTGATTTTAAGTATCAGCCAGAATAATATAAGGTTCTTTTCTTCATCATCATCTCAAAAGACATTCGTAACTCAAGCCACAACACAAAGAACCTCAGTTGCTGAGTCATGAATTAATTACCTACAAAACACTACTTGACAATAATAAACAATCTATAAAATACAGACTAAGATTTTTACCTTTTCTGCATAATCATACAGGGCATAAATGTTTAGAGTTTAAAACCTAAGAAAATATACCTGGAATAACAAAGATGATCCATATCCGGGAAACTAAACCCACTGTAAATCACTCTTTCTCACTGTTGTGGCCTCTCCCGTTGCGGAGCACAGGCTCCGGACGCGCAGGCTCAGTGGCCATGGCTCACGGGCCCAGCCGCTCCGCGGCATGTGGGATCTTTCCGGACCAGGGCAAGAACCCGTGTCCCCTGCATCGGCAGGCGGACTCTCAACCACTGCGCCACCAGGGAAGCCCTAAATCACTCTTTAAAATGAAACCAGAGTCTCGTAATACATAGTCTAAAGCCTTCCCACAAAGTAGAAATGCCGAATTTATCAACCTGATAATCCAGCATTCATCTTCCACTAGCCCTCTGTCTGCTACCCTACTTTCAGAGCATGAGTCATTTGCTACACACTGTCTTTCTCCTCCCCTCCGAACCTCCACAGTACTTCCAGTTGTAACTCTGAGAGTTCTTTTCACTTTTTCATTCACTGTATTATTTGTGTAAATAAGTTCCTTGGGGGCTAAAAGCAAGATTTAATCATCACGGTACCCCTCATAACATCTCATATACAGTACATGCTCAATAAATGTAAACTAGTGAGTGAATGTATTAAATTGATTTTGAGGGCATATAGTTGGTCTTATTTTAATCACCCAATCTCTTCACTCCCACCAAGATTCAAGACTTACCACTCTCTGTAATAAACGAAGCTCTAACTCAGAGACCGAACTGTTAAACTGTGATGCAAATGAACACATTTGCTGACACCGTTTGATTAGTTCAAATAATGAGGCATCCAGGTTTAAGGCTTCTGCAGTTCTAGTACGTAAACTTTCAAAATGAATGATATTGCTGCAGAGGAAAGTGACCTGTGAAGACGAAAAAGAAGAGTGGAACCACCACAATGAGGAAAAAATTTGTAATTAATGAAAACAAAAGAATACTACCTATTGATTTCCAGAATTCAGGACCAGGTCCTGAAAATGTATGGATGTATGACTCTTGTGGGAAACAGACCTACTCCTTATAAAAGCTAAATAAATGAACATTTTTTGGTTGATGCTGTTAAGACTGAGATGGTCAAAAGCACCTAAGGAGAATCAGGTAAATATTATCTTCTGCACGATTGTTTTTTAACTGAAATTATACTCCATACTAAAACTGTTATCATATTCAGCTGCAGTTTGTTCGTGCTGTGTCTGAATTCCAACCTGAAATGTTCCCCTTCTGCTTCTACTCCTGCCTAACTTTACCATAAAGATCAGAAAACACTAACTGGATATTTGACAATATTAAGCACATCTTTTAAGGTACAACAATAGTATTGTGACTGTGTTCCTAAATAGTTCTCTCTTTTTTAAAAAAAATAAATTTATTTATTTTTGGCTGCGTTGGGTCTTCGTTGCTGAGTATGGCCTTTCTCTAGCTGCGGTGAGCGGGGGCTACTCTTCGTTGCGGTGTGCAGGCTTCTCACTGCAGTGGCTTCTCTTGTTGTGGAGCATGGGCTGGTTCTAGGTGTGCAGGCTCAGTAGTTGTGGCTCACGGGCTCTAGAGCACAGGCTCAGCAGTTGTGGCACATGGACTTAGTTGCTCCGCAGCATGTGGGATCTTCCCGGACTAGGGCTCAAACCCGTGTCCCCCGCACTGGCAGGCAGATTCTTAACCACTGCACCACCAGGGAAGTCCCAATAGTTCTCATTTTTATACTTATTGAAATACTTACAGATAAAACGATATAATATTTGGGATTTCCTTAAATATGGGATGTGAAGGAGGAGTAGGAAGTATAGAGGAAATAAAGTAGGGCTTAAGCTGATAATTATTAAATTTTGGTAATGGGTATATGGGATATGGGAATCATATTAGTCCAATTTTGCACCTGATTAAAAAGTACATAGTAGTTTTTGTTTGTTTTTTGCTCCCAATCACAACAAAGTTAATCCACAACCTCTGGCAGTACACAAGGTCCTAAGACATTTTATTGCCATGTGGAAAAAATAACATTCAAATCTTTATAGTTGCATATAAGGAAAATCTTAGATAAATATGGAATTAAACTCTTTATTTTCCAAGAGGCTGGATCCACCTTATATTTAACTGCGAGGTAATAAGGGTCTAGGGAAATAACTGGCTGTGAGCTCAGCCTAAGGATGCCCCATCTTTCTCCCCCAAGGCCTATCAGTCCTTCTTCCCAGTGCTGTAAACTAGAGAGTGGCTCTCAAGCTACTCCTAATTATCCCACATGTAACTTCCAATAAATTATATAATCCTGTAACAGAAAACAAAATGGCGCACATGAGTGCCTATACCTGACTTGCTCTTTGGCTCTCTTTAAGGACAAGATTTCTTCTTTCAGCTATTGTTGCTTCAAAATCTTGTAGTACAGGTGTCAGTGCAGGGTTGGCACCACCTGCCCACTTGAGTCGCTGTTCAATACTTGCTTCAAGTGCTGCCAGTTTCTCCTATAAAAGCCAGCAGAATCTCAGTGAAAACGACACTCTTCACTTCCTGTCTGTTGAGCATTTTATATAAATACAAGAGATTCAAAAGAAGTAGAATGGGGCATAATTAGAAAACATCTTTAACAAACTGTCACCTTTTGGAATTAATCTTGATTTCACGTTGAATATTTAAGGCTAAACACATTTTGGATAGGTAAGGATTGGCTTTCAGTTTATTGTCTTAAAATTTGCAGAAAGAGGTTTCATTTTCATTTTTAAATAAAATAGTCCTTAAAACAAAACACCTGCTACACCAAATTCCCACTGCACTATATGTGCTATCTACAAGAAAATCCATTTATACTTTTGATTGTGAAAGATGAAAATCAGATTCCCACAAATGCAAAAATTTACGAATAATGGTAAAAATACAGCCAGGTTATCATGACAAGAAAGATTTTATATAATGAAGTTGCTTCATTATTTATTCAACGTTTTGAGCGGAGGAATTCACATTCATAGTCTCTCTCTTGCTCTCGCTCTCGCTCTCCCCTCCCTCCCCTATTTCTTTCTCTCACACATATACACCTCTAAAATCAGAAACGGCATGAGTTCATTCTCCTAAATTGAAAACTAGGACTAACATGCTGTAGAGAAAAGGTATTTCAATCTTCAAAGAAGTGAGCTCCAGAAAAATTTTATTAAAAAAATTTTAATTATTATAAAAGTGATTATACTTGATTTTATACTAGTATTAATCTATAAAAAGAACAGAAACATGTCAGTTACTACTGAGTGTACGAGATATAGGAATATTCACTATAGAGAGATATATAAAGCCATCATCAAACCAGTTTTTCTTATTTAAAAAAGGAAAGCGAGATTAAATATTTTGCTGAAATGACCAAAAAATAGTCAATAAAAATGGTTTGGAAAAATGTTCTGCTGCCTTTGACATCACAAAATTCCATTAAGTAACCGCACAATAGAAGTAAAGAAATGCCTAAGCTTCTTGGATATTAATAATAAGCCAAATATAACTGCTTTGTATACATTTCAGAAAATAAATTTGGTATTCGAGTTTTTCCCATTACCAAGGTCCCCTTAATGTATAAAAGCATGGTAATATCAAATTCATTAAAAACTTGAAATATTTAGTATATCTCTATTCTTGGTTCAAAATATACTGCTAAGATTCAGTTACTTCGGAGGGTAAGAAAAAAAGATATAAATTAAAAATAAAAGTGAAAAGGTATTATGTTCCTGTGGCTTAGAAGCCAAGGACAGACTGAACAACAGAGCACTAACACTTCACCACAGTGGAGGTCATTTCTAAAAGATGTACCAGAAGGAGGATCTGACAGAACACACCTGAACTGTTGCAATTGAAGTTTCAATCTGGCTCAGAGTATGGAGTTTCTTTTTCATGCTGGTTAAGATGGCAGAACGAGGGGGAGGAGTGACTGACATGGCTTGTGGTCTGTTGATAAGGAGATCTTCATGCTGCCACTGTTCAAAGAAAAAGAAATGTAATAAAATAAGCAGGAAAAAGGCCTTTAGATAAACAAGGGAGGGGAGGTGTGATTTAGGACTGGGGGAAGAGGGAAAAAAACCCAGCTGCAGCAAGGTGGGGTGAGCAGGGAAGAATAACAGAAACACAATAAAAGAAGCAACCAGGTGGAAAATTTCCTGAGGTAGAGAATGGCTGATAAATTTCTGGGATCACTGATATGCAACATTTAAATAGTAATTCTGAAGATGTTTCCTAGTCTAAGTAAAAATCTGCTGCACAATCCCCCTAAAATATAATCTCCAGTTAAGAAGTTGGAATAGGCAAGGTAGGGGAAGAGTTCCCCAGCACAGAGTTTACAAGTATCTGAAAGAAGCAATGGCAGCAGTCACAGAAGAAAGAATTCTCCAGAGAACCTACAAGCGACAGAAAGGCATAGGTAACTACTGACAGAGGATCAAGCCATCCTGTATGCTGTAAGGTGGCCCCAGAAGGCCCAAGGGACATTTGGGTTAAAATTTAAAAGTTACATTGTGCTTACAGCTTAAAATGTGTTCAGATGAACAAAACTGGAAGGATTTTGATAATGTTTTCCATATAGTTGTCAATTTTTTAAGGGAATAAACTCTAAAATGTATTAAACAATAAAACTTTTCAACATTATATATATATGTATTTTTTTATAAATTTATTCATTTATTTAATTTTTGGCTGCATTGGGTCTTCGCTGCTGCACGCGGACTTTCTCTAGTTGCAGTGAGCGAGGGCTCCTCTTTGTTGCGGGGCGCAGGCTTCTCATTGTCGTGGCTTCTCTTGTTGCGGAGCACAGGCTCTAGGCACGCGGGCTTCAGTAGTTGTGGCACACGGGCTTCAGTAGTTGTGGCTCGCGGGCTCTCGAGCGCAGGCTCAGTAGTTGTGGCGCATGGGCTTAGCTGCTCCGCGGCATGTGGGATCTGCCTGGACCAGGGCTCGAATCCGTGTCCCCTGCATTGGCAGGCGGATTCTTAACTACTGCACCACCAGGGAAGCCCCTCAACATTATATTTTTTAGAAGTAAAATAAATACCAAAAAATCCCAATGTGCTAGAAGGACTGTTAATATATAATAAATGCAACTTCAAAATTTGAATAAATTACTTTTCTTATGAGGTAAGAACACAGCTAATGATAAAACTGCAAACAGAAGGAAATACACTGGATCCATGCCCCACCAATTCCACTCTTGGGAAGTAGCTTCAATATAAATGAAGTTATTAACTGGTTTGTAACACTGCCAAATATAACTGCTTTATATACATTTCAGAAAACAAATTTGGTTACACAAAGTAACCAGTGTTTGTGCCAAAACAGATCCCAGGATAATGTAGTCCCCCAATATTACTCCATGAGTTACAACTTGTCTGAAGCTACTGACAATATTGAAGCCTATAATTGAAATAAAGAAAGAAGAAAAATAGCTATAATTTATACTGTGCTTAGTGTCTTACACAAATCATCATTTTTAACCTGCACAGTCATCAACATTTTAGAGAGGTACTGTCCCCATTCTACAAGTAAGGAAATCAGACCTTAAGGGAAGTTAAACTTAAGTTCATATACCTGAATCCAAATCCATCTCACTCCCCCAAAGCCTGTCATACTGCCTCTAAACAAACAAGGACAAAAACAGGCTTCTAAAAAACAGTTCGCAAGTGATGACCAATGTATGCACAGAGCTTAGAGAATCAGGGAAACAGAAGTCACTTTAGAAATAATTATGTTAGACAGTACAGAAGGCATATCCACCTAACGAACACATTCAACTGTTAGAAATTACATTTACAAGTAATACTTAATGAAAACACTAACCATACAACTCTGATGGAAACTAATTCAAAGGACACAAAGCATGAACACAAAATGATCTCAACTACGTAAAAGAGAAACAAGGAATAATTGGAAAGACAGCACTGGAATGCTAATGCATTTCGGTGTTTGCTCTGGGCTGGCACAATTCAGGAAGTTTAAAATTTTCTCTTCTTTATACTGTTCTGTATTAATTCCTGCAGTTTTTCAAATTCCTACATTGAGGAAAAACCCCTTTATAAAGAGAAATACTAACTTGAAACATGGCGATATGCAACTGAACGCGCTGTAGGCTTGTCTTACAGGAGGAGATACTCGTCTCCAGCCTGCGCACCAAGTCGTGCTTCTTCCAGGCAGTGTCGTAGGAGCTCGCCAGCACAGTCGCCCTGTTCATGACCAGCTGAGAGAACTTCCCGATCTGGATGTTGTGCTCCACTGCTTTTTTACACAGATCATCAACTGAAACTTTGCTTTCAGCACCAAAATCCTTTGCCTCCACTTGAGCAATAATGTCTACCCCTAGAGCACTGATGAAGCTGCACAGCGTGAGGCCCAAGGCTTGGTTCGGGAGTCCAATCAGGAGCTGCCGCACAAAGTCAGCTGTGAATGCTTTTATCGGTTTAGCCATCTGGTCTTCACTGAAACAAGAGTTTCTAAAAAGGGTTTTCACATTGACAATCTGTACAGGCCCATTTACAGTATTCTGATCTTCAAGTGAACTTGATCCTAAAAAAGGAAATTTTTCTTTCAGTATTTCATGCAACACTAAAATAAGGTAATAATGCTGCTTATTTAAAATCTTGAAGATTGCATTAACTTAGTATTTTAATTTAATTTACAATTAAATTAAGCCTACTCTATCCTGTCCCCCTCCAAAGTACTACACAACTAAACCCAGCTTGTTTAAGAGTGAAATATTACCTGACAAAGTTTTAGAAAAGGTACCACAGAGCCTGAAGAACTCCTTAATTGTCTGTAGTCGTTTTAGAAAGAAAATCTCTTCAAGCACCTGTCGGTGATTATCATCATCAAAAAAATTGACTTGGGTGCTCCTGGCTTCCCTTATAATGTCAATCTTTCGCCAAGCTATAGGAATTTCCATCTTATTTAGCTATGTAAATGAAAGAAAAGCAAGTTCACTTCTCCACTCTTCACACACTGAACAACTACTTTCCTACATTTGCATTATTCATAAAACCATGTCAATATTTACCTTTTCAACTAATAAGCCAAAAGCAGTCTCAACTTGGGCAAACATGCCATCAAATGCTACCAAAAGCATCTGGCCAGCTGACATTTTTGGTGTTTCATCAACTGAACCATTTCTTGGTTGGATTAATTCACCATATTGAGCATGAAGTATTCTAGAGGAAAAGAAAGGGGAGTTAAAACCCTCGCTGAAGAGTATTAAATTTGGGGGAAAATGTAAGATCAACAAGTCTTACAGCTAGTGTGTGGAGTCTAGGGGAAAAGTCTCTGTATGAAGGAAGGAGTGTTATTAGCCATCATTAATGTGAGTAAATTTTATGCAAATTTGAACTATGACATTTTAAAAAGAACTATATAAAGTATTACAGTCTCACTTTATACACAGAATGTAAAATAATATAAAATGACAATTTTTTTTTAAATGTCGAGAATCACACAGTTCTAAAGCCGGTGGACCTAGCAAAAATTGTCAAGTATGTTCACACTACTGTCACATGGCAGAGCCAGCTACAGACAGTAAATGGAAATACCTATCATTTTTGGCATGCTGAGTTTCGAATAATGCATAGCTTGAAGGTAGGTCTTCAGAAATTTGCCTTTCACATTATCATTAAATTAAGAACTTACGTAGTGTTTATGTATCCAAGCACTATTCTAAACATTTTATATAAAAAAGCAAAAATACAATTCCCAGTACCTATGACTACTATCAGTAAAACTAATGTTAACTAGATTTTCAACTTTATCACACACACATAAATAGCTATAAAACTATTAGGAATTATTAAGAGAATTTAAAATTTAGGCTACCCGAGAAATTTCTAATGGAAAAAGAGCTGCATGATGGTATAAAGTTTTACTTGAGATTACCAAAAAGTTTCTCCAATACAAGATACACACAGGCTGTAACAGAATCAAACACGAAGTCTGTAACCCAATGCATACATGGAAGGAAACATTCCTCCATTTGACAGTAAAGGGAATCTAGATTAGATATTAAGGGAAAATAAGGGCTGAAATTTTGTGAGGAAGAAAAGTGTATAGATTTAGCATCTAAGTTTTAAAATAATGTTAGAAATTTTATGATAAAGCTCTTGTGCAAATAATCTAAATCACTATTTGGCTGGCATTTATGTTTATGCTATACTGATTACAGTTACTTTTTAAATTTTATGGTAAAACAACTACAAAGAAACAAGAAAATAGGAAAATTTTTAATGCAACATAAAAGAAAACATTAAGGAGCTGTTACCTTTTTTGGTGAAATAAGGCACCATAAATTAAGAAAAATAAGTTTACATTTTAGATATATACTTCCTGCAGTTTAAGAATGAAAAGGTATTTGCTTCAAAATAACTGGAGCAGTACAATTTAAATAAGATTAAACAGGTGCGAGAGAGAGAGATTAACCAGGTACAGATAATTACTGAAGTTGGTAAAATGGAGGTTCATTACTATTCTACTTTCTTGTATCTTGGAATTTTCCCATGGGAGGAAGTATGGTGGGTCAATTCATTTCTACTCTCTCAATTATACCTTCTGAAGGGAACTGGACATCAGAATGCCAAAGAAAGAGGCCTTGAGTCACGAAGCACAAAGGGTAGGGCTTAGCTTTGGGTACAGTGCATGGCTGGAGAAACTGCCCAACCTCTACAGGTTCCAAAGTCAAACTGTTACCCTAGATTTAAGAGTCAAGAAATACAATGTTCAATACCTAAAACAAACTTATAAAACTTAAGCTAACTTAAAAGTGTTCATCTGAAATGAGGTGTATACTCCACTAGCTAACTAAACTGGCTCAGATGCTTCCATGGAGTTCCAAGGGCTGGCTTAAAAAGTACCACACTCTACTTTGTGTGTGTGCACATGTATGGTGAAACTACAGCCCTAAAAGAATACATATATGTATGTGATAAAACACACACACACACACACACACACACACACACGAGTGCATGTGTAACTGGTGAAATCTGAGTAAGCTCTGTGGACTGTACCGATGTCAATTTCACGGTGTTGCTACTGTACCATAGGTATGCAAGATGTTACACTGAAGGAGGAATGAAGGGTACACAAGACCTCCCTGCACACTTTTTTTTTAAACACAACTGCCTATGAGTCTGTAATTATTTCCAAATAAAAGGGTTTTTTGTTTTTTGTTTGTTTGTTTTGGCCCTGCCTCAAGGCTCACAGGGTCTTAGCTCCCAACCAGGGATTGAACCCGTGCCCTCAGCGCAGAGTACTAACCACTGGATCACCAGGGAATTCCCCCAAATAAAAGGTTTTTTTTTTAAAGACATTACTTATAAATGCTTATATATATATATATATATATCTGCTCTGAAAATTAAAAGTAAGCTTACAGTAAAATAAGAACTCAAAACTTTTATCTGGCTACCCATCTCTTTCACAAGAAAAGAGAACACAGCTTAGCATTCACTTGCCTGGCAACATCGATGTAATGAGCATGTGTTTCTTCCTCAAGTCCCATAGCTGCATTTCTTAAATAGGCTTGAAGAGATTCAACTAGAGTCTGCAGAGGAACACCATCAGTTGTCTGCTCAATAAGACTGTCCAGTTCATGAAGCATACTTTCTAATGTGTATTCTCCTTTCATTAAACATCTCAGTGCTTCTGGAAATATGATTTGCCGGAAATTTGAATTTAATTCCTATAAATATGTGAGAAACATATTTTAATGCTTTCTGAGTTTAGAGAAAGCAGCATTAAAAGGGAGGAAGTCAAATCACTTTTCGGACCCAGAGATGAGAAACACAACGTTCAATACCTAAAACAAACTTCTAAAATTTAAGCTAATTTAGAAGTACTCACCTGAAGTGAGGTGTATACACCATTAGCTAAGTGAACTGCCTCAGATGCTTCCATGGGGTTAGGAATGTCTAAGTCTTGTGGCACTAGGTGACACTGCTTCAGTAACTGAACAAGGCATGTGACATTTCCACTCATACTGCAGAGCTCCTCCAAGAACCAGGCTCCATCCCGAGAAGTCAGATCAACCAGCTGCTCTCCAGCACTCGAAGCTGCACCTTCCATCATTAGGTTACGTCTAAAAAATGAGATAAATATTTGTACAGTGAAACTGACTTAGCTAAACACACATAAATGGGATATCTCAAAATCTGAAAGGAAATAAAGCAGTCTTACACCGAGCAAGACTAATGAAAGAAAAAGGATATCTTAAGTTTGGGATCAAACAAAAGACACATGAACTCTCCATAAGCATCAATGTTCGCAAGACAATGAAATGGTCTCACTATGTGGTCAGCTAACTCACCTTGTGAGGGTACAAAGGGCAGAAATAATAACACTTGCTAGACTCAAAGATCCTTCCTCTCCGTTCTCGTGAAGGAAAACTTTGATACAACGTTCAATTTCTTTCAACTGATCTTCACAAACAGGTACAGTGACAGCTTCCTGTTTCAAGCGTTCCACCTGTCTAATAAGACGGCTGTTTATGTCTGTTGCGTACCGCTGCAGGGTCATCTCAGTGGCAGTGATGAACTGACACACGGTTGGGGGTGGCTGGGGCGCATACTGCACTTCATATCTGTAAACAGAGAAAGAGGTGCTTGTAAAAAAAGTTCACGCCTTACAAAATACGAAAAAAGACAATATGGAATACTGCATTTGATCTTCAAACCTTGAAGAGTAGAAATCATTATTTCCATTTTACAGAAAAGGTCTCGAAAGCGAAAGTAGCTTCCTAAGATAACTTGTTAGTGAGCGATAGAATCAATATTTGAATTCAGCTCTCTTTACCCTGATCCAACCATGCTTACACTGGGATACATTTTAATCAATTAGGAAAAACACACTGTCTTTTAAAGGAAAACGTTGAGCTCAAACCCTCTTAAAACCAAGAGAAAAGTGACTCCATTTAAATTCCATCTATCAACCATTTCTTTCAGAAAAATAGAATACTATGCAATTAAAAACATGAACACAACTTTGCTTCCAGTCCCAATGAGAAGTAAAGAAAATGGAAAGTGATCAAACTTACTTCCTGTAGAGATCCTGACAGCGCTCTACTGTGGTGTTACAGATGAGCTCTTCCATCCAGGTTTTCCATTGCTCAATTCGATGTTTCTGAAATATAGCCTTCGGATACTGCAGAGCTACGGTTGCATAGTGGTGCAGCTGCTCCAGACAGCCTCGCAGCACCGAGCGCCTCTGCTGCAGGAGGGTACCGACTTCCCCCTCCAGCTGCTCACACTGGCTGATCAAGTGGGCCTGGCCAGCATTCTGCAGAAAGGCTGTTGCTGGCACATAGCTTGGAGGACCTTTGGGTAAAAGATAATCATTGATTACAATGAAACCATTTCAAATCAGCAGTTACTGAAAGGGAGGACAAACCAGAACTCCACACACGAACACAACAACAACAAAACCCACATGCTCACATGTATATCTAAAATAAGTCAGCCCATACCAAGGTCCATTTGTGTGCTTATCTCCTGAAGCAAACTTGCCAGCTGTGTTGCTTCTAAATTATTGAATGCAGCCTGATAATGTGTTATCCACTGTTCAAATTCATTCAGCTTCACCTGGATTGCTTCCTGAACAGCTCTTTGCTGAGTCTGTAGTTGAGTGTGTTCAGAATACCTAATGGAAGGAAAAATTTTTGATTGCTCTTCTTTCTTCTGTGTACTTTCATCACCCTGGAAGTACATTTTGCTTATACTTGGACTGCCTGGTAAGCTCCTTTTCAATCTTGAGGGCACTGCTCAACTGTCCTTTCCTTCTCTGTTTTTTCCTGACCCTACAGAGTTCCCTAACTACACTCAACATTTTAAATAAAATTCTACCACATTTGCCAGGGTTACGAGTTATTTGAAGTATGGAAGACTGAGACTTAATAGGTCTCCGTAATCTCAGCGTCTCCGGCAGTGTTTGGCACTTATACATTTAACCACCCTTCACTGAGCTGGGCAGCCGCTCTGTGCAAGGTTCATTCACTTAGATCACTTTTAGTTTAATGCTCAAAAAAACTCAGCCAAGCAGACAAGATCCACTGCACAAATGAATAAGGATTCAGATACAAACCGCAGAGAGAAAACCAAACCCCAGGTTTTCTGAATCCAAGTTCAGTGTTCTAACCACCATGTCCACCATCTCCCATAGTTACTCAAACATGTAAATTAAATATAATAAAGCAGAAAATTTAAGTGAATTCTGCTTTATTAACACTTTGAAAATGCAGTCCTTGGGAGAGCTTTATTTATCTGAGTTGCTGCAATAATTCTAATTCAAGTTGACAATGTTTACACAAAAATATGAAAATTATCCTTAATGGCATATCTTTAGAAATAAAAGTTCAACACTTGTTTTAAACCTGTGTTGCAGAGTATGAGAAGGATGATCCACTCCTTCAGCTCCTTCTAGAAATTCTATTTCTTCCAACAGTTTGCCCTGCAGTTTTTCCACATCTGTTAGTTGCTCTTGCAAGCTCAGGTATTCATCTAAACTGCTGTCCAGCTTGGGAAGTACAACCAGCATCTCGTCCCTATTCTTAAACCAGTTCACCTGTAAAAAGACATTATTAGGAAGATTCTTATATAGGGCTGACTATGAGATATGATGATGTCTGTCAGAAGGATCATGTTAGAAGGACATTCTGCACATGTTACTCTACTTAAATCTCAACAAAGCCGGGGTGTGTGTGTATGATGGCATCACCCATATTTTTACAAAGATAACTAATGCAGTCAATTCAAACAGCCATAAAATGAAGACTCAATTCCACAATAACACGCAGTTACCACCATGCCACACAAAACAAGATTAGCATCACTGGCTGCCACGATATTAAAATCAAGAAGGAGGGAGGCTATCCAAGTAAAGAACACTTAAAACCGTCATTGGTAAACACTTTTCAGTCTATTAAGAAAGGTATAATTTTTTCAAATCATTAACCCACCTCCCATGTGTGAGGGTGACTGTGTGTCTTTGCATGGGAGCATTTCTTAGTGAAAGATCACAGCAAACTGTGTCTTACTTCGCTGACATTTCAGTATTATACACTACAGTCGTACAAAACCAATTTTTAGAAAAAGTTTCACTCTTGGACTTCCCTGGGGATGCAGTGGTTAAGAATCCACCTGCCAATGCAGGGGACACGGGTTTGAGCCCTGGTCCAGGAAGATCCCACATGCCACGGAGCAACTAAGCCCGTCTGCCACAACTACTGAGCCTGTGCTCTAGAGCCCGCGAGCCACAACTACTGAGCCCATGTGCCTAGAGCCCGTGCTCTGCAACAAGAGAAGCCACCGCAATGAGAAGCCCGCGCACCGCAACGAAGAGTAGCCCTGCTCGCCACAACTAGAGAAAGCCCGTGCACAGCAACAAAGACCCAATGCAGCCAAAAATAAATTAATTTTTTTAAAAAAAGAAAAAGTTTCACTCAACTTTTTTATGGACATGTTAACTTTTTTTTTTTTGGCCATGCCACACAACTTGTGGGATCTTAGTTCCCCGACCAGGGCTAGAACCTAGGCCCCAGCAATGAAAGCGCCGAGTCCTAACCACTGCACTGCCACGGAATTCCCTGGACATGTTAACTATTTTTTTTTTTTTTTTTTTTTGGTTCCATCAAGTCTTAGTTGTGGCAGGCAGGCTCCTTAGTTGTGGCATGCATGTGGGATCTAGTTCCCGGACCAGGGGTCAAACCTGGGCCCCCTGCATTGGGAGGGCGGAGCCTTAACCACTGTGCCACCAGGGAAGTCCTGGACACGTTAACTATTAACCAAAAGATGACGATGACTTATTATCATTGGCCTCACCTTAATTTCAGCTACTCTTGAAGAAAAAAGGCTGCGAGTGATCTCTCGTTCCATCTCTCTCTTGCTCTGCTTGCTCTCGGCCTGCTGGCCCCCTCCACCATAGACGGCACCAGCAAACCCGGCCTCACCCCCAGCTGTCCAGTCCACCAGGGGGTCATACACAAAGGCCTCTAGCAGTGTCAGCAGAGTCTCTCTGCCACGCCGCATAATGTGTAGAACCTGTTTTCAGAAGACTTTTAATTAAGTTTTGCCACAAGTTTCCTCATTAAAATGTAGTTTTTCATTCCAAAGGATTTGTTGATTTAAACAGGTACACTAAGAGGTGTAAGAGAAAAAAAACCACATACCTGCTCACATGAAAGCCTAAAAACACCTTCTACTCCAGTTACACCCAGTGCTGTTTCAATGTTCTGTGTCATTCGAAAAGGTACTTTCTCAGGAACTCTAAGGCTTTTACCTTGAAAAGATAAATCATTATATTTTTGTCCTTTCACCAAAATAAATTCGACGCTCATATAAAAAGTCTTTAATTTTACCTTTTTCAAAGCAAACATTGTAATCTATGTGAACAACCTCTCCAGTCGTCATATCAATGAGAACATTATCCAGATGTCTATCTCCAAGGCCAATTATGTATCCGACCATAGACATGACTGCAGTAGATCTGGCATAAGACTAAAGAAGAGGGGATGGGGGAGCAAGTTAAGCATCATTAGCAAATTTCCTTCCAACATGGACTTGATTCTCTAAAATTTACAAACCTCCATAATCCTACTCCCTTATTTCTAAATAAACAGCTAGCGCTCTGCAGGGACGCTGCACGTAGTCACAGAAACTCTGCACTGAGCAACAGCATACGACACAGGTTGGTCCAACTTAATCATTATCAGAATGCAGGATTTAAAAAAACAGAACTATTCTTCAGCCTCTCTAGTTTTTCCCTTTCTAAAGTTTTTATTCTCCTTTTCATTTAATCCATAATCCCCTCCATTCTGCCTTCATCCAGTCATGGCTATGCCTCATAAAAATAAATGTAATATAAGATTCAAATGCAGGTCTCAAACTACCAAGTCTGGAGGGAGGCAGGAGGAAGGTGAACAAGACAAGACAGGAAGCAGGCAAAGAAACAATAATACTAGTCTAAAACAAAACACATACCTGTGTGACTCTCCACCATTCATCAGGGGTGGTGCAAGATGACCAAAGCTCTTTAGCGAGGAGATTTGGGGGCGTGGCCTCCATTAACTCTTCTAATACCGCCTTCATCACATGAAGAGGCCAATCCCGTCGGGACACATCCAGACTAAGTCCAACTGCTTTCAAAGCAGGACTAATTTTACTATAATAAAGTTCACTAGGACGGGGTACAATTCCAGGATTCTGAGGAGTTTGGTAGGAATCTTGGGCCTTTAAAAAAATTTTTTTTAAGGAAAGATCAACTTTCTTTAAATAAGGATAAAGATTACCTTGAATATAAAGCAGTATTTTAAAAACTGGTTTTTCAGCGGAACTCTCTACTTAGCTAGCTAAATCTCATCCATCAAATAGCCAAGTCGTCTGGACTATCCATCTTTCTTACAATCTACATATCATTTTCTTAATTTGGTCTTACTACTTTATTGAAAACTCTGTCTACTGTTATATTTTCTTGAGGTTCAATTCAAGCTCAACATCCAAGTTACATTCTTCTTTGTAACATATAATTCTGTTTAAAATTTACCACTCATTTATTGCACATATTTCATTCTTCACCAATATGACTTAATCAATGTAAAATTAACAACAGATATTCAGAAACACCTTAGACAAAAATTTAAATAGCCCTTCTCTAATTCCACCTCCAATTCACCCCCTCAGTACCTGTTCTGTAGTCTCCTAGGCCTACCTAAAAAAATCTGAAGCCTTTCAAACTCTTGCTCCTTCCCATACCTGCCCTACTTAGATTCATTTTATTTGTCTAGATGTTGGAACCTGAAGTTGTGACTTTAAAAATTTATCTTCTTATCTGTAGTACTTAGTACTACTCCTGTAATATACACTAAGCACTCAGCTACTTAGCTAAATGAATTCTAAAAAACTGTTCTAAATCGTAATAAATTTCACGGGTACAAAATAGGATGCCACAGTGATTAACTCCAAATTTAAAGTTGTGTCTATTCCTTCTTTAACTCTTATAAACTTGGAAAAAACCTCAAGGGCAGTAAGACTAGAAATATGTCACATGTAACAGAGAACAGACTAATATATATACTTGTTTATTAACATTCAAATAAAAGCACATATTTTAATTTTAATCAACCTTTTGTGCTTGTAAGGCAGCTTCCCGTTGTTGCCATCGTTTGTAAAGACCAAATAAGGGTGTGGCTCCATCCACCCACTGGATTAGGCCTGATCGAGTTCCTAGTGGTGTTACAGAATAGTGTCGAGCATGGAAACGGGGTGTTTCCTGGCGATTGATTGTAGCAAACATAGTATTTACAATAGACAGAAATTGCATTATTCTCTCATCCAGATGTAAATCCTCCAATCCTATGGAAACAAAATTAAAGTAGCTAGAGTAGGTGACCAGATGGGGTGAAGTGCAATGGGATGGGACTGGAAACATACCACTTTTTTGTGCTCCTCTCAATCAGCAACAGCAGTCAAGAAGTGACAGCCAAAGAAGCACAATGAGAGCATTAGACAACATTCTATTGTCACAAGGTATTAGATACTAGCATTATTAGCTGTACCTCAGTTGCCCTGCTTCTATAAGTTCATAAGCAAGAAGAGAGGAAGCAATGGAAAATCATACTACACAGCCTCCAACTACTTCTATCAAAATACAGGATACTCCAGGCTATTCACAACATATAGATATTCACCTAAAACAATCCTAACACACACTCACACACACACACACACACACACTCACACACACAGTGTTAATAATCAGACTAATGTTCTTCTTTTAAATCTCACCTTTAAAAAGATAAGGATAGCTCTTCCCATCTGATCCGAGAAAGAGAAGTTTCTTTGGCTTGGTTTTGGTAGGTAAGATTGTGATGGTTCCACCCACACTGTGGATTGTGACAGTGTCTCTGGCTGAGACTTCTCCAGGAAGAGCAATTTCAGTGTTAGTCATGGCAGCCAGCCACGGGCTGATTTCTTCAAGACGCAAGATGTAACTTGCACGTTTCTGTGCTCTCTGTTGCAAACTCAGCATTATCTATATTTAAGATAGGAAAAGTTTACAATACCATTACAACACTTATTTTCTTCTCCATTCTATCTGGCTTAAAGATAAATTTAAAATACAAACACCTCCTGTCTAGTTCTTACATTTAATTTGATGTTACATATTCAGGCCATCCTGGGAGGGGAAACACTGGTGTGCTGATATGCTCTAGGTGATTTCTACTTTGTTCAGACCTCTCCCACCTCCTCTGTACAAATATGCAATGAAATCATAGCAGATGGAAAGAAATCACTACTGTGATCACAAAATTCAAGGCTTGCAGCAAATTCCCCACTGTTAAGCTATGTCCAATCAATGCCCAAACAAGTCACTTCAGTCCTTGCAGTAGAGCAAAAGATACAGCCAGCTATTGGCTGTCAGGTAGACACACACTTAAGGAAGCCATCTGAAAATGTGGTAACAATTTAGAGCTCTGACTACTTTAAGTATGCAGAAAAACACACAATCTCTTATAACTCACAGGAGTGGATCATGTATAGCTGTATCTCTACTTGTAGCTAACTCAATAATCTACACCTGATTTAATGAACTCTGGGCTCTGCTTTCATGTGAAAATTTTTAAATCAATCTTTTGCAACATTTGTTCATAAAAGGAAAAAGACAACTGGAAACACCTCAAGTATCCACTGACAGGACAAAGGATAAACTGTGGTATTGTCCCATAATCTATCAATGTTCAGCTGTATACAAAATATGGATGACATTAAAACAAAAACAAAAACCTAATGCTGATCCATCAATTATGGAAGTGGTAAACACATGCATGTACATACAATATAATCTCATTTATATGAAATTCAAAAACAGGAGAAGCTAAACAATATACCATTTAGAAATGTATCAGTAAAAACTGTTTAAGTAAGTAATGATTAATTCAAAATTCAGAGCAGTGGTTGTGGAAAGGGAGATATAATTATGGAGGGACATAGGACTTCTAAAAGTTTTCTCTATGACTTATTTCACACACACACACACGGGGTTTTTTAAAAGTACTCCCCCTGGGAAGGGGGTGGGGGTGGGGGAAGGACTGGGATCAGCAGATACTAACTAGTATACATAGGATGGATGAACAACAAGGCCCTACTGTATAGCACCGGGAACTATATTCAGTATCCTGGGATAAACCATAATGGAAAAGAATATGAAAAAGAATGTAAGTCTATATATATAAAAGAGTCACTTTGCTGTACATCAGAAAGTAACGCCACATTATAAATCAACTATACTTCAATTAAAAAAAAAACTATTCTCCCTGTCTCCTCCTCTGGATTTCTTGGTTGATTTACTGAGAAGAACACAAAGAAGCAAGAAACTACTGCTGGAACACAAGAAAACAAGTTTTGGCTAGGCCACACATAATAAACTTCATCCTTCATGTTAGTGCTCTTATCTTGTGCTTCTAAGGCATTTCCCCTGAATTTAGCATTTCTTCTAGTTTCCTCTACTTTGCATTTACTAGTTAAAGTCAGGTATATTTTTTGTCTCTACACTATATCTTTTAATAGTTTTTTCATTACTAAAGTTAATGAAATCAGTTAAGAACAATATAGGAAAGGGATAGGAAAAGAAGGGATAAG
This sequence comes from Lagenorhynchus albirostris, assembly GCF_949774975.1. Classification (NCBI taxonomy): domain Eukaryota; kingdom Metazoa; phylum Chordata; class Mammalia; order Artiodactyla; family Delphinidae; genus Lagenorhynchus; species Lagenorhynchus albirostris. The sequence continues at coordinate 64,331,124 of NC_083109.1, forward strand.
AAAAAAAGCTACAAGGTAGCCTAAATAGGCTCCCCTGGTGGCACAGTGGTTAAGAATCCTCCTGCCAATGCAGGGGACACGGGCTCGAGCCCTGGTCAGGGGAGATCCCACGTGCTGCGGAGCAACTAAGCCCGTGTGCCACAACTACTGAAGCCCGCGTGCCTAGAGCCCGTGCTCTGCAACAAGAGAAGCCACTGCAATGAGTAGCTTGCGCACCGCAGCGAAGACCCAACACAGTCAAAAGTAAAATAAATAAATTTTAAATAAATAAATAAACAGGCTCCCCCAACTAGTGGTGCTGTTGCTGAAACATATGAAAACCAAAGAACATACAGAATTAAGGGGACCAAAACATAAAAAATAAGGATTCTCAAGTATTTAATTACACTAATCATCCCTCAAACAGGCTATGCAGAATTGCTGTCAAAGAATTCCTTATAAAAATTGATGTTGTTACGTGTGAATATTTTGTCTGTTAGAAATACTGAATACCATTCCACCAAGAAAAACTACATAGGTCCAAGATTAAATTTCTTAATTTTTTATGAGAAGAATATAGCAGGCAGTCAGTATTTAGCTCAAGGCCACAGCTCCCTCCTTGTCTAATTTCTTACAGTATATTCTTCCCTGGTGTGAACCCTCAGTAGATTAAAGTTTGCCACCCTAGGCCCACTCATCCTCAAATTCTTAAAAATGAAGAAAACACCTTTCTCTATATTCTTTACAAGAAACTGACCACTGGCTGCCTTCCATGGGCTTAGAAAGTTCTCTTGTGTTCTAAGTAAAAAGAGTCCCCTTACTTAAATTTTTCATCTCAGGGAATTTCCTATTTCAGTAGCATTCTTGAGATTTTTCTGTACCTCTTTAAATGGAATCCAGCTGCTTCCAGGCTTTGCAGGGTTTGATGGTGTCTTCAGTTTTTCTAGGGCATTTTCTATTGCATCACCGTAGTTATCCTGAAACCACTTTTCATGAGGTGTTTCTGCAGGGGCCGCCGTGATGCTCCTCACATGCTCCAAAGCAAACACAATGGGCTTCATCAAAGCCGTGTGCTTCTCCCGCATGATTGCAATTTTCTCTTCTCTGACCAGAAAGACGTAAAGAGTTCAATACAAACAAGGAACAATTTAATTGTCAAGTGTAAGTAAACAGTATCAAAGAATAGTCAAAATAAAGTAATAAAATATAAGCAAGGTAACTGACTAAAAACAGCATTGCAAAAAATCCAGCATATAAAAGAGGTGCCTTCTCTTTTCAACAAGTGGTGCTGGGAAAGCTGGATATCTTCTTACAAAAGAATGAAGCTGAACTCTTACCTTTTACTATATGTCAAAAAATAAGTCAAAATGGATCAAAGACCTTAACATAAAAGCTAAGGCTTTATTTAAAACTCTTAGAAGAAAACAAAAGAAAAAATTGATAAACTGGGCTACATCAAAACTAAAAAATCATGTGCATCAAAAGACATTTTTTTTTGACTTCCCTGGTGGCGCAGTGGTTAAGAATCCGCCTGCCAATGCAGGCCACACGGGTTCGAGCCCTGGTCCAGGAAGATCCCACATGCCACAGAGCAACTAACCCCGTGTGCCAGAACTACTGAGCCCACGTTCCACAACTACTGAAGCCCATGCTCTGCAACAAGACAAGCCACCGTGATGAGAAGCCCGCGCACCGCAACGAAGAGTAGCCCCTGCTCTCTGCAACTAGAGAACGCCCACGTGCAGCAAAGACCCAACACAGCCAGGAATAAATTTTTTTAAAAAAAGACTTTTTTTTTCACTCAAGAGAGTGAAAAAGACAATGCATAAAACAGGGGTAAAATATTTGCAAATCATGTGTATGATAAGGGATTAATATCCAAAATATTTAGAGAGCCCCTAAAACTCAACAACAATAAAACAACCCAGTTCAAAAATGGGCGAAGGATTCAAATAGACACTTCTCCAAAGGAGATATACAAATGGTCAATAAGCACATGAAAATATGCTCAACGTTATTAGTCATTAGAGAAATGCAAATCAAAGCCACAAGATACCATTTCACACACATTAGGATGTTACTATCAAAAAGACAGAAAACAACAAATGTTGGCAAGGGTATGGAGAAATTGGAACCTAGTTTACCACTTCCTCTACAAGTTAAACATAGAATTACTATCTGACCCAGCAAATCCACTGGCTCACACACAATTAAAAGCAGGGACTCAAACAGATATTTGTGTGGTGAGAGAAGCATTGTTTACAATAGCCAAAAGACAAGAGCAACTCAAGTGTCCATTGACAGATGAGTGCATAAATAAAACGTGGTATATCCATACGATGGAATGTTATTTAGCAGTAAAAAGGAAGGAAATTCTGATACATGGTACAACATGGAATGAACCTTCAAAACATTATGATAAGTGAAATAAACCAGACACAAAAGGACAAATACTATATGATACCAGTCACACGAAGTACTCAGAATAGTCAAATTCATAAAGACAGAAAGCAAAATAGTGGTAACCAGGGGCTGGGGATAGGGGAGAAGGGAAGTACTATTAAATGGGTACGGAGATGTTCAGGATGATGGATAAGTTCTGGAACTGGACATCACACTGTGAATGTACTTACCGCAACTGAACTGTACACTTAAAATTAGTTAAAATGACAAACTTCATATGTATTTTACATTAAAAAAAAAAAGAGGCAGCTATATTTTTGGAGTGTAAGTATATGAAAACATACTTGCGTAAGGTATTGTTGTTCTGGACTCTCTTCACCTCATCTTCCAGCTGCTGAATTCGTCTCAGGACATACATGTGTTGCTGTAACAGAACTCCCAACCAGAGCTCATCCCAGAGAACAGTGACCCTGCGCAGCTCAGCCACGAGCATCTGAACCTGCACACACGGCACATCCAAATATGCTCATCTACAAATCTACACACAGCACAGTTCTGCAAACACTGGATATTGCAAGTGAAATGTGTGCATCTTGTTCATTAACCAATTAGAGAACCTTGATCAGTGATTCTATCAGTAAAGATTTATAAAACCAATTTTGGTTATTTTAAAAGCTTTACTCCTTGAATAATATTTCTGTAACAGTTTTATGGGTTTAGTTTTTAGGTGAGTTTTTTTGGGTGGGGGGGTGGTGACAATAAAAATTTATTTTAAAACATATGAGTTGGTTTTTTTGTACCTGTAACACCATAGTTGGGTTTGCAGAGGACAGTTTATCTACAATTTTGCTGTAGCAATCCTGCATCATGGCTTGGTCTTCATTCAATCCACTTTTAGGCTCATCCTTATTGCTATCTTGAGAAGCAGGAGGACTTCCTCCCTCACACTCAGAAACTAGCAATTCTTCTCCTTGAATATTGCCAAGTAAAGTTGGAATTGCAGAGGAAAATTTATTTCCTAAAGTGAAATGGGAGAATAAGGTATAATTTGGATACTTCTCCATGTGCATATGTTGAGTTAGGGAAAACATCAATAATGTATTTGATCCCAGAGCACTCATTTAACTAATTTTGCCTTCTGTGCACTAAGCTGACCAAAGATCATGGATATTTTGCCTTTTTACAAGTTCAGCTTCTATATTTATTAATATTATAAGCTAATAAAAGATAAATGGGGGGGCTTCCCTGGTGGCACAGTGGTTGAGAGTCCGCCTGCTGATGCAGGGGACACGGGTTTGTGCCCTGGTCCGGGAAGATCCCACATGCCGCGGAGCGGCTGGGCCCATGAGCCATGACCGCTGAGCCTGCGCGTCCGGAGCCTGTGCTCCGCCAACAGGAGAGGCCACAACAGTAAGAGGCCCGCATACCGAAAAAAAAAAAAAGATAAATGGGGGAAAATATAATAAATGAGTCTCAACAAATAAAGTGTTCCCCCAGCCAGAGCCCAGAACTTATTTTCCATCCTTGTCTGCCAGTTAATTCAGCTAGGTGAACCTGAGATTTCTCCAAGCCTTGGTGGGTTACTGTGAGGCTGAAGATATCATGTAAAGCACACATCCTACTGCCAGACATGGTAGTTACTCACTCAATAAATGGTGTTATTATTGTTACTATTATTATTATGGAAAAATTACAAACTCTATCAACTCTGGAACATAAAGCTCAAAAAATTTTACCTAAAAAATGTTGTTTGCAAACTCATTTATACTTAAAGTAGCAGTATTTTAAAATTCCTTACCTGAAGCCTGTGATTCACTACTAAGCGATATGGTGCCCACTATTGCAGGATACAATATGAGATGTGGGGAATCTTGAGCCACACGGCAGAGAAGGTTACAAATACTTTGGCGCACATACACTTCAGGGTGGTTTAAGCGTGAGAAAAGTTGTGGAATAATTCCTTCAGGATAAGAAAGAAAAATACTTTAAAGTTATTAAAAACAGTCAACATGGTGGAGGCAAAAGGATAAAACTTGATATATGTCAGCATAAGTTCCAAGAACCTCAAATTTCTCCCTGTGATAGCAAAGAACCATACACAATAGTTCTTGATTTGCAAGTTTAGTTAGGGTACAGAGCTATAATCAAAATCCTAAGCAATTCAAAAATGTTATAGAGAAATATATTTTCGTGAGTGCCTGTAAAAGAAGGCAGAAACAGACAATTTTTCAAAGGGTATATGAAAGTTTTTGAAACTTATTCTTACCACTCTCTCCAAAATTCCTTTTGTATATAAAAAGCTTCCGCCTCTCAGCCTTCCATTTCTCTGAAAGGTGGGAGGGAAGTGGTATAACAAGCAGTCCAGAGTGTCCTATGAACTAATATAGCTATTTCATAACACACTCAAATAGTAAACATAGAGGAACTTTTTTTTTTGGCCACGCCACTTGGCATGTGTGATCTTAGTTCCCTGACCAGCAATTGAACCCATGCCCCTCTGCAGTGGAAGCGCAGAGTCTCAACCACTGGACCTCCAGGGAAGTCCAGGGAACTATTATTTTTCAACAGCCTTATTATCTTCTACCCAGAAATAATTCTTCCTGAAACATTTAGACTATCACCTCTCCATGGCGCAGTAGGTGTTGTTTCCAAGCCATGTTCCAGATACTGCCTAAGCTCTCCAGCATGCTTCACAAGCAATCTGAGCAATCGCAACGTGGCCATCACAATCACGTCGTCCGTGCTCTGCTCTGCTCTGTGACTTAAATGTAGCCGAGGGTCATCTTCATCTAAAGGAATCTAAGGATGAAAAACAAAAGGAAAAAATAAGACAATTCAGAATACTGCTTCCATCTACGAGAAAAGAAATTTCAAATAAACTTTCCTAACAGAACACTGTGCTACCTACCTGACCAGCATTGAGTTTAAGGAAGGTAAAATATGCACTGCAAGATAGTTTGTACAGGCTGAAGATTCTATCTACAACTTTCCTCCACACTTTAATAACTCCTTCTGTTGCACTTTCATCAAGTTCTGAAAGCCATGGGCAGCTTGATATTAACTGACGCCAGATAACATCAACCATGTCATCTTCCTCATTATCTTCACTTTCTGTTATCTGAAGTGTTATATCTTCATCCTGAAGAAAAATAGGGCAAAAAAAGTTGCTATTTTTGGGCACAAATTAATAAAGGGAGAAAGGTACGTGATTTTCCTAACATATGCAAGCATTTTCTCATTTATGAAAGACCAAAATACTCCACATTTAGTGTTATACATATTAAATCAATGTTACTATGCTTCTCTTTATGATATACTCACTAATGTAGCTAATGATGAAGGATATAAGCATTTAGCAAAGATCAAAGATTTCGATTTGGGGAATTTAAATGCTTCAGAGTTACAACATAATACTCTGCCTGCAGAGAATTACCTTACTCTCTCTACAGTACTGCACATGTACTTAAACACCAGCTTTGACAGACACTGATATATGCTGAAGTCTAGAGCAAGAACTAAGTCAACACAGTTTTATCTCAGCAAATAAAATGCAAACTTCTGAAGTCTACAACTAAATACTTAATAGTTATAACATTCTAGAATTCATAGAACTTTGAGAGGGGCGGGAGTAAATGCTACAGACCATCTAGTCCGCTGGTTTTCAGCTATGGCTGTATATTTAGAATCACCTAGTAAAACTTCAATAAACCCTCCCATCCCCAACACATACACAAACGTTCCATCCAGAATATGTGGAGAAGGGCTTAGACACTGGCATATTTTAAAAGCTTCCAAGCCAGTATTAAGAATTTCTGATCAGAAGAGCAATTAAAAGAGAAATCTACATAAAACAAACTTTGCCTTTTTTAACAGGACCCTAAGGAAATGACTTGATTTCTCAAGAAATCACATTCTTCTTATTAGAAAACTACTTTAACTCACTTTCATCTTATCAAAGTTTCATTTGAAACAAAACATTTAATCAAGTATATGTGATTTAGAACAGTGAACTTGACACTATTTCCCCCAAACACTGTATCATGTTTTCCTTGCCTGAATCCCCGCTGGCCGACAAACAGCCTGACCAAGAATACCATATATTCTCTCTTTTTCTTCTTCGGTTATAGTGTCTGGGAGCAGATTCTGAACTTCAGATTTTTCTCTAGGCAGCAGACGAACACCTTCTCCCTGACTATAAAAATAAAACAAATCATCAGTATTTCAGCAACCTAAACTTTGCCATGTCAGCAGAGATTTTAAATCTCTAGTTTGTGGGCTTCCCTGGTGGCGCAGTGGTTAAGAATCCGCCTGCCAATGCAGCGGACATGGGTTCAATCCCTGGTCCAGGAAGATCCCACATGCCGCAGAGCAACTAAGCCCGTGTGCCACAACTACTGAGCCTGCACTCTAGAGCCCACGAGCCACAACTACTAAGCCCATGTGCCACAATTACTGAAGCCCACGCCTAGAGCCCGTGCTGCACAACAAGAGAAGCCACTGCAATGAGAAGCCCGCTCACCGCAACCAGAGAAAGCCCACGCGCAGCAACGAAGACCCAATGCAGCCAAAAATAAATAAATAAATAAAATAAATTTATAAAAAAAAATCTCTATTTTACAATGCATTAAATAAATTACACATTTCAACATACATACCTAGCATTGTCAACCACCTTTCTGCCCCACCTGTAAGCCCAACTAGCCAACGCTGCCCAAGATTTGGCTACTTCAGGCGCCTGTACTGAAGACAGGTGATACAACTGTCCCAAAATGAAGTCAGGTTCTCCAACTCCAATATGTACTGCCGTAGTGGAGAAAAAAATAACAATGTCACATTCATAAATTTCTAATGGCATTCCCATTAACATTTTAGGATTTTACTATCTGCAAATAATAAGTTCTATAACGTTATATGGTACATAATTTGATAAAGCACACATTTGTATTATGCTTTTCTAAAAGGCTAATATGTTGAAATGAATCACTCAGCTTCCCAAGTAAGCTTAAATTATCACCCTGTAAAACACATCAATGTCTTTCATGATACTGAACTTTACGAACAGTTCAGGTGTCAGATGTGTTCTAGAATGTCTTGTATTTTGGATCTGACTGGCCATTTCCTCACAATTAGATTCAGCTTAAACATTCTGGCAAAAATGACAGATAGGTGATGAGTATACAATTTCATTCAATCAAAGATTCATGAGGTAAATATCTTTATTTCCAGTTTAGAAGTGAAGAAATCTCCTGCTATAGTGCCACTTGCCAATATGAAGATTTATAATGATCACAAGACATATCCCTTGTGAATAAAGATGGCTACAGTACATAGATTAGAATTACTTAGTAAGACCAATGTAAGTAACTACAATTCTAGGCTTCACAACAACAAAATGAACGACATGAACAAAATTCTCATGTTTCAGCAAAAAGGTTAGTTATCTCCCAATCTGTAAAACCTGGACAATGGTGCCTACCATAACAGGCACTCAAACACTGAATGAATTAACTATCCTATTTGTCGAGTACCCTTCTGTTACTAGCACTAGTGTCAGGATGTGAAACTTGAACCTTTCTGTAGTTTCTGTGCTCCACCAGTCAACGGGACCAGAGGCCACTATTCTGTAACTTTGTTGTTCCTCCTAGCATGAGGTAGAATTTTAGATATCACAGGCAGGACCTTACTGCCAGGAAAAACATCAAGGTCCATAAAAGCACCATGAACTGGGGAGGTGGGAAGTATGGCCTTGGAGGCGGAGTTCAGTGACTTCCACAGTGGCATCAGATGCTAAAGAAATGTGCTTTAGTCACTTCTGGGCAATATAATATACTAAATTTCCACAGAGACAGTTTTTGTGGCCAATTATAGCCTGCCTAACACTGTAAACTTTAAAATAGGGGGAAATAACTTCTAAAATTAATATTTTAAAGCTAATCAAACATATCCTACCTGTAGATTCGCTCTCGATCCGAGGATACTCTTCTTCCATTGTATTAACAGACGGTAGTTCAATTAGAGTGAGTATGTTTTTAGATAAAGTAGAAAGACCTGTCAAGTTCTGCTGCTGCTGAGCTCTGTAAACCTGTTTCAGCTGCCCTGAAATTTCCTTCCATTCTGCCTGGATCCATTTAGCCAATGTCAGAATTGACTTGGCAACAGCATGTTCAGCCTTGGCAGACTTGCAGAAAGATATGGCACAGGAACTCAACATCTCCATTGCGTGTGTTGACTGGCCTATAAAAAATCAAAACACCAGCCCTTAGAAGCCTTAGAAGCAAACAAATGACATTTTTTCAGGATAAAGTAATATTTTAAATTCAGTGATAACCAATGATCTCTGGAAACATTTCCTACTTTAATAAACAATAACAAAATTACCTCTTTTAAAAGCACCAAATTGCAGAGGTAAGTCAATTACACATAACTTACTCTTCAGGACTCAAATTTTCTGCAACAGTTGAAAAAAATCAACTTTTCTATCATTGCCTTACACCATACACAGTAACATTCACACACATGATTTTTATTATAGTCGCGTATTAATCATAATTCATTTTACTAACCTGCTGTATATAGCAATTTGGTTTTTTCAATGTCAAGTTCAGGCCCCCATTTTTCATCCATTTGACCTTGAGCTGATAGTTTTTTAAAATGCTGGACCAAATCCTGCGCAGTGGTGGTCTTCCCCAGCTGAACCTCACTACACTGTGCCAGCAGTCTTGTTGCAAGTGACACATTCCCCCGTTTTCTAGCAAATTTTGCTGCTGTTAGACCTAATTCCATGAGATGGCTTCTAACTGGAATTGTTTGTTCTGGAGAGAAGAAAATGTTTTATTAGTCCTTGCCTGGTCTAATCCCAGATTGCAGAGAAACATGGCCAAAAAATTTCTTCCCCAACTATTCCCTTCCCCACTACCTCCCTAAATAAAGATAATTCGTTTTTCATCATCTTTAAATCCCTAACAGCTAGCATAGTGCTTGGCATACAATAAACAATAAATGTTTGTTAAATAAATGTATACAACAGAGTAGACAAAAGTAAAAATCGTTCAGTATAAGAAATTTAACTTTTGGGCTTCCCTGGTGGCGCAGTGGTTGAGAGTCCGCCTGCCGATGCAGGGGACACGAGTTCGTGCCCCGGTCCGGGAGGATCCCGCATACCGCGGAGCGGCTGGGCCCGTGGGCCATGGCCGCTGAGCCTGCGCGTCCGGAGCCTGTGCTCCACAACGGGAGAGGCCACAGCAGTAAGAGGCCCGCGCACCGCAAAAAAAAAAAAAAAAAAAAAAAAAGAAATTTAACTTTTTAGCTTCTGAATCGTTTTAGTATAAAGAGCCTAAGCCAAGGGTGAGGAATGAGGGTAAGGCTAGACCATCCCCTCTTCTTGAGTAAGTACCCTCTGCCCTTCTACCATGCCATTCTCTCCTGGTTTACTCCTACCTTTCTGAAGAATCTTTCTCAGTCTCCTTCTCATCCACTACCCATCCATTATAACTGGTGTTCCTCGGGGTCAGTCCTAGGCTCTCTACTCTACTCTGCATACTCTCCCTGGACAATATCATCTGCTCCTGTGACTTCCATTACCATACAAATGCTGATGACTCTTGAATCTTCATCTCTAGCCCAGACCTGACATCTGAGTCCCACCTGCCTACCAGTCACCTATACTCAGGTATTTCAAAGGCACTTTAACCTGTGTTACATGGAATCCGTTTTCCACCACCCTCCAAAGCTACTTCCTTCTCTGTTTTCTCTTTCTCAGGTAAAGGCACATGATCAACTTGGCTACCTAAGCAGGTGCCTGGCAGTCATCTTAGCCTTTACTTTCAATCCTCATATCACATCTGCTTTTTTCTGTCCCTACTGCTACTACCTTGGTTACCTTTAGCAGGGACTTCAGCCTAACTGGTCCCTCTGCCCCCAGCCTTAGCCTCTTCTAATTCATTCTCCAATCTGCAACTGAACTGATCTTACACAAAGGTAAATCTGATCACTTAACTTCCCTTTCAGGCCTTCCCACTGTCCTTCCGATAAAGCCCCAACTCTGAAATTTGGCTTATGAGGCACTGATGCTTACACTGCATTCTAATCTCAATCTCATCCAGCTTCATCTCTTCCCATGCTCCCTTAGGTGAGAACTGAGAATTGAGTCATCTAAGAATCTTTTACTACTGCTGCTGGACTTCACACATGATATTTTCTCTAACTACACCAGTCTGCCTTCTTTCTCATCTCTACCCGCCCCTTGGTCTCAGCTTAAATATTACTTCCTCCCCGAGTCCTTTTCTGATTCCTAGGATTAAATCGGTGCCCTTGTTGTGCTATTTTAAGCACCATGCATGTGCACTTCCATTTAGCACACTATATTGCTGCTCCTTGCTTGATGACAATTTTCCCTGCTAGACTCCAGAATCTCTTTGGTCCTAGGAATGCAGAAAAAAGGCTTGTCTTGTTCACCATTACATCCCAACTTACAGCGCAGTACCTGGCACAAAGCACATATTTTGATAAACACTTGCTGAATAAAGAAAGAAAAGTAAGGAGGAGTGAGGTTCTGTCTCCAAATGTAACTACTGGGTTACTGACTTTTTCTTCTCAGTTCTAAAACTTATTCAATATGGGAAGGATGGGAAAGGAGATGATATTTGTATTCCTATTATATGCCATGCTCTGTGCTAGGGCTTTTATATACCTTGTCTCATTTCCTATAATCCTTACAAGAATCTCATGAGTGGGGCAACCCCCATAACTGAAAAGCAAAGCGACTCAGAAGTTTAATGACTTGCCCTAAGGTCCCTCGATTTGCAAGTGTTGGGCTTAAGATCCAAACCCAGGTCTATCTGGCACTGAGGGTCCAAGTGAGTCACAGTTGCCAGTAATCACCCTGCATATCCCAGCATTGGCTTACTTAAAATTTAATACTCAAATTTACTCGGTAACCCTAGCGACCACATTTTTGACTAATTCTACAGAATTCTGGCAACTTTTCTGTATTAGAGCGAAAAGGAAATTGCTAATATCCCTTTAATATGACATTTCTTTCTTAAATATGAGACCTATGAATATTGATACAAATACTAATTCTCTAACTATTCAATTGAAGCATTTAAAACATTCACGGTACATTGTATCTGACAAAGAATTTGAATCCAGAATATTTAAGTCTTATGACTTCATTAAAAATGGCTAAGAGTTGAACACTTATAAGATATATAATGGCCACTATTCAAATGAAAAGATGCTCAATATCATTAATCATCAGGAAAATACAAATAAAACCACAATGAGATACTATTATATTCACTCCAGTGACTAAAATTAAAGAACCACTATAGCAAGTATGTAGATGTCAGAAGGAGTGTAAAATGTACAATCACTTTATAAGAAACTGCCGAACTATTTCAAAAGTTAAACCATATGACCCAACAATTCCAATCCTAGGCATTTACTTAAGAGAAAGGCAAATATATATCCACCCAAAGACCTGTACATGAATTTCACAGCAGCTTTAGACATAATAGCCCAAATGTGAAAACAATGCAAATATCCATCAAAGGATCAACAGATAAACAAATTGTGGTATATTGATACAATGTATATTCATACGATGTATATTCATACAATGGATACTACTCAACTATACGAAGGATGGCACTACTGACACATGGAACACAGGGAACCTTAAAAAATAAAATGCTGAGCAAGAGAAGCTAGACACAGAGCATACTGTACCATTTATAAAAAAAACTTTAGTAAAGATGAGTCTAATCTATAGTGATTGGAAGCAAATCAGCAGTTGCCCAAGACAGGACAGATGGGAGAAATGACTGGCAAGAAGCATAAGGAAACCTTTGGGGGTGAGATAAGTATGCTATATCTTGACTGAATTGGTGGCTACACAGGTGAAGAAATGTCAAAAATCATGAACTATACACTCAAAATGTGTAATTATATCTCAACAAAGCCATTTTTTAAAAAAAGCTAATTACCTTTTATTTTCTCCAACAAACGACTCTGGTACATGGTATATCTTAATGCCTGCATCCACGGCCTGACATCATGCTGTTTACATGAACGCAAAGCTTCACTGAAGAGTGGGATAAGACAGTCCTGCCAGAGAAAAACCAAAACTACTTAATGTAAACAGGCTCCTTATATGACCCCACAGGTCAGCTACTTCAGATCTACTCCAGATTTATCTATTAAACGCTCCCCTTTCTTCACCGTATCTTCTAATTACAAGAGAAAACAACACGTTAAAGAGAAAAACCTATGTTTTGCCAAAAGAAAAAACTTTTTTCAGAATATTAAGTCCAATTTATCATTGTACTTATCAATAAAGCAGTCACATTTTGATAAAAAAATAAACAGCTCATTTACTATAAAGCAGAAGCTAAGTTACAGAAAAACATAAAACTACTGCTTCATAAACAGATTCTCAAAGATTATTTCCCTTGGGAAGGGCCCATCTTCGGTTAAACTTTACCCTATTTGGAAGGAAGAGGCACAGTCTCTTCTTTTCAGTCAAAATCTGAAATTTATATAATCTGGTATACATTTACGTAACCAACTCCTCTTCCAAAAAAAGGGAGGGAGGGAGGGAGGGAGGGAGGGAGGGAGGAAGGAAGGAAAGAAGGAAGGAAGCAAGGAAGGAAGGAAGGAAGGAAGGAAGGGAGGGAGGGAGGGAGGGAGGGAGGGAGGGAGAAAAAACCCTAAGCAACCAGCCATCCTTGAGATTATACATCTTAGGTTCCATCTTCCTCACATACTTCTCCAATAAAAATTTGCCTGAAAATGGAATTTTAGATTTCTGGATTTACTTACTAGCTTGTCCAAAAAATGCTACAAATGCTATTTTTAAAACGTGAAAAACAGCCTTTGTTCCACACTAATGCCTATTAATGTTCAGAAGGATATCCTGGTTAAAAATACACATATACACACCTCTGTTGAAAGTCTGCTAGAAACTGTGTTCTCCAAAGCAGAAGAGCAATACAGCTGTAAGGTACTTAGAACTGGCAGAGACTGTGAAACCGTTAAAGTAGAAAGTCTCAGTGGCCCAATAGCTATGCGGCAGGTTTGCTTCAAGTACTTCACCACGTTTCTGAAAGAAAATATTTACTGCTAATTAATAAATAAGATTTTCCAACTTGTAACCACTAAAGGGATAAGGCAGTGTGATAAGATGCTACTATACTGGCATCCAAAGTGGGGAAAGAAAAAGGAACTGCCTGCTCTTAAGTAAAATGACACAAGCAAGTCAAGATATCAATATTAGCTTTTGGGGATATAAAACTTTTAATTTTACTTAGTTTCAACCTCTGTATATTAGCAAGTGACATTCACATATCATACGACTTCTACAACTAAAATGAAGCTATCATGACTAGCGCTGCAGTGATCTGGTAACTGTCTCACCCCCACCAATCTACACACATTTACCATAAGGTACACATAATGCATATTTACCTCCTTAGGATTACACTTACTCAGTTATAGACTGCCACTTCTGGTCTTGTTCTATGTGGTTTAAAGCAGTTGCCAAACAAACAGAACTTCTCAACAACTGAACTTCAATGGACTTCTGAAGTTCCCTTGGATCTGGACTTAACATGTTAGGAAGTAGTTTTTTCATATCTACAGAAATTGAATAAGTTCCACTAAGTTAATTCGCTTTTAACAAGATACCTTGACAGTATTAAAAAACAATCACCAATGAATACCTCCTTTCATGTTTAAGTTCATATTTAAGTTCAGGCAGTTTCATATTAAGTTCAGATACTATGATTAAGCATTTCTGGTAGCTATATAAAAATACTTCACATAAAATAATACCTCAGACCTCTCAAAATGAGTTCAAAGACTCAAAAATCAGTAAGTCAACCTACCACTTAAAGGGGCAAACACTGAATTTAGCAAGTCAACGTTAACACACAAAATATTCATAATACTAACTTCAGTATTACATTTTACAAAATGCTCCAGTTGTGACAAAGAACTTAATTAATGAACCACATCAAGATGTCAAGCAAGAAAAATATTTAAACACAACTTGCACTTTTTCAAAGAAAATGGCTAGATAAATCTCTGTTACAGTAGCCTTTCTTAGTTTGCTTAATTTGAATTAAACTATTTTTTATTTGCTAAATCAAACGTAAAGGGAACAGCCCTAATTTTTTGCTTCACACTCTGCCCCAAAAAATGTACAGAAAAACTTCCAGATTTTCCACTAAAATATACTGTCAAACATTTTAAACAACTTGTTCATTAAAATAATTTTAAAATTATCTCAAATACCTATTTTTTCTTTTGATCCTCCAGCAAGTAGATTGATATTTTCTCCTGGTAACAATTCTAATTGTTCAGTACATTCAACAAACTCTCCAGATTCAAAACTGCTTAGTGATCTGTAATTAAAATATTGGTTAGCTCGTTTTACACTCTATCCAGCCTGTGGAACCATTCAAAAATACAGAACAAATTCTAGAAAAAGAAAGCAGTTATACAGAATTCCTTTGATGAAAGTTCCTTCCACGTAGGCCACCATTTTATTTTTACTTTGAAGATGTGACTACCATCTTAATTAGAGTGGCAAACTGGAAAGTCATAGCTACAGACATTCAGTTTAGCATACTCAACCCTCCATGTTTCCTTCCTCTTTTTGCAGTCTGTTATCCTTGGGGGCCCGACCAAAACACTAACAGTAGAGCTCTGCAGGGCAACTTCAACATCTAGTTCTCCCCAAGCTACCACTAAATTCCCTGCATGGCCTCACTGCTCACCTAAAGCGCAAGTCCCAGTAGGTCTCCTATTCTATTAATCTCAATCTGATATCCTACTCCTGCCTTCTTTCATTGCTGGCCTCCCTCCTCCTCTCCCTTTTCCACTGTTTCCTGGAAGCTGTTTCTCTTCTTTCAAAGAATTTTTCCTTCCCTTCTCCTCACCTTACCTGAAAATGGTACACCTCTGGAACTCCTTCCGATAGTCTGTAGCTTCAATGCCAGGATGAGGGCCTTACCCTCCTAGCAACCCACTGCTACTTCCAGATCTTGCATTCTGTTCCCATTCCTATTACAGCTGTTCTCCAACCAACATGATGATTTACAGTTTCTCAATTTCCCTCTTTTCCATTAATCTCTCATCTTTTCCCGTCCCTCTCACTATGTCACCTCCCTTACATTTCCAGCACTGAATATAGCACTGGAAATGTACATCACTTGACTGTACCTGCTTCTACCTTAATAAACCCCAAGCTTGGATCAATGCAACCACCAGCTTCTCAGGTGAGCCATAATCACTTGGCACTGATGAACTGTCTCGGTGTGGTGACCAACACACTTATCATTTCTGCCACCACAGAAAAGGCAGGTCTGCTGTGTCCCCACTATGCTCTACAATGCCCTTGCACTTTCAGCTAATGACTGACACCTCAGGAAAAAAACAAACACAGACTGTTTTCATTTTCTCTACCTTTACCCCCCAATCCACATGCACTCCCCAAACTGTATATATCCAACTTTAACTGCTTTCCTTGAGGCACAGGAAAGGTGGAGTCCAGTTAATCCTTCAATCACTCTTCTTTACCCTGCTTCTTCAACCTGTCTTCTTATGGCTCCTTCCCCAAGGCTTAAAAGAACATTTAATCTCTCCAATATTTATAATAAACACACAGTACTCTGTTCCAGCCACAGCGTTCTTTCCTTGACTTCATTACCCAATTAACCTAACTAAAACTTCATTTTCAAGTTTCTCCACCACTCCACAGTATTCAACCTGGCTGCTTCTCCTTCTCTCTCTACAAAGCTCTTCTTGCTCGAAGTCTATGAAGCTCCTGACAAGGATGACTATTCCTGTCTGGTTCTTCTGCATCTGTAACATTGCCTTCCTCAATGTCTTTGTGTTTTCTTCAGCGGCTTCTTCTCCCATCCCTTAACAAAGATGCTCAAAAGGACTCTAACCATGGCCCTCTTTCTTTTTCACTCACTCTTCTCCAGAGCATTATCTGTGGTTTGGTGGTTTATGAAGGCTCTGGAGTATAAAGAATGAAAAAGAAAGAGGACCTGTAAGTAACACCTATATACTAATGATTCCCCAAATCTCTCTCAAGCTCAGGGTTTTCACCTTAGTTCCAAATCCAATTCTTAACTGCTTACTAAAACAATCTTGTCTGCATATTTCACATACTTTAAACATACTTCATTGTTCTCTGTGTGTTCCTACTTCAATTAATAGCATCTGTTTTCCTCCCTCTGCCTTTGCCCCACAGATCAATGGTCTACATGCGTCCACACTGGCCCTTTACCTCCAGTCTCCTGACAACCCAGCAGAGTGGGCCAGTAAGTCAGATCATGCTATGCCTCTCTTACTCAAATCCCACCTAAGATTTCCTACCTTATTGGGAGTCAAAGTCTTTTTCAGAGTTCCCACCTACTTCTCTACCCTTATCTCCTATTATTCACTCTGCTCCAACCACAGTGGCTTCCCAGGCATTTCCAGAACACTCCAAGCCTATCATCCTTGCATCAGGTCTGTTTCAAGTCTGTGCTCAAATGACGTCCTGATGGCATTCCCCAACCTAGTCTGTGTGTCTCCTCCTCACTAGAAGGTCAGCTCCTCAAGGGTTAGAATTTGTGTCTGTCGTACATAGTGCTACACCCCAGTGGCTGGCACTCAGTACGTGCTCAATGCAGAAACTACCCATTAATTCATTTACTCACTACAAGCTGAGCTCCTTGACGGTGAGGACAGCTAATGACCCTTATCATCCCAGCGAAGTGTCTGGGACACAGCCTGTACTCAAATTTCGAATTAAGAGATTAATAAATGCAGAGAGGAATAAGGGAAAAACAAAAAAAGGAGTTTAATTTACAAATGTCATAAACTCTGACCTCTTTATAATAAATGTTTTTGATATATTCACACCTAGTTTAGAAACAAAGCCATCAAACATTATCCTTTCTAAAGCAGTGGCAAATTTCTCTTTATATTCATCATGATTTTAGAACAGGCTCTGAGAATCAATACCAAATGACTGTTTCAACATAGAAATCTGTCTTCCCATTGCATGAATACCCACCTCACCTCTAATGTTGGTTTTTCATTGTAGTCATTTTTAGAATGGCAGTATTATTAGAACTATAACCATCTTGCCATAGTAAATATGGACAATTTTAATATTTTTCTGCCATAAAAGAAGACTTTAAATTTACTGAAAATTTGTTTAATGGGGTAAGAAATCCTTACTTTATGTAGTTGAAATCAGCTTTTAGGTTGAGAGAAGTACTGCTGGTACTCTTTTTCAAGTCATGGATAGCATTCTGCCATTCCTGTACAGCAGTCCAATCAGCAATTGAAATGTAGCACTCACATGCTTTATTTCCCAAATAATTTATAACCTCAGGAGAAGAGTCAGTTGGTTTGGACAGCACAGTTTTTCTGGATTCACCTGAGTGAAAGTATTTCATAAAATAGAGAGAGAGAGAGACCCAAAGCGGTTATAAATATTTCAAAGAGCAAAGAAATCTAAAAATATACAGTAAGATCATGAGCACAAACTATTTGACTACAACTTTTTGTTTAAACCCTGAATGCTCACCATTCAAAGAATGTTTGGGGCTGGCACTGTTACGCCCAGCATTAGCCAATGTGAGAACAGATTTGTCGAAGCTGGAGATGCAGCAATCAACACCTGTCATGGCACACAGGTGCTCCTGGTACTCCACAGAGGCCTTTTCAAACCTTCAACACAAGTTCAAACAGTCTTATTTTTTAATTATCCACATACTTCATTTCTAAAAAAACTGGAAAGAATGAGTTAATCAATTGAGCTGAGACAATGAGTTGATTATTCTGTGTGGGGTTGAGCAGGCACAAAATTAGATCTCTTCCTCACAAAAAATGAAAATAAGTTCAAAAATCGTTAAATGTTTAAGAGACAGTATAAAATAACTAACAGAATATATCAGTATTTAATCTCAATGTGTGCAAAGACTAAATAGAAAAACAAACACAAGAAAAAAAATACATAAAGTTAACAGATCTAATGACATCATAATTTGAAACTTCTGGGCATCCGAAAAAAAAAGGGACTTCCCTGGTGGCACAGTGGTTAAGAATCTGCCTGCCAATGCAGGGGACACAGGTTGGAGCCCTGGTCGGGGAAGATCCCACATGCCGTGGAGCAACTAAACCTGTGCTCTAGAGCCCGTGAGCCACAACTACTGAGCCTGCGTGCCACAACTACTGAAGCCCGCACACCTAGAGCCCATGCTCCGCAACAAGAGAAGCCACTGCAATGAGAAGCTCGCGCACTGCAGCGAAGAGTAACCCCTGCTCACCGCAACTAGAAAAAGCCCCCACACAGCAACAAAGACCCAACACAGCCAAAAATAAAAATAAATAAATAAATTTATTTTTTAAAAAACATGAACATTAAAAACAAATTACCAATCAAGAAGTTAGCATCAATAATCTTGGTGTATAATAAAATCTCAAAGATCAATAACAAAAAACCGAGAGGCCACAAAGACATAATCTATGTTTTTAAAAATCACAAATGGTCAATAACATATGGGGAAAGTTCTATTATTAATAAAGAAATGTAAATTAAACATTTTCACTAATATGGTGGCAGGGTTCTTGTTTCTCAGTAGCCCTCTGTATTCACAAACGTGCAGGGAAGAGGTGTTACTCTACTGTTAGAGATACAAATTGGAAGCATCTTTTATGTAGGGTAAATTAGCAATAGTTTATATCATATGCCTTATGGTCTATAGCCTTTCTTCTAGTAAATCAACTTGTAGGAATGCATTCAAAGAAAATAATCACAAACAAAAGCAAAGAACTAAGTACCATGGTGCATTAAGATTAGTAAAAACGTCACAAATAACCTTGCTGTCCAACAATAAGGAACGTTAAATTATGGTGCATTCCCAAAAAAAAGAAAAAAAATGTGTTGTTAAAAATCACATCGTAGAATATTTAACACGGCAAAATATTTTTTTAAATATTGCCGAGTAGAAAAAGTAAAATCGTGAGACCAGCAGAAATACTGCTATTCTGTGAAGAGGATAAAAAACTATATATAAGAGAAAAAAGAACTAGAAAGAAGGCATATATATACACCAAAACTAACAGTTACCACTAAGAGATGGAATTATGAGTCATTCTTTTATTTTCCCTACATTTTCCAGATTTGGTAAAACTTACATAAGCATACATAGAGGCACTGAATGAGTTTACCTAGAGCAATGAGTTTGAACATTTAGTGCACAGAGCTAATGAGCAAGAACTCCGGCCATAAAGGGCAATTTGTATCAGACTCTGACATAAAAGGTTATCAATTAAGAATCAACATTAAGTGTAATTAACATTTAATTACAATGTTAGTCAGTAATACAAAAAAATTTAACATAGAGAAATCCTATCACCCATTTCCTTCCTTCCAACTTACCTCCCTTCAGCCTGTTGGGCCACTGAATTAATCCAGAGAAGATTTTTTCCAATGACCGAAGATGACCAGGCAGCAATTCCCTGTATAGCTTCAGGACAATGAAGTTCACACAGTGCTTCTACCACCATCATGATAGTTACTTCCAATTCATTCCCCTGAGAGTGGCATTCAGAAAAATCAATCACAGACCTCAATACCTTCAAAATTCAAATCTCTACTAAATTTACAACTACCGATCACAATCTAAAGCCTGAAGTCAAATTTATTTAACAATTATTTTTACAACAATGAAACTGCATTATTGGAATTACCTAAAATGTTACATATAATGTAGATACAAACGGCGCTGGTGGTGATGGTCCTTAATAGCACATGCGCGTCAGTCTTTACAAAACAAACTTACTTAAACATTTAAACTGTGGCATCTTTGGGAGTAACACGTGAGGTAAATATAAAACAAAAATTAAATAACCATGAATTAAAGAATGCTTAATTTTATGTCTTTGAATATTGCCTACTGACATTACTTAACTAGTAAACGTGCAATTTTTGGATTCCACTTATTTAGTGACCCTACTTATTAGCCAGCACATTTCCCTACATTATAATTATTAGTACATTATTCCCTACATTATAATTATTAGTACTATACTTTTACATCTATAATAAAATTATTACTCTCTTATACTTAATCATTATATATTATTATAAAAATTCTTTCTTCTATACACACATTTCTTAGAATTACCTTTAAAGTTCTAACCCTTAAGCATAAGTAATGAATATTTTCATTCTAAGTAAAAAATATGAATAGGTGACCCTGGAAGTTACTGCCTGTATAAAAATACTGGAACAACAGCTTTAAAAATGAATAGAACCGGGCTTCCCTGGTGGCGCAGTGGTTGGGAATCCGCCTGCCAACGCAGGGTACACGGGTTCAAGCCCTGGTCCGGGAGGATCCTGCATGCTGTGGAGCAGCTAAGCCCATATGCTACAGCTGCTGAGCCTGCACTCTGGAGCCCACGAGCCACAACTACTGAAGCCCACGTGCCTAGAGCCCATGCTCAGCAACAGGAGAGGCCACCACAGCGAAGAGTGGCCCCCGCTCTCAGCAACTAGAGAGGACCTGCATACAGCAGAGAGGACCTGCATACAGCAGCGAAGACCCAATGCAGCCAAAAATTAAATAAATGAATAAATATATTTTTTTAAAAGTTCATTAAAAAAAAATGGGGGCTTCCCCGGTGGCACAGTGGTTGAGAATCGGCCTGCCAATGCAAGGGACACGGGTTCGAGCCCTGGTCTGGGAAGATCCCACATGCCACGGAGCAACTGGACCCATGAGCCACAACTACTGAGCCTGTCCATCTGGAGCATGTGCTCCGCAGCAAGAGAGGCCGCAACAGTTAGAGGCCCGCGCACTGCAATGGAGAGTGGCCCCCGCTCGCCGCAACTAGAGAAAGCCCTCGCACAGAAACGAAGATCCAACAGAACCAAAAATAATAAATAACTAAATAAATTTATATTTTAAAAAAATGAATAGAAACTTTAACTTCTTTTATCCATAGATTAGATCATAGCAAAGGAATTAAGCCCAAATTTTTCTAATTAACAGATTTAATTAACTCCACACACACACCCACTTTACCTGAGATGAATTTGTCTTCATTTCTGTAAGCAAGTCGAAGCCATGTCTCACTGTCACAGCAGGCTGTCCTGCCAACAATCCAACCCTCATGATGGAGAGTCGGATCCGAGTCAGCCAGTCTTGACAAGTTTGGCGATTAGTATAGAAAAAAGTCCTAATGACCTTTAGACGAGAAAGAAGAGCTCAGGACTGGTTCAAATTACAGGCAGAGATGTCTCAAATACACATAAAGCATATACATAGGTCCACTGCGATTTCAGCTCTGCATGCACGCACTGCCAGGTTTGACCACGAAACTGACCAAGCAACATTCAGCCCACTGAAACCAACCTTGGGAGGTGATGTTAATGCATTGGCACATCCCTCATATGCATTATACATTAACTTCTCCAGGTTTTCCAGATACTGCAGAAGAAGCACAAGTCTAAGCTGGTTGCTACTGTGGCCTTCATCATTGTCTGCAGTTGTCCACTGACTAACATCTTGATCGGGGTTTAATGTGTGAGCTGCAAGACTTCTAATGATACCTAAAACCAAAAACAGCATTCCAAATTTAAAAGGAATCTTCAAAGATTCTAGAAGTTCTTAGAGATAATTTCACAAATTCACATTTATCAAGTATCCTCTGTATATTCATCATTTAAAAACAAAAGTCCCAACAAGATCTTTTCATTTTTAGAGGAAAAAAAATCTTCTCCACACAAATCCCCTAAATTTGTGAACAAAAACACATACAACATGATTATTTAATAAAAGTTTACTCTAACAAACATATCTAAAAGATTAACTGATAAAGTACTAAAGAAAAAAATCGTATACTCTCAAATTTTTGCTTTAACAAGATAAGAAATCCATTATTTCTTAATGTAAGCTTGAAAGTATTTACATTACAAAGTTTGAAACAATGCAGAGTCAATTAATTACCTTCAATTGTCTGGAAGGTATCCTGAGCTCTGCCCAGTGGGGTTCTCAACTTAGAAAGGACAGTGAACTGTGCTGCTTCCCAAATAGCCCACTGCCAAAGGACAGCATCTGTCTTTAGTAGATTGCGGGGAATTGTTGATTGGTCACGTTTATCCAGTCTCTGGCAGCTATAGAACAATCTCTCTAACCAATTGTCCTTCCTGGGAAAAGCAGTTTCATATTTAACAGACAATGATAACTTCGTTAAAATAAAAAAAAAAAGACAAAAACAAAAAACAAACTGCAAGGGAAATGGGAGTAGGGGACTACAATCTTCCCCACTTGAAAAAGGCAAACATGTAAAATTGGGAAGCATTATGTCCCCACCTCTCATTTTAAAGAGGTCTTTTAGAGCTGAAATAGGATGGGGTATGGTATAGACAGATTATTAGGGCAAAAGGCTCATGACAATTTGGCTATCAGGATAAAACATTCATTGCAACTAAAAATCTCCAGAATGCCTACGCCCCCAGGCCCCTCCGCAAAGCACTGATGACTAGGTCAGATCAGTTAATTGTCAACTACATTTCACCATCACTGTCAGTTGCAAAGCCCATTTTTATTTCTTCAGATGCCATCTTCAAAGCAATTCCTCCTACTACTGAAAACTTAAAACAACCCATTTGAGAAGAATATTACTTTCTACTCTGCCACCCCTGACGTATTTTCTCCTCAAAACTGGGCACAGGGTTAAGACATTCATGTATATTTAAATTACTTTTCCCAGATGAAAGAGTCAAAGAAATAATCTTACCCTGTTCTATGAGAGTTCCCATACAAAATAAAACTAATAACATCAGAGAAATCTTGTGGGTGGAATGTGTTACTTGGCGCTTTACTCATGTGACTTCTTAATGCTAAAGAAATTTCTTGAATTTCTGTGTGGTTGTTATTGCTGTAGACAGAAAATAAAGTCATTGTTATGCAAAATGTTTTCGTTAAAAAGTTAGTTCATACTGGAAATGAATCATTTCCCTGCCAACTAAATTTGAAAGTAAAAACTGATAAAATTAAGACTTAAAAAATACATACAGAAATGTTACAACTTTGAAATTTAAGGTTCTTAAAGCACCAAAATTGACCTAATTTAAAACTATAAAAGAATACAATTTACGAATAATAACTACTGAGAAAAATATTTTGACATTATAAGTATTATTCTGTAGCAATTATCATCTCTTCAGTCACTGAGAAGTGCCATACAAGATGTGATATTAATTCACTAACAGGCAACTTGTCTTTTCCTGAACTAAACATTGTGGGATGTCTTTGCACCAACATACCTCAAGACAACATCTAAAGGAATTGACTTCAATAGCTTTCCAAATGCTTGTCGAATACGAGTTCCACTATGGACTAGTTGAACACGGCAAACATCAACACACCTACAAAAAAATGAAATAGATAATAGAAGTGTGGAATATTTCCAAGGATCAAAAGGGCCAGGGTCAAAATATTGGATCTTTAATCCATACCTCTGTAAAAGATCGTCTGGTAATGAAGAGGACAAAGCATGTAGACTGCTGCATGCTTGTAGACAGATATTCACATCTTCGACAAGAGCTATTAAAAATTTAAAGACACTTTCAGCTTGCCAGAAGAAATTATATGCCACTATGTCATAATTTTCTGAATCCATTCATTTCAATAAACAATGAGTGCCTACTATGGATGAGGGGCTGCTCCTGCCTGGAACCATCACTGGCAGTAACATTTGGGAAAATGATACTCTCAACAAAACCCACTCAGGGTGACTAGTCTTAACCCAAATCTTTCTCTGAAGGAAACTTTAAAAGTACATGGAATGCATAAACAATCACATAAGCTTAAAAATGTGACAATCACTTAAAAACAACTTGTTTTTCACATATTAAGAATGGCAAAAAAATTAAGACAGATTATGCATTTGTCATTAAAATGGGGATGATACATCTCCAGTCATGAAAAGCACTCAAGTGACTATCTTTCTGCCATTAACAAAGATCTCTTTTAAGCACTGATTAACAAAATTAAATAATCTCAGATTCTTACTGTTGGCTAAAAGGCCTTTGCAAAATTTATGGAAAGATGGAAGAGAGAATAAAGGTGCGTATGTTTCAGACTTCCTCATTAAAACAGCCACTTCCAAAGCCCAGGTCATTAATAGTTTCCTGAAACACAAAATATACAGTTGATTTCACATTAAAAAAAAATAGAAAAACACCTTGAAAAACCTATTCTTTTTACATTAGTTTTCTTTTGGTCTTTTAAATACCTCAAGCGATAAGAAACAAATATTAAAACTAGAGAAATTCCTTTGCCAAAACTGTCTTTTAAGAAAATCTCCCCAAACTAGCATAAATTGTAGCAAAAAATATTTTTAAATCTCTATAAATACATTCATCTATAAAATATTGCAGGAGGGCGAGGTTTCATGTAATTCTTTCAGGAAAGAACAAGAAATTCTAGATTAAATAATAAAACAAAAATTTAAAGTGTTTCATAATGAAGAAGTTGCTCTACCCATTCAAATGACAGTCATTTCTTTTTCTCAAATTATGAAGCCAAATTAACAAAAGTTAGAAACAATATTATAAGTATTAGTTACCTTGTGTCCTGGTTAAGATTATCTTTCTTAAGCAATATTCCCAGGAGATTTAATATAATTGAGAAATGTTTTTTTGTAGCTGTAGTTACAGTACTAATCACCGCTCCATCAAACAAGGATGGGGACGAGGAACTAAGACTACTAGATATAAAGTGGTCATGCCTGGAAGACAAAATTTGGATCATCTTTTCATCTCTCATTTTTAAAAAAAAGGCAATTCCAAAGTTAAGTCAATACACATTTTAAAAAATGTACTCTAGGGACTTCCTTGGTGGCGCAGTGGTTAAGAATCCGCCTGCCAATGCAGGGGACATGGTTCAATCCCTGGTCGGGGAAGATCCCACATGCCACAGAGCAACTAAGCCCTTGCGCCACAACTACTGAGCCTGCGCTCCAGAGCCTGCGAGCCACAACTACTGAGCCCGAGTGCCACAACTTCTGAAGCCCGTGCTCCGCAACAAGAGAAGCCACCGCAATGAGAAGCCCACTCACAACGAAGAATGGCTCCCGCTCGCCACTAGAGAAAGCCTGCACACAGCAATGAAGACCCAACACAGCCGAAAATAAATAAATTTATAAAATAAATTATAAAATAAATGTATACTCTAAAGGACCCATGTTCCCTTTAAAAAAAAAATTTTTTTTTCTTAAGAAGTATATGTAAATACATTACCTGGTACAATGAGAATACAATGTGTAGAGCACTGCGTACTGAATGGCAGGGAAGTGAACAGCCAGGTCGCCATGCACAATCATCAGATTCTTACTAAGGAGTGCAAAGACAGTTGGAGACAGCGCCCACATCTGATGACATACAAAAGAAAGTAAACGTATGGCTCCTCCAAGACATACAAGAGCATACAAAAAGTTTATCCTTCAAAATATGTCTACACATTTTTAAAAATTAAAATTGACAGATTTAAATTTGGAAACAAGCTAGTACACTAAACCTGGGATCAACAAATACTTCTTGTGAAGATGAGAGTAAATATCTCAGCCTTTGCAGGCCACATGACACCTCTGGTACAATGTCCAACTCCTCAACTCTGCCACTGCAGAGAGAAAAGTTACAGACAAAAAAACAGGAATAAAAGTGGCTATGTTCCAATAAAAATTCTTTACAAAAAGATGTGATGCTTGGTGATGGTTGCAAAATTCTGTGAGTATACTAAAAGTCACTGAATTGCATACTTTAAATGAGTGTTATAATGTATGTGAATTATATCTCAATATTTTTTTAAAAAAAGAAAGAAAAAAAAAACATGTAGTGGGCTAGATTTGGTCCATGGACTGTAATTTGCTGATCCTTCGTCTAAACAAAGCCCTTGCACCCTTCAGTGTAGTAGATCGTATTTCCTCAGTTTTCCATGTACTTCAAATGGCAAGTTGCCCTGTCCAGTGAGAAAAAAGGCACACGCTGCCACTCTAAGTCTTTTCCATCCTTCCCTTTCTTTCCATTGCTAAGATACTCCTTTCCATCTGACTGCCCGGTCCCGACTCCCTCTCGTTTCCAGAGTGCAGGATGTAAACCTCAAATCTGAGCACAATGTGAATTTCTCAACAACCAAATTTTAGAATGCAAAGAATGGAAGAGTCTACCGCAGCCTAGCAGTGAGGGAAAGAGCAGCTATGGAGGGACACAGGGCAATCTGATCTAACAATATGGAAAGCATGCAAATATAAACATCAAATCTTGACTCTTCCCTCCCTTCTCTCTTAGACTACATTATCCCCTTAATAATATCCCATTACTTTTCATTATAAATCATGTTTTTCAATCCTGCAAGGTCCACTAGGAGGGAGAAATATACTAACCACAGCAATAATTATAAATGAAAAGCATGGTCACTTCAAATTTCTTACAGGAAATCTTTATTCTTTTTCCGAAAGAATATATGAATGTTCCTAGAGAAAAGTAGTTAGTCAAAAAATGAGGACCATATGGAAGCACTAACTCTAGTGGGAAGAAGGAAAAGAGTACCAGGGGAAGAAGGGGTTGCATATTAAAAGAACTATACAAACTTGCCCTGTGGAAAATGTTGACAATTTTTCTAAAAGCATGCTAGAGTAAATAGGAGAAAGCATTAAAATGCATTTTGTAAAAAATAGAACAAATATAAAACACTTATCAAGGAAAGCAAGAGCTAAACATAATGGCAAGAAAATATTCCTGTCCATTTTAATTATCCAGGCACGTCCAAAATACGGCGTTTGATCTATGTGATTCTGTAGACACACTGCCTTGATAGGTAAATGAAATATGTAAACATGCAATAAGAAGAGGCTGAAATGGGATAAAACAAAGACATTACAAGTAAATACTCACCCCAATCAGTGAGTTTTTAGCATTTCCAATTGTAGTCAGAGCACTGAGGTCAAATATAACTACAAATTTTGCATTGTCTACATTGAATACGTGATTCTTAAAAGCCTCATGTTTTATTTCGGAACAGGCATCAGGAAGTTGTAGACTATGCAACAGGTTGTTTAGGGCACAAGTCATTTCTCCCAAAATTAATTTATAGGCAGTCTCCAGAACAGGAATATTCTTCAGGCTGAGCACTGCTTGATAAACAGCATGGGCTACAGCAACAACCTTAAAATAAGAATTCAGGAAAGTGATAATTAAATGGAAAGTATATTACTATCTGCATAATGGTGGTGCACATCAGTTTAAGACTGATAAATTTACTGTCCAAAACACCAAAGACCTTAATTTTTAAAAAAGCAATTTAGGAAACCTACATAGTATCAGTAAGCATTTTAAAATCTATAAAGCTTTATTTAAAAAAGGGTCCTCTAAATTAAAAATGACACTGTGAAATTTCTTAAAAGTCCTTTTTTTTTTTTCAAGCCAGTATCAAAACACATACAAACACCATTTTATTAAGATAAGTTTTCCTACATCTACTTAGAAAGTCTATAGTGGCTTTGACTGGGAGTCGGTTAAGAAGCTAACAATGAAGTATTATTTACAACATACACATCACATTTTAATAAAACAAATTTAATAAAATCTGAAAAAACTACCTGCATATCACTGATCAAAGTATACAGTATGAAAATCAAATATTAAGTGAATCATTATAATTTCTATATTCTAAATCAAATATTTATCATTTCGATTTCATTTATGTAGCCTACTAAGGAACAGGAGTCAAACCCTTCAATGACCTAAGT
Organism: Lagenorhynchus albirostris; assembly: GCF_949774975.1. Lineage (NCBI taxonomy): Eukaryota > Metazoa > Chordata > Mammalia > Artiodactyla > Delphinidae > Lagenorhynchus > Lagenorhynchus albirostris. The sequence continues at coordinate 64,359,333 of NC_083109.1, forward strand.
TTATCAAGTCTGATCAATGAATCACTTACCTCTTTTTCTTTATGATAACGCAAAAATAGTAGTTTAGATGATGGTATAAATAGTTTTTCTACAAATGATGATGGCAGTTTTGTATTTATCTGTTCAACAATCTAAAAGAATAAAATAAGAAATGAGCTATCAATTCACAAAAGAACATGGAGGAATCTTAAATGCATATTTCTAAGGGAAAAAAAAAACAATATGAAAAGGCTGCATACTGTATGATTCTAACTATATGACACTCTGGAAAAGGCAAAACTATAGGGGCTTCCCTGGTGGCGCAGTGGTTAAGAATCCACCTGCCAGTGCAGGGGACGTGGGTTCGAGCCCTGGTCCGGGAAGATGCCGCCGAGCAACTAAGCCCGTGCACCACAACTACTGAGCCTGCACTCTAGAGCCCACGAGTCACAACTATTGAGCCCACGTGCCACAACTACTGAAGCCCGCGTGCCTAGAGTCCATGCTCCACAACAAGACAAGCCACCACAATGAGAAGCCCGCGCACAGCAACGAAGACCCAGTGCAGCCAAAAATAAATAAATTAAACCAAACAAACAAACAAACAAAAACTATAGAGACAGTAAAAAGATCAGTGGTTGCCAGCCAGAAGAGGGGAGAGAATAGGTGGAACACAAGGGATTTTTAGGGCACTGAAACCCTTCTGCATGATACTGTAATGGTGAATACATGGCATTATACATTTGTAAAACCCACAGAATGTGCAATACAGAGAGTGAACCCTAAAGTCAACTATGGACTTTAATTAATAATGATGTCTCAATTTGGCTCATCAGTTGTAATAAAAGTACCACACTAAAACTAAAGATATTAGTAACAGAGGAAACTATTGGGGGAACAGGTTATATGGGAACTTTGTACATTCTGCTTAATTTTTCTGTAAACCTAAAAACTGCTCTGAAAATTAATCTATTAAAGAAAAAAGTAATATATCTAAGCTATATGTTTAGGCCTTAACATTGTGACATTAAAACGTTTAGATACCGAAATAGTATACATGTATTTACACTTAAACATGGGTTTTTTTTCACATTGGCAAAGGGAAGTGTAACTATGGCAGAAATGTTTAGCAGAATGTCATCTAGAATTTGCTTTGAAATAATCCAGTTGGGAATGCAGGGATGGCAAGGAGGAGGCAGAGCGTAGGAGGCCTAGATGAAACCAGATGGGCCATGTGCTTCTAATTATAGAAACTGAGTATTAAGTATGCAGAGATTCATTATACTACTCTACTTTTTTTTAATATACTTCAAAAGGTCCATAATGAAAGGCGGAGAGAGGGGGGATATTTATGATTAAGAAAATAATAAAAACTATCAAAGAAGTTTTCATGTTTCAGAAACAAAACAACAGGGTCTTTCAAAATAGCTATCAAGTACCTTCTCTACACAGTATTTATCAGGAGTGCTAGATAGTCTCATGTGAAGGATGATATTTCATCGAAATAAAGGATATTTCATCAAAAAAAAAGTACAGCTACACTGAGATGAGCTCTCAAATACTAAAAGTACACAGATACTAGAGCAAAAACAAACTAGATTATATAGATAAGACTGATTAATGCAAAAAAACACAAACAAACAAGGGCTTAACTTCTTCCGCATCAATTTAAATTTAAGGGCCTGAATAAACATATTAAACAAAAAAGAATTCACATACCAATGTGAGTAAATTCAAGACTGAGATGATATAATCTGTACCACAAGTCCGGCAATTCTCCAGTTGATCTAATCCATATGTAATAACCATGTCACAATGTATAGTCATGCTAGGATCCAAGCTGCCGAGCAAAACACCAACACACTCATTAGCAGCTGTCAACACAGCCTCAGAAAAAAACACCTGGTTTGCAGCCGTCACACATCTCATTACTCTGTACAGAACCTGCAATGGGGAAAACAAGCAGCTTTAAAAAAAACTCATATTCTTCCACAGAGCAAGAAATATTTTCTATTTAATGCAGTTTCTATTGAAAATTAACTGCCTGCCTTGTCAGTAGTCTCTTAATATTCTAGTTCTCAGTGGCTGAATAATAATAAGGTATCTCTGGTACAACACACAAAAAGGATATTGCCTAAGTATTCTAAAGTACTATTGTGAGAGGAATGGAATTTGCCATACTCTATTTCCCTTATACCCAATTCTTATCCCCCCACCAAAGTCACTAAATGGTTGAAGTTCAGAATCTTCATAATAATCATGAAATACACCAGAACTTAGAACAGTAACAGTATTAACAACATGGGAATAACCTGCCGTGAGAATAACTTTCCGTAATCTAGCACTTGGACTTTTAATCAATCTTTTAAAACTAAATATCCAAGATAGCTTTAGCTTATGAAAGTTCATGTACTGATGGTCTCTATGTAAAGATAAATATAAACATTCTCATTCATAACATATAATACCTATTTGAGGATTATGAAAATCTTATCATTTCCAGCCCCAAAAAACCCCAGTAAACTATAGTAGTCAATGTACTACATTTCTAATAAAAATAACTTAGGAAAAAACAAGTACAGAAAAACAGACACAGAAAAGATTGATACAGAAAAATATTTCTCAAATTTTTCTGTAATATTCAACAACCACTACATATAGGGGTTTTTTGTAAACCTGCATATAGATTTAAAAGGCCTAAAAGACCATTTTTGGCAAGGACCTAAAAGACCTTCATAAAAGAGTACATTTAATATAGAACTATCCTGGAAAATGATACATTCCTGTCCTTTTGTTTTATAGATATAAATAAATAGATATAATAAACTGCTTTTATTTCAACACTGACAAAGTCATCAACCACCCATCTTTCAGACAGTAAAAATAAAAATATTAAACCACTTGGATCAGTTTCAAAATATTAACATATTAACATGCTGGTTTTAATTATCTTCAGGACATTTCTGCTCAAATACACAATTAACTTACCAAGAATTACATATATATATAATTAATGTCCTATTTTATCTAGCAAAGTGTTCAACGGAAGTAAATGCTCATAAAAGCTAGAATTTTACACTAGCAGTAAAATTTTAATCATTTAGGTTAAATCTTTTATGACTATCACACAGGTTTCTTCTCCCTTCTTATTCAAGCAGAATATAATGATGGGGGTTCATTTCTCACATTCATTACACTGAACCACTCACTGGACTGTAATACAGTGCAGCTGATGTCTGGGGCTGCTGAAATGTGGCAATCTAGCTACCTCTTATAATTGGTCTCAGGCTATTACATAGTTTAAGTTCTTATATCTTTACATCCTTTGATGTTAGGCTATCAAGTTGTTTCATCCTCTCATGCTTAAGAGAAAATTACTTTTCGAGGCCTTCCCTGTTAAGAGTTATTCTTAGTATGTTGAAAAACTAAAAGGAGACACAATAATTTTAAAGCAAAACTCAGTATTATTAAAAAACTAAAGAATAAGATTTTAAAATTCATATTAAAAACAAGAATAAATGAACCTACAGAGAATCTCCTAAAAGAAAAGTTCATAGGCATTTAAAAATTCAGAGTGGACTTTTTTTCATCAGGTTGGGGGGTGAGGGGAGTGAGATATAGAATTCCCTACTTTTCTGGCCATTTAAGAAAGTGACCAGACACCTACACACATGCTAAACAAATGAGGGATTAATAACATAGCTCACTAGGTAAACAGAAGCATTTAAAAGAAAAGGCAATTTTTGCTGAATGATACTAAAGACTACTAAAACTTACATCTGTTACGTATGCCTCAGTAATTGGAGGACCCCGAATTGGGCTGAAACGTTCCCCAATGCTCCTCACCACAGTACTGAATACCCGGAGAAGCGCTGCCAACTTTGGTAAGGACACGGATGGAGGTGGAACATCTTCATCCACTGACTCCCCAGAGGCCACATGGCTGAGGTCCTAGATGTGAATTCAACAGCATTCTTATTTAAGTAAGACATTGTTTAAAAAACAAAAAACAACTCCCAATTTTTAAATCAATTAGCTTTATAATACATTTTTACAAATAAGGAGGAATTTCGGCTTATGAGAAAAGGAAACATGAATCTAAGTATAAAAGTAGATTTTGCTTCTCTAATTATTTAAATAAGCAAATATTAACCTCAATAGATTCTTTGAGCCACTCAAGTCAACAGTATACTAAGCCAATATTATTCACATGAAGAACAAGGGGGGTTGGGGGAGTTTAGAGGAGGTTGGTTTAAAAAATTATAAGACCTTAGAAGACCTAGCCTACAGATTTATAAGCTAGCTGAGGAAATTAGACATACTCAAAGGAAAAGATTAGCAAAAAACGGGGTACTACAACCAACATATACCTACACATAATTAAGCACCAAAATAATCAAAGAGAATTCAATCTTACGGATAGCAAAGGGAAGTCTCTACAAACTAGAATGGGTGGCTTATCAGAAGCAGATCAGCTTTAAAGGTGTGCTAGGAACCAAGACATCCTAGGCATAGGGGTAAAGAAACATGTGGAAGCAAAATATTCCCTCACTTTTCTCTGAAAGGGAGCAGATAGATTGGTAGAGTTAAAAGTAGTGAAGTAACTGTTTGCTAGAAGTAGCAAAAGTATAAAGAAAAGATGAAGCTAAATCTTTACGGAAGCCTTGACCACCAAACAAGAATCTTGGTAATTACCAACTGAGTAGGGAAGAAACACTAAGATGGCAGGTTTAAGTCAGGACAGTGGCCAGGAAATCCAAGAACCAATAATAGACACTTCAACAGCAGTATTAAAGGTACCATACTCAAAGGTGGCTGAAGCCAAGCCTTGTCCTCCGAAGCATGATCCAAGATTGCCAATAGAAGTAAGAGAAAAAAGCCTTTAGGGGCTTTTATACAATATCAATTCACCTTTTTCGTAACAAAAAATACGAAACAACTGAAGAAAATGTCTTCAGGAAACTACCAGCCACCAAGATTATTTCAAGCTTTGGGAAATTAGGCCTGCAATTTTTCTATCTTTCTGGTAATTCTGCTGGCAACTTAAAAACATCTAAAAATAATTAAAATATTGCAATGGTCTCATAATTCTTGCTTAAATGTCAGGTGATCTGAATTGTTTTAAAATAAATCTAGCACTGCTTTAGATTTTTGTTTTTGCTTTTTTCTTACCTGAAATTTTAGGAAATAACTTCATTTTTTATATACTCACCTCAGCATATGCCTCCATGTCCTCTAGAAACTGACCAAGAAGAGTGGTAGAAAATGCAAGATCAGCTACCCAGAATGGCTCCAAACTCTGCAACCACCCTAGGAATCAAACAAGAAATTTTGGAAGAGTAGAAAAAAATTTTAAGTCCAAGTTAAAAAAATATTTAAGAGAATTCTTTTAAAAGGTATCTGGTTTTCAAGTTGCCCACTCTTGAAACATGCCCTATATCATAAAATTAGGACTGTAAACTGTTTTTTGTTTATTTGGGGCCGTGCTGCGTGCTGCGCGGCTTGCGGGATATTATTTTCCCGACCAGGAACTGAACCCGGGCCCCCGCAATGGAAGCGCAGAGTCCTACGCACTGGACCACCAGGGATTCCCTGTAAACCGTTTAATATACTAATGATTAACCACTACCTCTTTTAACGCTACAGAAATGAAAATTCTCCAGAAATTAAAATATAATCTCATGTCCTTTTTTTTTAATAAGTAGATTCAGTAGCCATACTGTCACTACACACAGGACTTAGACTAAAATGTGCCAATCTATGGCCACCTTGGCTTTCTTCTCCAGGGCCACACGTGGTCACCAAAAGCGTACACTCATCCCCCCAGGGGAAATGGGACCACTTGCCAGTGGAATTGAGAGAACTACTCTCACCTGTATATCTTAATTTCAGAAGTTTATTTCACCAAATAAGCTATGAGAAACTACAGCACAAGTTGAAATGTCCAAGTGAGTCATATCAGTCATTCATTTAACACGGAAAAAAAATTTTTTCTTTATCATTTATGACAATCCTCCAAATTAATCCATTTGTTTAATCAATAGAAAAACAATAAATCACGAATATCCAGGATCTTCCTTTCTACCCTTCAGGGTACTGCCACTGTGGTATCTCCTACCAGCACACGCAGCAAATGACTTGAGATAAAGTCCTTACTCACAGGTGCAACACTACAATCTGTATTTACTCTCCCTACCTACTACAAAAGTACACATTTTTCCTTTTAAAAGCTAAATTTAGCTAACAAGTAATCTTCACCAAAATATCCTCTGAAGCAATTATTTTTCTTGCATTATCAAAAAAGTAGTGTTAACAGCTGGTCTTTGAGAAACGAACACTCCTTCCCACAATATTTAAATGACTGGTATATGCTGAACGACTCACCAGACACCTGCTGTGTAAGCGAAGGTTTCTGAGTATGATCTATATGCCATCCGACTAATATGTCAACTGTATCCTGGATGGAGACAGAGAAGGGGACTAATCATTTTAAGGTCTTATTGCTATTCCAACCTGTGGAACATTTCAGAGTAAGAGAACCTAGAACATCTTACGTCCCACCTTCTTGACGTTATACATTAAAGCGGGGTTGGGAGGGGCAGGGCAGGAGAATAATGGAACTTTCTTTATGACACTGATGAAATATTTCTTTAAGTATTTTAAGATATTAGTGTTAGCAAGTACAGATGGTATTTTTTATAAAACTACATTATTGCATCATTCAATCCTGGACCTTAAAACCAATTACACTCAAAGGAGCAGAAACTCTGTTTTCTATCTAATTCCCCAGGTCCTCATACATGCAGCCAATCCCTTACCCCATCATCTGGAAAGGGGGGGCGGGGAACTCACCCTAAAATTAGTGCTGAAAATATGAGGGTAACATCGAGCTACCAAAAGAATGCACTTAACACATTTGCAAAGTAATTCTGGTGTATCCACATTTTCAAGAATGGACTGCAGGCTGGTCATTACAAGCTAAAAAATAAAAGTTACAAACCGTGAACATTTAATAAAACAGGGAGAAAACAAGCAAATTAGGTTCATTATTTAATAGTGACTATAGCCAAAACTGACTATATCAAAGAAAATAAATTCTATAGTTTTAGTTCCCAAAAAAGTTGAAAACATTTCAATCCACTGTTTTCCCCTCATTTAATATCTATTAACATTATTCCTAAGTAACATGTTTACATTGTTTCTAAGTGCTCTCTTCAAAACCATGGGTGTGATTAAAATTTCAAGTAGAAAAACTAAGATGTGCTTGGGAAACTTGTCTTTAAAGTACCAGAATTATTTTCCAATTCAAAACATAGAGCAGATGTTGTACGACTTATACTTTAAGATATTAGTACTTGCTTCAAATTGGAATGATTCAAAGAAGGTTAGCATGGCCCCAACAGAAGAATGACACACAGGCTCATGTTACCACTATATATATTTTTAAAATAAATATATGGCATACTACCTATAGAATATTTTGTAGCTAAAATTTTTTTTGTTAAAATCAATTTTTTCCCCAAAAGGAAAGTTCTTCTCTACAAAAGAATGGTGTTATAAGTATAGAAGAAATGCTACAATTAGAAAACCACCATTTTGCGACAGCCAATGCTATAATCTATACAATGCACAGAATATGAATGAATACTAAAATCAAGTGAAGTATTATGAAAAAACCAGGATATTCAGGAGGTCTCACAGTATCATGCCCACATTACTCACTAATTACAAAGGGAGAAAAATAAGCCTTCACAATGGAAAGATCTGGTTGGTCATCACCTTAACCAAGTGATGAAACTCTTTATCTAAGAGTTACGTGAACCTGAAGTTATATGCCTGCTAGTGTGATACAGCACTAAGTATGAACCCATGAAGTATTCATGACCAAAATATTTGAACTGAATCTAAACAGGAAGGAATAATCAGACAAGCCCAAAACATAGAACATTCTACAAAATAAGGGGGACAAAAAAGGGTGCAGAGAATTGTTCTACTTAAGAGGTTAAAGAGGCACACCACCATCTTCAAGAGATTAAAGATTCAATACATGAACCTTGATGGGATCCTGGGTTAAGACAAAAGTTATAGACATCTTAGTGGCAGCTGCAAAATTTGAACATGGATTGTCTTATGTGACAAAATTAATTTTCTTAGGTATGATTATAATGTTAATATGAGATTAGCCTTAACCTTAAGAGAGGCATGCTAAGTATCACAGCATAAGCCATCACGATGTGTGGAATTTATTTTCAAACAGTTCAACAAAAAATCGTGTCTCTGTGTGTCTGTGTCTGTGTGTGTGTAGAAACAAAACAACTGCAGCAAAATGTTAATAAGTGACAGATCTAGGTAAAAGATATATGGGTGTTTAATGTGCCAGCCCATCTGTTTTCCTGTGGATTTAAAATTTTTCAAAATAAATACTTGAGGAAATGCTCATATTATGAAAACTGTATGCAGAATAAGCCAAATTTGGTGTTATGCTGGTTAGTTACAAATTATTTTCTGCATCTTTTCCAAAATTTTGTCACAACCTCTATAATCAAATAAAAATAAAATTTTTAAAGACAGAATAGATTTCTCATGTTTTTTAAAAATAATTAACCAAAATAAAACATACCATGAATTGTTTAATAAAAAAAGCAAATTAAATAAAGATATCAAATATTCTAAAGACACCACATCCTAAATTTTTAAAAACATTAGCTCAAGAAAAATTTACTTACTTATAACTTTGCTCAAAATTAAATTGGGAACGATCTTAATAATTCAGATACAGGGACTTCCCTAGTGGTGCAGTGGTTAAGAATCCACCTGCCAATGCAGGGAACACAGGTTTGATCCCTGATCCAGGAAGATCCCACGTGCCGCAGAACAACTAAGCCCATGCGCCACAACTACTGAGCCTGCGCTCTAGAGCCCACGCACCCCCCGCAAACCACAACTACTGAAGCCCGCGCACCTAGAGCCAGTGCTCCTCAACAAGAGAAGCCACTGCAATGAGAAGCCCACGCACCGCAAAAAAGAGTAGCCCCCGCTTGCCGCAGCTAGAGAAAGCCCGCGTGCAGCAACGAAGACCCAACACAGCCAAAAAAATAATAATAGTAATTCAGACACACAATTATTTATTTTATATCACTAGGAATAAGAATTTTTGACATATTATCAAAACTTTAGGCCCAAAATAAGTTGTGGTGTTTAGTTTTTATCTCCCTCAAAAAATGTGAAGCCCCCTTCTACGTGGCTTTCCTCATGGAGCTTCTATTTTCAAATCTGTAAATGATTCTAGTACTACGCATATTCAAAAGAAAGCTTCTAAAAAGCAAAAAGACAAAATTTTTAAAATAACTTACTTTAAATCTACCTTCAGTGTGTATCATTTACTCTAATTCAGAAACACGAGTTTTATTTACGTCATATATCAATCAGTATATAACCCCTATTCTAAGTTTCCTTTCTTCAAGCTCCCCTTCAAGGATGTGTGTTAAGGACAACTTTCTTCCCAAGCGCATCATCATTCTCCCCAACCCTCCAGAAATTCTTACCTGCATTACGGATGAAAAGGCCTTCTTTTCTCCTACAGTCTCTAGTGCTTTGTAGGTGGCACATAAGTAGAGGAGTTTAACTTCATCTTTTGCAGATGAGCTAAATTTGCTAAAAATCCATTTGAAGATCTTCTCAGCCTCATAGCTCAGAGAAGCACAAAGAAGGCCAAGACAGCAAGCTCCCTCCTGTCTCAACTCCTGAAGCAATTTGCTACTGTGTTTATTTTAATGCAAACAAAACAAAATACACAAAAAGCTTAAGCTTTCAAAGATGACAAGAATGACACATCTTACAACAGAATGTCTTAAATGATTTTATAATTTTTATTCAAACTACACAGAAGGTTGAAATTTTATCCACTTCAAATATTCTCTCTATTCTGTCTCCTGCAATGCCAAAAGTACCTTTGTTAAGACTTTAGATTTCCTTTTATAGAATCAATTATTTACAAACAGTAAGGAAAGGCTTAGAAATACTAAAATTCAGACTTCAAATTCCATCTCAAACTACATTAACTGATTTGCAGAAAAGGGCAGCAACAAGTGATCAGCTAAAACACACTATATAATTATATACTTGGTAATATTCAATATGTAAGGACTATAAAATAGGAAATGGTAATAGTTAAATACAGTAAACTTAAAGGACAACACTGATTTAAGTATTATATTAATGAGAAACTATATAAAATAAAACCATCAAAAAGCAGTAAGGTTCGTGATCTGTTGAGATGAGTTTTGGATGCTTTCCAACACTGCAATTCTTTGGGAATCACCATATGAAGAAATGACTGCACACCTTTGGAGAACCCCAGTAGCCTCAGAGGATAGATGGCCTGAATCCACTGTTGCCCAAAGAAGGAAGCTCCCTTTCACCTCTACTCTCTAAGCAGTTTCCAAATGCTCTAGTTTACAAAAGTTAATTGCATTCATTCACACTTGCATTAAGAGTTTATGTCATTCTACAAGTCAATGCTCAATTATTCAGTCATGTTGACAAATTAAAAAGAAGAATGGCTCTCCCTTTCAAGTGGATTCGTTTGTATTCAGTGGTAATTACTGTTTAAATATTTTTACACAAATAAAGATGACAAGAGAACCCAGTTAAACATTAAGTAGATGTTCATAAATGAAGCCAATGGGTTTATCTTCTTGTACACTTTTTAATAGTTTCTAAAAATATATTTTAGTCTTTTAAATTACTTACCTTTCATTAAGCACATCATGTACAGCAACCAAGATATTATCCAATTGTTTAACTAGTACCTTAAAAAAAAACACATTAATAAAAGCTTCAGATTCCTGTACTTTTAAGAATAACACTGTGTACTTTCTTTTTTTTTAACTTGTGTTTCCCTCCAAATTATAACTGGACCACACCTTACTTTTCTTATTATTCCCAGGTCCCAATTATATCATAAGTTAAGAGTGTCATAAGTTTCTTTTCAGACTCTGAAAGAAATTTACCCATAGGAAATATACAGCCATGATCATCAATGGGGGGGAAAAAAACTTAAAAAGCTTGTTTCATTTACTCTGAAATGCATTTTTAAAACAAAAGATGGATTGATGGATAGAGGAAGAGGTAGAGAGATATATGATAAAGTCATACGATAAAGTGTTAATGACAGAGCTTAGACACTATGATATTCACTGTAAAATTCTCTCAATTTGCTGTGTATTTGAAATTTTTTATAATAAAATGGGGAGGAGGGTTGGAGGAAGCTTGCTTTGAACCAAATGTTATTTGACTCACTATACCATTTCATTAATTTTCTCCTGTTCTATATCAAGTTCTTTTTTAAATTATTTATTTATTTATGGCTGTGTTGGGACTTTGTTGCTGCGTGCGGGCTTTCTCTAGTTGCGGCAAGCGGGGGCTACTCTTCTTTGCTGTGCGCGGGCTTCTCATTGTGGTGGCTTCTCCTGTTGCAAAGTACGGGCTCTAGGCACTCGGGCTTCAGCAGTTCTGGCACGCGGGCTCAGTAGTTGTGGCTCGGAGGCTCTAGAGTGCAGGCTCAGTAGCTGTGGCGCACGGGCTCAGTTGCTCCACGACATGTGGGATGTTCCCAGACCAGGGCTCGAACCCATGTCCCCTGCATTGGCAGGCAGATTCTTAACCACTGCCACCAGGGAAGCCCTATAGCAAGTTCTTAATTTAACATTAGGAGACTTACTTGGAGGGTAAAGAAATTTGTAACTGCTCCTGTATTTTATTTTTTTTGTTGGCCGGGCCACACGGCTTGTGGAATTTCAGCTCCCTGACCAGGGATTGAACTCGGGCCACGGCAGTGAAAGCCCGGAATCCTAACCACTAGGCAACCAGGGAACTCCCTCCTGTACTTTACTCTTTAAAGTGTTTTTCCATTTATTTAGCCCAGGCCACCAAACTTACCCATGAACAAAATATGTACCTCCTACCCCAATTTCACATATGAAAAACAGAGATATTCTGTCCTGGAACACAGAAAAATTCCGAGGACAACAGAATAAATGTGTAAAAGGTCAAAAGCACTTTATTGCAGAAGGAACCAATGTGGATCTAACATTTGTATAGATAAATTACACATTAGGGGCATTAAGTTCTAGACCATCATAATACAGGCCAAATCAATCTGGAATAAGGAATCCCTATTATTTTTCCTTGGAAGCAAAACTTTTCCCTTCTTAAAACCACTCTAGGTAACATTATCTACTGAACTATGGAAAAATGAAACTGATCAACATTTCCAAACATACTATACTGACCAGCTTATTTTCTGGTTGCTGAATAAATTCTTTCAACTGCTTTACAGTAGCCAGTCTTCGGTCTCTGTCGTCTTCCCGGGTGATCCTCCGAAGAAGATTCGACAGTCGAGACTCATCAGAATAAGACATCGATCGCTCTGTGAATATAAACATTGAGTATGAATCAGCACAGAAACTTTACAGCCCAAATATTTTAAAGTATATTAAAAATCACAGTCCACCAGACAATAAAAGCTCAGTGAATGTAGGTCCTTTAACACTTCTGTTCATCACTATAAACCCAGCCCCAGCAGACTGCGGGCACACAGCAGACCCTCAAAAAGGATACGCAAACACCTCATTCCAGAGGACCAACTGACAGAGAAAAAAGAAAGCCTTAGAAATTATTCTCTTCGAATCTGTTCCAAACTGTTTTCAACATCTAGGTAAAGAGCATAGGTAAGAAACTTCAACAGGTTAGGGATAAAGTCTCTATCAGGCAGAAACAGGGTACATGCTTCTATTTCTCACCTAGGTCTCCCACTGGAGGGGAGCCTCTTGTTCACATCATCATCATTTTCCTAGGACAAAGTTTTGGTGAATGGCAATCACATATTCAGTTCAACAAATGTCTAATTACCACCTGCCATGTGCAAGTATGCTGCCACAAGGAAAGTGGCAAATCAAAACTTTTCTTCCCTTTTTTAATGACAAGAACAAGCAGGAGTACTCAAAATGCTGAACACTACTAATAAAGATGGCTTTAAGTACTAAATTTTTCTTTTTAAATTTTCAGCTGCACAATTTATCATCATTAACCCATGTACATTAACACAAAATTAAAGAGTCTGACAGTTTCATTTCTAATGAATGAAAGGAAAATAGATAATAAAAGAAATTACAACATCTGAGAGAAGGAATAAGATTTTTAAAAATCCCTAGCCTATAGAGTATTTTCAGTAAGGATGACTGCTAAAAATGTATTTAAGTTACTAGTCAGGAAATCTAGGCTCTATTTACAATTCTGCGCCTAGCAAACTGCATAACTCTGAGCTTGCAAGGGGGATCTAAACTAAATAAGCTTTAGAGTCACTTTCTAACTCTACCATACCTAAATCTAAGACTTCAAACACTGGTGGGGTTTTTTTTTTTTTCTTTTTTTTTGGCCGCACCACTCGGCATGCAGAATCTTAGTTCCCTGGTCAGGGATTGAACCCGTGCCCCCTGCAATGAAAGCGCAGAGTCCCAACCACTTGACCACGAAGGAAGTCCCTTCAAACACTTTTGAGACAGTATAGGCTTTGACTAGTCATTCCATTTTAGAAAATTTATCGAAATTTTTTTTAAACTGCATGCAAAAAACTATAAACACAAAGATGTTCACCAAGATACACACAACACACACACAAAGCCCTCACTGGGAAAAAATGGTCATAAACTAAATGTCCAAAGAGTAATTATATCCAACAAAGTGTATAAATCAGAAATCTTGATTTCTTAAGCAGCTTTACCAATACAATAAATTTCTCTTTTAGGAAAAAAAAAAGATCATTACCTTTAATCCTATGAATTTTCGAGACACTTTACCTATAGAGTGAGGTTTGTGTTATAAAGCAAGAAGCAGTAACTGTGTATTTAACTTTAGAAAAGGGCCCAGTCCATGTACACCCCTACCCTCACCCTAGAGTTCAAGGACTTGCTGCAGTAAGAGTCCACTATACATTCAGTATCCACTATAATCAGGAAAAATCCTTTCTTTAAAATCTTACCCAGTCTTCTAATCTTATTTTAAGAGAATTCTCCTTTAAAAAGTATTAAAAATCTTCTTGTGGTAATTCATGGTAGGGAACAGTTCACAGGAAAAGGAATGCAAACAATTATCACCTGCACATGTTTCTCAACTCAGTAAGCTAACCAACTCACACAGGTGCAAGGCACGGGTACAGAAAGAGGCATTTAGGAGATGTCTCAGCAGAGGCTTGTGTGATTGTCCCCAGTTTACCCAGCCTTACCCTGTGATTTCCTCATGTCTTTGATGGCTAACGCACGACTGCCATGCTGAATACTGGTGAACTCAGGGCTGGTCACATTGTTAACCCTCAGCTCTTGCCCCAACGACTTCCGACCATAAGTATTTTCCCCAGATCCTCCATTGACACTGTAGCCACCTAAAAACAGCAACATTTACATTATTTCAATAGGGCTCTTTGTTTCACTCAATCAATTCCTGATAGTTCAGGTTCTTCTGACCCAATCTGCAGTTCAACCAGCCTTGGCTTCTACTCTTTCCCTGTGATGCATGCATTGATTTCATTTTGTTATCTTCAGTGGAAGATAAGAAGAGAAATGGAAACTAAATTAACTCAGATTTTGTACTTTAAAACTTTTCAGAAGTCTAGAGGAGGAGACAGTAGTCAGGAAAGCCTTAGTGATAATATTGCATTTTGGGGGCAAGGAAACTGCATTTATGTATTGCGTGTGTGAAAAGTACATTTAAATTTTTTTTTAATTAAGGGGGTAAACTTAAGTTTCAAGAACAGCACTGTGTGTAATATTTATATTTTAAACATATTAGAAGAGAGAGGTGAGGGAGCGAGAGACAGGCAAGGAGGAAGAAAGGGAGAGGCAGCTAGGTTAAAAAAAACAAACGCACAAAAAACATGCCTCTAGCAGCAAGGAAATATATATACCCTTTTCGTCATTCTGTATGTCAGCATGGATTCTGGTATCATCGTGCCTTTGCCGAGACACCACAGCTGAATTTGAAGGTTGCAGTCCATAAGAGGAAGACCCACCCCTATCTCTGGATGAAGAATATTTTAAATTATCTGGGTCGGCTGATGCACTATCAGTTCTGCAAAGAGAGAAGAGTATATAAGGTTACAACTTTAAACAAACATTTTGATAACCCAAATCATAAATCTTTCTTTCATACATGGCTCTCTCCTCATTACTATTATACATAAGCATTCCAATGTGTAATAAGAAGTCTTTCAACTGGGGAGGGATTGTCAATGGATGAAATGCCAGCTTTTCAGCCCCTCCTGCTATCTAAAGACCCATACAGAAATATAAATAACTACCAGGACTAGGGTGGCCAACGCAAACCTTAACAGGTTTTAGCACTGAAAGTTCCATGTCTTAAGTACTCCCTCAGTCCCAGGCAAACAGAGACAGTTGGTCACCCTGGTCCCAGGATTCTTTTCACATGACTTGATAAAAGGAATAGTTCTTCCTAAATCTCCTCCTCCCAGAACAGGGTTTTAACCAGTGGAAAAATTACAATCTTCCCAGTCATAAAAATAAAAAAAACACTGGCAACATATCAGGCAGGGGCAATGTGTTACCAAATTATTTTTAAAGTACTGCCTCATGGCAATGTGGCTCTCTCCCTCTCTCACCTAAATTTGTAACTTGACTATTTGGTGGGAAAATAAATTATAGAATGAAATTTGAAAGCAAGCTCAATAGGATATTAGGAAAGAACACATTAGCTGCAAAGATTGTTTTAATGTATGGCAATACTGAGGACTTCACTGAAGATTCCTCATATAAAGAATATCTATTAAAATTATAAAAAATGAGGAAAATAAAAGCAAAGTGTCAGGAATCCAATAAAGCTGAAGGTTGCAGTCCATAATCTATTTAAAATTCAAGTACCGCCTAGAATAATCCGAGATACCTGATATTAACAAGCTGCTCAGCCCCAGGATAAAATTAGTACCCTTATCTAAGGATCATCTCTAAGCCTCAATGTCCCCATCAGTAAAATAGGGAGCTAAACTTTATAATTTCTCATGAGCCTTATTCTTCCATCAACCATAAGGTATCAAGAAATAAAAAAACATGGGCTTCCCTGGTGGCGCAGTGGTTGGGAGTCCGCCTGCCGATGCAGGGGACGCAGGTTCGTGCCCTGGTCCGGGAGGATCCCGCGTGCCGTGGAGCAGCTGGGCCCGTGAGCCGTGGCCGCTGGGCCTGCGCATCCGGAGCCTGTGCTCCGCAACAGGAGAGGCCACAACAGTGAGGGGCCCGTGTACCGCAAAAAAAAAAAAAAAAAAAAAAAAAAGAAATAAGAAAACTACCCTATGGCAGCATATGAAAAATACCAAGAAAAAAGTTCCTCTGCTATTGATATTTCTTCTGAGAGGAACAACCTTCTGGAAAAAAATCACTTTTATGACACTTACTAAAACACCTGCTGTACCCATAATTACCTGGAAAAGTTAAGGACACTGGCAAGAGCAGAAACTGAGCTATTCCTCAACCCCCATGGCCCTCCCCTATGTGTAAAAAAAAGTGTCTGTGTATTTCATTTCGAGTTTATCATCCTTTCGTTGCCCCCCCCAAGAACACTAAATATGAAAAGGTGCATAGGCTCAGACACCCTGATCTGTACCTACTGCAATCACTGTTAATATAGAATGTAGACAAATAGGTTCAATTAAACTTGGATACCTATGTGGCACCAATCTAAATTATTCCTAAAGGCTCTCAATCTGAAACTTGATAAAAATCCAGAATCCTAGCATACTATGCATATAACTAAGGTTCCATAGTGAAGTATCTTCTTCAAACATTCAGAGTTCACTTGTTGACAAAGCTCAGAACTTCCAACATATGAAAAATAAAATCTATGGAATTTCAAAAAAAATGTATTAGGATATTTTCTAAGTATACTAAGTATAAGCATTTAAATACCTTTACCACTAAATGGAGCATGAGAACTTTTTAAAACTAACATAATGATCTACCCCCATGTATCTAAAATAGCACACTAAATGAGCACCTATAATAAACCATAACATATCATTAATTTCTAAAAAGGGAACTGAAAAATAAAAGAGAACTTATGAGTTTTTCTGGCAGATTTTGAACCTGTCTATACGTATAGCATCTAACACAACCTAGAAAAGGAAGCTGTTAGTAAATGAATGAATAAAATAATTCTAAAACATCAAGATAACTTAAGTCTATCAATATTTAAATGAATATCTAAATAATCTGAATTTCTAATTTTCATTATGCTTATGCATCACATATATACTCTTACCATTGAGAGTTAAATATTTGTATCTTTTTCTGGTGACATACCAGTAAACACAAGGCAATAGCGAATATGGGTTAAAAAAAGATCTGGGCTCAAATCCCAGCTCTAGCACTGAAAAGGTACGTGTGACTCTGCACAAGGAACTTAATTTCCAAGCCTCAGTTGTCTTTTGCATAAAATGGGGATAATACCTATCTATTATGTAATGTTATTGTGAGGCTTAAGAAAGATAAGTTCTTAAGAAATACTTAGCTTTTAAGGTACACTTGAAGTTATTATGACCATAATAGTAAATATACTTAAGGTTTTCAGTCTAAACAAATAAATATAAATAGTTCATAAACATATGAATATGATCAAAACAAGTTTTTATACTCAACATACAATAGCTGATTTTAACTTCTTCACTGAAGAAATTAAGCAATCTACTGCTACCAACAAATCCATTGCTAACTAGGAAGCACTGATTTCAAACTAAACTGAAAAAAAACAGGAACAACCTCCCAATTTGTTAGAAATACACGTTTTTAAATCTCATTAGTAATAAACACCAAGGTTTTTTTTTTTTTTTTCAGAATTTGGGTTTTCAGAAATATAGCAAAAAATTCACTAGGGTAGAACTACTGTCTCAGAACTGTCTAAAAACTCCCTGGTTGCTAAGTTCTTCCAATACAAACTGATCAAAATATTTCTAACCAGAATTCAAGTTATAGGTATTCTGATCCCAAAAGCACAAAATAGTTCAGCATTTATATGAAATCTCTATTTTTATAATATCTAGACAGCTTAGTTCTCAAAAAGTCAATATCAGGCAGTTAGCACCAACAAGATCATCCCAGTCCAATAAATAGAAAACTGTTAAGAACGGAAATGAGCACTTAAAATGAGGCAATCAAAGGCACAAAATAGAAAATGCAGATTTGAACTCAAAGAGGCAGGCATAAATGTTAAGCTAGTTATAAGGGCTGAAAAAGCTATCATCTGCCAGAATTAGTGTCTCAATTTAGTGATAAAAAGAAAATGTATCTGTTAAGACTAAGTATCCTAGCAAGAATCCAAAAATACCTCCACAGCCCCTTTAATACTCTAAAAATATTATGGAGAGAGAGAGGGAAAAAAAAGAAATGCATAAATTCCCCAAAATGATTAAACTGAAGTTAAAGCCTGATGTACATGCCACATGAGAGGTAAGTTTCTAAAGCTCATACCTCAAAAATCGCATACTGTATAATATGGAGCCTTTGTGATGTTTTTGCATCAAGTCAATCTGTAAGACAGTAGTTACAATATTAGTGAAGACAGTGGGTTAAAACATTTGTTGTTCAAACATGAAGCAAATATCATTTATGGGTTAGGTGCTTTTAATTGCACTATGGCCCTCTAGGGTTCATATGTTGAAGCAAAAACTGAGATGGCACATGCCACTCTATGCCTTAGAGAACAGAGGCTTAAGGTGGCAACAAAAAAATTTTTAGTACAAAAGAATTTAAATGTTAACTATAACATACAAATCACATGCAAATATAGTTACCGCTCATTTTAGTCACCTATTCTCAATATACAGAAAATGTAATAAATCTGAGAGGTTATTCATTTTCAATGACCCAAGCCCTCAGACCTCACGTCAACAACCTACCACGTGTTAGGGGATAGTTAAGTATCTCCTGGCTAAGTGTGGTCTTGTGGTCCAGTTCTTAAGGGGGAAAAGTCAGCCTGGAAATGTGAAGTCAGGGAATTCCCTATCAGAAAACATTTCCATAAAGCACCCGGAAATGACTTGATGCAAACACCACACCTAGTGGTGCCACCGGAATAAGCATCATATTGCTTCAAGTTGTTTTTAACTAGGCTTATTAAGGGATTTCGTTCTCATGGTGAGATCTAATTTGTAATGGATATCAACTAGGAAATGATATTTGCACGAAAGCCAATGAGGTGGGAATGCATTTATTCTCTAAAGCAATGGTACTCAAAGATGCATAGCATCACTGTCACAAAGCAGTTGTAGGATATGCTGTGAGTTTTTCATACTAATAGCTAATACCACTAAAACTGATTTACTTTTTAAAAATAAATTCAAGGGCTTCCCTGGTGGCGCAGTGGTTGAGAGCCCGCCTGCCGATGCAGGGGACACGGGTTCGTGCCCCAGTCCAGGAATATCCCACATGCCGCAGAGGGGCTGGGCCCGTGAGCCATGGCCGCTGGGCCTGCGCGTCCGGAGCGCTCCGCAACGGGAGAGGCCCGCGAACCGCAAAAATACATAAATAAATAAATAAATTCAAGGTTATCTCTGTGATATCTCTTACTCACCTGGATTCAGACATACTTTCAAAAAAGTATAAGAGAAAAGGTGAAACTATGCATAACTCTGAGGCTTGTGTACTTTCACATTAGAGACATTGCTCTAAAATATGAGTCTATGGCTAAAAAATTCACTTGGGAGGCTCAGGGACTTCATTATATGAAACTGTTTCCACAGGAGAAAACAGTAAGTTCAAATTTAATATAACAGAATTGAACCATCATGCCAAAATTATAAGTTTACCTCAATTTTACTATAAATATTAACAGCTAGTATTTCTTAATGAAACTTCCTTAGCTACTTAAGTATTAAGTGTCTATGATACCAAACCCATACAATTTATGGGTTCTTTATTACCAACCTTTAATTATCAATCAAACATCAACTAATTAGTTTCTGCAGCCTCAAAATATAAAAATATATTTAACGATTGTTGTAAAACTGTAAAGAATTTTACCTTGCCCAAAGAGAGATCTGGACTTAACCCTTGGCTTCTGGAAGGTAATCTCTAAACTCTTGGAATGTAATGCCTAATAAGAGTGCCCTTGGGTTTCCCCCGTGGCACAGTGGTTAAGAATCTGCCTGCCAATGCAGGGGACATGGGTTCGAGCCCTGGTCCGGGAAGATCCCACATGCTGTGGAGCAACTAAGCCCGTGTGCCACAACTGCTGAGCCTGCGCTCCAGAGCCCACAAGCCACAACTACTGAAGCCCATGAGCCTAGAGCCCGTGCTCCGCAGCTAGAGAAACCACTGCAATGAGAAGCCCGCGCATCCCAACGAAGAGGAACCCCTACTCGCTGCAACTAGAGAAAGCCCGCAGGCAGCAATGAAGACCCAAAAGAGCCAAAAATAAATAAATAATTTTTTTAAAAAAAAAGTGCCCTTGTCCATCTGGGAACTTTGGGTCACACTAGAAAGTATAACAATGTGATCTATGCATGGTGGGGCCTTTGAGTCACACAGATCAACTCAACCTCTAGTAGGGCTGGAAACTAAGTTCGTGCATGTGGGCAGTCAATGATGGAGCCCAAATAAGAACTCTGGACACCAAGGCTGGGCTGGGCTTCCATGGCTGGTAATACTCCATACGTATTATCACCCATCAATACCAGGAAAGTAACACTGCTCACTACTCCACGGGGAGAAGCTCCACATTTGGAACTGTCGTAAACTCTACCCTATGCACCTTTACCCTTGGTTGATTTTAATCTGTATCCTATAGCTGTAATAAACTGTAACCATGAGTATAACAGCTTTCAATAAGTCCTATAAGTCCTTCCGGTGAATTATCCAACCCAGGAATGGTCTTGGGGACCCCCAAACTTGCAACTATCAGAAGTAAGGGTGGTCTTACAGACATGCTCTAACTCTGCACCTATATGACTGAATATACTCTAACCCAAAATTTAAAGGGTTGTAAATTTTGTTTTTATATAATATCTTTAAGCAAAACATAGAAAAGATTCAACTTCAGTATAGTTTATATCCCTCCCAAGGAATCTCAAACAGCCTCTATTGACAGACCTCTAATCATATTAACCACAAAGGACAAACAAAGTAACTAGGAGGGTACTACACTAGATTTTAAACTTTGCTTCATGTGCACAAGTGTCTTCAGTGTAAAGGCTGGTGAATACACCACTCCCATGTAGTTCCCTATCACTGAGTCTTCAATGCTGCCCGTGACTCCCTAGCCAGGGTTTTCTGCTTTCCAAAACAGCTTTCAAACTTTCTGCACTTTTCTCCTTCCCCCAGCACTACCACTGATAACCTTACAGATTCTTGCTATATTAGAAATACAAGTTTTTCTACAGCACTCTGAATAGTAAGAACTAAATTCTGAGCTCATAATAAAGTCTGGTAGGCAACCTCCCCAAGCAGTTTACATACATTTATCACCTCATTTAATCTTCAACATAATCCTATTGTGATTACTGAAGATGGTAAGTTACCTTCTTACAGATGAGGTAACAAAGATTCCATAACTTACCTAAAGCAGCACAGCTAATTAAAGGCAGAGCAAGAACTCAAACTCAGAACTTTCAAGTTCTTCAACACTCCACCACTGCCTGCCAACCTCCTTCCAGCAATCTACAAATTTACCTATGTCTGCACACAGAACATTTCTTCCCATCACACTCACATAATGGAACAACTAAACCTCCTATCTGCAGTAACCCTTTGGATTCATACATTCCCCTACCTTCTGGAGTATGCCTTGCATCTCTGACTTTCCCAATGCTCATCACAACATCAACATATAAACACATTCAGGTCTTTCCTCTAAAAAAACAAAAACAAAAACCTTAATTCTCTTTCTCCTTCTAAAGTTAATTGTCTAGATAGATTCTTCACAGCCAAACCTCTTGAAAATTTCTTTTCCTTGCCTTCTCTCACTTTCCAACTCACTGTAACCAGGGTCCCACCCTCCGCACTCCACAGAAACTGCTCCTGCCCCAGTAGCAACTGCCACTGGTGGCTTACTTGTCTCTAAAATCCCACAAGCCCTTTTCAGTTCTTCTTGCTCAATGCCCCCAATGACTTGCTTTGCTTTTGACAACTCTCTACTACTCACACTTTCTCAATACCACTCTAAAGGTTTTTTTAGTAACTTTAATTCCAGTGATTCTCTCTACTTTTTTCCAATCCAAGTACCTTCTTTCTTCTTAACTTCCTTCTTTAACCAGTTTTTCATGGTTTATCATTTCAATAACTCTTGCCAATTCCCTTAACCTGCCTTAACATTTCCCTCACACCAATCTGGCAAAATCCCAACCCTGCATAAACCCAATTATCAATTCCATCATCCATCAGTAAGCACCACATCCGCAGGTCCTCCAATGTTCATCTCCCACATGCACTATCCAGACATTCCCCATTCTCTTCAGATTCCAAATTACTCTCCTAAATCCCTGACAAATTCTCTCTTTCTACTTAACCAAGGGGGAAAAAAAAGATACCATAACACACCTGCACCCAACTCTAGGCCTTGATTAGGATTCTATGTCTACCTTCTCATAACTTTTCACAAATAGTCTTTCTCCTAGGGAGTCTACCTTTCCCACCAAACTGAATGCTCTCCTTAAACATGTAAAATTTCCTAATATCTCCAATGTAAGAATACAAAAACATATTTTAAAAAAACACCCAGGGGGCTTCCCTGGTGGCGCAGCGGTTGAGAGTCCGCCTGCCGATGCAGGGGACACGGGTCGTGCCCCGGTCCAGGAAGATCCCACATGCCGCGGAGCGGCTGGGCCCGTGAGCCATGGCCACTGGGCCTGTGCGTCCGGAGCCTGTGCTCCGCAGCAGGAGAGGCCACAAGAGTGAGAGGCCGGCGTATCGAAAAAAAAATAAAAATATTTAAAAAAATAATAAAACACCCAGGGCTTCCCTGGTGGCACAGTGGTTGAGAGTCTGCCTGCCAATGCAGGGGACGCCGGGTTCGTGCCCTGGTCCGGGAAGATCCCACAAGCCGCGGATTGGCTGGGCCCGTGAGCCATGGCCGCTGAGCCTGCACGTCCGGAGTCTGTGCTCCGCAACGGGAGAGGCCATGGCAGTGAGAGGCCCGCGTAGCGCAAAAAAAAAAAAAAAAAAAAAAACTCCCAAAAAACAGAAAAAGTCCATCCATTCCACATCCCTCCAACTAAACAATCTGCCCTTGCTCTTTGCAGTCACACTAAGAATTGTCTCTACTCGCTGTTATCATTTCTTTACCTCCACTGGCTCCTCCAGCTACACCAATCCAACTTCTGCCCTATCACTTTTGGCAAAACCAACTAAGACCTCCAGGTTGATAAAAGCAAGATATATTCCAGGCTGCTTCTTACTCATCCTCTCATAGTAGGTTTTCACAGGGCTTCTGAGCAGGGTTGAGCAGCTTGTGGCCTACACAAAGGTGCCTTACAGAGGAATGAGGTGGGCTGAATGAAAACTTCTTTTTAAAATCCTTACAATAACTTGGGCTCAGATCCTGAGAATTCAAAGTAACCAGATTCTTCCCTTCCTTTGGCTTATAGTATGTTATAGTCTGTATTTCTTGCTGCCTCTCTGGTTCTGCTTTTTCAGGAACCTTTGAAGGCTTGCTCAGCCTCCTCTACCAAATACTAAATCTTGGAGTTTCTCAAAGCTTGACCACAGGCCCTCTATGCATCTCACTTTGTACTCTCTCCCGCAATCCATGCCGATGGCAGTACTTATTACCTATATGACATCGACTCCCAAATCCAGGCCTCCATCATAGATGTCCACTCTGAGGTCCAGACCTATAAACCCAACTGTTTAAAAAAACAATCTTAATGTTCTAATGCCTCAAACACAACTGGCTCCTTTCTTCCTGGAACCCCCATTTTAATAAATGGTACCATCATCAGGTATTTTCCAATAAATGGCACTATTTGGCCAGTCAGACACAGTATGTTTCCCACCTCCAATTCTCACCTCTCTCCCACTTCTCCTCCACAGTGCAACAAAAATAATTCTTATGAAACACAAATCTGATGTCCTCCCACTGCCCTTTATCATCTTATGTACCTTACTTCCCTTTTCAGCTAACTCTCCACACTCTTGTAATCCTTTTACATTCTATGCTCCATCCATCCCAATCTTTCAGTCACCTTGCTCAGCTCGTCTGCCTGGAACGGCCTTGTCCTCAGCACTTGCCGACCCTAGCTAATTTTTCAATGTCCTTCAAGCTTCAGCTTTCCTTCGCAAAGTTTCTGATTCCCCTGAGGGTGACTAGGAGTCCCTGCTATATAAGTGCTTCCAGAGAACCTAATAGTTCCCTTAGCTCTTACACCATTTGAGAAGCTTATTTAACTGTGTTCTGCCAGGAGACTGTAAATTCTAAAAGGGCAAGAGCCTGTTAGCGTTGCTTATCATTGTACCCCTCATTGCCTTGATGGCACACAAATTAGTTGTTGACTAAATGACTGCCTATTCTCACAATTGAGGCCTTTCTCTTGACACTGGAATGCAGTCCCCTAACCTAACCCAACACTAAGTTTTCTTCAACATTCAACCTAGAACCCATACTCCCTAATCAACAATATTTTCTTGGTTATGTTCTACAACAAGAGCACTAACTTGGAGGACTCCAAAAGGCGAACTAAGTAAGATAGTTCCAACCCTCTAAGAATTTACAATCTAGAAAAAAAAGAACTGTTAGTATAAGTTCCAATTAGGAGTATAAAATGTTCTGTGCTTTCAGAAAAAACATAAAATAAAAATCCCATCATTCAGCCCCTTCTTCAAACTCTTACAACACTCAAAGAGAGAACCACACTAGCTTGCACTTTAGTAGTTATATACTAGCTTCAATTTGCCCACTAGTTTGAAAAGATGCTAGTATTGAAGGCAGAGATACTGTATTATCTAATACCACACACCTTTCATAAGGAAAGGAAAACAATATAGTGGTTGCTGCATGGAGAGGGGTGGGGAACTGAGTAGAAGATGACCTTGGATCAAAATCCATTGTGATTATTTAAGTAAAAATTTTGTCTTCTAAGGTAAAACTTTATATAACTAAAATATGGTCTATGCATATGATCTTAATAATAACTTCTCTGAACACAAAAAAGAAGCCAGTAATAGAAAGGGATGGCTTCGGTAATATATTTAAATGATTCCAAATTTTTAAATTCTACTTAATATGCATTTTAGAAGTCTTATTTATTTTTGTGCAAAGGACACTATCAAATGAAAAGACCACTCATAAAACCAGAGAAAATACTTGCAAATCATATACCTCATAAGAGAAGTGTCTAGTATCCAAAATATACAAAGAACTCCTATAACTCAACAAAAAGACAATCCAATTTAAAAATGGGCAAAAGACCTGAATTGATACATCTCTCCGAAGACATACAAATGGCCAATTAACACATGAAAAGTTGCTCAACTTTATTAGTGAATAGGAAAATGCAAATCAAAACCACAAACAGAAACCACACCCACTAGAATAGCCAAAAAAATTTTAATGGAAAATGTTGTGAGAGGTGGAGAAATTGGAACCCTCGTACATCACTGATAAGAATGTAAAATGGTACAAAGGACTTCAGAAAACAGTTTGGCAGTTCCTCAAAAAGTTAAACATAGAATTACCACATGATCTAGCAAATCCACTCCCAGGTATATGCCCAAAAGAACTGAAAACAAATGTTCAAACAAAAACTTATAGGTGTATGTTCACCACAATACTATTCACAATAGCCAAAAGATAGAAACTCAAATGCCCATCAAAGGATGAATGAATAAACAAAATGTGGTATACAACAGATGATTATTCAGCCATACCTACTATAACACGGATGACCCTTGAAAATGTTATACTAAGTCAAAGAGGTCTGACACAAAAGGTTACATATTACATGATTCCATTTATATGAAATATGCAGAATAGGCAAATCCACAGAGAAAATAGATTTGTGGTTGCCAGGTGCTGGGAAGAGGGGAAAATGGGGAGTGACCGCTTAATTGATACTGGGTTTCCACTTGGGGTGATAAAAAGTTCTGGAACTAGATTGTGGTCACGGTTGCACATGTTATGAATGTACGTAATACCACTGAATTGTAAAATGGTAAATTTTATGTGTATTTTACAACAATTTTTTAGAACCTTATTTATGACATTCTTGAAAAGACAAAATTATAGGGGAAAAAAGACCAGTTACCAAGGGCTGGGAGAAGTTGACTACAAAAGGGAGCAAGGAAACTTGGGGTGGGGGAAGGGAAGATATGATGGAACTATTTACAGCGTGATTGTGGTGCTCATGGTTACAATACTATCTGCATTCCTCAAAACTCAAAGAACTCTACAGCATATAAACTAAACCTCAATAAATCTGACATATAGGAAAGAGTATGTTTCTTTACAGTAAAGGTATAAAAGTAAAAGAACATTGCTTTATTTTTAATAATTCGATATTTCATGTCTTATATTGCCTGCCATATTTTGTAGCCATTCTCAATGGAAAAGCAAAAATGTAGCACTGGATGCTCTCCAATGAAACCAAAGACTGTCAGTGTCTGAATTAATCAGGCATGAGAGCTGGAACTTTAAGCTAGGGAAGGATTAACCTAGCCAAGGTACAGAAAGAAACAAAACAGTGCACTTAAACCAGTAAAAGACAACTGTTACCTAGACTAATAGTAAAAAAGTTCCAAATTTCTAGCAAGATAGTAATTTTACTCTTTAGCAATGCTTGAGAAATGCCTGAGATAAGTCCTTATAGCACTTTATTTTTTTAAAAAAGAAACACCCTGTAAATTCCTAATACTTTATTACCTACCCATTTTGATAGCTTTCATAAAAAATTTAAAGAGTCAAAGCACTGTCGCTGGCAAAATCAGAAAAATCATTGCCTGAGAGAGAGACAGGCAGTCCACTTCTAATTTATTTCACGTATTTAAGTATTATGAGGTTCTGTACCTCATCTGGCATAAATTCATTTCTTACTAGGCATTAAGAATATTGATAAAAGGTGGTATGCTTTTAATCTCCAATACAGATGTGAATTCAATTTTCAGCATTTAACAAAAAAAACCAATTTTGTTAATGCTAAATAATCGTTCACCTGAAGGCTTCCGAATCTAAGGCACCAGGTTAACTGGACTCACTTTCTTCTGACCTTTATTTATTTATTTTGTGGTAATGCGGGCCTCTCACTGTTGTGTGGCCTCTCCCGCGCGGAGCAGGCTCCGGACACGGACACGCAGGCTCAGCGGCCATGGCTCACGGGCCCAGCCGCTCCGCGGCATGTGGGATCTTCCCGGACCGGGGCACGAACCCGTGTCCCCTGCATCGGCAGGCAGACTCTCAACCACTGCGCCACCAGGGAAGCCCTGACCTTTATTTTTAACCCAAGCTAGTTTACAGCCTTAAATAAAACCCTGCTTCAGCTACCATTTGCATCCCTTATCTTCCTCTTTTGTCAGCAAGTCCTGGAAGTACTTTAGAAACATCCCATTCGGCCTGGGAAAATGCCAAGATTGAAAGGAAATCTCTTACTGCGTGACCTCCCTAGTAGAGGAAGGACAAAAAGACTGAAAGTCTACCAAGAAACATGTCCCACCCCCTCACCTTCACGCAGACTCTCCAGTTATATGCCAAACATAGCCACTTAGGACACAGAAGATTAAGAATCACTAAGAGTTAAACACTAAAGAAATCCTAAAACGAAGTCTTGAGACCAGAGGGGGACTCTAATCAAGGATAGGGCAGAGTGTTTTATAATATAAGAAATGTGTGCGACCATCTTTTAAAAAGTCCTGGGGACTTCCCTGATGGTCCAGTGACTAAAGCTCTGCACTCCCAATGCAGGGGGCCGGGGTTTGATCCCTGGTCAGGGAACTAGATTCCACATTCCGCAACTAAGAGTTTGCATGCCGCAACTGAAGATCCTGCAGCCGCATCTAAAAGATTCCACATGCTGCAACGAAGATCCCACCACAACCAAATAAATAAATATTTAAAAACATAAAAAGTCCTGAAAACTGGGGTGGGGGGGGCCAAAACAAACAAATAAGTAAATAAAAATCAAAAGTCCTGAAAATAGGCAAATAACGACTGTAGAGTTATTCTGATAAAGTTCCTCTGACTAATAGACTCAAGCATACACCCAAGGGACTAACATGCTTGTGAGATTCTCTAACAATTACATATTTTAAATTTTCCCTTTAAAAATAATCCAAAAAAGCACTGTGGTACAAATATGTACTGTGTAACAGATAACATCATTACCACTTTTTTTTTTTTTACAGGTCAAGAAAAATGATGTGGTTGCCAAAAATCACTTGTAACACATCAAGAAAAAGTAAATACTAGGCAATTTAGACACAGGTATTTTTAAAGAAAACTATTACCAAGTTAGGCTCTACTGCCACAATGGTATGGTATACCCTACAAATCCTGGGCAGAGTCAAGGATGTGGGCATCGAAAAAGCAATATTCTAACATGCACCCCTTAACATGTAACACATCTTAAATATAATGGCAAGTAGGGAAAAGACACTGATTTTCATATTCCACACATGATTCTCAACGAGGAAGACATTACCAGAAATATCTTTAGGCCATTCTCAAATCAGACACATGACCCCCAACCCCAACCCTCTTAAACAAATAAATACACCTTAGAGAGAAATCTAAAACACCCTGGTTCTATTTCTAACTTTACCAACATAATTATACGAAGACAGCAAATGGATTTTTAAATGGACCCTGACTCCTTTCAACATGTCCAGTAACTCCTTTAGGACCTATCTCCTTAGGTATCCTGGGGTAGGAAATAACACTATTAAACACCAAACTGGTAAAGAAACATACTACCTGTAATCAGTGGCATCATGGTAAAGTATGTATGGTAAACCCTCCTACTTAAGCATTGGAACCTCTTTTTCAGAGGTGATCTTGAACAGCCATATCCTCCCCTGCTTAAACATAAACAAATAAAAATGTCTCATAGATAAATCTCAGAAGACATGGGCTCCTAAATCAAATAGTTGGGAAAGGAAGACATTTTTCACAAAAACCAGATTACTCTTCTAACTGCAGAAATATTTATTAAATGAAGACAGTTTGGGGTAGTTATTGAAATATTCTAGTAAGCAGCAATCGAGCGCCAAGAAACAGCACTCCAACTGTGCTCAGCAGTGGCCAGAAATACACTGAGGTATTTAAAGTATTTAGCTATAAGTTTGAGAAAGCTATGAAACAGTTCAAAATCATCACTTAAGCCACTTTAAACTCAAAAGGCCTATACAAACTCAAAAGGCCTATACAAACCCTATCTCTTTCTTTTGTTATATTTTACACTAAACACACTTGTATCAGATCGATTTAAGTGGTATAAAATAAGAACTTTAAAACGAAAGAGAAAAATCAATGTTTCTAGATACGAAGTTCCTTAGGAGGCAGTATTTACCCATTTTGAGTAAATTTATAGTGCTACAATGTAAAATAGTACCAAAATCTCATGAAAGCTTAATACTGTATATACACTACGTAATGATACAAAATTTCATTAATTCCTATCTGTTTAGAAGATGTATGTGGTTCTTCTTTTTTTATGTATTTCAAACTATTACATTGCCAGAGGCTATCCTTTCCATGATTCCATGATTTCCCTACTCCCTTTAAAACAAACATACATACGTACTAGAGTAGGGGAGAAAACGCAATGCAGCATTCAACTGATGTTCTTATAAGAATCAGTTTTTAAATTCCAACTGTATAATGAAAGTTAAGCAAGGTACAAGCTACCTTTTAACCTACCCTGTCTCTATTTAATTCCATTTGCACCTGCCCTACAATAAATGCAGTCAGAAAGATTAGATTATTTTTGTTGTCTCACAATTTCAACTGGTATCAAGTTCTTAAAGTGTGAATTATAAGATATATAGAAAAAATAATAAAGAATGATGCAGACCTACAGTCAAATTCCTCATTGGCCAACTTGAAACAGGATGATAGCCTAATGGAAATTTTCATTCTAGAAGCCTATAAGTAGAAAATGTAAAAAGAAAAGCCACTACTATACTAAGGATGGCAAATGCCATACCTAATAGAAATTTAACAATTATATGAGCTTCCAGTCATATATCCTCTAAGACACTTGACATAAATGCCCTTCATGAAACTTTTAGAAGTTACCACACACACATACACACACACACACTCTAGGTACTTAAGAGTTCTAGAAGAGAAAAATGAAATTTGAACTAGAGTGTGGGTGCATGTGTGTAGTAAATTCTAACTTTTTGAGGAAGAGATAAAAGAGGGAGGTTCTTTAAAATTCCAAATTTGATTCAGATGTGACAACATAAATATCATTTGTATAGCATTTTACAGTTTTGAAAGTAATTTCCCAAACTTTATCTTTAACCCTCACAACCCTGCGTCTTAGGGAATGCATCCCTCCTCAGAGGGACAGCTGGTAACGTCAGTACAAAAGACCTCTGTCTTCCCATTCTTAGTCCATTGCTATTTTCATGACCCCAGCCTCTCCTAAGACAAATATTTGTAAAGGATCAAAACTAAAAATGCACACATTCTTAAAAATAAATATACCTTAGAGAAGAATCTAAAACACTCTGGTTCTACTTCTAACTTCTCCAATGTAATTATACTAAGACAACAAGTGGATTTTTAAATGGACTAAAAGAGCAGGGAGAAGAGCACTGTGGTGTAATTTTCACATCTTCAATAAGATTACAATAAAAACACAGGGAATACTAGCATTATAGTAACTATACAAGATAGGCCACTTTAATTAAATAAAAGGCTGCTTTTACAAAACTTTGTCTTATAGTCAGTCAATTGATTACCACCCCCCAACACACTTTTATTAAGCATAAGTTCATCTTTAGTTTCAGTATTTTCAAAAAAGGAACAAGATACCACATATGAAAATTACATCAATATTTCAAATAATGACAATTAATCACTTATAACAGAATTCTAACTCAAGTCCTTCAAAAACAATACAAACTGTACCTCAGGGTAGATTCCTCTAAACCAGACTAATGAATAGACACTAAATCTCAAGGTTCATTGTCTTACTTCTGGAAAACCATTTTCATTTTTCTTCAAATTTATCAAAAGAATATAAGGACAGGAAGAAAAACAATCAATCTTTTTAGGAAAGAAAATCCAGGATGTGTTTTCTTTCCAATTAAATATGCATTAATTCATGTGTACAATACTATGTGATACTGGTGATCATCTTTGGATCTTTTTAATCATCAAATCAGAAGAGAGTCCCATTCTATAGAGAACAGACAAAAAGTCTGACATTTTTCCTCAAATTAATAGATTTTTCTGCCTAATTTCTGGCAAACTGCAGGAAGTCAACATACACTCTGTCATTAGGGCAATGAGTCTGAATTTCCAGTGTCAGAATCAAAGCAAAGAGACTGGAAATAAAGTGATATATTTCAGACAAGGATTCCAGGGTCCATATTACTAGGAATATAAACTAGGGAGACCCTTAAGAGGCAGGATAGCAAGAGTCATAGGTTGCTTCAAAGAACTAAATATTCCAAGATGAAAGTTAAAATTTCAAACACACACACAGACACACACACTCCATATACACACATCTTTTTAAATCAGAAGATTAAAATGCTAAAGAGGAGACAGTAAAGATAATTCTTCAATTAAATTTAAATAAGAGGGAAAATTTTAATTCAAAGAACTTCAGTAAAAAACAAGATTGTTGCCAATGCTGTCATATACAGAGGAAAAACTAATACATGTCACTATATAGTCCAAGACATGCTTATTAGTGAAGGCTTTTGCCTAATCAGCAGAAAAGGTATTAATATATTAGATGCCACCCAAAAATAAAAATCTAGTAAATACTAAGTTCAACAATTTTTTTAAAAAATCTGCACACATATATATATAATTACCTTAGGCCACTGCAGAGCTTGTAATAATTTTCTTGTGGACCTATAAGAGCACTGCTGAGGTGCTTTATTGATGATAAAAAGGGTAAAGGAAAAAAGTAGTGCCTTTCCTTATAAACAAAGAAATAGCAGAATTTAGTAAGTTCCATACCAAAAAGCAATCTACAATTCTGATACCAGAAACTCTTTTTTTTTTAATTTATTTATTTTATTTTATTTATTCTTGGCTGCATTGGGGCTTTGTTGCTGTGCGTGGGTTTTTGTCTAGTTGCAGCACACAGGACTCTCATTGCGGTGGTTTCTCTTGTTGCGGTGCACCGGCTCTAGGCACCACGGCTTCAGTAACTGTGGCTCACGAGCCCTAGAGCGCAGGCTCAGCAGTTGTGGCACATGGGCTTAGTTGCTCTGCGGCATGTGGGATCTTCCGGGACTGGGCTCAGACCCGTGTCCCCTGCATTGGCAGGCGGATTCTTAACCCACTGCACCACCAGGGAAGCCAGAAATTCCTCTTTTGGGGGGAGGGGGGAGGTGGGGGGGGGCTGTGTGGTTTGTAGGGTCTTAGTTCCCCCTCCAGGGATCAAACCCAGGCCCTGGCAGTGAAAGCGCCAAACCACTGGACTACCAGGGAATTCCCCAGAAACTCCTCTTTTGAAAAAGATTTTTAAGTAATAAACACAAAAAGTCTGTAACAGGTTTTTAAATAATAAACATGAGATCCTAGACACGCTATGAATAGCAACATTAACTTCCTAAGGAATGATTTCTAACAGGAATACAATCTCCTTTTTTCAAAGGGTATGAAGATTAATATGAAAGAAGTAATTCACTATGAAAGAAACCTGTTGATTCTGGAAATTTTGGATTTCAGTCATTCCCCAATCAGCAGGCATACAACTGGCAAGAGGTTTGTTTCCTCAGGCCTTCTAATGGAATGTCAAAAGAGGCTCAACCCACCCAGTGCTTAACTTTTTGGTGATTAGACTGTTTAAATAATGTACAAATAGATATAACAGATATGGGATAAACTGTCAATGTATAAATTAACTTTATGTGAGCAGAGTATTTCTTCAAGATGGATAAAACCTATGAATCTTAAATGGCCATAGTCTGATCTGGTCACCTCAGTCCACTAGAACATTGTCCCTTTGAACCTGTACAATCACCTTACTTAAGTTGCTGCCTCCAGCTAACCGAGCTGCTGTACAAGGAACAGTTCCTCTCAAAATGCCTCCTACAGTTACAGTGTTCTAAGGCCTGCAGTTAACTCTAAACACAAAAACAAACTTGCAGAATTCCATTTTCATGTATTTACTTGAGAAAGGACACTCAAATTTAGAGTGTTTACTATTTATTGACGCACTGGTAGGGAAGAAGGGATACAGAAGTAAAACCATTATACAATGCATGCATACATAAAGGTTATGTCTTACTGGGGAAGACACACACAAAAAAACTCAGATAGTGAGTGTTATTAGAGAAGCCTGGTGCTTCTCACTGAGGGGGTGCACTTAGGCTGAGATAGCATGAAAACACCCAGGTCAAGCACTCTGAGAAGAACAATCTATGCAGTAGCTACACAGCAAGAACAGGACTTGCAAAGGCCCTTAAGACAGAAATGAGTTTGGGGAGTGCTTTAGGCTAAGGACACAGAACAGTAGAGAAAATGACAGGCTCAGCCTTCAGGGACAAACTAGTTGGGAGAACAAAAAAAGGCTGAAGTGATAAGCACAGTTCCCTTTCATTGAAGATCTGTACCAAGATTTGGAAAGATCACAGAGGGCAGAGGGTAGGGTAAGGATCTTAAGGGAAGTGCAATGTTTAGGTTGGGGAGAGGACAAAAAAACAGAGCTACCAACGGTAGGTTCAAGAGGGAAGAGAAAAGTCCGTGAACCTGTAGCTCACAGGAATAAATTTAGCCAACAAACTTAGGAGAGCTCCTCTGTGTTCCAGGACTCAAATGCCTGAAAAGGTTAACAGTGGATCCACCATCTGAAACTGTTTTCACAAGGATCTTCAGATATCCCAAGTTTGTTTATAGCAAAAGAGGAATAACAGAACTATGTTGAAGATGACGAGGTTATCAATCTTCAGAAACCATAAGTTGGTAATAAATCATAAGATAATATTCAAAAATTTCCTGTCTATAATAACTTTTAAGGTAAGATCCACATGTACACTGTGCCAGGGTTTTTGGTTTTTTTGGGGTGGGTGGGTGCAGTGGGAAGGGAAGTTACCCAACTGCAAAGTCATTGTGTATCTGTATCTTGATCAGGATTATGGTTACACAGGTGTATACATTTGTCAAAAATCACTCAACTTAAGACCTATACATGGATAAATTTTACCTCAAAAAAGTAACAAGTTCAAAAAACAATTCAACTAAGAGAGAAAAAGTACCGTCAACTAATACAAGATGGAGCAGAACATAATAAAAACATATACATACACCTGAAACTAATATGTTGTATGTCAGTTATACCTCAATTTAAAAAAAACACAAATGTCTCCCTAAAAATTTAATAGGTTATATTCTACATTAAAAAAAGTAATAAGCTGGAGTATTTCATACAGGAATTAAACCACAAAATGTCTGCAACCTTCACTGTTAGACCTCTAAACAAGAGGGGATGTGTTTTATTTTCTAGTCCCCAAAATAAAATGGATTCTGAGAAAATTTTAAGATAGTCAAAGACAGGTAAGCAGAAAACAATATGAAGAGACACCAAACAAATGACAGCTTGTGTGAATCTATAAAGGGAGGTCCACTGAAAGCCGCCTCAGGGATTTATTTTAGGTGATTAGGATTGGGAAAGAAAATCAAGTAAGCAAGTGCCAAGCAGTGAAAGCAGGAAAGCCTAAATTTAAAAGTTGTGAGAACTCAGTGTTCAAAAAAAAAAACCATCAACCACACTCCATTTTGTGTATATGATCATCCTATATAATGTAAGTGTCCTAACCTGAATTGTAGTGTGAGCAGATAAAAAGTATCACTTTAGTGATCACCCTCAATCAACACCAGATAACAAATAAGGGGCTCTTGCTTATGGAAATTCCATATATTGAGCTGAATACTTTTGTCTGAATTTAAACCATGAATTATAAACAATATTCAGGTCCTCAACAGTCTCTTGTCTAGACTGTTCCAACTGCCTCCTACTGTGGTTACACACACACACACACACACACACATACACACACACACAACTAATTTTAATCTTCCTCAATTACGCCACTTCCATGCTGGTAAAACTTCAGTAGTTCCCTAAAGTCATTCCAAACACGTCCAGTATGATTCAAGACCTACAATACAGCCCCACTCCAGCTCTTAAGCTTCATCTCTTATTTGTATCACACCTCACAAATACCCCATCCTTCTAACCAACCTGGTAACATTTACCAAGGACAACTTGCATTTTGCCATTTCCCTGCTTTCTTCTATTTTTTGATCCCCCCCCAAATTTACTGTCAAAATAGAACAGATCAATTTCATGGTCCCACTGCCCCCTACTCAACTGTACAGCTTTCCCTCCTCTGACTCTCCAAGTTTTAAACTGTAAACCACATATAAAAAGAATTTTACCAAGAATTATATCACAATTAATATCCATATACTGCTATTTTACCAAGAATTATATCACAATTAATATCCATATACTGCTTTACCTTTTACAAAGCCCTTTCTTATCCCCCATACTAACCGATAATCTCCTTAAAGACAGTAGCTCTATTAGTCATAAAAATCCCTACAGGATCACTATTTCCTGAATTAGAATATTTTCATTGAATTAGAATATTTCACAATCTCCTATTATTTAAAAAACCCTTCAGTTATACTCCCAACTTAAAAAGGAACCACAACAGAAGAGTGAAAAGGGTTCAATTTAAAGATAAAATTGCCATATGTTTCATAAGGAATATATTTTATTCTATAATGGAAAAAATAAACTTTCCCCCCAAATTAAACACCCATACACAATTATCTGGAACTCCTTAATGTACATGAAAATCTGTGGTACAGAATTGGCAACCATTAAATTCTGTTTAACTAAAGCTCTATTTATAGTTATAAAATATGTAACTCCACTTAATTTCACCCTTTATG
This sequence comes from Lagenorhynchus albirostris, assembly GCF_949774975.1. Lineage (NCBI taxonomy): Eukaryota > Metazoa > Chordata > Mammalia > Artiodactyla > Delphinidae > Lagenorhynchus > Lagenorhynchus albirostris. Next base: position 64,395,444 of record NC_083109.1, read on the forward strand.
TATTTCACTATATTATGCACCTATGGACATCAGACAGTACAGACTCATAAAAGGCTGAATAGACAACTCTAGTTTCAAAAATCCAGCTTCTCACAATGTCAGACATACTAGTTTTTGGCTTTTCTATCTTCACAGCCCTCTTCCCCATCTTTTGGTCTGTGACAATGGAGAATGAAGGTACTTGTACTTGTGAGAACTTCAATCTGTCTACATTTTACCAAAAATAGAAGCTGTCTTTAATATACAGTTTCATCCTTTTAGAACTGTAGAAAGATCTTAACATTGGGCACAGTAAGATACCCAAGAAATATCTGTTAAACGAATAAAGTCTTAAGATGCCCAAGTGTGGAAGTAAAATTATGTGTTTTCATTTGACAACGCTCACTCTTGCTTGTTGAACTAATCTATATTTGACTCCAATGTCAAATCAGTCTTGTCATCTTGGAGAATTAAAATGAACAATATAACAAATTACACACTTTTTTTTTTTTTGCTTCACCGCCTGGCATGCAGGATCTTAGTTCGCCAAACAGGGATCAGACCCGCGCTCCCTGCAGTGGAAGCCCAGGAGTCTTAACCACTAGACCACCAGGGAAGTCCCATATACACTTAATTTTAAAACAAATCATTCTGATCTCTATCTTGATTGGTGCACCCAGAAGATTACTCCCCAAAATAAAGTCAAGAAAAGGAGAGACTGGTTAGTGCCAATAATAAAACCACTCATTTGCCTAATCATTCTTAAATGTTAATGGAGGGGCTGCGCTGGTGGCACAGCAGTTGAGAATCCCCCTGCCAATGCAGGGGACATGGGTTCAAGCCCTGGTCCACAAAGATCCCACATACCGCAGAGCAACTAAGCCTGTGCGCCACAACTACTGAGCCTGCACTCTGGAGCCCGCGAGCCGCAACTACTGAGCCTGCGCACCTAGAGCCTGTGCTGTGCAACAAGAGAAGCCACTGCAATGAGAAGCCCACGCACCGCAACGAAGAGTAGCCCCCGCTCGCTGCAACTAGAGAAAGCCCGCGCACAGCAACGAAGACCCAACGCAGCCAAAAATACATAAATAAAATAAATTTATTTAAAAAAAAGTTAATGGAGAGTACAGTGAATGAAAACGAAGAAAATGCTTTCTGCTAGAGGTATGCTTTTAGCAAAGGTGGGCTTGCTCTGTTGCCACACGACACTAGTCTATTCAGCCACCTGGAACACTTCCTGTCAATACGTGTGAAGTATCAGGTGTGGCCATCATTGACTCAACAGTCGGTTTCCAGACTAACTGACAAACTAACACTAAAAGAAACCAAGCAAAAATTGCTTTTTTAAATCCTACTTTTCGAAAAGACTAAATCTAGTAAAATAGAACCCAAAAAAATCAGACAAGGACTGGTACAGAAAGGCAAAAAAAAATTTTTTTAAACCAAAATGACTCTGATGAACCATACGGAATGTGCCTGCATTTGAAGATGTTTAGAAAAACAAACCCCCATTTAAGCAAGGGGAAAAATCGAGCTCCATTCTGTCAGTTAACTGGATTCTGTCACCTTTCTAAAGTGAAGAGGGTACAGAATAACCACCTCAAATTTAACTCATGAAAATTTATGACTTGGCAAACACCTTAAGTTTTTTATTGGCTATTTAACAAAACAATTAGGCAACAGTGCAAGGAAATCAAGTTTTGCTATGGCGTACTGTCCATACTTTTCTATTCCTTCCTCTACAAAAAAGTCAAGTATTTCCAACATCCTAATCAACTGTTACTCCATGTAACCAAGGGCATCTCACAGTATCTGTCTACCTAGGCAATAAGTTCTGAGACTGTGAAACAGCACAGCTTCCAAGAATGCATACATCCTCCCCCACACACAGCCAAGAAATAAAGTACTTGAAGAAAAACAGACAATACTAATAACCCACGTACATATTCCACAACTATATAAGCCATTCTGCTTCATACCTGTCAAATTAAGCCAGGTGATCTCAACCCACAGCTGCAACTGGGCTACTCCATTTATTTAGAAACACAAGCTACAACTTATTCTTTTCCAGAAGCTCCAGGACTATTTGTGAAGGGCACTTTATTTAGTCCTCTAAAGGGATACTGTGTACATTCTTTTACATATGCTGACCACAGTACTGAAAAATAATGGAAAATCTACTGTCAAAGAGCTCTCAAATGTCAAATTCCAGCTCATTTATCATCTAATTCATTAGATGCAAAAAAAAATCAAATTTCACACATTTCAATGAACATACAAAAGAATGTCAATTACAGATAAAAATACCAAAACTAGTTAACTGATTTTATGTAAAGCAGGCATAAACCCTAAGTGGTAAAGAACAAGTAAAACTATGCTTTCAAAACATTTTTTTTTAATTACTTATCTCAATTCTAGGCTCAGGCATTAACTTTTAAAGTCACCTAGTTATATACACCCGATCTCAACAGACACAGGATTTGGGAAGGCATATTAAACAGAATGAGATGTGTACCACTCAGTAGCCAAAAGAGTATTTTGATTTTTCTATCAAGTATTAAAATGTTACCTTCGAACATCTTACCAAATTATTTCCAAACACTGCTGGAATTACATGAAACCATCAAGAAGCAAAAGTCATCCCAACAACGTGTGTTTGTCTAACATTTATTTGGCCAGTTCCTGGACAATCATATGGCAAGTGTGCTTCAAAGTATGAGAGCTCCATGAATCAACTAACCCCAAAATATTATATACGTTTAGGAAGTTCTTCTAGGCGCTGGGCTAAGTTCCAAGATAGTCTTGAGTATTACAAGCACTTATTCAGTAAGAGAGATAAGAATAAATTAGTCCTAAATTAGGTACAACTGCCCCATGATTAATCAGAAAGACACGAAAATTAATTTTTTTTAAGAAGTCGATGCTCCGCAGGGAGTTTCCTGGTGGCCTAGTGGTTAGGATTCCGTGCTTCCACTACCGAGGCCCAGGTTCCATCCCTGGTTGGGCAACTGAGATCCTGCAATCGGCCCGGGGTGGCCAAAAAGTGGTGGGGGGTGGGGGGGCGGGAACAAAACTCGATCCTCCTCATATACTCATTTCCAACTAGGCCCCAAACCTGTCTGAAATCAAATCAAATTCTCTACTCCTCTAAGCAACTGTCCGTACAAGTGTCCGGTATGAATTGCTCTCCGCCAGAGTAACTGCCCCTGCACTTGGGGAAAACTTCATTTCCTAGTACCAGGGTCGGTCGGCCCCATTAACACAGTCACAATCTAGTCTCATGCTCCACAACTACGCTGTTGTCAGAGTAATGCCTTGGAGCGCTGGGTTTTGTTTTGTTTTTTTAATATTAACACGTGGGGGTCACAGACGGGATCCCAGTTAAGGAAATCTTTCACGTGGGGACTCAAAGGGTTAAAGATCAGGGAAGTTAATGGGTAACAGAGAGGGTCCCGTACTCTCAGGATCCCCCAACTCATATCCCAACTTGAGGGCAAGGTGGCAAGTAAAAAGTGCCCCCACCGCCAGGTCCCCCTTCCTTCACCCAACTCCTAGGCCAGTGCCTTCTCCCGGCGCCCTGGCTCTCGGCTCCAGCCCCCGAGTTGAAATGCAGGGAGAGGGGAGGCATTTAGGCCTCGCCTCCCAGCGGCCTTCCTCCCCCGGCCGGGGCGGGAGGGGACCCAGGAAGCCGCGCCTGGTTCCCCGGGGCGGGGGATGGGGTGGGGGGAGGAGGGTGGAGAGCCTAGGCCGCGCCTCCCACCCCGGCGGTCCTAGGCCTCGGCCCGCCCGAGGCGGGGCCCGGGGTCGGGTCGGCGGGCTGGGCGCCGGCTCACCCACCTGGGTTGCCAGTCATTCCAGCTCCGCGGGTACTTGGTGCCGCCGCCGCCGCTGCTCAGCCGAGACCCCGGGGCTCTGCGGCTCATTACCTTCCCCGACACGACATGGCCAAGCGCCGCCGCCCGAAGAAGCGCGAGTCGCCGCCCGAACCGGCCGCCGCCGACACTCCGCTCCGGCCCGGGTCAGAGGAAGAAGCCGAGCAGGAGGAGGAGGCGGCGGAGGGCGGGGGAGGCGGACGGCCGTTCCGGGTTCCGCCTGAGCCCGCAGCGCAGGACTGGGAGGCGGGAGCGGCGCGGTGAGAGGGAGGCGGAGGAAGGGGAGGCGACGTCTCTTACAGGGCCGTACGCGGCCCGCGACGCCGGGGCGCAGGAGGAGGAGAACAGCGAGGAGGAGGCGGTGGCCGCGGATCCTCAAGCTCACACAGCCACGGCTACCCCACCTCCCGACTCCGCCCGCCGCGCCGCCGCTGCCGCACGGCATGCTGGGAGTGAGGGGCGGGGCCGGCGCCCGCCGGGCCAGGGGAGAGGGGCGGGGCCGAATCGGAAGGGCGGGGCCTGGGGCGGGGGCGGGGCCGGGCTCAGCGAGCGGACGATCCTCCCGCGCCCTGCGGTATTCTGCACTATCCGCGGACCTCGCCGAGGTCTGGCCCCGCCGCAGGGGATCACGGGAGAGGGGAATCTCCGCCACACTCGTACACGCACACCCTCCCACATAAGCCCGGGAAAACACCTGACCCCTTGAGGGCCGGGCAGTAAGGTGTAAACAAGCATCCAATTAAGAACCGGGGGTGCCCTTGCTGGGGGGGGGGGGCGCGCGCACACACACACACACACACACACACACACACACACACACACACACACACAGGCGTGCCTTTAGGGTTCACGTGCCTCCACGTTCCTCACCTTCTACGGTAAAAAGTGGAAATTAAAAAAAAGAGAGGGTAGGTATCTATTTACCCAGCCAACGCCTGAAATGCCCATGGAGTCCTGACACCTCGACCATTTCGTCACATTGCAAAAAACTAAATTAAATAGAGAAAGCGGAGTACTCTCAAGCACCAGACCCGATTCCCTGCAATGTGAAATATGCTCTGAAATCCTCTCACCGTTACACTTGCCCACCTTCCCCTCCAAAAAGAGTCGGGGGGCTGGGGGGCAAACCTGAGCACTCTCTCCCCCACAGCGACAGTCCGCCAGAAAGACTTCACTAAAGCATCTGATACATGATGTGAATGCCATCCATATACATTGAGAAAAGGTCAGCAAGATGCACATCGAACAGGTAACAGGAGTTACCTTTGGGGAGGATAGTAAAAAGGATCTTACCCTTGTCTGCACAGAGGGTCTTAACCTATTTTATGTTGCAAGAAGAAAGTCTTTATATGTTGCTTGTGTGATTTAAAATGGTTACCAAAAGTACTTGAGATTATGAGGTGTTACACACTCATCCCGCTTCAACCCTGGGCTCCTTTCTTGTGCCCAGCAACCCCTCATAAAGGTATGATCCTGCCAGTTCTAGAGGATAGAAAGTTAGATTTTCAAAAGCACTTTTCTCCCCTCTCCCCTCCACCCATTCAGGAAAAAAGAAACTCCTCTGAACTGGGGCTATTTGACTCAACACAGAAATTCCCACTAGGTCAGACCCAAGCATGGTCACCCACATGTGTAAAAAAGAAAATTTTTTAATAAAATACCTGAGTGAAGAGAGATGCGTCTGGAAGGTACACACTCTACCCTGAAATTTGCCCTGGGTTCCCCTGCACTTGCTGTGAGGAAGGATCCCACCAGTTGTAAACGGGGCCCTACAAGAGGTATCCTTTCTTCCCTACTCTCTGATGAAGAGAAAAAGTCCCTCCTGAATCGAGTCCCAAGATTAGGGTCCCCTCACTCAGTATGGTTCTCTCTGGAAAATTGTTAATCCTGCCACAAGTTATTTTGGTTTGTTTGTAGTTAATGTCTAATTACATAAGCAACAGTGAACATATTGTCCTCAAGTATGTTTTTAATGTGCAGCCTAATCATGATTTATTCTTTCATTCAACATTCAGCAAAATTTATTGATCATCTACTAACCAAGCAGTTGGGGACAGGGACAGAGATCCAGACTCAATCCTTGTCCTTAAGCAACTCTGGGAGTAGGGGTCAGAGAGATAGATCTATTATTAGAAATGTCTGGAATTGTTATGTTTGCTCAATCTCCCCTCTCTCCATCATTCTGCAAGCCTGTCTTGCAATCTGACTAAAAAGGCCCCTTCCCCCAAAGCCTTTTCTTAATTCTAAGTTTTGACGATTCTTGGACCTGTCTTCCTCAGATCCTTTTCTTTTTGTGCTCCAGGTAAGTTGGTGCTCTCTTCCTCTTTGGGACCCTCAGACCCATGAGCAAATGGCTGATGTAGCCAATTAATCATTTTGACTTGCTTCAACAGTTGATTGCAACAAAGGTGCAGTGATGACCAAATTATGTCAATTGTTCAGCTTCCAAAATGATTCCCAACAGAATAATCAGAACCTTAGACCCCTGAGAAAAATGTCAGGAGTCCTTTAACCTTTTCAAATTACAGAACAACAGCAGAGTACTTCAAGGAAGGGCTCTGGGTTCAAATTCCAACTCCACTTAAGAGCTGAGGGAGCATCAGCAAAGCTCCTGACTCTCGCAGTGCCCCAGGTTCTCATCTGTAAAATGAAGATGATAATATTAGCACTGACCTCTTGAGGATGTTGAGAGGATTAATAGCAATCTTGCATGTAAAGTGTTTTTCACAGTGCCTTCCACATGGTAAGCAATCAAAAAAAATTACCTAAAGATCAGATTCACCACTTCTCTGAAGCACGTAGCTATTTGGATAATATTTGACCAATGAAGAAAAAGAAAAAAAAAAGAAAAGTAGCTGGCAGGGGTTGTGCCCAGTTGCTCAAACAATTCCTTCTTATTTATCATTGTTTTTTCTACTTCTTTCATGGAAGTGATTAACCCTCAAAAACAGTGTTGGCACAGGGGAGGTGTGAGGACATGGGAGGTGGGTGAGTGTCATGTGGCAGCAACTTCCTGGAAAGCAATTTAAGAGTGTGTGTCCAAAGACTTAAAATTAACGCCCTTTCCCCCACTAATTCTTCTCCTGGGAAACTATCCTAAGGAAATATGCCACATTACAGACAAAGTGATTTTCTTAAAATAAAAATCAGATCATGCGAACATCCTACTTAAAATGCACCAATGGCTTCCCATTCTTAGGATAAAATCCAGACTCATCATTACTAAGAGCCTGTAAAAGCTGGCTTCTCCTGCATTGCACACATCCCAGGGCTGCTCATACCCAAAACAGGATCCTAACAATGGTTCTAAAGTTTGTCCTTATAGGAAAACGCCCTCATGTAGGCTGTACCCCAATTAAATCAGGATGTATCAGGCATCAATACTTTTGACTTCCCCAGGGGATTCTAATATGCAGCCAAGATTGAGTAACACCACTTTTGAGCACCTAAGCACTGAAAAAGTTATTGGGGACCCCACCACATCCTCACCTCCCAATACATGTGGACTATAAAGACAATTCTAAACCACTGAGAAGAAAGAATTAAAAGCCCGGTTTTTCCCATGATGACTACTTGGATACTTAAAAATATATACACATCAAATATGATCAACTCTGAAAACTTTCCAAAATTTTTTCTCACTTCTTTTAGTAGTTTTGCTCCACTGGTTCCATTAGCACTTTTTCATTCCACTCCAATAATAGAGACAGAATTTCAGTTCCTGAAACACACTTAGCCTCTCCAGCCCCTGCACTTTTTTGTACTTGCTGTTCCCTCTGCCTGGAATGCCTTTCCTACCTTTACTCCCATCAAGGTTGGTACTGGGGTAAAGAGTGGAGTGCCTCTGGGGCCAAATTTAAGGAGGCACTCACTCTTGTGGTTGTCCAAGTGCCAACCCTGCACTTGCACCAGCCTGCGAGTGAGTGCCTCCTTAAATTAGGGCCTCTAGGCACCTCTTTTGTCTCACCCTAGTCCTGGCCCTCTTTTCCTGGCCCATCTCAAGTCTTTTTTTTTTTTTTTAACATCTTTACTGGAGTATAATTACTTTACAATGGTGTGTTAGTTTCTGCTTTATAACAAAGTGAATCAGTTATATGTATACATATATCCCCTCCCTCTTGCGTCTCCCTCCCACCCTCCCTATCCTACTCCTCTAGGTGGTCACAGAGCACTGAGCTGATCTCCCTGTGCTATGCAGCTGCTTCCCACTAGCTATCTGGTTTACATTTGGTAGTGTACATATGGCCATGCCACTCTCTCACTTCGTCCCAGCTTACCCTTCCCCTCCCGGTGTCCTCAAGTCCATTCTCTACGTCTGCATCTTTATTCCTGTCCTGCCCCTAGGTTCTTCAGAAACTTGTTTTTTTTTTTTTTTCAGATTCCATATATATGTGTTAGCATACGATATTTGTTTTTCTCTTTCTGACTTACTTTACTCTGTATGACAGTCTCTAGGTCCATCCACCTGACTACAAATAACTCAATTTTGTTTCTTTTTATGGCTGAGTAATATTCCATTGTATATATGTGCCACATCTTCTTTATCCATTCATCTGTCGATGGACACTTAGGTTGCTTCCATGTTCTGGCTATTGTAAATAGAGCTTCAATGAACATTGTAGCGCATGACTCTTTTTGAATGATGGTTTTCTCAGGGTATACCATCTCAAGTCTTCTGAGAGGTTTTCCCTGACCTCCCTGCTCAAAAAAGCTAGCCAGTGCCCTTTCCAGGTGTGTTCTATCACACACCCTATTTCTTTCCTTGGTAACACCCATCACCATCTGCAAGTATTGTGTCTCTTTGCATATTTATTATCTGTCTCACCCTTAGGATACGTGCTCTGTGAGATTCAAGTCCATACCTGTCTCACCTTTACCGCCTCCATCCCCAGCACACAGCACAGCACCTGACTCAGAGTAAGCACTCAAAAAATAGTTGTTAGTGGAAGGAATGAAATGGAAATTAACTAAGATATGGACCAAGATTGATACAGAAGTATTGGCCTCAGTTTTACTTATAAATAGCACACACAAAAAAAGAGGAGGCATTATTTCAGTGTCCAACAGTAGGAAACATTAGGAGACAGTCCATTCGTACTTGTAATTTTCTTCAGATTATTAAAAATTATAATTATGAAGATTTTAATGGAATCGGGAAGATATTATGCTTACATGTTTAAAAAAGAACATGAAATAGAGAAATGCAAATCAAAACTGCAATGAGGGGCTTCCCTGGTGGCGCAGTGGTTGAGAGTCCACCTGCCGATGCAGGGGACACGGGTTCGTGTCCCGGTCCGGGAAAATCCCACATGCCGCGGAGCGGCTGGGCCCGTGAGCCATGGCCGCTGAGCCTGCGCGTCCAGAGCCTGTGCTCCACAACAGGAGAGGCCACAGCAGTGAGAGGCCCGCGTACCGAAAAAAAAAAACAAAAAAAAAAACTGCCATGAGGTATCACCTCACACCAGTCAGAATGGCCATCATCAAAAAGTCTACAAACAGGGGGACTTCTCTGGTGGCTCAGTGGTTAAGACTCCATGATCCCAGTGCAGGGAGCCCAGATTCAATACCTGGTTAGGAAACTAGATGCCACATGCATGCTGCAACCAAGAGTTCACATGCCGCAACCAAGGAGCCAGCAAGCTGCAACTAACGAGCCCACCTGCTGCAACTAAGACCTGGTGCAACCAAGTAAATTAAATAAATAAATATTTATTTAAAAAGTCTATAAACAGGGACTTCTCTGGTTAAGAATCTGTGCTTCCACTGCAATGGGCATGGGCACAGTTTCGATCCCTGGTCAGGGAATTGGGGTCCCACATGCCATGCAGCATGGCCAAAAACAAAGTCTACAAACAATAAATGCTGGAGAGGGTGTGGAGAAAAGGGAACCTTCCTACACTGTTGGTGGGAATGTAAATTGGTACAATCATTATGGAGTACAGTTTGGAGGTTCCTTAAAAAACTAAAAATAGAACTACCATATGATCCAGCTGTCCCATGTCCCATTCCTGGGCATATATCTGGAGAAAACCATAATTCAAAAATATACATGGGGCTTCCCTGGTGGCGCAGTGGTTGAGAGTCTGCCTGCCGATGCAGAGGACACGGGTTTGTGCTTCGGTCCGGGAAGATCCCACGTGCCGTGGAGTGGCTGGGCCCGTGAGCCATGGCCGCTGAGCCTGCGCGTCTGGAGCCTGTGCTCCACAACGGGAGAGGCCACAACAGTGAGAGGCCCGTGTACCGAAAAAAAAAAAAAAAAAAATGCACCCCAGTGTTCATAGCAGCAATATTTATAATAGCCAAGACATGGAAGCAACCTAAATGTCCATCAACAGAGGAATGGAGGGGACTTCCCTGGTAGCACAGTGGTTAAGAATCCACCTGCCAATGCAGGGGACACAGATTCGAGCCCTGGCCTGGGAAAATCCCACATGCTGCAGAGCAACTAAGCCTGTGTGCCACAACTACTGGGCCCACGTGCCTAGAGCCTGTGCTGCACAACAAGAGAAGCCACCTCATTGAGAAGCCTGCACACCACAACGAAGAGTAGCCTCCCACTCACCGTAACTAGAGAAAGCTCACGCGCAGCAACAAAGACCCAACGCAGCCAAAAATAAAATATAAATAAATAAATAAATTTTAAAATGAAAAAATAAAAAACAGAGGAATGGATAAAGAAGATGTGGTATATATATACAATGGAATGTTACTAAGCCATTAAAAAGAATGAAATAATGCCGATTGCAGCAACATGGATGGACTTAGAGATTGTCATACTAAGTGAGGTAAGTCAGACAAAGAGAAACATTGTATAATATCACTTATATGCAGAATCTAAAAAGAAATGATACAAGTGAAGTTATTTACAAAACAGAAACAGACTCACAGACTTAGAGAAGGAACTTCTGGTTACTGGGGGGAAGGGTAGGGGAAAGGAATAGTTAGGAAGTTTGGGATTGACATGTACACACTGCTATATTTAAAATGGATAACCAACAAGGACCTACTGTATAGCACAGGGAACTCTACTCAATATTATGTAAAACCTAAATAGGAAAACAATTTGAAAAAGAATAGATACATTTATATGTAAAATAAAGTAAAATAAAATAAAATAGTGGCAGAACCAAAAAAAATAAAATGTGGTACATATATACAATGGAATACTACTCAGCCATAAAAAAGAATCAAATAATGCCATTTGCAGCAACATGGATGGACCTAAAGATTATCATACTAAGTGAAGTAAGTCAGACAGAGAAAGACAAATGTCATATGATATCATTTATATGTGGAATCTAAAAAAAATGATACAAATGAACTTATTTAGAAAACAGACTCACAGTTTCGAAAACAGACTTGTGGTTACCAAAGGGGAAAGGTGGAGGGGAGGGATAAATTAGGAGTTTGGGATTAACAGATACACACTATTATATATAAAATAGATAATCAACAAGGACCTACTGTATAGCACAGGGAACTCTATTCAATATTCTGTAATAACCTATATGGGAAAAGAAGCTGAAAAATAATGGATACATGTATATGTGTAACTGAACCACTTTGCTGTACACCTGAAACTACCACAATATTGTAAATCAACTATAATGTAAAATAAAAATTAAATTAAAAAGTAAAAAATAAATTAAAAAGAGCATGAGATCCAAATGTGAACATGTGCTATGACCTCAGCTCAGTTAAAAAAGGGAGGGGAAGGTTTTATAGAGAAAAGATTAGAAAAAATGTATTAAATTTACTTAATATTGATATCCTGTGATAAGTGGGATCACGGGTGATTTTTTCCCCTGCTTATTGCTCGTTTTCTAATTAAAATATAGAAATAGTATTTGAAAACACAATTTTTTTTTTTTTTGAGGTACGCGGGCCTCTCACTGTTGTGGCCTCTCCTGTTGTGGAGCACAGGCTCCGGACGCGCAGGCTCAGTGGCCCTGGTTCACGGGCCCAGCCGCTCTGCGGCATGTGGGATCTTCCCGGACCGGGGCACGAACCCGTGTCCCCTGCATCGGCAGGCGGACTCTCAACCACCGCGCCACCAGGGAAGCCCTGAAAACACAATTTTAAGGAACTTCCCTGGTGGCACAGTGGTTAAGAATCCGCCTGCCAATGCAGGCCACACGGGTTCGAGCCCTGGTCCAGGAAGATCCCACATGCCACAGAGCAACTAAGCCCTTGCACCACAACTACTGACCCTTCACTCCAGAGCCACAACTACTGAGCCTACGTGCCACAACTACTGAGCCTGCGAGCTGCAACTACTGAAGCCCACGCACCTAGAGCCCGTGCTCTGCAACAAGAGAAGCCACCGCAATGAGAAGCCTGCACACTGCAAGGAAGAGTAGCCCACGCTCACCACAGCTAGAGAAAGTCCTCGCACAGCAATGAAGACCCAATGCAGACAAAAATAAATTAATTAATTAAAAAGAAACACACAATTTTAAAAAAGCTAAAGCATTTGATAAATACGTGTTGAATGAACAAACAGAGAAACAATACTCTTATGTGGCAGTGACCGACATAGAACAATTAAATAAACTTTGGCCAAGGCATAGAGTGTTAGCTCTAATAATGGTGACCAACTCTAGCTAATATTTATTGAGCATTTGCTAATGCCTATTTTACTAATTTACTTCATGGAATTCTCCAAAACCACGCTATGCGGTAGGTATCTCTGATGTCAAGAGTAACTGAGCAGCCTGTCCAAAATCACCCAGCTGGTAGCAGGCAGGGGACTGTCATAGGCAGGAACAGAAGGGACATTTGGTCCTGCGCCTGACTTCACATTCATCAAGGTTTCAGATTTAGACCTTTGACGTTATTGCCTAATGAGGCTATACACAAAGTCCCAAAAACACACTGACAAGGAAGTAGCCTGGATTTTAACAATTGTGTCCCCTTACCAGCCCACACACCTCGAGGGGCTGTGCATTTACCCTTTATAATTGTATTACATTATTCACCTGTTGAATATGTAATCCTTTTGCATTGTAGTTTCTTCCCTCTTGTGTTAAAAGTGGTCAGTTGTAAAAAGAAAACTGTTAAAATATACCATAAATGCTGTGTCCTGTTCGCTATTTCTTAATTTTTTAATACACTCAGAAACTCCAAAACTATAAGTTGACCTGAGCCTTTAACTTCTGAAAGACCCTGGCATCAGGATTTGAACACAGGCACCAGGATTTTCCTAGATAGATCTTCCAAATTTCCTAGACAGACACTCAAATGTATAACCTGAGTAAACAAATCTGGGGATCTATAATCCCCAGATCTGGTGCAGGATTAACCCCAATTCGTCTCCAAAAATCAAGGGACGTCATTCTCAAACAGGAGACTGGAGTACAAGAGGGATTTTAAAAAAGTAAACCCACATCATAGAGACAATAAAGCAGATTTTTTGAAAAGAAAAACAGCAGCCCTCATATTCCTGCTCCCAGCTAGGAAAGCTTTGTCACAGGTCAGGCTCCCTCAGTAAGGGCTATTTTTATAGCCAGTTTTCAAGTTGGTGCTGAAGGAATTTGGCTGGGAAACCTCTTGACACATTTGAAATCTCCCCTCAGGCTGCCTCAGCTTGAGGCAAGGCCAAGCTTCTGTGAATCAGGGCACAAGATGTGCTGCCCAGTGACTCGTGCACACTCCAGACAATAAAATATGAGGACAATGATGCCCATCCAAAGCTGTTTGTGACATAAAGTGCAGGAAACATGAGGGTGAGATTCCCCCATGCTTGGCTCTGAGGTGCCCAGGAAGTTATATGATGATTCTAAAGGAGCCAGCTCCTTTGTTTTTTAAGATTTAAGCAATATCAGGCACATATGTAAATAAAATGCAGATTATGTAAATAAAATTTCCCCAGCAAGTCATTGCCATCTATTGTTTGTACAGTCATCTTTTAACATTTTAAAAGGATGTCCTGTGTTGGACTTCCCTGGTAGCACAGTGGTTAAGAATCCGCCTGCCAATGCAGGGGACACGGGTTTGAGCCCTGGTCAAGGAAGATCCCACATGCCGCGGAGCAGCTAAGCCCATGCACCACAACTACTGAGCCTGTGCTCTAGAACCCGCGAGCCGCAACTACTGAAGCTCACGCACCTAGAGCCCATGCTCCGCCACAAGAGAAGCCACCGCAATGAGAAGCCCGCACACCGCAACAAAGAGTAGACCTCGCTCACCGCAACTAGAGAAAGCCCGTGCGCAGCAACCAAGACCCAATGCAACCAAAAATAAATAAAAATAAATAAAACTTTAAAATAAATAAAAAGATGTCCTGTGTATATCTCCTTCTTGTACCTAGTATATGCCTTTCTGAAGAACTGGATTGTAGGGGAGCAAAACTTTTTTTTCAAATGCTAAATGTTAAGTATTGTCCGGCCAAAGATAGTTTATCTTCCTTTCTCGCAGGCCTTTAGTAGACGCTCCTACCAGTGTAGAATTTGGTTTTTCCTCATTTTTTAATCTGTGACTTCTAGTGTCGTTTCCTGGTCTCTTATCCACCTTCAGCCTTCTGAAACGTTTTGCCTGAAGTCAGGGCCCACCAGGATTGGGTTGAAGAGAAAGGATATTAATGTGTTGGGGGTGGGAAGAGGAGGTGTAGAGATGGAAGTTAACCCAGGGCAAAGAAGACTGGTGCCTTTAGTACTTGTTGTCACTGCCTGGAAGTCACCCAAGTCTGATATGATGATGATGATACAGTTGATAATAACAATAGCTGACATTTACTGGGCTTTTGCTCCTCCCCAGTCATGGTACAAAGGCTCTACAATAACTAGCTCATCGTTCATGGAACCCTCAAGATGATCACATAAGATTGATTGCTCTTCTTATTCCCCTTTTACAGATGATGCAGAGGCTTATAGTGGACGCAACTCGCCCAAGGTGACATAGGGAGCATACAGTAGAGCTGAAGCTTAAATTCACATGCCTGTCCCCATGTTGCCCGGATAATTTACTTTACCCAACAATCGACTTAATGCATCAATTTCTATGAGTAGCCATTTTTAAAAAAGCAAACAGGTGTTGCAAATTTAATTCACTATAGTTAAAGAGCCTACCAAATAAGGGAGGGATAAATATTTCCCTGCAGAGCTTCTCGCTGAAATAGAACTCTTTGACCTCTTTAGTGCACTGCTATATGCGTTACTGAAACTGAAACGATCCCTTCATCCCATGCCAAGGAGGCAAACGCAGGCTTATTCTGGAAGGTCTTCTGTGCTACAATGATTGAAGGTCACTCTGCTTGGCCTGGGTGTTTGGAACATCCCCCAGGCATACCACCTCTCAGGGGACCCTCCTGCTGGGCCCCGGAAGAAGCTTCTCAGTAAAAGCATGACTTGAGGTGGCTTTTGGACGCAGGGGAAGCAGATGGCCGAGTATGACATCACCTGGGGTAAGGGAAACAGAAATATGAAAATAATAGGATTGTAAGAAAATAATAGCCTAATCTCCAAATCACTGGCTAGTGTTTGGGAAGTGTTTATTCCTAGCAAATACCAGGGATGGAAGAGAGCTAATAAAAGACAAAGCCTGAAAGAAAAAAAAAAAAAGACAAAGCCTGGCCTTGAGCTCCCCAGTTTAAACTCAGAAACCACCTTTTTCACCATTTTGTTAAAATAATAGTGACTACTTACTGGGAATTTTAATTATATTTATTTCTAACTGCCACCCTTCTTCAAACGCTGGGAGGTAAATATTATCAAATCCTGATTTTTGCATATGAGGAAATTGTACTCAGAAAGTTTCCTGAATAACTTGCCCCAGGCCATCCAGCTGGTAAGTAGCAGAACCTGGTTTTAAACCCTGGGCTATCTGATGTCGAAGAAAACATGAAAACCACTTGAGGGGCATGTAATGGAGGAATATTTTTTCTGGTCAGTCCATAAAGTACCAAAATGATGTGCTTCTAGGGACACTATCAACAGAGTGAAAAGGGAGAAAATATCTGCAAATCATATATCTGAAAAGGAGTTAACATATAAAGACCTCCTACAACTCAACTTCGGCAACAGCAAAATATACAACTCAATTAAAAAAAAACGGGCAAAGGACTTGAAGAGACACTTCTCCAAAGAAGATACACAAATGGCCAATAAGCACATGAAAAGATGCTCAACATCACTAATCATTAAGAAAGTTCAAAACAAAATCACAATAGGATACCACTTTACACCAATTAGGACAGCCGTTATAAACAAACAAACAGAAACTAACAAGTGTTGGCCAGGAATTGGAGAAAATAGAACCCTTGTAAGTTGCTGATGGGCATGTAAAATAGTGCAGACACTGTGAAAAACAGTATGGAGGGTCCTCAAAAAATTAAAAAATAGAATTACCATATGATTCAGCCATTCCACTTCTGGGTATATGCCCAAAAGAATTGAAAGCAGGAACTCAAACAGGTATTTGAGCACCCATGTTCATGGTAGCATTATTCACATAGCCAAAGACAGAAGCAATCCAAGTGTCCGTTGATGGATGAATGGATAAATAAAATGTGGTAAATCCATACGATGGCATATTATTCACCCTTAAAAAGAAAGGAAATTCTGACATATGCTACAATATAGATGAACTTTACAGACGTTATACTATGTGAAAGAAACTATACACAAAAAACATATACTGTATGATTCTACTTATAGGAGGAACTTAGAGTAATCAAATTCATGGGGACAGAAGTAGAATGGTGGTTGCCAGGGCCTAGGAGGAGGGGAGAATGGGGAGTTACTGTTTAATAGGTGTAGGAAAAAAAAAATAAGTGTAGAGTTTCAGTTTGGGAGGATGATGAGTTTCTGGAGATGGATGGTGGTGATGGTAGAACAACAGTGTGAATGTACTTAATGCCACTGAACTATACACATAAATGGTAAATTTTATGTTATGTATATTTTACATCAATTTTAAAATGGTAAAAAAAAAGTAGAGAAAGAACAAGTCGTAGGAACTATTACTGTTCTCTACCTAATAACTCTGCCTTCCTAATGTTAACACGAAGCAAAAATAACAATCTCTAACTTAAAAAATAATAATTTAAATTATTTTTAAAGTAATGAATAATGGATTTTTCTTATGTGCTATTTATAGAAATACTTTTTAGATTAAAAAATATTGCTGGGCTTCCCTGGTGGCGCAGTGGTTGAGAGTCCGCCTGGCGATGCAGGGGACACGGGTTCGTGCCCCGGTCCAGGAAGATCCCACATGCTGCGGAGCGGCTAGGCCCATGCGCCATGGCCGCTGAGCCTGTGCGTCCGGAGCCTGTGCTCCATAACAGGAGAGGCCACAGCAGTGAGAGGCCCACGTACCGCAAAAAAATATATATATATTGCTAACACCAGCATCAGAATAGAGTTTGGGAAAACTGCTGGAACCAAATTAACTGTATTCAAACTTTCTGGAAGACAGAACATATGAATAAGAGTGGTAGTTTATACTAACATTGTCCAACATGGTAGCCACTAGCCACTTGGGGCTATTGAGCGCTTGAAATGTGGCTGGTTCCCATTGAGATATGATGTAAGTAAAATATACACCAGCTTTCAAAGACTTATTACCAAAAATAGGGTGTAAACTATCTCATTAATAATTTTTGCATTGATTGTATGAAGTGATAATATTTTGGATATATTGGGTTAAATAAACTATATTGTTAAAATTAATTTCACCTGTTTCTCTTTACTTTTTCTTTGTTTTGTTTTTTTTTTTGGCCGCACTGTGTAGCTTGTGGGATCTCAGTTCCCCGACCAAAGACTGAACCCAGGCCCTGGGCAGTGAAAGCATGGATTCCTATCCACTGGACCACCAGGGAATTCTCTCTACTTTTTAAATGTGGTTATTTTCTCTTTACTTTTTAAAAGTTTCAAATTATATATGTGGCTCAAATTATATTTCTATTGGACAGAGCTGTGCTAGATAAAGGATAAGAATGAACTTTTATTAAGCACTGCCTAAGGGATGCTGACACTGTATCTGGGCAGCTCTAGAGATACAAGCTATTCCTGGGGCCTTGGCCGCTCATCTGCAATCTCTGCTGAGAATTACCTCCCAGGGTCTCCTCACAAGACCCAACCTTTCTAACCTTCAAGGCCCAAATGAGATCTTGCATTCAATTTATCTTTAAGACCTGACCCTATAGAATTATCTTAACCATTCCTTTTGACACCTAAGTGTATTAAGTCTTAACTCCCCTATCAAGCCGATGTGGGTGGTTTGTAAGATTTTTGGTGAGGAAACACACAACAAGCACACTATGTCTTCTACTAGTCTATACACACAACAGACATCAACAATCAATCACAGCACTATACCCACAAAAGACATTAAGAATCAATCACATGGACTTCCCTGGTGGCGCAGTGGTTAAGAATCCACCAGCCAATGCAGGGGACAGAGGTTCAATCCCTGGTCCAGGAAGAGTCCACATGCTGTGGAGCAACTAAGCCCGTGCACTACAACTACTGAGCCCTCGTACCACAACTGCTGAAGCTCATGTGCTCTAGGGCCTGTGTGCTGCAACTACAGAAGCCCTTGCACCTAGAGCCCGTGCTCTGCCACAAGAGAAGCCACCGCAATGAGAAGCCCCTGTGCCGCAGCTAGAGAAAGCCCTTGTGCAGCAATGAAGACCCAATGCAGCCAAAATAAACACATTAAAAAAAATCAATCACAGCATATTTGCCCTCCAAGCCCATTCAAGGTCTTATTATTGTTTTTAATACAGAGCTCTAGGCAGCCACTACCCATTGATCAAAATTGTCATGAGAGAAAAAACCTATTTGTCAACCCTGTAATAGAGTCTTAGTGAATAAGATTGACAGAGTAAATTCAGCAAAGAAGCATATGTTTAAAGTTTTCTCTCTTTGCATCATAGGCTATATAACAAAAAAATGAGACCAATAAGTGGATTTTATTAATAGTGTGTCTTTAGCATGCTATTGTTGCCTGACACCAGGTATATGGGTAATGCCCATATGTCTACTGAAGACCAGGGAAGTTGTAAAACATGTTGTCTGTCTTTTTTGGGAATCTTTTTAGCAGGTCCATCATTCCCTCTCCAAGTAGGTACTGAACAAAAGGTATTGGCATTATATACCACGTCAGGGTCTCCAAAAGTGAGTTTCACAGAACACTAGTTCTGTAATTCTCTAGGATGCTAATAAATATTCAATGAAGAAATCTCTAGTCAAATAAGTGAGAAGCATTGGGTTTATAAAACGTTAAAATGATTTATTGTTACTCTCCAAAAAGAGGATCTAGTATGCTCCCCAATTTTTCTGATGTAGAGTCCCATTTTCACATCTTGAGGAGCTACGTTCTAAGAAACATATTTTAGGAAATACTGTTCCAAAGATTAGCGCTGATGCTTTGTTTTTGAAATAGCTCAGGAGAGGGTGGGAGGGAGGAACATTGATGCTAAGAATCACCGTAGTCTTTCCTTTATTTTCAAATTTATTTCTTCGAACCCGGGCATTTGTTGCCATCATTTAATTGATGGTTAACTGGTGATAGATGAATCATCATGGTTATTTAGAGTGGAAGACAAATAAGCCATGGCCTGATCCACCCCCTTGAGTTTGCTGATGAGGAAACTGAGGCTCAGGGAGATTAAGTGCCCTAGCCAAAGTCACGAAGCATATCAGTGTCTAACAAATTAGAAAGCTAAAAAAAAAAGGGGGGGTAGTTAAAATATGAAGTGGCCCAGAACTATCACCTCCATAATCTCCTGTCCCTTAGACTACCCTCATCTTTCATTTGTTTACTTGGTTTACCTGCAAGAGAAAATTACATTTTGTGGGAGGCCCGTGAATGTGGACACACTCCTTTCATCCAACAGAAATAAAGAAGAGACTTATTACAGCAGAAAGTGGGAGAGAGACTCAGCTCTGTCAGCCTCCCTGGGGAAAGTGGGCAAAGTGAGTATTCATGTTAGAGTTCTTTCTACTCATGACGATACCATTCAAAGAGCTTCTCTGGCTTGGTTTCTAGAGTTCTGGACATAACTTTACTGTTCTGAATGCACAGTGTCCTCCAAACGTGGGCCCAGTGACAAGCAATGGTTAATGGTTGGAGCTGGCCTCTCAGTGGAGAGCTTTGCAGAATTTGACAACTCAGCCGACCTCGGCAATTCAGCCATCCCACACATTTCATGGCTTCTACTCTTGTGCAGCCCAAACAATTTTCCCCCTGGCAAATCTAATCAACACTGACCTTGACTAGCTCAGGGTTTCTCAACCTTAGCACTGTTGGCATTTGGGGCCAGATAATTACCTGCTGAGGGGGGCTGTCCTTTGCAGGACGTTTAGCAGCTTCCCTGGCCTCCACTCACCGGATGCCAGTGGCATCCCCTAACTTGTAACAATCAAATATAGGTCCAGACATCAACAAATGCCCCTTGGGGAGCAAAACTGCCCCTGGCTGAGAACCATGGTTAGATGAACCCAAGGAGGATGACCACCACTTCCAACAGACAGTGAGCTTCTCAGACAAGGGACTCAGGAAACATATGTTAATCATCTTTGTATCTCTCTCCCTGGCACACAGTAGGTGTTCACGCACCAATTCATTCCACAAATATTTGTTAAGCACCTATTATGTCCTAGGCACTCTTGCAAGAGATAGGGATACAGCACTGAACATCAGGTAATCCCTGGCTTCAAGGAGTTTATATTCCAGAGGGGGCAAGATATTAAAAATATAAATAAAAGTATAAATAAGTATAGAGGGTAATTTTAGGCACTAAGGGCTTTGAAGAAAAATTGCAGATAAATATGAAAGAGAGCTGCCTTAGACAGAGTAGTCTATCAGTTGGAATTAAGTTGGTAACAGGATCCAAAATAACTGTGACTTCAACAAAGTTTGTTTCTCTCTCAAGTAGAAGTCCAAAAGCAAGTAATCCAGGGCTGTTATGGCAGTTCTGCTCCATGAAGTCCTCAGGGATCCGTCTCCTTCCATTCTGTTGCTCTGCCATGCTTGGCCTCCATTTCCAAAGTTACCTCATGGTCTGAGATGGCTGCTCCAGCTCCAGCCATCAGTTCACGTTCCAGCCAGCAGAATGAATAAATGGGGAGAAGAAGCTAAAGGCATGTACCAATGATTTTTTAAGGCTGGTTCTTGGATACTGCCACATGATATTTCTGTTTATATTGCATTGGATAGAACTTAATCATGTAGCCATAACCAGTTTAAGGGAGACTGGCCAATTACGGACTCAGCTAAAAATAGGAGGTTCCATTTCTTTGAAAAAGGGGAAGAGTGGATACTGGGGGACGGCTAGAAGTCTGTGAAAGAGATGGTCAGGGAAGGCCTTCCTAAGGAAGAGACGATGAGAAGGAAGGCTGTCATGAAAGAACTTACTGGCAGGAGATGCAGATGTGCAAGCGACCTCAGGTGCCAGTAAGGGGGAAAACAGGTGGAGGCTAGATCACATAAGACTTCTGGGGCATGGCTGACAGTCTGGATTTTTATTCCACTTGCAATGAAAAGCCTTTGGAGGGTTTTGAGCCAAAAAGATATGTTATTTATGGTTTCAGAAGATCACCCTGGCTGCTGTGTTAGGTCAGAAGTGGGAGAGGCAGAGAGATGGGTTAGCAGGCTGTTGGAATAGAGAAAATGGTGGCTTGAATTTACCTATACAGTGCACAAGGCGAGGAGTGATCCCATTTTTCATATAATGCCATGGAATATCGGAGTCAAAGTGCACAGGGCTACCTGAGGGATTTGATATGGGGTGTGATAGGAATAAGAAAAAATTAGAATGTTTTCCAGAATTTGACATATGGCATTGTCATTTATTGATATAGGAAAGGCTTGGGAGGAGGCAAATTTGGGTCAAGCGATCTGTTTTGACCAAGTCAAATCTAAGATACATATGAGATCTCCAACTAGAGATGCCAAGCTAAGAGCCGGAGATGCAAATTTGAGAGTCATCAGCCTAAAGATGGTGCCTTAAGGATAAGTGTGAATACAATGTTAGAGATAATTGGCTCAAACAAAAGGAAAGTTATATGTTTTTAAGCGCAATCAAACAAATTAAAAAACCTAGAATCATCCATCTTAAAGGCCCTCCCTACAAGCCCACTTCGGAATCACCAAGTATGCAACTCTTTGCTCTTGGTCTTCTAGTTAAACCTGGCTTAGCATGTGTAACTAGAAGCACCACTCACAATAAGCCAAAAGCCTTTAACTTTGTTAAAAAGAACCCCAAAGGGCTTCTTCTGTTGTATTTGCATCACATCAATGGGGTTTTCTGATTTTTTTAAAAATTGCAGTTGTGCAATATTTAGGCCACCCTGTAGTTTATTATTCTTTTTAATTTTTAGATATTTATTTATTTGGCTGTGCTGGGTCTTAATTGCAGCACGCGGGATCTTCATTGCTGCTTGCGGGATCCTCGTTGAGGTGCGTGGGATCTTGTGGCATGAGGGATCTGGTTGCCTGACCAGGGATTGAACCTGGGCTCCCGGCGTTGGGAGCGCAGAATCTTAACCTCTGGACCACCAGGGAAGTCCCCATCCTATAGTTTAAATAGGCTTTTTTGGGTTTGCTTGGGGGAGTAACCAACTGATGCCATCTCTACAGGAAAACAAACTTGAAGGTATACATTTGGGAACACAACCAGCTGCTTCCAAGTTAAGAACTGCCGTCACATGATTTCCATCAGACCCAATGCCTAACACCTAGGAGTTTATAATGTAACAATAAAAGTAGTAGCGCTAGATAGCATTGTTTATTGAGCATCATCTATATGCCAAGTACGTTACAGACAGAATTCTAATCTTCACGCAGGCTTGATGGGGAGGTATTATTCTCCCCCATTTTACAGATGAAAATACCAAGCCTCAAAAAGATTGTGTGTCTGACTAAAGAACCAGATCTGCCTTTCCTTAGACTTTTCAAAAAGCCTAATTATTCACTGAGCCTTATTACTTATTGGAGTATCTCACTTAGCTTTCCCATTTGCTCACCTACAAGTAGAAAGCCCCATCTCATTCTTTTTTTTTTTTTCCGGTCAACTATGGTTTCTGGCTTATAATGGGTAATCAAATATTTATTGAAAGAATAAACTAGAGACAAAAATATGACTACACAAAAAAACAACAACTTCATTAAAGGGGTAGAATTGGAATTCTTAAAGAGTGCTGAGATATCACTGAGGCTGGAGGACATTACTTAGCTAGCGCCGGTGGACTATGGCCTCAGGAGTGTTTGGTGTGGTTTCCAAATTCTGGGGGGAAATTTCTATTAGTTACCAATATTCAAAAACTGAGAAATTGCAAACAAAAAAGTCCAGATTTTCTTTTCTTGCTTCCTTTGAAATCTGGCAGCATTGGACCCACATTTTCACAGGTTAATAAGGAGAGAGAGGGGCTGCCCTTGACCCATTTAGATTTCTACCTAGGCCCCTGGAGGTATCTGAATCTGCAACCACAACTGTAAACTCCCTTACTGTAGAAGCAAGAAAACTGAGGTCCAGCACAGTAAAGTGACTTGCTGTGAAGGACACTTACTCCCAGCCGAAGGCTCCTTCTATACCCTGCTGCCCAGGATACACAGGCATCCTGAAAATTCATATTCGTCATGACAACACACAAACACACATATACAGAGATGAGGAAAAAAGCTGACTATGTGGATTGGGTTAATAAAAAAGATCTTATAGGTTAAAAAAATTGCAAGGCAATATAAAATTTCTATTGCCTTTGGTCACAGCGTCGGCCTATTTTAATCTGGACCTCCTTCCACTTCTTTAATAGTAAGTCATGGTTAATATTTATTCCAATTCTGAATCAGCCTTGGTTTCACTTTCTAAATCATTCAGTAGTGGTCTGGTAAGATGTTGAGAAATAATGAAATAAGAAATTGGAGGGTGGGGTGGAGAGAGAGAGAGAAAGAAACAGCTTGTTTATGGGGAGGCCTCCTGGGAGTTGCTATTGGACAAAGTGGTGATTAATAATATGGTGAACAGAATATGACCAGAATACACCCAAATGGTAACTAAAGTGTTTCTTCCTCCCTTACTCGCTCTGTAGGGCCCCCTTGAGGTGCTTTTTGAATTTATTTCCTTTCCCCCAGGTGCTCTCCCCCTCCCCCATTGAAGGGGGGAGGGGGAGTGTCACCAGAGAACCAGAAAACAAAATCAGCAACCTCTGGACCCGGTTCAGTAAATCATTGATCTATAAGTCAGAAAGTTTGAGACACGCACTTCAGATTGCGTTTTTTGTACCCCAGGCCCGGGCTTGTCACATTTTAATGTGCTTATGAGTCACTTGGGATCTTATTAAAGTACAGACTGATTCAGCAGGTCTGGGCTGGGGCCCTGAGATCTGACAGTTCTAACAAGCCCTCAGGCGATGCCAATGGATGCTGCAGGTCCGGAGACCACACTATTGAGCAGTGAGGCCCTAGATAGAGCAGTGGTTTTCAAACTCGCTTGCCCATTTTGAATTACCCTGGGGGATCCTTAAGAACTCCTGATGCCCAAGTCTCATTGCCAGATTCTGACTGAATTAGTGTGGGTGAAGCCTGGGCATTAGGATTTTCAAAGCTTCCCAAGAGAGTGTAGTACGAAGCACAGCTGGGGAAGCACTGCCCTAGACTAGAGCCGTAGTTCTCAAACTTTAGTGCACATCAGGGTCACCTGGAGGGTTTGTTAAGACATTCAGATTGCTGGACCCCACCCTGAAGGGTCTCAGTTGGTCTGGGTGGGGACTGACCGAGAATCTGCTTTTCTAACAAAGTGCTGTCGATGCTGTTGGTCTGGGGATTACACTTTGAGAGCCACTGTCTGTGGGCTGAGAAGGAACACAGAGCTGTGTCACTAAGGGGAGACATTAATCTTCACTTAAGTAAGCACTTAAGGAAGCATAAATTACCAGTGCTTGGAAGTTGCATTGACTGTCCTTCTCTTGCCACCTGGAGAGGACTGTCCACCCATTACATCCAGCCTATGGCCCCTGCTTCATGGCACAAGACTTACCAGCTCTCCAATCTGTCCAATCTATGTGGATGACCCCCTTTGCCATAGTTCAGGCCAGTTGTAACCCTCTAGAATAGAGGGTGGTGGCGTCATCCTCAGAGAGGTGATGCTGATGCAGAGGATGAATGCTGCACCTGTTTAAGCTGCAGATCGCCCACCAAGTCCAGACAGTGGTAGAACATCCACCTTTGCCTCAGGAAAAGCCCATGATCCCATTCCATAGAGATGGTTTAGCTAGCCTGGTTCTTATGTAAAGAGTGGAAGAGCTCAGTTATAACCACAGGGATGCTGAGATGTGGCAGAAGAAGAGAGAATTCTCCTATGGGGACCAGATGGGAGAATGTTCAACGTCCAGGACTGTCCCCGAAAACACTGAGCTCCTTACTCCAAAGAGTTATTTTCCAAATTTAATGTTTTCTCCAGCTTTTTAAATTAAAAAAGGAAGAAAGAAAGAAGCATGCTATAGATTTATAGCTAAGCTTCAAGATAGAGCAGAGGTAAGGCCCAGCAGCTCTTTTTAAATATTCACTTTTATCTTCCCCAAAGAAAATTCCTTTACTTACCTATCTATTTTCTTTCAGAGACATTTTCATAATCAGTAGTCTGAGTTAAATAGCACTTTAAAAAAAATTAAGATACATTTGATATATAACATTATGTACATTTAAGGTGTACAACATGTTGATTTGATACATTTAGGTATTGTGATATGATTGCTATTGTAGCAGTAATTAGCACATCACACAGTTATCATTTCCTTTTAGTGGTTGGAACAATTAAGATCTAGTCTCTTAGCCAGTTTGGTGATCATAATACAGTGTTGTTGTCTACATTCACTATACTATGCATTAGATCTCTAGGATTTATTTACTACTTATTGCAAGTTTGTTTAATCCTTAGAAGAAAATATCCCTAGGGATGTGGGAAGGAAAGTATCATTTATTAAGCATGCACTATGTCTCAGGGATTCCACAAACCTCTTTGTGTTCGTTAGCTCATGTACTATAGTAGAAAGCTCTGCTATCACTGAGATAATGATTGTCTGGAATTTTTGGAAAAAAATTTTTAAGCAAACTAAAGATAAATCATTCTTTCTCACAGAGAAAATGATGTAGACATTAAAGAAGCACGTAGAGCTCTGAATGTATGTGGGCCATTATGCCACAGAAACTTTCTGGACCTTGTACGATGAGCATTAAAATTCCTTCTGAGAGCTGGTTATTTAATCACATCACAAACAAAGTTTTAGCAGTTGCTTCCAATGGTTTTTCCAAGTCTATGGAGTCTCCCAGAGTTAGTGGGTGGTATGGCTAATTTTTGCCTCCTGGCAGACACTTTAAGTATTGTATTTTTTGTTGCTCTGTATAATGAATTATAATAAATTATAATAAATTATACTGTGTCGACCATAAATTGTATAGCAAAATGAAGCCATGTATTAGGCAAGGGACCTATTTTTTTTCTCTAAAATACTATATCAAACATTGGCCTTGAAAATGACTATGTTCTTTCATTTAATAGATATGTTTTGGGAGCTACAACACACCAGGCACTGGGTTTACACTGAAGAACAAAATAGACACGATCCCTGTCCTCAAAGAGCTTCAGAGCTGGCACAAGAAAGAGATGTTACAAGTAAATATACACCCCAAGCTGTGTGTTGAGACTCGTCTCTTTGTTGTGTATATACATCCTCAAGTTGTATATAAGAGAAAAATAACGGGAAGATAATTTATATTGGAAGTCCAGGGAAAATGACTTTAGCTTGACTCTAAAGGATGAGGAAAAAGGAGCTAGGCAAGGAGGTGGTGAGGGGAATAATATTTCAGCTAGAAGTAAAAGGTCCTTGAGGTGGGAAAGAACTTGGAGACTTCTGGGAACTGAAAGAAGAGTGATATAGAAAAGAGGATGTATTAGGGTCCTCCAGAGAAAGAGAATAAATTTTATATATATATATATATATATATATATATGAAGAAATTATGGAGGCTGAAAAGTCCCACAATCTGCTGGAAGCCCATGAAGGCTGGTGGTGTGGTTCCAGTCCATCCTGAAGGCCTGAGAACCAGTAGAGTCAATGGTGTAAGTCCCAGGTGAAGGGCAGGAGAAGATTGATGCCTCAGATTAAGCAGCCAGGTAGGGATCAAGAATTTTCCCTTCTTCCGGGACTTCCTTGGTGGTCCAGTGGGTAAGACTCCATGCTCCCAATGCAGGTGGCCCAGGTTCGATCCCTGGTCAAGGAACTAGATCTCACATGCCACAACTAAGAGTCTTCATGCTGTAGCTAAAAGATCCCACATGCCACAACTAAAGATCCTGCATGCTGCAATGAAGATCGAAGATCACACATGCTGCAACTAAGACCTGGTGCAACCTAATAAATAAATATTAAAAAATAAAGGATTGTTTAAAAACAAAAGGAATTCTCCCTTCTTCCATCTTTTGTTCTATTCAAGCCCTCAACTGATTAGATGAGGCCCACCCACACTGGGGAGGGCAATCTGCTTTGCTCAGTCTACCCATTCAAATGCTAATCTCTCCCAGAAACACCCTCACAGATACTGCCAAAATAATGTCAAACTAGGTATCTGGGCATCTTGTGGCCCAGTCAACACTTAAAATGAACCATCACAGAGGATGATGGCAAGAAGAGGCAAGAGAGGTGGGCAGGGATGTGTGGTCTGTATTGTGTCAACTTGACTCAGCTGGAAATGTTTCCTAGACTCCTCTTCCCTTTAAGACTTGGCAGAAAGAGGCAAGTGCAAGTGCAGCAATCACCATCACTGAAAGTCACTATGGTCAGATGCAGTGGCTGATAAGATGCAGAGATGCCCAGAGGTTCCATCTGAGCTTGCTCTCCTCTGCTCTGCCTCCTGCTCTGTCCCAGCAGGTGTTTGGTGGTGGCACTGACAGAGGTACAACTTGCCAGAGGGCCTTCCCTTGGCTGTCCTACTTTGGTGACTGAATGTGCTTGGCTTCCCAGAGGGACTGGCTAGTGCCTCCTTTGATCCTGCATTTTCCCTCCTGGACTGTCCCCTCCCCGCTCCTCCTATAGCTCTGTAAGGTCTAATCCCTAGGATGAATCTCCTATCCCATGACCCATTGTGTTTCTGTGTTGAATCCTGACTGATACGGTGGACCAGACCACCTGGGCCAAGGTGAAGAACAAAGGAAGCTATCAAAGGCCTCTGAGACAGGCAGTGGCCTACATCTGCGAGTGGGACTCCTGTGACTGTAGCCAGGGTTCAAGGCCCCTGGGTTTCTAAACGGAGCAGGGCACTGTGCAGAAAATATTGCCATCAGACTATTTCCCAAGTCAGCCCCACGCCTGGTGCCCTGTGCCCTCCTGCTTCACTGGCCGGGGGTCACTATCACTTGACCCCTCAGTCCTGACAAGAAGAGCTGGTGTTTGTATCTAACAAGTAGAAGGATTAATGTGCAAGAAAAGAACTCCAGTCCTTTACGGCAGTGGTGTTTATACGCAGCAGCTTTGGGGCAACCACAGGAGTAGGTTAAATGGGGTGACTTTTCACCAAGAGCAGCTGTAAATCTGCCTTCCTCCAGGATGGATGTACAGGGCTCTGGGGAGGAGAATGTGTAATTGGCTGAAGGAGGCATTAGTGGCTACATTTCAGAATCAGCTGGGGTGCTTTAAAAATAGCCAGTTGCCCCACTGCAGACCATTTAAATCCAATTTCTGGGGGTGAGGCCCAGACATCTTGGTGGTGGTTTTATTTTTAGTCCAAAGTGATTCCCAAGAGTAGCCAGTGTGGAGAATCCATTCAATCACAGTGAAGAGGTTGCAATAAAGGGGACCTGTGGGCCATATCTTTATTATTTGTTTGTTTGTTTATTTTGGCTGCACTGGGTCTTAGTTGTGGCACACAGGACCTTTAGTTGTGGCCTGCAGGATCTTTTTTTTTTTTTTTCAGTTGCAGCATGCGGACTCTTAGTTGTGGCATGTGGACTTCTTAGTTGCAACATGTGGACCCTTAGTTGTGGCATGAATGTGGGATCTAGTGCCCTGACCAGGGACTGAACCGGGCTGCCTGCATTGGGAGCGTGGAGTCTTACCCACTGGACCACCAGAGGTCTTACCCACTGGACCACCAAGTCCTGTGGGCCATATCTGATTGACGACACTATTTTCTTTCAGAAATTTGAATTTACTGCTAATACTGAAACAGGGAGATTGCAAATACAAACCTAAATTTCCAGCTTCTTTCCTTTGAAAACCCGGAAGCAATAGCAATACTGGGCCACAGTCCCCTCTAACCCCTAATGTCTTGCCCTGCCTTTTTCACTCACTTTATTATCTCCCTGTCCACTGCAGACATTGGATTTGGGGACCTTGCAGGGATTAAGAGCAGGTGTCAGTGAACTATAGCTCTTGGGCCCAATCTGGCTCGCTGCCTGTATTTGTATGGCCTGTAAGCTAAGAATGGTTTTTACATTTTGAAACTGGCGGGGGAAAAGTGAAAGAAGAATATTTCATGACACATGAAAAATTACATAAAATTCAAATTTCAGTGTCATATTGGTACATGGATCATGGCCATGCTTATTTGCTTATGTGCTGTATGTGGCTACGTTTGTGCCACAACAGCAGACTGTGTGGTCACAAAGCCTCAGATATTTACTACCTGTCACTTGTTACAAGTTTGTTGATTAAAAGAATAAGATTTAGAATCAAAGAAAGCTAAGTTTGAACCCTGTATCTATTATTAGCTATCAGAGAGAATTTGGGCAAATTCCATCAGCTCTCTGTAAAATGCAGAGAAGAAATCTTACCCTGCAGGGGACTGTGATGATGTCTACAAGGTGACTATGTTCAGCCTCCAGCCTAGAGCTGAGAAAGCGCACAATACATTGTACCCAACAGAAGAGGGAGACTGAAAATCACCCTCTTTGAGATTGATAGTGTTTTTCAATGAATAACAGAAAAAGAGCCAGGGGTCCTTAACTATAAAAAAAAAAAGTTCATTGCTCTTCTCCTAAAGAGGTTACATTACTATGTCATTAAAATCACTTTGCGGCAATTCAAGTGGAGTTATTGTTCTACATTAGATATCTTTTTTTTTTTTTTCGGTACGCGGGCCTCTCACTGTGTGGCATCTCCCGTTGCGGAGCACAGGCTCCGGACGCGCAGGCTCAGCGGCCATGGCTCACGGGCCCAGCCGCTCCACGGCACGTGGGATCTTCCCAGACCGGGGCACGAACCCGCGTCCCCTGCATCGGCAGGCGGACTCTCAACCACCGCACCACCAGGGAAGCCCTAGATATCTTTTAAGTGTAAAAACTGCAATATTTATCAAATACAAAATCACCTTTTTACTCGACACTATTATTGGCTTTGTTATCGTATAAAAGCCTTGGAAATAATCACCCATTTAGCATTAATAATAATTTAGTTTGATTAGGAAGTGAACTGTCCATACAGAGTGAAAACTGTCTTTTCTAGGATATCACTTTATATTTTACATTGGAAGTTTATTAATTATCTAGAAGCTGACATTGTCAATTTCCCCCCAAAATGAATTTTCCTCTGTTTGATCAAAGTTGGCCAAATAAAAGACTTGGCTGTACGTATTTATAATCTAATTAAATCCTCAGAACTGATCATACACTTAAAATACACATAACTTAACACTTACCATTTTAACCATTTTAAAGTGTACAGTTGTGTGGCATTAAGTACCATTCACAATGTTGTACAGCCATAACCACTATCTAGTTCCAGAACTTTTTCCTCATCCCCAGAAGAAACCTGGTACCCACTAAGCACTCATTTCCAATTCTCCCCCTCACCCCATTGCCTAGCAACCACTAATTGGCTTTTTCTCTCCATGAATTTGTCTATTCTGGATATTTCATTCAAGTGACATCATATAGTATGTGGTCTTGTGTACCTGGCTTCTTTCACTTAGCATGGTGTTTTCAAGGTTCATCTGTGTTGTACTGTAGCATGTATCAGTACTTCATTTTTTTTGGTGGCTAAATAATATTTCATTGTATGGATATCCCATGTTTTGTTTATTCATTCATCCACCGATAGACATTTGGGTTGTCTCCATTTTAGGGCTAGTGTGACCGGTGCGGTGATGAACATTCATGTACATGAAAATCTGTCAGGAGTTCTAGTATCAAGACGCTTTCAGACAGTGCTAAGTGTCTGAAAAAAAATGAGCTGGATGAACAGTAAAAGGACTGAGACCTGGATGAAAAGGGTCTTGATAATGCATTTGCTTGCTTGCATAATACCTGTCTTACCTCCTTGGATGCAAGGGCCATGAGGGCCAGGACTGTAGGTATGTTCATTGCTGTACCTTGAGAGATTGAATATACAAACAGACAATGCCCAGACCACATATAAAAATAGAACTCTGACTCACAATCTGCAGCAACCAGCCCAGGAAACCAATCCATTATCGCAAGTAACCAGCCTAGGAAGCCAGCCTGCTCTCTCTAAGTCAGACTTGGAGGACCACCGTCCTCAGCAGCCAGCCCAGAAGCCAAATAATAACCCCTGTACCATCAGCCCCAAATGACCAGGACTTGATTCATAACTGACAGCTTCCCTAATTTTTGTCCCCTCTTCTAACTAGAGGGACTAACCAGAGAAAGCCAAACGTTCATGCTTAACCAATCACACAGGATGCCCTGCTTCTAGTTAGCCTACCTCCAACTTCCCTGTGCCAACAGCCTCCAATCGGACACACCTGGCTCCTTCTCTCATCCCCCCCCCCTTTCTTTAACTATAAAGCTTTCCCACTCCTCTGCCTGCTTCTGAGTCTCTGCCAAAAGGCAAATGATGAGGGCTGACTCCCTTGCTCTAGCAAGCTCTGAATACATAGATTCATTTTGTTCTCCTTTGGATGGTCTTTGTCTATTTCCACAACCTCCATCTCCTGGACAGGGCCTGGCACACAGAGGGGGCCTGGTCAGTAACTGCTGATGGTGTGAACACACATTGCTGAGAAAGGGCCTGTGTGGTCCTATCACAGTCCCCTGCCTGGATACTCAAGCCCACAGCACACTCTCTGGTCTTATCCCAGCCCCACTCTCTCTTTAGAACTCCAGACCTGCACACACAGCAGCTGACATGCCATCTCTGCCTGGACACCCACAGACCCCTGGGACTCAATGTGTCCCACATCTACTGGCCACCTCCCCCGCTTCCTTCTACAGCTCTTCACCTGGCTTTATCGCCCAGGGTCCCCCCAGTGCCCAGCCTGGACCGTGGGAGTCAGCCTACCTCCTTCTCATTCTCCCCAACCAATAATCTGTCAGTAAGTTCTGTTGTTTCTACTCCAGAATGCCTGGTGAATCCACCCCTTCTTCTGGCTCCATTCCTGGGACAGGCCCTCGTTGCAGCAACAGCCCAGAACTGGTCTAGCTGCCTTCAGTCTGGTCTCCTCCAAAACAGCCAGGGGACACTCCCCTGAAAAACCCATTTCTGACCAGGAGATGCCCCTGCAGAGTGACCTTCCAGCCACCCTCAGATTAGAGTCTAAACCTAAGAGAAGGGAATTCCCTGGCTATCCAGGGGTTAAGACTCTGCGCTCCCAGAGCAGGGGGCACAGGGTTCCATCCCTGGTTGGGGAACTAAGATCCTGCTCACACATCACGCGGCCAAAATAAATAAATAAATAAATAAATAATAAACCTACGAGAAGAGTCTTTCTGGAGCCTCCCAGACCTGGTCCCTGCCCACCTTCCCAGATTTAAATCTGGCCCAGCCTATACTCTAACCATGAACACGCCAGGCAACAGCACTCTTTGCTCTCCCTCTCTCCCCTCGCTTAACTTGGCAGGTAGCTCCTCTCCTTCAAGCCTCAGTGAGTCACTGCCTGGGTGGGGAAGCCTCGTCCTGACTGCCATGATCCCCTCCTCTTACCGGATCAATTATTCTGGGCTCCTTACACTAGGGTGAGATTTGCTGGTCAGTTCCCCATCCCCCACCCCACTGTGTAAATTCCTTGAGGGCAGAAATTTTAGTTTTTAACCTTTGTCATCTCAGAACCAAATACAACGCCTGACACTTGGCAGATATCAAAAGGTCAATACTTGTTGAGCAAATAAATGTTTGCGCAAGAAAAGAACCGTATCGGGGTTGGATTACCCAATGGACCTTAGGGCTGGTAGTGAAAGAGGGGAACCACCCCCAAATTATTTGGAAAGATTTTGATATGTGATAGTTGAATAAAAGCAATGAGGTCATCATTCTGAGAAAATAGAGGAAATGAGGATTTTGTTGGACTTCCTTACGTTCCTCTTGCTGTCTAGGTTTTTTATTTCCTATTTTATTTTATATTTATTTATTTTTTTAGAAGAATTTAGAAGAAATTTTTAAAAACATTTTTATTTCTTTAATGTTGTATCTATTTTATTTATTTATTTTTGGCTGTGTTGGGTCTCTGTTGCTGCGCGCGGGCTTTCTCTAGTTGCAGTGAGCGGAGGCCACTCTTCGTTTTGGTGCGCGGGCCTCTCATTGCGGTGGCTTCTCTTGTTGCAGAGCACGGGCTCTAGGCACGTGGGCTTCAGTAGTTGTGGCACGCAGGCTCAGTAGCTGTGGCTCGTGGGCTCTAGAGCGCAGGCTCAGTAGTTGAGGCGCACAGACTTAGTTGCTCCATGGTCTGTGGGATCTTCCCGGACCAGGGCTTGAACCCATGTCCCCTGCATTGGCAGGCGGATTCTTAACCACGGTACCACCAGGGAAGCCCATATTTCCTGTTTTATTTATTTTTTTATGTCATTTAATTTTCTTCCAGTTTTATTGAGATGTAATCGACATACAACACTGTACAAGTTTAAGGTGTACAGCATAATGATTCGACTAACGTACATCATGACATGATTATCACAGTAAGCTTAGTGAACATCCATCATCTCATACAGATACAAAAGTAAAGAAATAGAAAAAAGTATCTGTTCCTTGTGATGAGAACTCGGGATTTACTCTCTTAACTTTCATGCATAACACACAGCAATGTTCATTATATTTATCATGTTGTACATTACACCCCTAGTGCTCCTTTATCTTATAACTGTCTAGGGTTTTTATTATTATTATGTTCTCAATTGTATTTGTAATACTTGACACATGAAACTTGCTTTTGAATAAATTTTAGGAATACTGAGGATATGAACAATTATATAACTCGTTATTAGCTTTTTTAAAAATTTTATTTATTTATTTTTGACTGCGATGGGTCTTCGCTGCTGTGTGCAGGCTTTCTCTCGTTGCGGCGAGCGGGGGCTACTCTTCTTTGCAGTGTGTGGGCTTCTCATTAAGGTGGCTTCTCTTGTGGAGCACAGGCTCTAGGGTCGCGTGCTTCAGTAGTTGTGGTTCGTGGGCTCTAAAGCTCAGGCTCAGTAGTTGTGGCGCACGGGCTTAGTTGCTCTGCGGCATGTGGGATCTTCCCCAACCAGGGCTTGAACCCTTGTCCCCTGCATTGGCAGGCAGATTCTTAACCACTGCACTACCAGGGAAGCCCTCATTATTAACTTTTAAAAAATTAGGATCTGCAGGAAAGATTTCTTTCATAGTTCTTCCCTTCCTTCCAAATACAATCTTAACCTCTATTGAGCAGATGTATGTTTTTAAATTTTCTCTCCCTCTTTGCCTAGCTTCCATGAAGGTCTGCACTGAATTTGTGGCCCATATTTTATAATTATGCAATACTTTTCTGACTACTAACTTCTCAGATTATTATTTAACCTTCATTTTTCTTTTTTATTACTTTACTTTTCAAGCTTAACTGTACCATGGTTGTTGCTGCTTTTTCAGTTAACAGACTATTTTTTACAGCAGTTTTACAGAAACAGCAGGTTTATAGAAAAATTGAGCAGAAAGCACAGAGAGTTTCCATATATTCTCTCTTCCTTAAGTTTCCCCTGTTATTAAAAACTGGCATTGGGTGCTCGCTTCAGCAGCACATATACTAAAATTGGAATGATACAGAGAAGATTAGCATGGCCCCTGTGCAAGGATGACACACCAATTCGTGAAACGTTCCACATTTTTAAGAGAAATGAGTTTCAAGCATTTTTGTTGGAAGCATTTTTGCTGAAGACATTAAAACTGACTCTGGGCCTTACACAACTAAATTAGCTGGAGAAGATAGAATGATCTTTTCGTATTTTTATTCGTTGTTAAGTATTAACCAGCAAGCAAATTTTAAGACCAGAAATTATTGACCCCATAATTCTACCTTTTTAATAAAATTTAATTCAATAAAAATTTTAATTTTTTTAAAAAAGAAACTGGCATTGGTGTAATACATTTGATTCAGCTGATGACCCCATATCGGTACGTTATTATTAACTAAAGTTCATAACTCATTTGAGGGTTCACTCTTTGAGGTGTACAGTTCTATCGGTTTTGACAAATGCATAACATCATGTAACCAACATTTCAGTATCACACAGAAGAGTTTCACTGCCTTAAAAATCCCTGGTGCTTTCCGCTGCCCCCCTTCCCCACCTCCACACTTAGCTGTCTTTGCTGTTAGTTTTGTTTCCATTTTGAATTACATAAGAAAAAGGACAGAGAGGAATCACAATCATTTTATCCTATCATCTTATTGTGGAAACTTTCAAACATCCCTAAAGGTGCAATGAATGATCACCAGTATACCTTCCACCTGGATTCAACAATCATTAACATTTTGTCGATTTTATTCTCTATTGTTTATTTATTTTCCTTTATTTTACATATTTTTCTGAACCATTTGCAAGTAAGTTGCAGACACTGTGGACAGTTGATCTCTAAATACTTCAGCATACATCTGTAAGAATAAAGACATTCGCCTATACAATGTCGATGACATTATCATAGCCAAAGAAATTAACTGTAATTCTATACTGTCATCTAATATTCAGTACACATTCAAATTTCCCCAGGTGTCTTTCAGAATGCGTTTTATGACTGTTTTGTTTTCTCAAACCAGGATGCCATTAAAATTCATATTTGGCCTGTATTGTCTTTTTAGTCCCTTTTTATTCAAAACTGTCCATTCATCTCTTTCCATCTTTTTTTTAATTGACATTCACTTTAAAAAATTTTTGTACAATATACATAGCATAAATTTTTCCATCTTAACCTTTTTTTTTTTTTTTTGGCCACGCCTTGCAGCATTCAGGATCTTAGTTCCCTGACCAGGGGTCGAACACATGCCCCCTGCAGTAGTAGCGTGGAGTCTTAACCACTGGACCACCAGGGAAGTCCCTTAACCATTTTTAACTGTACTGTTCTTGATCCTATATGAAGAAAACCCTAAAGACTTCACCAAAAAACTATTAGAATTAATAGGCAAATTCAGTAAAGCTGCAGGATAGAACATAAAAGACCAGTAGGGCTTCTTTAAATTAACAATGAACTTTCTGAACTGAATGACATTAACGTTTTTTATATTTATTTATTTATTTGTTTGTTTATTTATTTATTTAGGCTGTGCCGGGTCTTAGTTGAGGCATGCAGGATCTTCGTTGCAGCATGTGGACTTCTTAGTTGCAGCATGCGGGATCTTTAGTTGCAGATGCAAACTCTTAGTTGCGGCACACATGTGGGATCCAGTTCCGCGATCAGGGATTGAACCCAGGCCCCCTGCATTGGGAGCTCCGAGTCTTACCCACTGGACCACCAGGGAAGTCCCAGTGACATTGACTTTTAAAAGCCTCAGGCCAGTTGTCTTCAAATATGTCTCACCTTCTGAATTTTCTTGCTTCTTCCTGATGGTGACTTCCTACCCTGTCTTTCTGACAAACTGGAAGTTAGTTCTAGAGGCTTGATTGGATTCAGGCTAATTGTTTTGGGGCAAGAACCCTTCAGAGGTGGTATGCCCATCAGAGTGCCTCACCTCAGGAGGACACACAGCATTGCATGCTGCAGTATAGGAAGGGCTTAATCCAGCCTTGAGTTGAATGAAATCTCTGCTCCTCTGGTCCCACTTAAGTGTCTTCAAGTTGATGGCCCTACACTCTCTATAGCTGTCTCCAGCAAACTTCATGCTGAATTTTCTCCCAGCCACTTGTGTCCTGCCTTTAAAAAACAGCTTTAATCTTTAGCAGCCAAGGATGGGAAGGAAATATTCAAGTAAATTAGCTGCAAATGTTCTCCCCCACCCCACTCTCCCCTTCCATATTCAGAAGACTGCTTTAATCTCAAGATGCATTTTTATCCTTTACTTTTTTTTTAATCAATAAATGGATATGAATTTCATTGCTTTGATTTTATCATTTTGGTGCATTTTCCTTCCAAAGGTGTTGGAGTAGGCAATTTCAGAAAAGTTCAAAGAGGGCTTCCCTGGTGGCACAGTGGTTGAGAGTCCGCCTGCCGATGCAGGGGACACGGGTTCGTGCCCTGGTCCGGGAAGATCCCACATGCCGCGGAGCAGCTGGGCCCGTGAGCCATGGCCGCTGAGCCTGCGCGTCCGGAGCCTGTGCTCTGCAATGGGAGAGGCCACAACAGTGAGAGGCCTGCGTACCGCAAAAAAAAAAAAAAAGAAAAGTTCAAAGAGCCATTTTAAGATCTGGCTCCAGTTTCAATCATTATCTCTGGTTCATTAATCAGAAATATAGATGTCTAAATTGACTTAAAATTGTAGAAGGAAAGACAAATGGAAAACACTCAGATACTTCTGAAGAAGTTTGCAAAGGTTGGAGTAGGGGACTGGTAATAATGATTATAAAAATAGCTACTATTTACCGAACACCTGTCACATGCCTTGCTGCCTGGTGTTCTTTCCAACACGTTTTCTGATTCTCTGACATGAACTGGGTGTCCAACAATTCAGTTCTCTTTGAACACTACCTGCATCAGATCCCACAACTTAAAGGGCTTAGTCCCACAAGACTGCCCACACTTCAGATGGCAGCCACAAGGCCTGGGCCACCCATACTTCTCACCAATGGCTACAAATTTGGGGGTTTTCACAACTCCCTCCTCAAGTTCAATAATTTGCTAGGATGGCTCACAGAACTTGAAACCGTGTAACTAAGATTGGACTTGAACCCACACGCCGGGACTCAAACCCAGCCAAAACCCAGACTGGGACTTGAACCCATGGTCTTTTAACTGAGATCACACGCTTGGTCTCAGGACTTAATGAAGCTCAGACTCTTGATGCCTCATCACAGAAAGAATTCAGTGAGAGACAAAGTGATAGGTAAGAAGTGGGTTTATTCAAAGAGAAACACACTCCACAGACAGAACGTGGGTCATCTCTGGAGGTAAGAAAGGCACCAGGAGTTGTCAGCTTTCAGAGCAGTGGGTAATTTCATAGGCTAATGAGGGGGAAGATTACTCCAACTATTTTGTGGGAGGGGTGGAGATTTCCAGGAATTGGGCCACTGCCCACTTTTTGATCTTTGATGGTCAGCCTCAGAACTGTCATGGCACTGGTGGGTGTGTCACTTAGCTTATGCTAACGTATTACAAGGCTCAAGGTCCACTGGGAGTCAAATCTTCTGCCATCTTGAATCTAGTTAGTTCTTACCAGTTCTTGTCATGTCCTATACATATGTCATTCTTTTGAAGGTTGTACCCTGCCCCCTTCCCTCCTGTTTCAAACTCAGGAATACACTTCATTATATTTACCAATTTATTGTAAAAGATAAAACTCAGGAACAGACACATGGAAGAGAAGCATAGGCAAGGTTTGCGGGGAGGGCAGCACAGAGCTTCCATGCCCTCTCTGGGAGAATCACCCTCCCAGCACCTTGGTGTGTTCACCAACCCAGAAACTCATGGAATCTCAATCTTATTGTAAAAGTCTTTATACAGCTCATCTCCAGCTCCTCCTTCCCTCCCTGGAGGTCCGTAGGTGGGGCTGAAAGTTCTCACCCT
Organism: Lagenorhynchus albirostris; assembly: GCF_949774975.1. Taxonomy (NCBI): domain Eukaryota; kingdom Metazoa; phylum Chordata; class Mammalia; order Artiodactyla; family Delphinidae; genus Lagenorhynchus; species Lagenorhynchus albirostris. The sequence continues at coordinate 64,434,124 of NC_083109.1, forward strand.
CTAATCACAGATAGTCAGTCCTCATCCTTGGGTTCAGAACACTTAGATTTAACCAACTGAGGATCAAAAATATTTTTTAAAAAAATCTAGAAGTTTCCAAGAAGCAAAACTTGAACTTGCTGTGTTCTGGCAACTATTTACATATCATTTACATTGTATTTCCAACTATTTATATAGCATTTGCATTGTATTAGGTATTATAAGTAATCTAGAGATGATTTAAAGCAGATGGGAGGATGTGCATAGGTTATATGCAAATACTACACCATTTTGTATAAGGGGCTTGAGCATTGGTGGATTTTGGTATCTGAAGGGGTCCTCGGACCAATCCCCCATGGATACCACGGGATGAATATGTTTGGTCTTTTGGGTAACGAGCCCCACCCTGAGGCTATCTAAAGACCCCATCCTAAATCATCTCATTAGCATACACTCAGATGTGAGGAAATGGGCTTGTTAACGAATAGCAAAAGACTCCTATCACTCAGGAGATTCGAAGGATTTTAGTAATCCAGGACGAAGATCCAATATATTTCTTATTATTATGTCACACTAGTACATATTTTCTGATTGTCTACTCTATGCCAGAGACTGGGTCAAGGGCTGGAGGTGCAGTGGACACTGGAGGGTGGGGTGGGAGGGGAGGGGGGGGACAAGAAATGCATGGTTCCTGACTTCACTGAGCTTGAAATTTAGTTGGGGAGACAGATAACTAAACAGGCAATTACAATTCAAGTTTATAAGTGGTATTGAGACAGGAGGAAAGGGGGCGAGGCACAACCGTTAAAAGAAAGATACAGCCATTGAAGATACAACAAAAATTGGTTAGAACCTACTAGGCCCAAGATGGTAGAAGATTCAACTTCCAGTAGACCTTGAGGTTCATTATATGCTCATTGTACTACCTTAGCATGTAATACACAGGCGCCATGACAGTTCCGAGGCTGACGTAAAAGGCCAAAAAGTGGACTGTGGCCCAATTTCTGAAAATGCCCACCCTTTCCCCAAAATAGTTGGAGTAATCCTCCCACTATGAAATGGCCCAGCCCATAAAAACTAATCATCCCAGCACCCCAGGGCTGCTCTTGCCTTCTGAGATCGACTGCATTCTGCCTATGAATGTGTATTTCTCTAAATAAACCTGCTCTCACTTTACCATGGCTCACTCTTGAATCCTTTCCTGTGCGAAGCCAAGGACACTCACTTGGGGGCCCACCTCAGGGACTTAACCCAGACCTGGGGCATGACCATCCTGTTGCACCCCATTTTCCTGCAACAGTATGAAGGAGATATAAAAAGAGTGTTGGAGTGCCGAGGAAGGTACTGAATGTGGAGAGTGGGTTAAGGGTAAGGACAGAACACTTTATACTGTGCTGACTCTGAAAACAGAATTTCACATGCAGAAGAATGAGGTTGAATCCTTATTTAATATCATAAAAAGATTAACACAAGATGCATTAAAGATCTAAATATAAGAACTAAAATTATAAAACTCTTAGAAGAAAACATAGGACAAAAGCTTCATGACATCAGATTGATTGCTTGGATATGACACCAAGAAAGCACAGGCAAAAAGAGAAAACAGACAAACTGGACTTAATGGAAATTAAAATTTTTTGTGTGTCAAAAGGCACTATCAACAGAGTGAAAAGATAATTCACAGAATGGGAGAAAATATTTGCAAATATATATTTGATAAGGGATTCATATCCAGAATATGTAGAGAACTCCTATAACTCAATAATAACAAAACAACCCAATTCAAAAATGCACAAAGGACTTGAATAGACATTTCTCTAAAGAAGACATACACATGGCCAATAAGCACATGAAAAGATACTCAACATCACTAATCATTAGGGAAATGCAAATCAAACCTCAATGAGATACCACCTCATTACAATTGCTATTACTGGAAAACAAACAAAAACCGAAAAAAACAAGGGTTGGTAGGGATGTAGAGAAATTGTTAGGTTTGTGCATTGATGGTGGGAATGTAAAATGGTGCAGTGATTATGGAAAACAGTATGGTGGTTCCTTAAAAAAATTAAACATAGAATTACCAAAAGAGCCAGAAATTCCACTTTTGAAATTCTGAATTTCAATTATTTCAAAGAACGGAAAGCAAGGTCTCTAAGAGATATTTGTACACCCATGTTTAGCTATCACAATAGCTAAGATGTGGACACAGCCCAAGTGGCTGTCCATGGATGAATGGATAAACACAATGTGGTATATGCACACAATGGAATATTATTCAGCCTTAAAAAGGAAGGAGATTCTGACACATACAGCAACATGGTTGAACCTTGAATTCAGTACGCTAAATGAAATGTCAGACACACACACAGAAAAACAAATACTATATAATTCCACTAATATGAGGTACCTAGAGTAGTCAAAATCATAGAGACAAAATGTAGATTGGTGGTTGCCAGGGGTCGGGCAGAGGGAAATGGGGAGTTATTGATTAATGGGCATGGAATTTCAGTTTTGCAAGTTGAAAACATCCAAGGATGGGTGGTGGTGATGGTTGCATAACAATATAAATGTACTTAATACCACTGAACTGTACACTGAAAAAGAGTTAAAATGGTAAATTTTATGTTATATATATATTTACCCACAATTTTAAAAAAAGACAATAACAAGTGTTGGCGAGGATGTGGAGAAACCCTCAAACACTGCTGTGGGATTGTAAAATGGTGCAGCTAGTTTGGGAACAGTCTGGCAATTGTACAAAAGTTTAAATATACAGTCACCGTGTGATCCAGAAAATCCACTCCTAGATATATGCTCCGAAGAAGTGGAAACATATGTCTACATAAAAACTTGTACACAACGTTATTCATAATAGCCAAGATGTGGAAACAACCCCAATGTCCATCAACTGATGAATGGATGAAAAAATGTTATACACACAATGGAATATCATTCTTCCATAAAAAAGAATGAAGTATTGATTTATGCTACAGCATGGAAGAACCTTGAAAAGATTCATCTAACCCTTCTAACCCTTCATCTAACCCTTCCAAGGGTTAGAAGCCAGACAAAAAAAGCCACAGAATGTTTGACTCCATGTTTGTGACATGTCCAGAGTAGGCAAATCTATAGAGTAGTTGACAGGGACTGGGGGAGGGGGCAGTGGGGAATGACTGCTAATGGGAGTGATGTTTGTTTGGGGGCAATGAAAACATTCTGGAATTAGATAGCGGAGATGGACGTACGTCTTTTCGAATATACTAAAAACCACAGAATTGTACATTTTAAAAGTGTGAACTTATGTGAATTATATCTCAATTTTTAAAATTAAAAAAAAAAGACTCACTTGGAGATCTTGTTAAAATGCAGATTCTGAGTCAGTAGGGCTGGGGCTGCTCCTGTGATTCTGCATTTCTAACCTGTTCCCAGGTGATGCAGATGCTGCTGGTCCTTGGACCATACTAAGTAGCAAGTTGAGGCTCTAGCCTGCTTTTGACTTAGCAGTTCAGCTTACACAAACACAACAGCTCTATCTCTGGAGCTCCTGAAAGGGCAGCTGCCCAGGAACAGGACCCTGAAGTCAAGTGTACTTCAGCCCCCTCAGTCACCTAGTATAATAGGCACAGTCACAGTAACTGGACAGTGTCAAGAGATCAATGTCTCCTGCTATGAGAATAATCTCTGTGGCTTGGCCTGGGCATTCACAAGCAGCAAGAGACCATTACATAGCAGTCACCTTGTATTATGGTCTCAGTACACACATAAAAGTTACAAATAAAATAAAATAAATGAGGAAGTTCACAGGCTGATTTAAGTTATTGCTTCTCATGACTGAAAAAAAGTCAGCATTTTGATGCTTTCTGTAAATCTTCTGGCTGTAGTTATTAATCCCATCCCAGAAATCTTGGTTCTTTGAATTTTAAGTCCATGGCCCATGTTGCTGAGGGTTTGTTTTAATTTATTTTTTGCAGTCTGGAATAATGTTATATTGGAAAAATAAACACAATAGAAATAGTTGAATCTGAGGTGAAAACCCACTGAAAGAGCCACAGACCAAAACTAAAGGTCAACTAACACTCAAAGAAATTTCTTCCTTTTCCAGAAATGATACTGTGTGGAAAGTAAAAAGAAAACAACTGATCTTTATTAAACATCCAATAGGTACCTGGCATTCTTCATGTATTGCCTCGTTTATATTTGTTAAGAATGCTTTTGGGTATGAGTAAGAGAATACTTGACTGGGATGTATTCATCAGTTATTGCTGGATAACAAACAATCCCGGAATCTCAGTGGCCTTATGATAGTAAACATTTTTTTTTTCTTGCTCATACATCTGTGGATTGGCTGGAGTTGACTGTTCTAGGTTGGGCTTAGCACCAGTTCATGAGTTTGGTTAAATCCTGCTTCCCACATCTCTTCTGAGACAAGCAGGTTTCTTGAGGCACATTCTTCCAAGGAGATGTCAGAGGCTTAAGAGAGCAAGCCCAGCTACACAAGCATGCATTTCATTGGTCAATATCTCAATAGCCTATTCAAGTCACCTGACCAAGCCCAAAGTTAGGACATGGGGAAGGATGCCCTTCATGAGGCCAAGAGTGTAGATGGTTAATTTCACCACAGAACAGGAAATAATTGGGACCAACCTGCCAATATACCTCTATAGGTTAGCTAAATGGGGATTTTTTTTTTCTGCCATAGGAAGTCTAGAAGCAGGCAGCCCACGGCTGGTGAGGCTGTTCAATGACAGTGCCATCCCAGGCCTTTTCTCATTCCTCTTCACCATCTTCAGCATGTTGGAGCCTGCCTGTGTGCATAAGTTTCCCTGACTGGGACGTGGCTACTCACTTCCAGCCCTACATTTGCATGGTCTGCAGGAACAAGCAGGAAGCAGGAAGGGACAGAGCCTGATTTCATAAGGCAAAAGCTTTCCCAGAAACCCTCAGCTTATTAGTCATTGACAGAAACTGTGTCACTTCCATCATGGAGATGAGTATGCTTACAAAGGCCCATTGCTTCCCCCAAACAAAATCGGGGTCCTTTCAGGAAGGAGAGGTAATGGACATTGGGTAGGCAGCCTGCAGTGTCTGCCATGCTGTTGAAATCTCACAAAAATTCTCTGTGATAAGCAATATTCCCATTTCAAAAATGAGGAAATCCTGGCTCCAAAAAGTTAAATTAACTCATCCAAGTTGCCTCAGCCAGGATATAAGGATATAACAGGATTGAGATTTGGACATAATACATTCATTTCACAACAACTCACTCCTTCCCACTAAGCTGGGGCCCAAGACACCTGGGTTCTTGTCTTTCTCTCTGCCACTAATGCAAATGTGTGACTTTGGATGTATCAACCAATATGAGTGAGTCTCAATTTCTGCATTTTTCCAATGTCCAGGTGGCAGTAGAATAACTTTATGAGTTGTTTTTCAAGCTTGAATATTCTGTGACTTTATGTGCTACTTCTAATAGAAACTATGAAGATACATACCCTTCCTTCCTGCAGTGTTTTCAGTCATTTATTATACATTTGAGGTTGAAGAGTAAGTTGATCCACCAGGTTTGTTAATTTCATATTTCAAGTTTATTAACTTTCAAGAGTGTTTCTTCCAACTCTATTCAATTACTTGGCAATCTATTGAAACTAATACTATAGAAAAATTGGTGTTTAGATCAATACAGACATCATATTTTCCCTCAGAGCATATAAACCTAGTGAATTACTTCTCTCTAGTCTTAAAAGAAAAACCCCCAAACTAAGGTTCTTTTTAGCGAAACCAAAAGAAATTAAAATTTACCCATGTTTCCAATCACTCAATGATAATAAATGCTTCTAGAATATTTTATACACATGTATAAAAATAAATACATGAAATATGTATAATATATATTATTTTGGATCTGCTTTGCTTTCAATTTATATTTTATCATAAGGATTTTTCCACGACAATAAATATACATTATATCATCACTTGCAATGCCTGCTAACATTCCTTTGATTTATACAAATACACTACAATTTGTTTAACTGTTGCTGTTGTTTCCAACTTTTTGATGTTAAAAAGCAGTAATTTGCCATAATGTGATACAAGTAACTGGAGTAATGCAATGTGAATTTGGATAGTACATTGATGAATTCTTAAACACTTAAATAGTTATATATTTATTTGTATACATATTATATATATTTGCTTATATATTATATATTTATTAGAAACAGTGTAACTAGCTTTTTGGTAGTCATGTAATGTTTAATTTTAAAATAAAATTAATTTAACTAAATGTCCTGGGTCAGTTAGAAGAATAAGAAAAGAGTAGGATGGGCTTCCCTGGTGGCGCAGTGGTTGAGAGTCCGACTGCCAATACAGGGGACACGGGTTCGTGCCCCAGTCCGGGAAGATCCCACATGCCGCGGAGCGGCTGGGCGCGTGAGCTATGGCCGCTGAGCCTGCGCGTCCGGAGCCTGTGCTCCGCAAGGGGAGAGGCCACAACATTGAGAGGCCCGCGTACCACAAAAAAAAAAAAAAAAAAAAAGAGTAGGATGGTATGGTATGTGGATATAACACAGACCATGAGCACAGTGCTTGAATGAGACAAGTTTAGAAAACTCTGCCGCAAGCAGTGCTATGATAAATATCCCTGGGTACATATCTCTGTGTGTACTTGTCTGATGATTTCCTTAGGATGAATTCTTACAATTGCTCAAGAGGTGGGCACATTTTTTTTTTAATTCTCTTCCTTTTAGTTCTTTATTTAAATACATTTTTTTAAAACATCTTTACTGGGGTATAATTGCTTTACAATGGTGTGTTAGTTTCTGCTTTATAACAAAGTGAATCAGTTATACTGGGCACATTTTTAAGTTTTTAAATATGTTCTGCCAAACTGCTCTGCATAAAGGATGCCCAATTTATTCTCCCACATTCCATCCCGTTGGAATAGAAGCTTCAGGAAGATAGACACTTCGTTCATTTCTGTAGACCCAATATTTACAATAGTACTTAGGAAAGAGTAGGTTCTCAATAAAAAATCTGCTGGATGGATTTGTCAAGGACTTTGAAGGGCCTGAGACCTTATTCTACTTGCAAGTGAACAAGGTGGCCTGCCACAGCTTCATGGATGCTGGCAGAGCAAACAGGACTCCCGGCTCAGAGACAAAGGACCTTACCACTCACTGCAATAGCAGTGGTTGGTGTACAGTATTTGTGTCAGTTCCCCAAGCCCCAATTTCCCAAGGGTGATGCAAAAGGGAGAGGGGATCCCGGCACACACAATAGGATGTGTTGCAGATAAGGAAGCTTGAGCTTAGACACCGCTTATCTTTTATAATGAGCAACAAGCCTGCCTGAACTTTGCCCAGAGGGAGACGTTACTTTCTTTTTCTTCTCCTTTTTTCTCCTTCTCCTTCTTCCCCTTCTCCTTCTCCTTCTCTTTCTTCTTTTTTGAGACATTACCTTCTTATACTGGACAGTAAACTAATTTGCCCTTTGCTCCAGAGAGAGATACTATCTCAATCTTCCAAGGCTGTTTGTTATACAAACATTCTTAAAAAGACAGTCCTGAAAAGTTCTGTTCATAAAACATGCAGAAACACGAGACTCATGGGGAATTGTCTCCCAACAACACCCAGCCTTCATTTCTATCCTGTCTTGGCTTTTGGCAAATTCTCCCGTGAATATGCCACTCCAGTGGCCACGTCAGTTCATCTAACCGACAAAGGCTAGAACCAAGTCCATTCACTTTGTCTCATACAGCACTTAATTAAGGCTACTCTCAACAGGACTCCAACCAATAGTATTGTCCTTGGCAGTTCCTCCACCCATGGTCGTGGACTCAGTCGGCTGAACAAATCCCATAAACCATCTGGGTCACTCTTAGGAAGCCAGGTGGCTTTCTCCTTAAATTGTTGTGCTGACCTTTCCTCTTGGCCCAAGGAATTGGTTCAGATACAGCAGGAGGTACTAGAGGTTGCACAGATTCCACTGTGACCTGCAGAAAAGAAGCCTACAGCAATCACATCACCATAACAACCCTGGCCAGTGAGATGAGGCTGACCTGAATGTCTCCCAGGGATGAGGACGTATCACCGATCAGTTTAGCTAAAGTCAGGGACTGGTTTCTTACCATCTATTCCAATTGGATGACTTCCTTCTTGGGGATAATTGTGAAAAATAATAAGTGTGAAAAACAATGAGCCAGGTTTCATTCTGGAAATAGCCTCATTTTGGAGAGATCCCTGCAGTTGGGCCAGTATTTTCTTAAATACTTGAAGATCTTTTATGACCATCATATGGTGCAAGTCATGGTGTTTTCAGGAGGGAGACAAGTCAATGCCTGACTTAAACACAAGAAGTACAGTCCCAGGGTTGCCCATGGTGCTCCTGGAAAGAGAGTGTTGTTTACAACTGTTGGGGCCTCCCAAGTGCGACGTACATCAGTCAGAGGGGGCAGGTGACAAACTGGTAGGCCTAAAAATGCCAGTTCGGTTTGAGTAATTAAGGAACTGCCTGAGGGCAACCTGTCTTGTCCATCCATGCCACCAACTGGGGCATTCACCCAAATTACTGAGCAATGGCTATGGGAATGGAGATAGACAAGAGGTTGACCCTGGGAGGTACAGGAGCTGGGGCCAATCCCTGCTGTTCCCAATAGACTTCTCTGTAAGGTTAAGGAGACCAGTGATCAAATCACGGTTAGAGCCAGCTAGTGGGGGATGGCAGACCAGCTGACAGTTAGATTTAAGGCATTTGCAGCAGTTTGAGATCAGGGCACTTTCCTTTGTAAGGAAAGCTCTAGAGGTGACTCTGCAAGACAAAAGATTGCTAACGGCCTTTCCTTCTCCATACTTTCTGGAGACCAAGGTGCTCCCTCCCTGGTGCCTGGGCTGACCTTCTTCCTCCACTGCCACAAATCACTGTGCGCCTTCCAGGAGCTATAACCTCACCTTTTCCAGTCACCCCCTACTCACACCCAGACCTCTGTCTGAAAGGCTGGTGCAAGGACAAGGATGGTTTTATCAAACTTATAGAGAACCATTATGGCCCTCGCTTTAGGGGGCTACTAGCGGGGGACTCAGTGAGCAGGGTACTCAATGAAGCATTCATTAACCTTATGATCTAGGACCATATTAATCCAACAAGGGAGTCCAGGCGGCTGAAGCAGAACTAAGTGTGAATCTCCTAGGCCCCCTTTAGCCAGGTTTCTATCTTGTAATGATTAATTTTATATGTCAGCTTGACTGGGCCACTGGGGTACCCAGACAATTGGTCAAACATTATTCTGGTGTGTCTGTGCTGGTGTCTCTGGATGAGACTGTCTGACTGTCTTCCAGCTGGGACATCAGTCTTCTGTCTTTGGACTTGGACCCGCACTGGAACTCACATTGTTGGCCCTCGTGGTTCTCAAGCCTTCAGACTCAGACTAGAACAACCCCATCACCAGCGGCTCTCCTGGGTTTCCAGCTTCATGACCGCAGATCTTGGACCTCAGCCTCCACAGTAATGTGAGCCATTTCCTTACAGCGATCTCTCTTGTATGTATCATATATCATCTATATCTATATATCTCTATCTATCTATGTTTGCATGTATGTATTTCCTGCTGTTTCTGTTTCTCTGGAGAAGTCTCACTAATATATTCCAGGAGAAGATAACCTGGGCTGCAATTAGCCCAGAAATGGTTAAGATGAGATTCTGATTTTTTTTTTTTTCGGTACGCGGGCCTCTCACTGTTGTGGCCTCTCCCGTTGTAGAGCACAGGCTCCGGACGCGCAGGCTCAGCGGCCATGGCTCACGGGCCCAGCCGCTCCGCGGCATGTGGGATCTTCCCGGACCGGGGCACGAACCCACGTCCCCTGCATCGGCAGGTGGACTCTCAACCACTGCGCCACCAGGGAAGCCCGAGATTCTGATTTTTAAAACAAATCACCCCTACCCCTTTCATGTTGAACATTACTCAAGGAGTGGCCAAGAGGAGATGATCCCTTTCCAAGGACATCGGTGTTCAGTGGTCTGTCTGCCTAACTAAGGTGCTTGGACCAGGAGGAGGTGAGAGAGGGAGAGTCAGAAATCTTTCTGAGTTGGTTTTTTAGGACTTAATTCTACCAGATGCTTATGGATGGTAGGGAGGGTTATGGGCAGAATTGTGTCTCTCCAAAATTCATATGTTGAAGTCCTAACTCCTAGTATCTCACTCAGAGTGTGACATTATTTGGAGATAGGACCTTTAAAGAGGTAATTATGGGAATTCCCTGGTGGCGCAGCAGTTGAGAATCCACCTGCCAGTGCAGGGGACACGGGTTCGAGCCCTGGTCCACGAAGATCCCACGTGCCGCGGAGCAACTAAGTCCGTGCACCACAACTACTGAGCCCACGTGCCACAACTACTGAAGCCCGTGTGCCTGGAGCCCGTGCTCCACAACAGGAGAAGCCACCACTCTTCACAACTAGAGAAAGCTCGTGCACAGCAACAAAGACCCAAAGCAGCCAAAAATAAATAAACAAATATTTTTTAAAAAAAGAGGTAATGATGGTAAAATGAGGTCATGAGGGTGAGCCCTAATTCAGCTTATATACAACATATATTTATACACACATATAACCTACCCCTATGCCACAACAGCCACGGAGCTTCAGCAAGCAGGACCAGCCACTGTTTAGTGTTGCCCCGTGCCCTAGAATAAACCAGGGTGAAGGTTGCAGCAGGGTTGGACTTGCACATCTTCTGTGTCCCTACCGACTAGCAGGTTGCTCTCCAGCAGGTCCTGCCTCGGGTTCTTCACTGGCCTCTGAGCATCAGCTGTGGCTTGAGATTCACAGTCAAGTCACTCAAACCAATGCCTCCAAGTTCCGTAAAGAAGCAGAGACCAGGAAGGTGAGAATTCTCAGGTTCCAGCCAAATGAGTTCCCTTTCTGTTTTCTCTCTCTGCATCCTGCAGATAAACAAGCTCTACTGCTTCTCACAAACCCCAGCGCCCTCTGACTCCCCGAGTAACATCACTCAACAGAGGTATCAGATTGTGACTGGTTAAAACAGGACTTAAGACTTTGGAAATGGAGAGAGACAATGGATGCATCCAGAAAGGACAGAATGACTTGGGAGCTTCCAGCATCTCTGTAGATTCAGTGTATCTCATGTGAGTGAATAAATTAATAAAGACACATGACCTGCCCAAGGTCATACAGCCAGTTGGCCAGGGCTGGGATTCAACCCCAGGGTGCCATCTGAGGCCGCTGGAAACTTCTGCAGAACTCAACCCCAGGGTGCAGTATCGTCACTTGGAATTTCTTCCTTCCCTTAGCATGTGTCTGCCAGGGCATTGCTCACACTAGAATGAAAGTATTTGTTGTGTCTCTCTCCCACATGACTCCAAGATCATGTGACATATTATCTATTTACCTGTTGGTTTATTTTCAATCAACTCCCATTAGGATGCAAACGCTATAAGGGCTGGGCTTTTTTCTTTTCAAATGACATGAAATTCACATAACATAAAGTTAACCTTTATAAAGTGTATACAATTCAGTGGCATTAAGTACATTCACAGTGTTGTGCAACCGTCACCTCTCTCCAGTTCCAAAACATTGTAATCATCTTAAAGGAGACCCTGTACCCATTAAGCAGTCCCTCCCCATCAATCCCTCTAGCCAGCCCCTGGCAACCACTAATCTACTTTCTGTCTCTAAGGATTTGCCTGTTGTAGACATTTCATATAAATGAAGTCATACAATACGTGTCTGGCCTCTTTCACTTAGCATGATGTTTTCGAGATTTATCCGCAATGTAGCATGTATCAGTACTTCATTTCTTTTTATGGCTGAATAATATTCCATTGTACGGATAGGCTGCATTTTGTTTATCCATTCATTTGTTAACAGTTTTTGGTGATTGTGAACAAGTAGGGTTTTTTTTTTTTGTCCACTCCTATCCCCCAATGCCTAGAACTGAGGAATAAAGAGTGGGCCAGGTGTTATTCATTCTATCCTCCCCAGTAGATAATGGGCATTACTAGAAGGTTTGTAGATCTGAGATCAAAAGAATAAATGACCAGAGAGGCAGTAACAGTGGAAGCCACTGTGAGGGAGGAAGGGAGGGGCCCAACTGGAGAAAAGCTTTCTATTTTCTACCTTTTGAACTTGAAAAAGTGAATCATGATGGCCACAGAGAGACATCTTTATATGCCCAGTTCTGAGGAAGGAGGTTATTTATCATCAGACAGCAAAAGCAAAATGATGCATTAAGATGTTGGCAGATTCACAGTAAGTCAACAAGTAGGCAGAGAAGGCAGATTCTACCTCCCAGGCCAGCTCTAGGGAGAAAGTCATTGAAGTCCAATTGTCTGCCCACAAAGGACTTCATTAAATTGCTGAAATTACCAGGAGCCTATTGCAAAAAAAAAAAAAAAAAAAAATAGAAAGGGCTAGGGGAGTAATTTCTCTTTAATTGTTGATGCAATTTAGAAGAAATTAAATTGCAATTATGTTCGTTTACTTAGGAGGAGACCGACTGTGAACACCCGGTGGGGACCCCTATCAGCCTTTTGAAAATAAGATGGCTTTTTAGCTCGTGATGGTTCCCAGGGGCCCGCCCGGTTCCTCAGCGAGTTTGGCTACTTCGGCGCGCCCTCTCGTGGCCATGTGTGGAAGGTTCGGCAATTGTCCTCCGTTCTCCAGCGTAGTGTGCAAGAGCAAGGGGCCAATTTCAGCCACACTTAATTTGTCACACTTAAACCAGAAAGTCCGTCTCAGCATGTGCCACTTGGGGGGTGGGAGGAAGGGCTGTAGGAAGGGCTGTCTAGATCAACTGACTTCAAAAAATTGTAATTATAAAGTTAATTATGATTATGGTTATAATTTCAAATAGTTTCGAAGATCATAATGTAAAAGGCCAGTTTCCCCGACCAACTTTCTCACATACCAAATAGTATCACATGTTATTTCAGAAAATTCCAGAATTTTCCTCTGCATATACACGCGTGTCAAGTGTGTCCCCATCTTCCCTTCCCCCCCATAAACGGGATCACATTATACACACTGTTTGGCACTTTGCTTCTTCTTCAAGCCCTCCTCTTAACAGTATACGTTGGAGGGCTTCCCTGGTGGCGCAGTGGTTGAGAGTCCGCCTGCCGATGCAGGGGACACGGGTTCGTGCCCTGACCCGGGAAGATCCCACATGCCGCGGAGCGGCTGGGCCCGTGAGCCATGGCCGCTGAGCCTGCGCGTCCGGAGCCTGTGCTCCGCAACGGGAGAAGCCTTAACAGTGAGAGGCCCGTGTACCGCATAAAAAAAACCAAACCAAACCAAACAAAACAAAAAAAACAGTATACGTTGGAGAGAGTCTCATGTGAGCACATGCAGATCCAGTTTATATTTTCTAAAGGCTGTATCATCTTACATGTCATGGACGTGCCATACTTTTTTAACCAGTTCCCTACTGATGAACACATAGATTGTTGCAGCTGCTTCTCTTTAATTACAACAGAGCAGCCCTGGATATCTTTGTATTTTTGCATATCTGTGCACATATTCCTGGCAGTGGGCACATTACTGTTGAAATGATAAAGCTGAAATGGCTGTTGAGGACCTTGTTGTTACCTCTCCCCGCTCCCCCCGCCCCAATCCCCTTCCTTTCACAAGCATTCACTGAGCACCTCCTGATTGCTGGACTGGGAGCTGAGGGTACATAGATCCATAAGCCATGCCCCTCCCTAAGCTGTCCACAGTGTATTTGGGCAGATGGACCAGTCAGCAAACAAACATCTGTAGTATAATAAGCACCTGTATAATACAGTCCACGGTCTACATAAGAGGTAGAATGGAATGTACTGTGGACACAAAAAAAGGCTGTGATCAAGCTTGGGAGAAGTCAGGAAGGCATCCTAGAAGAGGCGATAACACTTAGGTGTCATAAGAACTTTCTAGGATGGGGCGCGGAGGGGCGATACGGGTTGGAGAAGAGAGAAAGAGGAGGAAAAATTCTTTGCGCATGCGCAGATGTCAGATGCCCTGGAGTCCTACATCAATATGGCTGAGCGATGGGAGGAGCTAGTCAGGAAAGGGGCGGGGCCAGGTAATCAGGGGCTTTGTCAATCACTCCAGGGAGCCTGGGTCTCATCTTGTAGGACAAGGTTTCTCGAAGTGGGCTCTGGAGACCACCAATTTCAGAATCCTCTATGGGAGGAGGATGTCTTTATTTAAAAATGGAGATTCCCAGGACCCACCTAGATCTGCTGACGCATGCTCTCTGGAGACAGATCTTTGGAATCTATGTTTTTTAAATCAACTCTCTGGGCCATTTTTAGATTTACTAAAACCTGAGAACCTTGCTGTTGGCAGTCATAAATACACAATTGTTCACTAGCAGGTGTCAATGTTTATTTAAGTCACTACCAGCCAGAAGCCAAAAAAGCTGATCTGAAGAGTATTTGAGGGACAAAGTTTACATATCAGTCAGGGAAAAAAAAAAATGCAAGAAATAAGATTGCTAAGTTAGATAAAAAATGGCTAGTTTTCTAAAAGGCAAAAACGAAAAATCATGTTTGGGGTTGACTTTGTTAATGGGCTGTAAAATTATAGCTGAGCATACTCTTATGGGAGAGTAAAGGGACTGCGTTTGATCAATTGTGCATTGTTCATCAAAATCTTGTGACAGAAAAAGCTATATTTTCCAAAGTGTCTGATGAGGGACAAGAAAGCTATTTAATTAGTAAATGCTCTAATTCAGGGATCAATCACATCTTTTCTGTAAAGGGCCAGATGGTAAATAATTTAAGCTTTCTGGGTCAAACATCTGTCTGATTACCCAACTCTGTCTTTTGTAGGAATGCAGTCATAGGTAATATGTAAATGAATGGACATGGCTATGTCCCAATAAAATTTTATTTACAAAAACAGGTAACAGGCCATATTTGGCCTGTTAACCTCTACTAGGACTTCAGCTCCAGGAGCTGTGCCCTCAACCACTGAGTGCACTGCCTCAAGTGCATAGCTCTGGAGCGGTTATGGAAATTCCAGGTGAGAGGTCCACTTTCAAGGGAGAGCACCAAGCACTCACTGCCATTTGAGAACCTTCTTTTCTCATCAGAAGATGCCAAACTATGGAACCATAGAATAGTTCTTTGTAGCAGATGATCTCAAGTTACATGGGAATAATTACTGACTGATTAGGTTTGCATTTTACAATCAGAACGGCAGGCATGGCAGAAACTCCAGGTCGACTCGAGCTTTGGGTATTTTCACTTAAGAAAGTCCTTGCTGATGACAGTTGCATCAACTGGAACCCCAAATAATTTGACATGATTGGAGATTCCCACCCCACTGCTGAATTCTAGGGGCCTAGGATGCAAGTGAACAAATATGTCCCAAACACAGACGTTGCTAAACAGCTTCATGCTTCAGCTGACCTATCAGAAGTTGTCACGTGGCTGAGGGGAATCAGCCTCCCAGGGAGGCTCACTCTTCTGGCTCTGGGTTGGAGGCCTCGGTTTCTCACCACAGGAACACTTCCACAGAGCTCTTTGAGTGACCTCACAACAAGAGGGCTGACTTTCCTCCAGCGAGACTCAAGACAGAGCAAGGAGGAGGGCACCTCCACTAGGAAGTCACATGCTGCCATTTCCCCACCATCCTACTGGTTCCACAGCCCTGCTCAATGTGAGCACCAGGAGGTGACACTCACTGGGGCCGTCTTGGAGGCTGGCCACCACAGTCACATTCTAGGGGAGAAGCTGAGTCTGGTAGAAGTATAGCGAATCTGGGGCAGATGTAGCAGGAATTGTGCATGGAAAAGCAGCTTGGGGCTAGGGTTCTGAGGCCTATCAAAGCCAAATCTAACAGTTTTAACTGGGAACCAACAAACGTAATTATTACAGGGATGTGACATGATCAGTTTGCATTTAGGATGCTGGTGCTGCTGGTAATATCTCCTGAAGATATAGAGAGAAGTAAGGGATTAGAGGCAGCAGATCCATTTGGGAGCTATTGTAATAGTGTAAATGGAGAGAGAGTAAATGATTAAGAGACAGGTAGGCTGCTGTAACAAAGAAACCTTAGAATACGATGTTTTTTTTCTCTCTCACATAACAGTCCATGTTGGAGATCTAGGGCTGGAATTGCGGCATGAAAGGGTTGGGGACCCAGGCTTCTTCCATCTTATTGTTTTGCGTTCTCAACACCTGCTTCCACCTTATGATCTAAGATCCTGCCAGCATGCCTACATTCCAGCCAGAGAGAAGATGGAAAGGTGACAGTGGAGGACAAGCTCCTGGCCTTTAGAAGCGCAACCCAGAAACTGCATGCATCACCTCTGCTCCACACTTCATAGGTCAGAACTTTTAATTCTAGAAGCACTATAGTGTGGTCATAGTCACATGACCACACCAGCAGCAAAGGAGGCTGGGAAATGTAGTCTTTATTTTGGTTGGCCATGTGTTTAGGGAGGCAGAAGGTGAGATTAGTCATGCAGGACAACTAGCCCTCTCTATCCAGGAGTGACAATGGTGAGGGAGACAAGGCGCCAGCATCAAGTGCTCTTTCTGAGCGAAATATAACAGAATTAATTCAGTGATTGAATGAATGAGGGAAAGGGAAGCACCTCAGATGACAATGAGGTTTCTTGTTGTCCTTTAAGCAGACGCCTTGCCTGGGGGTTTGGAACATGCACTCCCCCTCAGCCACTGATACGTACTTCTCCTTCCTTGGAAAATGTGAGCCTTCTGATGATTCTTCTCTTCTTCCAGCTCACTCGGGATGCTCTCCACCCCCAAATGTACTACCAGCTGCTGTTTACTTAGGAAAGGAAAACTAATTTTAGTGTTAGCTTTAGCACAACCTAACCTCGAAGCAAATCAGCTGCTGCCATTGAATAAGTACAAGGGACTTCAGAGTCAAATAGAAAAAACTTCTGACTTACAGGCTCTATGAAGTTATCTACACCATAGCACAGCTCTACTATGGAGATAAAAATAACCATTTTCCTGCTGAATTCTGAAAATACCATCTTCATTATATTTGCTTTTTCCACCACCTGGAATGCTCTTCCTTTAAGGTCTCTGCTCAAATGTCACCTTACCAGTGACAGGTGGTGACCACGCTGTGTAAACCAGCACCCACTCCATCGTGCTCAGAGTCAACACCCTTTACCACTCTGGTGCTCATCAGAGCACCTGTCACCATCTGACAAATGGTATATATACCTGTCAAGCAGTTTATTATATTTCCTCACCCCTTCACTAGATTACAAGCTCCTTGAGGGCAGCGGCTTGTGCCTGCTTGTCACTGCTGTCTCTCTGGTGCCTAGAGCCGTGGAAAATCTTGACAGCCATTTGCATAATGGCCATTGCCAGCAAAAGTGGAAGGTAGGAGAAATGGACCCTTCAAGCAAACTCCTGGTGGCAATGTTATTCAAAACCAATTTTCTAGAAAACGATTTGGCTTGACTCTTTATGTGTTTATCCTAAGGTTACCATCAACAATGTAGACAAATGTTTAGAACGGAGATTGACAAATCTTTTCTGTAAAGACCCAAATCATGAATATTTGTTGCTTTGTGGGACATATAGTCTCTGTTGCAAGTACTCAACTCTGCTGTGATAGCAGCAGTAGACAATATGGAAATGAATGGGTGTGGCTGTGTGCCAATAAAATTTTATTTACAAACACAGGCCAAGGGCTGGATTTGGCTCATCAGGCCAGAGTTTGTTATTTAAATTTAGAACAAAATGTTATTTATAATGGCATGTATTGAGAATATTCTAAATAGTCAACCGTTGGGAATTATTTAAATTATACTACATCCAGAAGATGAAAATGATGTAGCCATTAAAAATGGTGTCTTCGAAGAAATCATAATGTACTGGGGCTGTGTTTAAAGCATAGTCATGTAGATGAGAATCAGGTTAGCCATTCATTAAGAGCTTGAACTCTGGAGTCAAAGAAAGCTAAGCTTGATTCCAAACTTGGGCATTTACTGGCTATTTGACCCTGGGCAAATTGCTTAATTTTTGGTAAATCTTGGTTTTTTCATTTGAAAAATGGAGACAAAAGAATTACTTATCTTGTACGGTTGTTGAGAGACATATAGCATACTTCTCAGAGTGTAATAAGTGCTTAGTAAGTAATTGTTCTCAAGTGTGGAAATTCAAAAGGGATTTATTTTTATAGTTTCATGGATTGTGTGTGGAGCTGCGAGGAAACATTGAGGGGCAACCCTCTCAAAGTAGGTGCTCAGCAAAAGTATCCCAGCCTCAGTTTCCACAAGGCTAAGGAAGGACAGTGATTGGCTCATTTTTGAATCACATGACAACACCTTGGACCAATCAGTGTGTCAGAAAGTCAAAGTGCTGCTGGATTGGCTCAGACTTGCTCACGCACTTGCGCCTGCAGCAGGGAGGGTGGTAGTACAACCTGGACAGGCAGTGGGTCTTTTCTATGAACACCCTTGTGTGGCGTACTATAGAAAGTGGCTCGTGGGTCCCTGCCGTGCGGGAGTTTACAGTCTAGTGTGGTCTTGGGGAACTTGCTAGCCTTTGGCATAATAGAGTAGAGAAATTTCCAAAATATGTATCTTGGAGCTCACTTCCTGTTAACGTCCCTATGTTCCAGCGGGTGCCAAAGTTATGGTTACTGTTTTGATCCTTTGGGCCCTTATAATATATACATGATACGGTGATTTACAGTAGTAGGGGTTGAGTAACCTGGTGTGGTTTTCAAGTAGTGAGGGACTGTGTTTTTGAAGATCTAATTTTTCTCTTGCTTTTTCTCTCCCTCCTCTCCCTGCACATAAAACTCCATTCTCTGATTTGTACTTTGTGCTCTGTTTTACTTCTCTGACTCTATCTTTGTCTCTCCAAAATACTCTACAACTTTCTCTAATTATAACTGCCCTCCTACCCTGGTGATTTCCACCTGACATCTTTGCTTAACTCATATTTTTACTCTTGGCATGTTTAAAATCAAATTCAGTTTTCAAAGTTCCCTTTACACCTAACCCTTCCAAAAGTAATCTAAGGTGTCCATATTTATCTGTGCATTAAAAATCTTGTTGGATGTTAGTAGAAAATACAGATGTTCTCTGGGTCCCACCCGAGGCCTATGGACTCAGATCTCTGGGAGTGAGTTTTTGTAAAGGTTATTCTAACAAGATTTTCACAGGGGATTTAATGAATAGCTAGGTTGTCACTACTGAATTTATTACACTTGTAATTTTACATGAATTATATGTGGATGAATGTCTGTCTCCTCTGCAAGATCTTGAGCCTTATGGACATAAGACTGTGTCCAGCACACACTGCATGTTTAATACTGTGTGTTTGTGGAAAAAATGAACTGGCCTCTTGAACAGGGTGTGGTGGTGAAGCTCTCTCAGTCAACCAGCAGGTGGCGCAAGAGGCTAGGCCACGGTTGAGAATTACAAACCCGTGTTCCCATTCATTTAGGTCGCGGGTGGGTTTCCATTTTAAAAAATTGTTTTTACGAACAATTCCACAAATTTATGGAATAATTTCTGTTCACAGCACATTAAAATCCTCTCGGGGATCCTTTTAAAATTCAGTTAAAAATGGAAATGTTAAATGAATATCCCTAGAAGAGGAATGAATTTCTGTCCTCTGACAATCTCCTCTAAGTATTTTCGAAAAGTACTCGGTATATTTAAAAAATAAAAATATGGTGGTACTGCCTACACTTTCCTTGGCCTCTGTCCTTCCTTCTGTAAAATGGAGGAGAAAAGATGGTTTCCAAAGTCCCTTTCTAGGCATATGCGGGGATCTTGGGTGGGCT
The DNA here is from genome assembly GCF_949774975.1 of Lagenorhynchus albirostris. Taxonomy (NCBI): domain Eukaryota; kingdom Metazoa; phylum Chordata; class Mammalia; order Artiodactyla; family Delphinidae; genus Lagenorhynchus; species Lagenorhynchus albirostris. Next base: position 64,453,879 of record NC_083109.1, read on the forward strand.
AGGGGCGCTTAAAAATTTGTTTCTTGAACTGGGGGCTTGTTATACAGGTGTGCTCAAATTGCGAAAGTGTATAAAGATGTATGCTTATAATGTGTACACTTTTATAATATATCTATTCTTTTTCGTATTCTTTTTCATTATAGGTTATTGCAAGATATTGAATGTGGTACCCTGTGCTATACAGTAGGTCCTTGTTGTTTATCTGGTTTATATATAGTAGCGTGTATCTGTTAATCCCAAACTCCTAATTTATCCCTCCCCCTCCATCTCCCCTTTGGTAACCATAAGTTTGTTTTCTATGTCTGTGAGTCAAAATAGCTGTACTTTTATGTGTGTATGTTATACTTCAAAAAAGTTAAAAAAAAAAAGCAAAACCAATAAAGGTCTGCTATGAGTTTCCTATCACTGCCTTAACAAATTAAACGCAACACAAATTTATGGTGCAGTAGCTATGGAAAACAGTAGGTAGATTCCTTAAAAAATTATATATAGAATTATCATATGATCCAGGAATCCCATTTCTGGGTATATATTTAAAATAATTGAAAACAGGATCTTGAAGAAGTGTTTGCACACCCATATTATTTGCAGCATTATTCACAACAGCCAAGTGGTGGAAGCAACTTGAATGTGCATAAACTGATAAATGGATAAACAAAATGTGGTCTCAACACAATGGAATATTATTCAGCCTTAAAAAGGGAGGAGGGCTTCCCTGGTGGTGCAGTGGTTGAGAGTCCGCCTGCCGATGCAGGGGACACGGGTTCGTGCCCCGGTCCGGGAAGATCCCACATGCCGCGGAGCGGCTGGGCCCATGAGCCATGGCCGCTGAGCCTGCGCGTCCGGAGCCTGTGCTCCGCAACGGGAGAGGCCATAACAGTGAAAGGCCCGCGTACCGCAAAAAAAAAAAAAAAAAAAGGGAGGAAATCCTGTCATATGCTACAACATGGATGAACCCTGGGGACGTTATGCTTAGTGAAATGAGCCCATTGCAGAAGGACGAATAGTGCATGCTTCCACTTATACGAGGTATTGAAAGGAGTCTCCAATTTTTAGAAACAGAAAGCAGAATGGTGACTGACAGGGGCTGAGGGGAGGGGGATGGAGAGTTGTTGTTCAACGGGTATAAAGTTTCAGTTTCACTCTATGAAAATGGAGTGTATAGGATTAACACAGTTTCACTGTTTACCTAAAAATGATTAAGATGGTATATTTTGTGTAGCGTGTTTTTTACTGCAATAATGATGATAATAATAACCCCACAGATTTACTGTCTTACAGGTCAGTAGGTCAGAAGTCTGAAATGGGTCTTCCTGGACTAAAATCAAGGTGTCTGCAGGGCTGCATCCCTTCCTGGAGGTTCTGGGTAGAGTCAGTGTCCTGCTCATGTGAGTTGGCAGAATCTGGTTCCTTGCAGTTATAGGGCTGGAGTCCCAGTTTTCTTGCTGGCAGTCAGCTGAGGGTTACTCTCGGCTCCTGTCACAGTCCTTGCTTCCCTTTCTCCATCTTCAAAGCCAGCAATGGTGAGTTGAGTCTTTCTCATGTGGCATCTCTCTGACCCACTCTTCTACCTCCCTCTTGCATTTTTTTCTTTTTTTTTTTTTTGCGGTACGCAGGCCTCTCACTGTTGTGGCCTCTCCCGTTGCGGAGCACAGGCTCCGGACGTGCAGGCCCAGAGGCCATGGCTCATGGGCCCAGCCGCTCCGCGGCATGTGGGATCTTCCCGGACCAGGGCACGAACCCGTGTCCCCTGCAGGCGGATTCTCAACCACTGCGCCACCAGGGAAGCCCCCCTCTTGCATTTTTAAGGACTCATGTGATTAGATTGGGCCCATCTGGGTAAGCTCCCCAGTTTCAAGATCCATAACTTAAATCTGCAAAGTCCCTTTCGCCATGTAAGGTAACACATTCACAATTTCTGGAGAATTAGGACGTGGACGTCTTTGGGGCGGCCATTATTCTGCCCACCACAGGCCCCTCCAGCCCTCACCTGATCATTCTAATTTATCTGCACGTGATGGCAGGAGAGGAGATAATTATATGAGAATGGATGCCAATATTGACCTACATATGAATATAAGGGTTCACCTTTATTGAGGCTTTATTATATGCCAGACACATTTGAAGAACATCAGACCTCTGTCTCATACAATTCTTCTTAGCGGTAAATGTCATTATTTTACAGCCAAGGAAACAGAAGCTTAGAGCAGTTAATTAACCTGTTTAATGTCACGATGCCACTAATAATTGATTTGCTATAAATTTGGGATTTACATTCATACAGTCTACATGCTTAATCAATCGGCTTTACTGCCTCTTTAATAAATACAATAATGTTGATGGCAAAATATTAATTAAAAGATGATTACACTTGTACACTTAAAGAAATATGAGTAAGCAGTGAGTTCAAGAAAGTGGGGAATTAGACATGGTAACAAATTTATTTTATAATCAAAGACATTGGAGTTCAGAGGGAAGGCAGTTACTCGTGCAAGGTCACACAGCCAGATGAGGTTTTGGATTCAGTCTCTTTGGACTAGAAGGGTCTTGAACTGGTAATCTATTTCATTTGGGTAGGACCTTATACAGCAGCTTACAGAGAAAATCCAGCTTTGGGGGTGTATGTGTGGTGATGGGAGCATAATTATTAACGTGGTTTTCTAATTACGGGTGAAAGGAAGCGTTCTTTCAATTCTCGCTTGTGTTCAGAAGATAACATTTGCCCCCCTGCAGCCTGAGTCCTGGTTTTTACCCTGTGTCCAGCCCTCCCCGTGTGACTCCAGAGTAAATCCTAATTGGTCCAAGCCCACAGTGATGGCCTGGGCTTTAGTGATGGGCATTTGCTCCTGACCTGGCAAATGGGACATGAGGGGAGTCTGCTGGGGGCTCCTGGGAAAGGTTCTTTGCTCTTCTTCAAAAGAGATGTGAAAAAAAAAAAAAAAAGAGATGTGTGGGGCTTCCCTGGTGGCGCAGTGGTTGCGAGTCCGCTTGCCAATGCAGGGGACGTGGGCTCGTGCCCCGGTCCGGGAGGATCCCGCATGCAAGCCATGGCCGCTGAGCCTGTGCGTCCGGAGCCTGTGCTCCGCGGTGGGACAGGCTACAGCAGTGAGAGGCCAGCGTACTGCCAAAAAAAAATAAATAAATAAAAAAGAGATGTGTAAGGAGAAAAGGTCCTATTCCTCCTGCTCTGGGCATTGTCCTGCCTGCCCACGAGTCTTGAAACTGAGGTCAACCAGAGGAGGGGACGTGGGGATGGCAGAGCCGGAAGATGGAAGGACTCGATGACTTTTTCTTTTTTTAAATTAATTAATTAATTAATTTATTTTTGGCTGTGTTGGGTCTTTGTTGCTGCATGCGGGCTTTCTCTAGTTGCGGTGAGAGGGGCTACTCCTCGTTGCAGTGCGCGGGCTTCTCATTGTAGTGGCTTCTCTTGTTGCCGAGCACGGGCTGTAGGTGTGCAGGCTTCAGTAGTTGTGGTGCACAGGCTTCAGTAGTTGTGGTGCACAGGCTTCAGTAGTTGTGGCGCACAGGCTCAGTAGTTGTGGCATGCAGGCTCTAGAGCCCGGCCTCAGTAGTTGTGGCTCTGGAGCGCAGGCTCATGGGCTTAGTTGCTCCGTGGCATGTGGGATCTTCCTGGACCAGGGCTTGAGCCCATGTCCCCTGCATTGGCAGGCAGATTCTTAACCACTGCACCACCAGGGATGCCCCTTGATGACTTTGTTGACCACTGAACTAACTGGCCCTGGATGCTCTCTGCTGCCCTAATTCCTCCGTTTAAACCACTGGCACCTGGGTTTCCTCGTACTTGCAGATGGAGCATCCCGACTGGCTCACACATGCTAATTTCAGTCTCTGTTTATCCCGTCGGTTATAGTTTGTCTCAAGACCAATAGCTTAGATCTCTTATTCTCACCGTGCAGTGCTCCGGGAGGTTTCTAGTTACACATTTGTTGCATATCCACTTTGCGCCCAGCACTGCACATACATTTTTAGGTTCAGAGAAATGAAATGTTTGCTCAGGGTCACAAAGCTAGTAAATATCTGAGCTGTACAGCACTCTTTTTATTTTTTTTTTTTGCCCCAGGGAAGCTGCCTCACCTGTTCCAAATGCAGGAAGTGGTCCATTTAGTAAAAGACAGTGATGAGAATGGCTTACCCTGTGCCAGACATGGTTCTCAGCTCTACCCTATTAAGTCACAGAAAATATGTGTGTGGTAGCGCTCTTCTTAACACCCCCATTTTACAGATAAGAAAACGGAGGCACAATGCACTTAATAACTTGGCAGAGCTAGCATTTAAGACTTCCTTCTCATAAGCTAATTGGCAGACAGGAACTGGCAGCTGCTGAGAAAACCTTGATCTGGGGATTTAGATGTGGTGGTTAATTAAAAACAAACAACAACAAAGCAAAACCAACTTTTTCTAGGTTAAATAGAGAGATATTTAAAAGGAAGTAGTCCTATAGTTCCCCAGAGGCAACCATTCATCAGTTTCTTGTATTTCTTTTCTTGGGAATTAAGGATTGTTTAAACCAAAGCCATGCCCATGGTATTGGTCCGAGAAGAAATAGGGAAGCAAAAGGAGTGATGAGATATTTCCCATGAGAAAAGCAGCAGGACCTGGGCAGTTGGTGGGAGATAATCTGTTTCCTCTTCTGTACTGCTAGGTATTTTTCCCTCACACATGCATTACTTATTTAAATAAACATCTATTTTTTCAGATGGTAAGAGTAAATTTCAAAATAATTAGATTAATTCATAGAACATTGATTATTTCTTTTACTTTGGATTTCTAAAAACAGCTGTATCAAGATATAATCTATGGGGGGGCAGTATAGGGGTGGGGAAGCGGGACGTACAAACTATTGGGTGTAAGATACGTTAAAGGATGTAGTGTACAACGTGGGGAAAATAGCCAATATTTTGTAATAACTGTAAATGGAGTGTAACCTCTAAAATTGTATTAAAAAAAGATATCTATATACCACGAAGTTCACTCATTTAGACTGAATAATTCAATGGTTGTTATATTTTACAGTTGGTTTGTTCAAATCCAGATCTAAACAAGGTCTACACACTGCATTTGACTATTATGCCTCTTAAATCCCTCTCCCTTCTTTCTCTTTTAACTTTTTGTTGTAAATTTTATTGTAAATGAAACATACTGAAAACCACACACAAATGACTAGCTTAGTGAATCATGATCATACACATTTTGACATCAGAGAATGCCTTCAAACTACTTATGTCACCAGATTGCTTGTTAAGCTTTAATTCTCACAGGAAAATTACAATGCTTTCTCCCACTTCCCCAATTTCTTGACTAATTTTTCTAGTGATTCAGAAAAATGTACCAAGAAATACTCAGAAGGAATTCCTACATGGAAATACTACTTTCCAGCGGGTTTTTGAATGAAGCCCAGGCATAGGGTTGCCAGATAAAATACAGGATGCCTGTACAACCCAAATTTCAGAGAAACAACAATCTTCTAGCACAACGTCCCAAACCGTGCATGGAATATACTACAGAACTATTCATTGTGTATTTGAAATTCAAACTTAACTGGGTGTCTTGGAATTTTACTTGCTTAATCTGGCAACACAACCAGGCAACCAATCAGACTACGATCCTGGAACACAGAAGAAACACACCTGGGCAGCTGGTTTCCCACTGAGCCGCAGAATCCGCTAGCCCTGGTGTTGGCACTGTCTTTAAGACTTGGATTCATCTTTGCTCAATTGTCTGCCTAATTACCTTACCCATTGTCCTGTCTCCATTTAAAACTGGGTATTTGCTCTGAACTCCAACTTAACTTGTCTGGGGCCCTTAGTACCACCTCTTTCCATTTTCTTTCTTTTAAAAATTTAATAAACGCTTTTTATAGAATAGCTTGAGATTTATAGACAAATTGCAAAGATAGTACAGAGTTCTCGTGTATCCCACACCCAAGTCCCCCTATTATTAACGTCTTACATTAATACTGTACGTTTGTCACAATTAATGAATTGATATATTATTATTAACTAGAGTTCATACTTTATTCAAACATCCTTAGTTTTCAACCTCAAGTCCTATATCTGTTCCAGGATCCCATCCAGAAATACCATGTTACATTTAGGCTTCTCTTGGCGGTGACTGTTTCTCACACTTTCCTTGTTTTTGATGACCTTAACAGTTTTGAGGAGTACTGGACAGGTGTTTTGTAGAAGGTCACTGAATTTGTCTTATGTCTTTCTTATAATTATACTGTGGTCATGGGTTTGGGGAGGAAGACCACGCAGGTGGTGTCGTTCTCCTCGCATCACACCATGGGTGTGTAATACCATCATGATTCTCACTGTGATGCTGGCCTTTATCACCTGGCTGGGCAGTAGGTGTTAGGTTTCTCCACTGTAAGGGTGCTCGCTTTCCCACCCCCTTTCCGTACTGTGCTCCTTGGAAGTCACTGTGTGCAGCTCACACTTGAAAAGTGCAGCCTTAGGCTCTGTCTCCTCGAGGGCAGAGTATCTGTGTAAATTATTCACAATTCTCTTGCCTGAGAGAATCTTTTGTCTGTGCTATGTATTTAATCATTTATTTATATCAGTATGGACTCATGAGTTTATTTTTTATTTTGTTTTTACTTTGGGTTATAATCCAATACTACTTTATTTATTTTGGTGTTCAAATCATTCCAGCTTTGGCCACTGGGCTCCCGTGTCCCTTTGACATCCCCCTTCATCGTGGTTTTTCGTTTGAGCACTTCCTTACTTTCTTCATTACAAGATGCTCTAGGCTCATCTTGTATATTTCTTGTCCCTGTCCTAGAATCAGCCGTCTCTCCAAGGAGCCCTATTTCCTTGTATTGGAGAATGGTATTAAACACCTAGATCTGAGAGCTCAAAGTGCTTATTGCTACTGAGGTGTCCTTGCTTCTCAGCCTTCTCAGCAGACAGTGCAAAGAAAAGTATCTGTATACTGATCTGTATATATACACATAACAGTAAATGTTTCTGTATGGAACCATCTGGATGTATGTTAAGCTAAATATGAGTGCAGACTGAGGTCTCCAACTTTAATGCACCACCACATGGATCATTCCAGCCCTCTCTACTTGCTGATCTACACTCTCCCACTCCAACAATGAGAGCTTTGGTTCTCACCATTGCCATCCATCTACTTAGCTGTTCAATTCAAGTAAACACATAGCCGTGTGCGCCTTTGTTTTGAGCAGGGATTCTACCCGTAGGAATTTATCCTATTGAGACATTCCCCCAAGAATATAAAGGTGCACCTGAGAGGAAGTTCATGGGTAGAATGACTCTGCCAAATCTTGGCTCCCCTTTCCATGGGAGGATTATACTTCTCTGTCATTTGAACTCAGGCAAGACCAGGTGACTTGTCTGGGCCAAAACAAAATGTGAACAGGTCACATGTGTCACTATCTGGCAGAAGCTTTAAGCCTTTGTGCGTCGTCACATTCTCTTTCCTTATGCCACACTGTCCTGCTAATTTCAGATAATGGCATCTCCATCAGCCTGGTTCCTGGAGCGAGGATGACATAGGGCAGAGCCCCAGCTGACCAAGTATGGAAATGTATCATGAGCAGGAAATAAACCTTTCTCAGATACTAAGACTTGAAATATTCATTATAGCAGCCTAACCTAGCATCCTGACTGAGTTTGTAGCACTGAAAACTGGAAATAATGCAAATATCTAGCACTAGGGGACTAAGCTAATAAATTACGGTGTTTTTCAACAATAGTCTATTAGTGCAGCCCTTGACAAAAAAAAAAAAAAAGTTCTGTCTTTATTACTGAGATGGAAAAAGTCTATATTGTTAAGTGAAAAAAAAAACGTTGTGGAGCAGTTTATTCAGTATGATCACATTGTTGTAAAAGAAATAATTTATAAGGGCTTCCCTGGTGGCACAGTGGTTGAGAGTCCGCCTGCCGATGCAGGGGACACGGGTTCATGCCCCGGTCTGGGAAGATCCCACATGCCGCGGAGTGGCTGGGCCCGTGGGTCATGGCCACTGGGCCTGCGCGTCCGGAGCCTGTGCTCCACAACGGGAGAGGCCACAGCAGTGAGAGGCCCGCATACCAAAAAAAGTAAATAAATAAAATAAAAATAATAATAATTTATAGACATATGTTAGTATGTGCATAGGAAAAAAACACTGGAGGAATATATACCAAACTGTCAGCAGCAGCTATCCACACATTTTAGATTTCTGTATTGTTTGAATTTTTACAAGTTCTGAGTCAAGATTCCCTCTGCTCTGGGCTGGATCTGTTTCATCTGTCATTTGGCATCTAGACTGGATTATGCAAACTGGCTTTCCTCTTGGATGGATTTGACAATCTCCAAGGTTAAGTCTGGAGGCAAACACGTGGACTTGTTAAGTGGGGACAGGTTAATAAATAAGGCAATTTGAGCAGGTTTCCTGGAACTTCTTCCAAGCCCATCAAAAACACAGAATGTAATTAGTACTCATCTTAATTCCCAGTGTAAACAACGGTGATTACAAACTGATGAAGACTTAGATGGTGTCTGCACCACCATTTGTCCCTTACGACTCTTGGATAATTATTTTCACAGAGCAGTTTTGTTTTTTTTTTTTTTTGCAGTACGCGGGCCTCTCACTGTTGTGGCCTCTCCCGTTGCGGAGCACAGTCTCCGGACGCACAGGCTCAGCGGCCATGGCTCACGGGCTCAGCCACCCCGCAGCATGTGGGATCCTCCCGGACCGGGGCACGAACCCGTGTCCCCTGCATCGGCAGGCGGACTCTCAACCACTGTGCCACCAGGGAAGCCCCTACAGAGCAGTTTTAACAACATGGAGGAAACAGGTTGGGAGTGAGGGGTTTGTCTCATTTGTCTTTAAATCCTCAGTACCTGGCTCTGGGTTGGCCCAGGGTAGGTATTCAATTAATGTGATTCAGAAAATATATGTTTTCAATAATAATAATAATTATTATTATTATTATTTTTTTTTTGCTGTACGCGGGCCTCTCACTGCTGTGGTCTCTCCCGTTGCGGAGCACAGGCTCTGGTCACGCAGGCTCAGCAGCCATGGCTCACGGGCCCAGCTGCTCCGCGGCATGTGGGATTTTCCCAGACTGGGGCATGAACCCGTGTCCCCTGCATCGGCAGGCGGACTCTCAACCACTGCGCCACCAGGGAAGCCCAATAATTATTTTTTAAATACTTATTTTATTAAAAAATTATCATACATTAAAATTGACTTTTTGGTGTACAGATCTATGAATTTTAACACATGTATAGATTTCTATAACCACCATCACAAACAGAATACAGAACCATTTCATCACCCCCAGAAACCCCGTTGTGCTTTTCTTTTGTAATTACATTCTCCCCCAGCCCTAACTCCTGACAAGCACTGATATGTTCTGTGTCACTACAGATTTATCTTCTCAAGAATCTCATGTAGATGTCATCTTCTATAGATGATCTTTGGAGACTGGCCTCTGTCGCTCAGTTTTTTATTACCGAATAGTGTTCTTCAATAACATTGTATTTTGAGCACCCTACTATGTACCAGGCACTGAGCTAGGTATTTGGGACAAAACAAAAGATAGGGCAGACATGGATCCTATAGGTTTAGAGCTTAGAGACATCCACAGTAGATTCATAGAATGCCAGAGTCCTAAGGGGGCTCTGAGCTAATCTAATTTCTAGATACTCGAAGTGTGGTCTGTGCACCAGGATCATCAGCCTCCCCCTGAGAACCTGTTAAAAATGCAGAACCTTGGGAATTCCCTGGTGGCACAGTGGTTTAGAATCAGCCCGCCAATCGAGGGGACACAGGCTTGAGCCCTGGTCCGGGAAGATCCCACATGCCATGGAGCAACTAAGCCCGTGTGCCACAACTACTGAGCCTGCGCTCTAGAGCCCATGAGCCACAACTACTGAGCCCATGTGCCACAACTACTGAAGCCCACGTGCCTAGAGCCTGTTCTCCGCAACAAGAGAAGCCACCGCAATGAGAAGCCCGTGCACTGCAATGAAGAGTAGCCCCCGCTCGCCGCAACTAGAGAAAGCCAGCGCGCAGCAACAAAGACCCAATGCAGCAAAAAATTAAAAAAGAAAAAAAAAGTGCAGAACCTCAGGCCCCACCCCCAAACTAACTGAATCCGTGTATACAGTAACAAGATTCTCAAGTGATTCCTCCGCAGCATTCACAGAGCGCAGAAATTCCTACATCCCTGCCCAATACCCATCTAGTCTTGGTGTGAATACCTTCAGTCACAGGGTCTTATTCTGTGCTTCAGCAGCCAGCCCCCTCCATGATGAGCAGCTCAAATTATTTGCGGTTTTTCTTAGTCTAAAGGGAAACTTGCTTTTGTATAAATTCCACACGACAGCTCTAGTTCTGACTTTTGGGTCAATCCAAAGCACACATACTCTTCTTTCATCTAATATCCCTTTGGTTATTTACAGACTTCATGTTCTTTTCTCCAGGTGAAACACCTCCAGATGCTACAATCATTCTTTATATTCATTTATTCATCCAGTTTGTATGTTTTTATCGGTACCTACTACATGCAGTTACCAAATCTGACTTATCTCAAAAAAATTTTGACAGAGTTAAAATGGGTTAACTGGATGTTAAAGTGCTGAGTATTTCTGATAAGATATAAATGAAGAAAAGTTTTAAAGGAAACATTTAATACGGACAGCTAGGACTGGAAGACAAGCCCAAGTGCCGCTTAGGTAACTACAATACACCACTTAAAGGGAGGTTGTTGCTGCCATTCAGCCCCACTATTGCATAATCTCATTTTTCAAGACAAGTCAGAAATGTGGATTTTGATGTGAATTTTCTGATTTTTAGATGTGTGCAATTATACCATCAGGGATACCAACCGCTAACAGAATCTTCTCAAGATGGCTTAGCAGAAAAAGGGTTTATGGGAAAGGTATATTAGGTGGCTCAGAAAATTAACTGCAAGGCGGGGAACTGGACTCAGGAAATGGGCAACATCCACGAGAGGCCCAGCAGCTGGGAACTCCGCCAGGTCACGTGAGGGGAGCAGGCTGGGAGAAAGCTAACATTGGCACCCCTGCCATGGGACATTGAGCAACGCCCCCCTAGACCATCAATCCCATTGCCTTTGGCATCTTCCAACTGCCCCCCACGTTCAGAATACTGGGTGTGATCTTCAACTGGCAGCACCTGGTTTGCATGTCCCAGCACCCTGGATTTCAGGGAACTGAGGGAATATCTGCCCTTTCTCATTCTTTGAAAAGGGGTAAGGATTTATTTGTGGAGTTTAAATAAGAAGAGTTGAGCACAGCAACTGTATTAGGAATGCTTTTGGCTGCAAGTTACTATGAACAGCTTAAAAGCCAAGGACACAAGAAACCAGAGACTGGGAGTCACAGAGCTGACTCAGTAATTCCTCAGTGTAATCAAGGACCAGGCTCTTTCTCTTTACACACACATCCTTCAAATACTGGCTTTTTTTGCACTTAGTCTTGTTGTCTCATGATCATAATATGGTTATCAGAGCTCAAACATCACATCTGCATTCCAGCTGTGGAATGCAGAAGAGGATGGGATAGCATCCCTAAGTGTTCCTCATGAGGGTCAACAAAAGCCCAGCAGGTCTTGACTTATAGTTCACGGGCCAAACTTTGGTCCCATGACCACATTTAGCTTCAAGGTGGGTTAGGACAGTGAGTATCTCACTTTTTTCCTTTTCTTTTTCTTAAAATTTTTTTTTTCTCACTTTCGGTAACTTTATTTTGAAATAATTTCAAACACAGCAAAGTTGCAAGAATAATATAAAGAACAACCATATATCTTTCACCCACATTCTCCAATTAACTTTTTGCCACATTTGCTTTACTATTCTCTATTTTTTGAATTATTTAAAAATAAGTTGCAAACAGCGTGCGCTTTACCTCTACGTATTTCACAGTGTGTTTCCCAAGTACAAGTTTATTCTTATCTAAAACCACAGTAGAATAATCAAAATCAGGAAATGACACATAAACACAAGTATCTGGCTTTTTTCAATCTCTGTAGTGGATATGGGCAGAGAGAAGGGAGTTGGGAAGTCATCAGGGTAACAAACCATAGCAACTAATTATTTAAAAAGTTTCCAGTGGAATTCCCTGGCGGTCCAGTGGTTAGGACTCGGTGATTTCACTGCCGTGGACCCGGGTTTGATCCCTAGTGGGGTGAACTAAGATCCCACAAACTGTGCAGGGCAGCCAAAAAAAAAAAAAGTTCCCACTATACAAAACAAACGAACTGTGTCTAAGAACCAAATCCAGCCTGAAAGGCACCAAATTGCCTTAACTGCTTTAAACTTCTGGCTGAACTATCTTCCTTTTGATTAGAATAGTAAGAATATTTGTACAGTATACATTTCCACTTTTCATGTTGATGTCATTTACTCTCTAAATGGTGTTGGAAAGAATCTGTCGGAGATAACAGGCAAGTCTGGTTAAAGAATATTATTCTCTCCAAATTTTCACTAACTAGATAAAAAATGGACATTTTTTTCTTTAATTCCCTTTTAATGTCAATTTCCTGAAAACATCCCTGAATGATATAATTATACTGCTTTAATTCTCACAATTTATAATGAAATCAGAGGATAAAAGAGGGATATTGAGAGTTCTTCCTTTTCTCCCAGCAAAATTAAATTCAAATTGTGCTGGAGAGATAGGAGGCAGGACACGTGGAGTAATATTTTTATATTATCCTTTTTAATGAAATTGAAGATAGAAAGTGTTCTTTAAAAAGTGGGTGCAACAGGGGCCTGGCCTCTGGTCTGTTTGGGGGTGTGGAAAAGCTATGCGTGACCGGCTAACGGGAGAGTCAGAGATGGGCGAGCAGTTAGGAAGGAGTGAGGGGGCTGGCAGTGAGTTTTCAAACGGGGAGAAGAAGAGATATTTTGACCATGTGCAGCCCTTTGCTCACCTAAAACTGCTCCCCCTCCTGCCATTGCTTTCATAGATCCGTGAGAGCTTCTGAGCTAAATATTTAAGCATGGAATATGAAAGAATGGGATAGAATACAGCTGGTTCCTCCACTCTGACAGGGAGGAGATCTTATCAGAAGTGTGGTCTCAGAGGTCTGGCAGACCTGAGCAGCCTTTTTGCCTACAGAGGGGTGGGTACCACAACCAGGTTCCCAGAGCGCCGAGCAGAAAAAGTGCTTCAAGAACTGGGTGCACGACAAGGGCTTAATTCCCAAAATATGCAAACAGCTCATACAACTCAACAACAAAAAACAAACAACCCAATCGAAAAGTAAGCAGAAGGCCTACATAGACATTTCTCCAAAGAAGACATACAGATGGCCAATAGGCACATGAAAAGTTGCTCAACATCACTGATTATTAGAGAAATGCAAATCAAAAGTACAATGAGGTACTACCTCACACTGGTCAGAATGGCCATCATTAAAAAGTCTACAAATAACAGGGGTTTCCCTGGTGGCGCAGTCGTTGAGAATCTGCCTGCTAATGCAGGGGACACGGGTCCGAGCCCTGGTCTGGGAGGATCCCACATGCCGCAGAGCAACTAGGCCCGTGAGCCACAACTACTGAGCCTGCGCGTCTGGAGCCGATGCTCCGCAACGAGAGGCCGCGATAGTGAGAGGCCCGCGCACCGCGATGAAGAGTGGCCCCCGCTCGCCGCAACTAGAGAAAGCCCTCGCACAGAAACGAAGACCCAACACACAAAAAATAAATTAATTAGTTAATAAACTCCTACCCCCAACATCTAAAAAAAAAAAAAGTCTACAAATAACAAATGCTGGAGAAGGTGTGGAGAAAAGGGAACCCTCCTACACTGTTGATGGGAATGTAAGTTGGTGCAGCCACGATGGAAAACAGTATGGAGGGTCCTCAGAAAACTAAAAGTAGAATTGCCATATGATCCAGCAATCCCTCCCCTGGGCATATTTTTAGACAAAAGTCTAATTTGAAAAGATACATGCACCCCTATGCTCATAGCAGCACTATTCATAATAGCCAAGACATGGAGAAAACCTAAATGTGCATCGATAGATGAATGGATAAAGATGTGGTACATATACACAATGGAATACTACTGAGCCATAAAAGACAATGAAATAATGCCCTTTGTAGCAACATGGATGGACCCAGAGATTATCATACTAAATGAAGTAAGTCAGAAAGAGAAAGACAAATACCATATGATATCACTTATATGTGGAATCTAAAATATAACTCAAATGAACTTATTTACAAAACAGAAACAGACTCATAGACACAGAAGAAACAAACTTATGGCTACCAAAGGGGAAAGGTCGGGAAAGGGATAAATTAGGAGTTTGGGATTAGCAGATACAAACTACTATGTATAAAACAGATAAACAACAAGGACCTACTGTATAGCACAGGGAACTATATTCAATATCCTATGATAAACCATAATGGAAAAGAATATTAAAAAAAGAATGTATAACAGAATCACTTTGCTGTACAGCAGAAATTAACACATTTTAAATCAACTATACTTCAAAAAAAAATAAAAAGAATTGGGATCAAAGAGTGACATGCAGCTGGCAAGAAGAAAAATTGGCTTTAATTTTGGAAGTTGGAAGTCAGGAAAGAGTCCAGAATTTATCGCCTGTGAGTGAAAGGCAGTTGAGGCAAATAGTACAGGACCAAGATCACGTAGGATGTGTGGTTGCTGGAGGCCTGTGGATGAGTTGCAGGTTGTGGGCTGATGGTGGGGTGGGAGTTGGGGAAGGGGGCTTGGCAGATTAAAGAAATGAAGGAAAGCCTCCCTCCTCCCTATTCCATTGTTTCTGCCTTCCAAGACTATTCTTATTTGTGATGACATGGGCAGAAACTTCAAGGGGATTATTGGACGAGTTAATCTCTAAAAAAGTCAAGCTGAGCATAGGCATTTGGGACCAGATGATTAAAAAAAAAGAAAAAAGAAATCTAATTTAGAGGTTAAAGAAGATGGGATTGGGGGCTCAGGTATAAAATAAAAGCATAAAAATTATAAACAAAGAAGTAAAACTGTCTCTATTTGCAGATGACATGATTATTTACATAGAAAAGCCTAAAGAATCTACAAAACAACTGCTAGAACTAATAAGTGAGTTTAACAAGGTAGCAGAATCCAAGGTCAATATACAAAATAACATAACAAGATGCCTCACGAGGGGAGGGGTCCCAGTGGCTCAACAATATCATCAAAGACGTAAGTTCAGGTAGACCCCTGAGCCCCCAATTCATAAAAACATACTTGTGAATGGAAGAATTTTTTTTTTTTTTTATCATTCAGGAATATATAAATAGCTGAAGGGTTTTTCTGGTTGAGATGAAACTCAGAAAGGGTCTGTATGCCACCCCCAGGAAATAGACACCAGTGCCCACAGAAGATAAAATCTCATAAATGACCAGCTTGGGGCCACCCAGTGGCTTCATTTCTGGAAACTGTGTGGGATATTATGGTAGATACTGTTGGTTACTTACCTGGTAACTATTTTTACTTTTTTATTCATCAGTCAAATTCTGGTTTTGTCGGATATCCTATGGCCATGAGCTTTAAGGAATACAGTGCCTCTCCCCAGCCCCACTGAACAGGGAGGGTGAATACTGAATATTTCGAGACAATCATGGTAATTCTGCTACCTTTGCCAGCAACTGGTTCGTAAATGGGCATGTGATATCGTTCTGGCTAATGAAGGAAAGCCTGGAGGGTGGGGCTCTGTGAAAATTTTCTCATCTCATAAATGTACACATTTGGATATTGTTTTGTGGGGATGTGATGTTTGGAGCTGTGTCAGTTATCTCGCAACCATGAAAATCAATGTTATATTTGGCAATGTGGAAAGCTAGAAGGAACTTAGGTCTTTGATGATACTATGGAGCCACTGGGACCCCTCCCCTCGTGAGGCATCTTGTTATGTTATTTTGTATATTGACCTTGGATTCTGCAACCTTGTTAAACTCACTTATTAGTTCTAGCAGTTGTTTTGTAGATTCTTTAGGCTTTTCTACGTAAATAATCATGTCATCTGCAAATAGAGACAGTTTTACTTTTTTATAATTTTTATGCTTTTATTTCTTTTTCTTGTGTTGGTGCAATGGCTAGAACTGCCAGTACAGTGTTGAATAGAAGTAGTGAGAATAAGCATTCTTGCCTTATTTATGATTTCGTATTGTTTATGTTTATTTATTTGGTTGTGTCGGGTCTCAGTTGCGGCAGGCAGCCTCCTTAGTTGTGGCATGCGAACTCTTAGTTGTGGCATGCATGTGGGTTCTTGTTCCCTGACCAGGGATCGAACCCAGGCCCCCTGCATTGGGGCATGGAGTCTTAACCATTGCACCACCAGGGAAGTCCCATGATTTCATATTGTTATATGAGATTATATGTTTATCGTTGTTTTAAGTCAGTTGAAATGGGTTTTCTGCAAGCTTTAATGCTTCCAGATGAAAGCACTGTAGCTGACACTATGATTAAAGAAAAGATTGATCCAAGAAGACTTGGTTATATACAGGTTAGAGTTATCAGTGATACAGTTAAAATATTAACATCCCAAGTTACTTCTAGTTGCAGATATGTTGGGTTTCATGTGAGAATTACAGCTTCTTTGCTCCTGGGAGGCCCCTGATGTTCCCAGAGATACTGAGAGCTAGAGATTGAAGGGAGGTGGCCTGATGAGGCCTAAGATTTATATCTCCCGGAGAACCAGGAGCCTGGCCACATCCCCTACAGAATCAAGAAAGTATTTTTACTGCCATGTATTACTCAGGCTCCCCAGTCTCTCAGGAAAAAGGCTGGAATTTGTTGAGCTCACTGATGCCAATTATCCAAAGAGGATGCAGTCCAGAAGCAAGAAAAGGATCAATAGGACTCAGCTGGGATTTGCCTTCTCCAAGTGGAAGGAATAAAACCTGTGATTAGCTCTGAAAATAAAACTAAACAAAATCTCACGCAATCACAGACACAGTTCTTTGCTATCTACAAGATTTTTTAAAAAATTTAAACAGTGCTAGGATTTTCCTGTGTGGACCTCAGAGTCCAGCTTTCACACTGAAACCCACCATCCCATTCAAAGCACCTGATACCCATATGTGCTCCAGTGGGGCTTTGGGAATGTCAGGTGGTGCTGCTGGGCATGTTTGATTCCTACCTGCTACCACATGAATGCTCCAGGCTCGTGGACCACTAGTGTTTCTCTGAGAAGAAACCTTGCCAAAATGTAATGATGCCAAGTAAGATGAACAGAGGGCATTTTGCCTGTAATGGCCAACTTTCAGACACCTGAGGTTTGGGGTCCTCAGTTCCAAAAGCCATGGGGCAGCTCTTAACCCGGAGAGAAAGTCCATGAGATAAGTTGCATTCTTCCAAAGTTGTTTCAGATAACTGGGTTGTTTTTTTTTTTTTTTTTTTTTGCGGTACGTGGGCCTCTCACTGTTGTGGCCTCTCCCGTCGCGGAGCACAGGCTCCGGACGTGCAGGCTCAGCGGCCATGGCTCACGGGCCCAGCCGCTCCGCGGCATGTGGGATCCTCCCGGACCAGGGCACGAACCCGCGTCCCCTGCATCGGCAGGCGGACTCTCAACCACTGCGCCACCAGGGAAGCCCCTGGGTAACTGGGTTTTAAATAAACTGGGTTTCAGCTGGTGCCTGTCATATCCTTTCCAGCCTGATGTTCTGGCAGAGGCGTGTTTAACTTCATAAATTTATGGTATATTGTGAACCACAGAGAATCATTAAGAAAACGGATTCTAAAGGGCTATTCCCATGGCTGTGAAACACGCTTGCAATGATGCTTGGAGGGGGCTGTGAACAGTTACGCCTTTTGCGGCTGGCTCTGGATCCGAAGAGAGCCGAGCTCTCCTGGGCTGCGTTTACTTACGATCCCACTGTCAGTCAGTAAGTCACATTCACCAGACCGCAGGCTGGGAAAACTTCTCTCATAGCAGAGGGAACAGTTCCACTTGTTCAAATATCACTGTATGGCCAGCAATATCCTTTGAATAAAATAATACTATAACCCAAAGATCACTCAACATCTGTCCGAAATAGTCCAGACTTTGTGACGTTGCTAGGCTGAACAAATGAATGGGTAGAATACTTTTAAAAATTGTGGTAAAATACATATAACATAAAATTTACCATTTTATACTAAATACCACTGAATTGTACACAATATCCACTCTATTACTGATTGCTTTGCTGTAATAAGACTTTGGTTAAAATGAGTCCATTTGGCAGAATCTTAATATCCATCTGCCAAAGCCAAGGTCAAGGTTGAAGTGGACATGTAGTGTTTCTGCTATCATGATTTTCTTTTTGCTATCATGATTTTAAGTAACGTTATGAGTATTTAGTTTGCAGTGGTGTCCTAAACTTTTATATATTTTAACTAATTAAAGTGTGGGCAGGACTTCCCTGGTGGTCCAGTGGTAAAGAATCCTCCTTACAATGCAGGGGACATGGGTTCGATCCCTGGTCAGGGAACTAAGATCCCACATGACGCGGGGCAATTAAGCCCGCACGGCACAAGTACTGAGCTTGCGTGCCTCAACGAGAGAGCCTGCTGCCGCAACTAGAGAGAAGCCCGAGCGCCACAATGAAGAGTCCGCGCGCCACAACGAAAAGACCCCTCATGCCTCAACGAAGACCCGACACAGCCAAAAACGATAAATTAAATAATAATAAATCTTAAAAAAAATCAAGTGTGGGTATTAATAGTATCCCCACTTTACAGATGACTGTATAGAGGACTATATAGCTTTGAACCCAGATGGGCTCTAAAGTCTGTGTACTTAACCAATAGGATTACTGCAACAATTACTGCTGTGTCACTTCTGCCACTGTCATTGATTGAGGGCTGACCATATGCCTTTATCCACACGAGGGAACATATATATACACCTCTCTAGGCCAGTTCTGAACAGTCAGCAAGGTAGGCATCATCGATGCCTTTTTTTCAGGCAAGGAAACTGAAGTTCAGGGACTTAAGTGCTCAAGGCCATAGGCAGCAGCAAAGCTGGAACTTGAACTTGGCTGCTCTGCTCTGGCTCCTCAGCCCACACTGCCTCTGTTGATGGAATTAACTAATGGAAAGTAGCACCCTGAGCCCTGCAGGAGAAGCAGGAAGATGCAGGTCAGGAAGATGGCTAGGCCTGCTTTGAAACCCAGCATCACTACTCACTTGGGGACCAATTCAAAACCAATTCCAGACAGAGAAAGATGTTGACCGACTCGCTGTTTTTTGTTTTGTTTTGTTTTTTGGATTTATTCATTTATTTTTCTTAGGAAAAAAGTGATCTTTAATACAGGGATTTCTTGTT
This sequence comes from Lagenorhynchus albirostris, assembly GCF_949774975.1. Classification (NCBI taxonomy): domain Eukaryota; kingdom Metazoa; phylum Chordata; class Mammalia; order Artiodactyla; family Delphinidae; genus Lagenorhynchus; species Lagenorhynchus albirostris. Next base: position 64,473,188 of record NC_083109.1, read on the forward strand.
TGGGAAACCTTTCCATTTTAATCATTTAATCCTAGAGAACTTGCCCCTGAAAGCTGTGTCCAATTTGTGATGCAGAGAGAATGAAAGCAAACGGGGAAGAAAAGAGCTGCCAGGAATGGATTTGTTCTTCAGGCCGTTGCTCGGTTCCTCTTGACTCACCAAAGAGAAACATGTTAGCTGTCATCTCTATTTAGGAAACTGTGCTATGCTTCTGAAACTCCTTAACCCTAGTCACAGTCTGAAATAGGAAGTCTCTTAAAGACTTTGGGAAATACCAGGATGGCTTTTTTCCCCCGACTTACTGTTTTTCCTTCTATGGGTGCTATCATCAGGGTTGGACCAAGATGTGTGGACACCTGGTCAGGCTAATGATTTGGTGTCCTATTGAGTCAGGTGGTCAGGATTAAAACTCTGGCTCCATCACCTACCAGGTTTGTGGCTTTGAGCAAGTGACTGGAACACCGTGCCTCACTTTCCCCATGTGTAAAAAGGCAATAATAAATGATGCCTACCTTGTAGAGTTGTAATGAAGATTAAATCATCTCTCCATGTAGTAGGAGTCCTGTAAGTCACTGTGAAAAATAATGACAATTTTCTCTATCTGGTTGGATTTCTAGGGATGTTTTAGCACCATCCCTGTGGTTTGGCACCAAATGTCCCGTCCCTTAATCCAGTTCAGGCCGCAGCCTGGATCCTTTCCAAGCCCAGCCACTTTGCTAATCAGGATCTTATCACATCTCAGACTGGGCTCTCCCAGACCAGGCAGGGAGCCCCTGGGTCCTGCCAGCCTGCCGCCACCGTCTGTGTGGCTCTTAGCTGGGGAGACAGAAACCAAATCCTTCCCAAAGATGCTGGGAAATTAGTTTAGCATCGTCTGCCAGTGTGCAGTGACTCAGAGACTGCCTGCCCAGCGGGGCTCCCAAGCTCTGGGGTTGGAACAAGATTGATGTTGTTGTGAATGCAAAGCAGGGCGAGAGAACTGTGGGGTTGGGAGGCAGGGAGAGGGAGGGAGAGGCAGGGACTTCTGTTTGTCTCTTGCTCCCCTTCCACGTGAGCTGAGGTTTCAGGCAGCAGGACGGCCTCAGCTGCTCACCGTGATGGAGAGGCGGTAGGGAGTAGGGGAAAGCCAGCAGCTGGTTGGACTAATGTGAGGTGGGCATCCTGACCTGGTCACTTACTGTGTGACCTTGGGCAAGTAGCTTAACTTCTCTGAGCCCCCATTTCCTTGTCGGTCAAACGGATATCATAGCGACTGGGGTTGTTGTGAGGATGAGTGAGATGATGGATGTAACGTGCTTAGCTTAGCACAGCACCTGGAACACAGTAAGTGCTCAGTAATTGTGAGCAATTAATAAGATCAGATTTACGAGCTCCCTAACCCTTCCTTTTGTTAAACATCCTCATCCCTTCAAGCCCTTCCAAACAACTCTCTGAAAGCAAACATTCACCAAAAGGTGGGGGAAGGAAAGGATTGAGGGGAGGTGTTGTGAGTGTGTGTGTGTATGCGTGTGTGTGTAAGTGTAAGAAAGAGAGACAGACAGAGAGGGGGGACACACACAAAGAAAAAAGGAGAGGGACAGACAGACATGCACACACAGAGACGTGCACATGAGCATAGAGAGGTACAAACACAGAGACAGAGAGAGAAATAGGAGAGGCAGACAGCAGGGTCTGAACCCTGGCTCTGCCGCTCACTAACTGTGTGACCAGTCTCTTAACCTCTTGGTGCCTGGCCTTGCTCACGTGTGCAATGGGGAAAGCAATAGTTCCTCCTTCATGGGATTGATGTGTAGGTTAAATGAATACAATAAAGCAGTTGGTAGAGAGACTGATAAATGCTCAATAAATTTGGCAGGTGGAATTCGAAGATGGCTCCCAAGACTGGCGCCCCCTGGTGTACACTCCCGGTACAGTCCCCTCCCCCTTGAGTGTGGGTGGGTCCTGTGAATACTTGGGACCTCATGGATTAAGTTACATTATATGGCAAAGGTGAAAGGATTTCGCAAATATAATTGGGGTCCCTAAATCTGTTGACTTTCAGTTAATCAAAAGGGAGATTATCCTGAGTGGGTCTGAATTAACCACAGGAACCCTTAGAATCTGGTTCTAGAGGTCAGAGTCAGAGGAAGGCAAGAAATTCAAGCCTCGCTGATGTTCTCCAGATGACCTTGAAGAAGCCATCTGCCATGTGTGGAGAGTGCCACGTGGCAGAGAGCAGTGGGCAGCCTCCAGGAGCTGAGGGCCTCACACCTACAGCTACAAGGAGCTCTGTCAACAACCAGTAAAGGTGGGAAGAGGACCCGAGCCTCAAATGAGACCACAGCCCAGCTGACATCTTGATTTCAGCCAGATGAGACCCAGAGCCACATGTGGACTTTTGAACCACAGAAGCTGTGAGATAACAAATTTGTTTTGGCTTAAGCCCCTACGTTCGTGGTAATTTGTCGTGCAACATAGAAAATTGTTACTCGGTTTTTTCAAATTGTGCTTAAAAATGCTGTAATAAATATGTAATAATAATATAAAATTTAAATTGTAACAAAGATAGCATGAAAGTCATTATCTATGAACTAAAACAAAAACCAAAACAAGAACCATTTATTATCTCACGTTTCTGCAGGTTAGAGAAGTCGGGCAGGCTTGGCTGGATTTACTGCTTAGAGCCTCACAAAGTTGAAATCAAGATGCCGGCCGGGCTGAGGTTTTTTCTGGAGGCCCTGGTGAAGCTCATTCAGGTGGGTTGGGTAATTCACTTCCCTGTAGCTATAGGACTGATCCCAGCCTCCTGCTGGCCATCAGCCGGGGCCACTCTCACCTCTGAGCGTCCCCTCCTTCTCCAAAACCAGTAACGGTGCATCAAATATTTCTTACACTGGGAGTCTCGCTGAGTTCTTCTTCCGCTATGAGCCAGAGAAAACTCTGCTTTTAAAGAGCTCATGTGATTAGATTAGCCCCACCTGGATAATCTCCCTTTTTAGGAACCCAGAGTCAACTTATTAGAAACCTTAATTACATCTGCAAAATCAATTTTGCTATATAACATAACATAATCATCAATGTGCTATCTTAGCAAATTCACAGATTCCACCCACATTCAAGGGGAGGAGAATGTGGGGGTCATTCTTAGAATTCTACCTACCACACTGAGACTGTGCCTGTCCTTTTCAAGTCTTGTCTTTCCCATTTTTCATTCCTTCCCGTGAGATATTCTGTATACTTTCCATAAATGTTTGCTTCTTTGTTTAAGGTAGCGATTGTTGGCCCCAAACTCTAACTCCAAACCCTAGTCCATCTCCATTTGCCAAGATTTCCATGTGTACACGTGGTAAGTCTGAGGTGAGGCCTGGAGTCTTATGACCTCAGAACCTTCTAGGTCAGTTCAGCTGGCCTTAGATGCGGTGGCTGAGAGGATCACTGAGGGAAGTCTGCTTGTGGATGGGCTAAGGGCTGTCTCACTCAGAGGGAGGAGGCCCCTGGGAGGGGTGCAGCAGTGGGGGCAGCATCTGGCCACCCATCTAGGAGACTAGACATGGTGTGTGAGCCCCTCAGACCCAGTCCAGGGCAATTTGGGAATGGCTTGGTTAAGAAACAGGAATTCGGGCTTCCCTGGGGGTGCAGTGGTTGAGAGTCCGCCTGCCGATGCAGGGTACACGGGTTCGTGCCCCGGTCTTGGAGGATCCCACATGCCGTGGAGCGGCTGGGCCCGTGAGCCGGCCGCTGAGCCTGCACGTCCGGAGCCTGTGCTCCGCAGCGGGAGAGGCCACAACAGTGAGAGGCCCGCGTACCGCAAAAAAAATAAAAAAGAAACAGGAATTTACTTCCCCAAGGTCAGACCCCAGGGTGGCTTCTACACAAACTGAGAGGCCATGAGAATCCAGTGAAACGAACTGGGACTGAATCCCGTTCAAATCGGCACAGCCTCAGGCTCTGCTTCCCCAACTAGCAGGTCTCTGCCGAGTGCCAACTCCTTCCTCAGGTGCTTTACATGCAAGAGTATAATCTTGAAGCTCCAGGGCAGGCTTTTACAGAAAGACACTTACACCCATTTTTCAGATGGGGATCCTGAGGCACAAAGCATTAAACTAGCTGCCTGTGTGAGTTCCACCCCACGGCTGGCACTGGAAGTCTGAGCAGGCTTCTCTCGAGATTTAGAGGGAGCAATAACTTTTTGGGGGGTTACACTAGAGCAGGAGTCAGCCAACTTTCTCTGTCAAAATCCAGATGAGATGCTGTTTTAGGCTTTGTGGGGCGGGTGGTCCCTGCCACAATTACTCAACTCTGATGTAGTTGAGTAGTGGGAACACAACATGTAAACCAATGGGCACGGCCATGTGCCAATACAACTTTATTTACAAAAACAGGTGCTAGGCCAGATGTGGCCTGTGGCTCATAGCTTGCTCCCTGCACTGGATGGTAATCATGAGACAGGGGGCGGAGTTAGTGACATTTTAAAACCTTTTCAGGACTTCCCTGGTGGTGCAGTGGTTAAGAATCCGCCTGCCAATGCAGGGGACACGGGTTCAAGCCCTAGTCCGGGAAGATCTCACATGCCACGGAGCAACTAAGCCTGTGCGCCACAACTACTGAGCCTGCGCTCTAGAGCCCGCAAGCCACAACTACTGAGCCCACGTGCCACAACTGCTGAAGCCCACACGCCTAGAGCCTGTGCTCTGCAACAAGAGAAGCCACCGCAATGAGAAGCCCATGCATCACAACGAAGAGTAGCCCCCGCTCGCCGCAACTAGAGAAAGCCCGCGCGCAGCAACGAAGACCCAACGCAGCCAAAAAATAATTTTTTTTTTTTTTTTTTTTTTTTGCGGTACGCGGGCCTCTCACTGTTGTGGCCTCTCCCGCTGCGGAGCACAGGCTCCGGACGCGCAGGCTCAGCGGCCATGGCTCACGGGCCCAGCTGCTCTGCGGCATGTGGGATCTTCCCGGACCGGGACACAAACCGTGTCCCCTGCATCGGCAGGCGGACTCTCAACCACTGCGCCACCAGGGAAGCCCGCAAGGACTCTTGTTGGGGCAAGATGCGGTCCTGCCCTTCTCTAAGAAGATTCTCCTGAGACTGCCGTTACTCTTCCATGTCATCAACCCTCCCCCCGAGTTTGAAATTTAAAGTCGGCTCCTCCTTGCCTTCTTGTAACAGAGATATTTTGTTTTGTTTTCAACATGACTTTCAACATTAGCTCGCTTTTGATAAAATAGCACCTCCAATTCCTTTGGGGAAGCCAGCTCTCCCCAGCTCTCAGCCTCGATTGCACAGAGCCTGATTGGCTAAAGCAATCAGGCTTGTCTTCTGGCCAGAGTGATTGGTTAAAAGTTGGCCAAGTAACCTGGTACAGCCAGTGAGGCAAGAGGAGGTGACTGCAAGGGCTTCTGGGAAAGAAAGGCCCCTCATTCTCTTGAAGGGTGTAAGATTTAGAATTACCCTGGCCGTTTTTGCTTCCCTAAGGGGAGAGACTGGAGCCTCAGGATAAAGCCAACAGCATGGAGGCAGAGCACGGACACAAATGCCTTTGGCGATATCACTTAAATTCCTGGATCAAGCTGAGCCTGAATGTAGATCCCTCTGGACTTTTCAAGTCTATGAGTAAATAAAAGCCCTTTTGTGTTTAAGGCAGTTGGGGTTGGGTTTTCTGTCACCAGCGATTAAATCAGTCTCAGTGATGCATTTGCCGACAGAATGCCCCTGAGGGTTGCCAAGGGAGTGGAGGGAGTGTCCACCTGCTCACTGGAGGTTCAATTTGAAGGTGGGACCAACGTGTTGGCAAAAGTGCAGGTGAAGAGGGGCTCTCCTACCCTGCAGGTGGAGTGTAAATTAGGGCAGACTTTTGGGAGGGCCATCTGAATATACTGTATGTATTAATCTGGGTCCTTAGAGAAGCAGGTGCCAAGATAAATTAAGTATATGCAAAGATTTTATTAGAGGAAAAGCCTGTGTGAAAGAAAACAGGAAGGGAGCCAGGGAAGGCTGGTAAAGTCGTCAGACTTGGATGCAAGTCTGACTCCCAGCGAAGCAGAGAACATGGAGGCGTCCTAGACTGTCCTGCAGTCTAAGGCGAGTCCTCTCTCTCTCTCTCTCTCTCCTCCCTCAAATTATTCTCAGGCCTGGTTGCCTGGCTTCCCAGCCCACAGCATCTCAGCAGCAACAACCTAGAAAAGATGGGGGATTCTGTGGGCTGTTAGAGACTGGCACAGTGACACCCAGATGTGATAAGAGGAGACAAAAATACCTGAACTTGATGCAGCCCACATGACCCTGAGTCATGAAGAAAAGACGAATCCCCTTGAGTATCTTCTGTTTAAGGAAGCAGGAGAATGTATAACATGGTTTAGAAAGATTTCTATCCAAAGTGGAAAAAGTAGAGATAGTTGTGATGCTTGAGGAGTGACTTTTAGTTTTCTGGAAACGTCACCTATGCAGAGCTTTTCATTTCCCAAAGCTGCCTGATAAATCAGTTAGAGCTGGAAGGGACTGTGTCTCCATTTTACAAAGGAGAAAACTGAAACTCAAGAGAGGTTAAACCACTTCCGTGAGATCACATGGTAAGTGGCAATGGTGAGATTTGAACCAATGTCTTTTTTTTTTAAGATTTATTTATTATTTATTTTTGGCTGTGTCGGGTCTTAGTTGTGCACCCAGGATCTTCATTGAGGCATGTGGGATCTTTCGTTGTGGTGCGTGCGCTGCTCTCTAGTTGTGGCCTGCGGGTTTTTCTCTTCTCTAGTTGTGGTGCGCAGGCTCTAGAGCATGTGGGCTCTGTAGTTTGCAGCACGCAGGCTCTCTAGTTGAGGCGTGCGAGCTCAGTAGTTGTGGCAAATAAGCCACCAGGGAAGTCTGAACCCCATGTCTTTCTGATTCCAGATGTGGTAACACTGAGATGTACCACCCAGATCCCCACCTTCAAGGAAGGGGGCAGAGTGGCTTCCAGCTGTCAGCTCCTACAGGGTCAGCCTCAGCTGCAGAGAGCTGCCTTAATCAAAGTCAACTCCTTGGGACTTCCCTGGTGGCGCAGTGGTTAAGAATCTGCCTGCCAATGCAGGGGATACAGGTTCGAGCGCCGGTCCGGGAAGATTCCCACATGCTGCAAAGCAACTAAGCCCGTGAGCCACAACTACTGATCCTGTGCTCTAGAGCCCGCAAGCCACAACTACTGAGCCTGCGCTCTAGAGCCCGCGAGCCACAACTACTGAGCCTGCATGCTGCAACTACTGAAGCCAGCTCAACTACTGAGCCCATGAGCCGCAACTACTGAAGCCCGCGCACTCTAGGGCCCGAGTGCCACAACTACCGAGCCTGCGTGCCTAGAGCCCGTGCTCTGCAACAAGAGAAGCCGCTGCAATGAGAAGCCCATGCACGGCAACAAATAGACCCTGCTCACCACAACTAGAGAAAGCCCATGCAGCAATGAAGACCCAACACAGCCAAAAAAAAAGAAAAAAAGAAAGAAAAGTCAACTCCTTTCCAGGGGAGCCCACATCAGTGACTGAGTGGAGTATGCGGCTAAAGGCCTGGCCATTTCAGTCCTATGTGGTCCACTCTGATCGCCTCTATTTGCCCCAGATCTCCCTGCCAGGTGGACCAATAATTTGTCAGGCTGCATCTCAATTCTGCTTCTTCCTCTGCCTTCCCTTCACAGGTACTTATCCCTAATAAACATCAGAACCCAGTCGGGAGCAGTGGAGGGAGCAAGTGACAAGATGGGGCTTAGAAGCTGGATCGCTTACCTTCCAACTGGCGATCAGTGGTGGTGTGCAGAACAGACAGCCCCTGGCACGAGGTAGTCTTCAACTGTTCAAACTTCCATGGAGTGAACTGGGAGGGTTTACGGGAAGGGGATGCACTAGGAGGAGTGAGGTAGCAGGCAGTTGATGAGCAGAGAAGAGCACCTATAAGCATAACTAGACTGTGGCTGTTGCTAAGACTTTGATGTTCTACAGAAAGATAATAAACAGCCGAGGGGCTTCCCTGGTGGCGCAGTGGTTAAGAATCCGCCTGCTAATGCAGGGGACATGGGTTCAATCCCTGGTCCAGGAAGATCCCACATGCCGTGGAGCAACTAAAGTCCGTGTGCCACAACTACTGAGCCCGCGAGCCACAACTACTGAAGCCTGTGTGCCTAGAGCCCGTGCTCCACAACGAGAAGCCACTGCATTGAGAAGCCCGCACACCACAACGAAGGGTAGCCCCCGCTCACCGCAGCTATAGAAAGCCAGTGGGCAGCAACGAAGACCCAACACAGCCCCCCCCCAAAAAAATATATATGATAATAATAATAAAATAAACAGCCGAGGACAAGTAACAGGTTCTTGCTCCAAGAGTGAAAGCCAAAGAGTCTCTTTGGTTGCAGACAAAGAAGTTCTCATCTCTTGTGGCAGGAGGGCAGATCAAGCCTGGGACTCAGAGTGTCCGAACTTCAAAGGGAGTTGAGCTCTCAACCAAGGCAGCGTGTTATGCTACCGTCAAGGCCCTGGTTGGGATCCTGACGATGGGATGGGGTCATCTGGGTGGTGCCCCCAAAGATGTTTCCACTTTGGGGGCCATTGTGAGTAATGCTACTATGACCATTCATATCTGAATACCTGTTTTCAGTTCTCTTGGGTGTATACCCAGAATTGGAATTGCTGGGACCATATGGTATTTCTGTGTTTCACTTTTTGAGTACCAAACTGGTTTCCAGAATGGCTTTACCATTTGACATTCCCACCGGCAATGTACGAGTTTGGTGGTATTTTCCTTTTCCTTAGGGAACCACCTTCCTCCTTGGGCCGATGTGGTTCGGGTGATGTTGACCCCACCCCTCCTGCCCAGCCATGTGCATCTAAGCAGGGTCTAGCCGACCAGCACATGCCAAAGAGACTGCTTCAAGAATGGGCATGTGCCCTGAGCCAGGCCAGTGAGATTCAACTCAATCTAGAACAAGCCCTGGACTGTTACTACTTGGACCAATAAATGCACCATCCTTTATTTATAAAGCCAGCTGAGTCGGTTTTCCTGTCACTCGTCACCAAGTGATCACTCTGTATCTTAAGATTTGCTTGTATAAAATCTCTGTCTGGGAGATTTGTCTCCTCTGTGCGTTTTACATTTATTGAGTGTCGACTTTACATTAGGTACATCTACAAGTCGATGCTGGTGTTGGGCTTGCTCCGAGAGGGCGAGACTGGATCAGTGAATGGTCAGAGCTGCGATCTTGCAGACAAAGGGGAACTTTCGGCTGCAGGTGTTATCATTCCATGACCTCAGAGCTGTGACGGGAAAAAGCAGAGACTCTGCGTGAAGGTCCATCCATCACAGTAAAAGTCACCCCGCCATCCCACCAGAGTAAAAGTCCTCTCCCGTAGGCCTGGTGTCTCCACTGGCATTCCTTTCTCGCAGATGCTTAATGAGGCTGCTGTCCAGCCTTACTCTCTCATAAGGCTAGTGTTGACTTGTCACTGTGGAGGAACAGGGCAAGCGTCACCCAGAGGCTTGGCCCAGCTCTGGCTCCCAGGATAGCAAGTCGCTGTGCCATGCCTCCCTCCCGTAATCAGAAAAAGAAAAAGGAGCGAAGTAGGAATGGCAGCAGTTCAGCACTTGCATCTGGAGTAGATATAGGTTTGAAACCCAGCTCCATATCTGCTTGCTGGACAAACTTGAATAAATCACTTAACTTCTCTGAGTCTTGATTTCTTCATCTGCAAAATGGAAATATTAATAATTTTTACTTCTTAAGGTTGGTGTGAGCAGTGACGTTGTTGTTCACGATGATGGTGGTGATTGCTGATACCACATGCAAACCATTGCAGTCACTTTATGTCTCGTATCTTCTTTTTCCTTCACATCAACCCTGTGAGTTGTGTCATTAGCCCCATTTTGCAGATGAAGAATCTGAGGCACCAAGAGGTTAAGGCACTTACTTTGGGCTACACAGTTCATAAGTGGTTGAGCTGGGGTTCAGACAAGGACATTCAGCTCCAGAGTCCATGCTCTTACCACTGTGCTGTATCAACTATATCTCCTTCAATGCTCAGAACAGCCCTGTGGGTAGCAACGATTATTAAACCCCTTTTACAGAAGAGAAAAGGGAATCTCAGAGAGAATAAGTAATTGCCTGCAAGGGCACAGAACTAGAAAGCAACAGGGCCAGTACTTGTACCCATCTGGGTACTCTTTTCACTACTACACCTGGGCGCTCCTCCAGGCATCCCTTCGTTCTAATGTCCAGGAGCACGAGCCACCTCTGGTGCATTGGTGAGATGACATAAAAGCACCATCCTTTGGTCTCTATACAAGTTTCTTTTTTTCATGCTTCTATCTCTAATGTCTTTTCATCCAAATCACAGTTTGCACGTCAACAACGCACCATTAAACATTGTTTAAACCGGGCATATACCCTGAGAAAACCATAATTCAAAAAGAGTCATGTACCAAGATGTTCACTGCAGCTCTATTTACAATAGCCCAGAGATGGAAACAACCTAAGTGTCCATCATCGGATGAATGGATAAAGAAGATGTGGCACATGTATACAATGGAATATTACTCAGCCATAAAAAGAAACGAAATTGAGCTATTTGTAATGAGGTGGATAGACCTAGAGTCTGTCATACAGAGTGAAGTAAGTCAGAAAGAGAAAGACAAATACTGTATGCTAACACATATATATGGAATTTAAAAAAAAAAAACAAGTTTCTGAAGAACCTAGGGGCAGGACAGGAATAAAGATGCAGACGTAGAGAATGGACTTGAGGACACCGGGAGGGGAAGGGTAAGCTGGGACGAAGTGAGAGAGTGGCATGGCCATATGTACACTACCAAATGTAAACCAGATAGCTAGTGGGAAGCAGCTGCATAGCACAGGGAGATCAGCTCGGTGCTTTGTGACCACCTAGAGGGGTGGGATAGGGAGGGTGGGAGGGAGGGAGACACAAGAGGGAAGAGATATGGGAACATATGTATATGTATAACTGATTCACTTTGTTATAAAGCAGAAACTAACACACCATTGTAAAGCAATTATACTCCAATAAAGATGTTAAAAAAAAAGCTAAAAAAGAAAGAGAGAAAAACAAGAAAAAAACAAACAAAAAATGCATCCACCATAGGGAACTGCCACGCCCCTAACACCCCACCCCCACCCCCCAGTGACCTCTGGTCACTCTCCAAGGTGTTGAATAATTCACAGTTTCCTGGCTACCCCTGGCACCTCCCCAGCACCCCTGCAAGAGCCCTGGTCTCGAGGGCACCCACCGCTGGTGGGTCGGTACCATATTTGCACGCAATCCTCCTCTTCTGGGTCTGCGTGGATGCCATCGTCCGGCTGGCTCCCATCCCAGTAGCTATAGTCATAGGATGAGCCGTCTGTCCATTCAAACTGCCCTTCCTGGGGGGTTGCACCCAGAGGAAAGGAAGCAAGCCAAGGAGAGAAAGGTCAGGCATTTGAGCCAGCTCCAGCTTGGGGTAACATTCTAATACCTCCATATCTAACAGTGCAGAAGCCCTCACTTTTATCTGATATACTATTATTAACCACCATTACTGAAACTGAGCAGGACCCCACAGGGCCCTCCCAGGTACAAAAGCCCCTCCATGTCCCCGCCTCTTGTTTGCAGAAAAGCTATAGTCTCCCAGACCTTCCCTGAGTCACAAAAAAAGCAGGCTCAAACAGCTAATGATTAGGACACTAGAGTCACAGAATCTTTAGCTCCTTCCTGAAAGATACAGATCACAGTGTCCTATGTACATTCCTGAGTAGTTTTGCAGATATTATGACTGCTGCCAGAGGGAAAAAGCTAACTGCCTGATGACCAGACTGTAGCCATGACGTAAGCTGCTCCGTCTTCAGCAGTACTGAATCTATGGCTAGCTCAGGGCCAAGAACTGGCCTCAAGGAAGTGAGAACAAACTGATCCTGGAGTTGAAGATTATGCTTAAAACAATCAAGATGATGCTGATCCAACCACCGCATGACCAGTTTCGAGGTGACTGTCGGAGCTGGCTGTGCTGTTCTGCTCGTAGCCCCCCTGCCTGTGCACCCCTGAAACTCCCCTTTAAAACCTTTGTCTCCTAACCAGCAACCGGGAGATGGTTTGGGGGATGCGAGTCCGTCATCTCCCCAGGTTGCCGGCTTCTGGAATAAAGCATCTTTCTTGTTCTACCAACCCTGTCTCTCGAGCATTGTCTTTTGAGCAATGAGCAGCCAACCTGGAGTGTGGTTCTGGCTCTGGCTGGTAACATTACAAGCCGCCGTTTGTTGAGGGCTTATTACGTACCATGCCAGGTGTGCTTTACTCATTTTATCCTCACCATCCTGCAAAGCAGGCGTTGTATCTCCATTTTACAGACGAGAAAACTGAGGCTCAGATTAGTCTACCCAAATTCACACAGTTAATAAAGCATTAGTGCTAGGATTCAAACCCGGGTCTATCTGACTCCAGCACTCGAGACCCTAACTACCATATTAAAAAGAAAATGTTTTTTACCAGTGGGTGCGAGTCACCCTTCATCTCTTTTCTTTCTGTCCAAATAGTGTGTATTTTTCTTGCCTGCTGTGGAACTAGTCTGTCCAATTACAAGAAAAGTCTTGCTGGGAATTTGACAGGTGTTGCAATAAATGTGCAAATTAAAAAAAAAAAAAAAAAAGAAAAAACCTAGGGCTTCTCTGGTGGCGCAGTGGTTGGGAGTCTGCCTGCCGATGCAGGGGACGCAGGTTCGTGCCCCGGTCCGGGAAGATCCCACATGCCGCGGAGCGGCTGGGCCCGTGAGCCATGGCCAATGAGCCTGCGCGTCCGGAGCCTGTGCTCCGCAACGGGAGAGGCCACAACAGTGAGAGGCCCGCATACCACAAAAAAAAAAAAAAAAGAAATGTGCAAATTAACTATGGAAAGAACTACTTCTTTGCAATGTCCTGGAACAAAAGTCATTTCTCCATTTATTCAAGTTTTTAGAGAAGTGTCTCCCAAAGCACTGATGATTTTGGAGGCCATGTCATGTAATGGACTGCATGCTCCTTCTGGGAGAGACTAGAGCCTGGGATTCCAGCTCCGTCTACTTCCTAGCTCTGCAATCTGGACAAGTTACTTAACTTCTCTGAGCCTCAGTTTCCACAACTATAAAATAGAGCTAATATTTCCCTCAGAGAAGTATTGAGAGAAGTGAATGAATTAAAAGCATTAAGAGACTTAGCTAGTGCCTGGCATGCGGTGCCTAGGCTTGAAAACTATAAAAAGAAGTCCTGGGCTTCCCTGGTGGCGCAGTGGTTGAGAGTCCGCCTGCCGATGCAGGGGACGAGGGTTCGTGCCCTGGTCCAGGAAGACCCCACATGCCGCGGAGCGGCTGGGCCCGTGAGCCATGGCCGTTGAGCCTGCGTGTCTGGAGCCTGTGCTCCGCGGCGGGGGAGGCCACAGCAGTGAGAGGCCCGCGTACCGCAAAAAAGAAAACAAACAAACAAACAAAAACAAGTCCTTTTACTGTATCATTTGTTATTATTATTCTTAGGTCTTGTTATACAAGTTCCTTAACTCTAAGTTAAGGAACTCATAAGCCAATTTTAAAGTTACTATTATAATGGGACATTTTGGTTTTTTCATGTTACAACTTCTATACAAGTTTTTGGCAGATGAATTCTATTGATTTTTAAAAGTATCTATACTGAGTCTGGCCACTATCGATACTTCTGCTACTTTTTTTTTTTTTAATATTTGTTTATTTGGCTGCACCAGGTCTTAGTTGTGGCACGCGGGATCTTCACTGCGGCATGCAGGATCTTTAGTTGTGGCATGCAGAATCTTTTAGCTGTGGCATGCAGGCTTTTAGTTGCAGCATACATGCGGGATCTAGTTCCCTGACCAGGGATCAAAACCCAGGCCCCCTGCATTGGGAGCGCGGAGTCTTAGCCAATGGACCACCAGGGAAGTCCCACTTCTGCTACTTTGACAGCAACTTCAACCACCCTTAATGAGCTCTCACAGTGTGCTGAGCACAGGCTAAGCCCTTTACATACCTTGGCCCATTTACTTTTTACAACCAGGCACTATTATTGTCATCCCATTTTACAGCTGAGGAAACTGAAGCTCAGAGATGCAAAAAAAAAAAAAAAAGTCCCAGTCACCTACCATCCAGTACGTGGCAGAACAGGAGCTGGAACTGGAGCCCTATCTGGGGCAGGGCTGGAGGCATCCATGCAGGAGAGACGCTCAGGATACAACTTGTCCATGGAAAGTGTGGAGACCAAATCTCCAGGTGGAGTGTGCCGTGATATTGCCAGGTATGAGATCTGGCCCAAGCCAGCCTCTTTGGCCTTATTCTCCACCGTTATTCCACTCACCCCTGCGCCACCCTGCATCCCAGGCACACTAGTCTTTAATGTCCTTGAGTGTGCCGTGATCTCTCCCACCTCAGGACCTTGGCCCATGCTGTGCCCTGTACCTGGAATGCTCTTCCTCTGGCTGGTTCCTATTTATCCACTAGACGTTAGCTTAAATATCTCTGACCCAGGGAGGCTGTAGCAGCTGTAGACGTGCACTGCTCAGAGCTCCTTCAGGAGGACCAGCGGAGGGAGCATGGCTGACTGAAAGCCCCTCGGACCCAGCACTGTATTCACAGTGAGACTGTGCTTCCTCCATGCTGTTCCCAGTTAGTGACTTAGCATGTCAGGGGTATTAGTGCTGGCTTCCTCCTGCCCAAGGTGGGACTCCTGGAATGGGCATCCTTTGCCTGGGGACACCCCACTGGCTTAGCTAAGACTTTCCAGGGTGAGCTGTGATCTAAGGCTCTCCCCGCTCAGCCGTTCCCTCCCCCTCTTCTTTCACAGGGCTCAGACCCACATCATGGCCTGAAGGTCTTCCCTGCCTCTTCAACCCTCCCGTCTTTTTTCCTTCGCCAATGTTTTCCCTCAAAAGCCTCTTACCCATGCAATCACGTTTTTGTGTCTGCTTTTTGGAGAACCCAAACCTAAACAGAGGCCGTCCCTGGCCATCCAATATGTTCCCATAATACCCTCTTTCACAACAATTATCATATTCTAACTGGGGCATCCTCGTGTCTGATCTTTCTGTGTGCTGGGCACATAGCAGTGACCTGGAACCCAGGTTCCATGTGAAAGGCTGGTTAAATCAAAATGGAATCTTGGCTGGAACTTCCAAAAGGGCTTGACGGTCAGCACTTCCTCACCTGCCTGTGATCGTGAAGCCCTGTCCAGATGTCAGCTGGGATCCCAGGAACACAGCTGTTCACGAGGTCATACACAAAGACATTCTCCTCCCAGCTGCGAAGGTAAGAAACCCGGTAGCCTGTTACTCATCGCCTCTTGCCATAGGATTGAGTTGAAAATGGACAGAAGTCTTCGTTAGCCCTCCCAGACCAAAGTAAATAGAGGATGTGATGCGGTCCTGCTTTCTCTTTTTCCTTTTTAAACTAAGGCACGCATGTGGGCTGTCCTCTCAGGGGCATCTCTGGATTTGGTCCAAAGCAGGACTCAGCACACACTGTTACTCATCCTAGAAACGTAAGAACACTAGCAAACAAGGTGGATTACATTGAAGACACAAAGAAAGGAGCTGACTTTGCATTGTACACATCAAATAACGAAAATCTCCACTGGATGTTTCTGGTCTTTCTCAAAAGCCCTCCTTACGGCGCCAGTCCTTACACAGCCTCCTCTCTCCTAATCCTTTCTCACAGAACATCTTCAAAATCTTTTGTTTTGCTGGAAAATTCAGCTCGAGGCCTGAACCTGCATAGACGACTCAGCAAAACCAAATCCTGCAATTATCAGTCCACCCTCTTCAGCAGGTATCTTAGGCCATTCAGGCTGCTACAACAAAATACCCCATACTGGGTAGCTTATGAACTACAGGAATTTATTTCTCACAGTTCTGGAGGCTGGGAAGTGAAAAATCAGGGTACCAGCATGGTCAGGTGAGGGCCCCTCCTGGGTGCAGACTTCTGCTGTGCCCCCATATGGCAGAAGGGGGCAGGGGAGCTCTGTGGGGCCTCTTTTATAAGGGCACTAACCTTATTCATCAGGGCTTCACCCTCAGAACTTAAGCATTTCCCCAAGGCCCCATCTCCTAATACCATCACATTGGGCATTAGGATTTCAACATATGAATCTTGGGGGGCACACAAACATTCAAACCATAGCAGAAGGCATTGCTGTCTTCTTGGGGGATTCTCACCTCCTATTTTAAAGAGCTTATAAAGTAATTCACCCAACAAAAGAAATTGATGGAGGACCCTGGAGGCAGTCTGCTGCCAAAAACAACAGAGAAATAGGGATGGATGAATGGATAGATAGACAGACAGATAGATAGGAACACAGTGATTTTTTTCTTCAGGTCATTAAAATGTTTCTTGAGCACTGATTTCATGCCAGGTACTATGCCGAATGTTTTATATACATGAACTCATTTCATCCTCACATCAAGCAGGCACAGCGGCAGATGCTACAGGTTACCTGCCTCACGGTCATTCCTAATCCTTTTGCCCGTTGCCTACAACCAAATTTAGGAAGGCCAGATTTCACTTTCTCAGCCTCCTTTGCAGCTAACATTGGCCATCTGACCAAGTTCAGCCAATTAGATATATGGGGGAATTGGTAGAGGACGTCTTGGGAACATTCTCCTCCCCTATAAATGGAGAGTGGTGTGTGGAAAAGGTCCCAGTTTCCACCACTGCCTCCCTTCCTGGGGTTGTAGCTGTGTGTGGACATGATACTTGGAGCTGCTGCATTGGAGGCCCTGGAGGGGGGGCCAAGGTAACCACTCACCTAGTGCCCCAATATCCATGAACCTGGGGAGTGTCATTTGCAGAGATGAGAAGGGTGGGCAAGGGATGTGACAGAAAACGAACAACTAACAGGCACAGTTCACTCAAGCAGCTCACAGACTCAGAGGGACAGATCCCACTGGACAAGGGATTCCACATTTTTGGCTTCCACATGACACTAAAAGGTGAACATTGGTGTGTTGAAGAAGTCATTACGTAGTAATAATCAGCCCCAGACCTAACAAACACCTAACCAATAACTCACTTCAAAACAGGACTATGGGGCTTCCCTGGTGGCGCAGTGGTTGAGAGTCCGCCTGCCAATGCAGGGGACACGGGTTCGTGCCCCGGTCCAGGAAGATCCCACATGCCATGGAGCGGCTGGGCCCGTGAGCCATGGCCGCTGAGCCTGCGCGTCCGGAGCCTGTGCTCCGCAACGGGAGAGGCCACAACAGTGAGAGGCCCGCGTACCGCAAACAAAACAAAACAAAACAAAACAAAAAACAGGACTATGTTGAGGTACGCTTTACGTTACAACGGTGTATATCTGCTCCCACTGGCGTCTTCTAAATCTGGGGTCTCCAACCCCCGGGCCGTGGACCAGTAGCAGTCCGCTGCCTGTTAGGAACCGGGCTGCACAGCAGGAGGTGAGCGGCGGGCCAGCGAGCAAAGCTTCATCTGCCGCTTCCCATCGCCCGCATTACCGCCCGAACCATCACCCCCGCAACCCCCGCCCTGGTCCGCGGAAAAATCATCTTCCACGAAACTGGTCCCTGGTGCCAAAAAGGTTGGAGACACTGTTCTAAATGACCGCTCTCTACAGGCTGCCACCTTGTCTAGAACACCCACCAATAGATTTCCTTTTGCTTGAGACGCTGGTGGCAAGTCAAAGCACACAGAGCTAACTCTCCTTAATTTTGTGTTTGTGGAAGACATTCTTAATCCATCCCAGAAGCACCCAGAATTCTGGCTCTCAGAATCCTTCTCAACGCAGTGCTCTAGGCAGTCACATGCCGGGCATTGTTAAACAAATATTGTTATGAACTGAATGCTAGTCCCCTGCCCCCACAATTCATATGTCGAAATCCTAACCCCTAATGTGATGGTGTTAGGAGGTGGGGGCCCTTGGGGGTGATTAGTTCATGAAAGTGGAGCCCTGTGAATGGGACTAACGCCCTTATAAAAGAGGCCCCAGAGAGATCCCTTGCCGCTTCTGCCATGTGAGGACTCAGCACGAAGATGACCATCTGTAAGCCAGGGAGTGAGCCCTCACCAGAACCTGACCGTGACGGAGCCCTGATCTTGGACTCCAGCCTCTAGAACGGTGAGAAATGGATTTCTATTGTCTATCAGCCGCCCGGTCTGTGATATTTTTGTTATAGCAGCCTAAATGGACGAAGACAGATGTTATTAGAGGCAATGGAAAGGAAACAGGGTGGGTGAGTCAAGGCTTACTTGCCCTCCGAAAGATGATCTGACGTGCGCACGCTAAGTAAGCACTGACCTCTTGAGACACTCGTAATTATAATTAATAAAAAGAATAACAGCTCCCACCACGGAGCATTGAGTTACCCGAGCACTTGTGTAAGAACTTCAGATCCATTTTTATCTCCTCTAAAGCCCCTCAACCTTAAAGTCAGTGTGACTACTTCTATTTCCCAGCTGAGGACTCAGGCTCAGAGAGTTTATGGGACTTGGGCGAGGTCGCCCAGGTGGGAAGCGGTGGAGTGGGGACTAGCTTAGGGCTGACTGACTCTAATGCCCTCAATCAATGCACATAACATTGCACAGGTTTCTTCCTTTAGAACATCTGCTGCCCCCATTCCCTAAGCTTCCCAAGCCTTCAAGATCTTGATCCAGCACTAGTTCTTCCAGGAAACCTTCCATGAGCACCCTCTATCCAATTCTTGCCCACCTGTAGCACAAAGTTTCCATGCTCCCCAGGGCAGGCTGGTTGGTTTAGTTTTCTATTTCTGATGGGCGGGTCTCCCCAAAGAGAGAGACCAACACGGACCCACACGACACCTTTTTTCTATTTGACATCTTATCTCACACCATCACCAGGCTCTACTCAGTGCCAATGTTCCAAGACAGTGTGTTCTGTCTAATATCAGAGTGGTAGATTTCTGGGGACAAAGTGCTCTCCAGTCCAATGGGTCTTTGCCATTGGTCCTACTCAGTGAGGCACTGGCATCCCCAAGTGCCCCTCATGCGCAATTTGGGGTGTCCTACAGCAACTGCTGAACATGCATGGTGAGCGGTCATCTGGGGGAGTGGCTGCCCAGCCATTTTAGCACTAGTGCCATCTTTGTTCAGCAGCACCTGCTCAGGAAACTATTTCAATAGTTTATTGCATTTTCCCCATATCTGTTCAAAATAACTGGGACATAGAAAGGCCCAAGGTGCTACTGCAAGTAGTAAGCAGAGATCAAATGAACTTAATTCAATTCAACTGTCACTTGAAGCAAAGATGGAAATTATTAGGTAAGCTGAAAGTATGAAAACCTTACACTTTTATCAGTTGCTGGATGAACATAAGTTGATAGCGTGCTTAATTATGAAGGAAAAGAACAAAATTACAAAGCATGAAAAAATGCCAGAATTAGAAAATTGGATTGTGTCTCAAAGACAAGATGTAATTAGAGATTTTATAATATTGTCTGGCTTTATGGGAACTGAACTTATAACAGATGAATGCGTTGTGCAAATTCAACTTTTCTACATGTTTTTGGGAAAGTATTCTATTATATACCAAAGTGGAAAACTACCTGTATACGAGAGGAAATGCTGGTATAACATTTGGGAAACATTAGTATAAGAGAGAAAAAGAGGGATATCAGGACTTGAGAAGAGAGGAAGGAGGTAAGTTTAGGCAGAAAGGAACGGGATCTGGGTCAGGGGCTGTTGGAAAACCCCTGAATTTGCCTGGAATCCTTTCTAATGCCTATTAAACCAAGGGATAGATTACAAGCACCATGAGGCAGGCTGAGCCGTCCTTCCTGCGGACTGGCCAAAGGGAAATCTTCATTTGGAATCACTTTTAAATTTACTGTTTATTACATATATTTCATTTTCCTCTATAGGCTGGTTATTTTTGAGAACTTATTTTATCCATCTCTATAAATGCCAGTCACGTGCTGTGCTCTGTATCACAGGGGATTTGACCCCCGAAGATCGCCTTTCCCAGGCTTCCATGTCAGCTGCCCTCCATGTGACGGGAGGCACTGATGGGAAGGATGGGAGGGAGAGAGAAGCCAGGGTATATCTTTCCCTCTCTGCCTGGGGAGGTGCTGGCAGGGGCTGCCTGCCTTCTGTGGCTCTAGCTCCCATAGGACTGGCCCGCCCTCCAGTTAGGGGTGGAGTTGGCTTCCTGCTAGTGTTAATCTCTAGATACACTACTGCTTCTTTAAGTTCTCAGAGTCCATCACTTGTGTATGTATGAAATTCTCTCTGTGTTAAATGTTTGTAGTGCTTCCTGTTTTCCTGGTCAGACCCTGACTACCTCACTATATTCTTCAGCACCACCAAGGATGCAGTAGGTGCTCAATAAATCTGCTGGATGAGTTGATGCAAGGATTCAAGACTTCTCTGGAAACTAAGATTGAGGACCCCTTCCCCACTCTTAACAAAACTCAGTGACTGTAAAGCATAAAGAAGCAACCGTCATTGTAACTTCAAGTCTCTGAGATTCTTGAAAAATGAGGTAAGATTGTAAATGTGTAGTTTAGTGGCAATGGAACACATCACAGCTGGCTTCAAAGAACCCATGAATCAGCAAGGAAGACAGATGTGAAAAGAAGTCACTAAAGTGATGAAGAAAGTGCTCCTGAGAGGTGGGTGGTGGGTGCAGTCAGGTGCCATTGAGTCAGGGGCGACTTCGGTGGAAAGATGGCAGAACTGAGTCTGGAAGGTTAAGGAAGTGTCTCCCTGGAGGAAAAGATAGGGGTGGGAATTCCCAGTGGAGGGAACAGAATGTGCAAAGTATGCAGGCGTAAATGGGCTGGACCACTTTGGAGAACTTCGAGATGGTGAGCACGGCTGGGGCTTAGGAGGCATGGAGGAACACTGAAGGAGGGTTTGGTGGGTGGGCTATGGAACCCAACTGCTCAGGTTCAAATCCCAGCTCCACCACTTTATAGCAAGTTACCTTCTTTGAGCCTCAGGTTCCGTATCTGTGAAATGAGGATACTTACCTCATATGGTTTGCGGGAACTTGATGCTTATAAACTCTTAGCAAATAAATATCAGTTATTATGTCCTATGTTATGTTCTTTACATACATATTATGTGAGTTATATCATAGGGTCAAACCCCCTGCGATACAGAACAGGGCACAGCACAAGATCGGCACTTATAAAAATGGACCTTCCAGCTGCTGTTTGCTACCCTTGCTGAATGCTTTGTCCTCTACTGCCAAGGCCAGTTTCAATGAGAAATTGGGCTGAATAAAAGCTGCAATTACCAAAGAGAAACACCAGTGGGACACACCATTCCCCACACCCCTTTCCAGAGGGGGTGTTTGGTTGGGCTACAGAGGACAGAGGAGTCCACTCACCTGTGGATGGAGGCCAGTTTGGCGGACTTCCTGCCGATGGAGAACTCAGAGCAGTAGAAGTCAGCCTCAGCCCAGGTCTTATTGAGAGGGAAAAATCTATAGCAGTGGCCTTTGAACTCCATCCAGAACAGTGGGCACAGGGAAGCCTGGGGCAGCTCTGGCATGGCTGGGGGCAGAGAGAATACGGATTGGGAAGAAGCTTGTCCGTGCAAACGTTGATGCTATGACATCTTTTTAAGAATGAAAGTAAAAAGTGTCGCCTTATGATTAACGCATACCTAAAGTTTACAAAATAATAAAAGTAATATGTGCTCATTATAGAATCCTTGGAAAACGTTACTACATTAGAGTGTTTTTCTTCTTGTCATGTTGAATGCAAAGATTTTTTTTAAAAATGCAATTGTGATTTTATTGACCATACACCCCTGTCAGTATTCTGATTTCTAAAAATTAGGAGTATAAGCATTTCCCCTCATGTCATTATAAATTTTTGTAAACGTTGTTTCAAATAGCTCTTTAATATTCCCTAGTGGCCCCACTAGAGTTTATTTAATCATTCCCCAATTTTGGGATAATTAGATTGTTTTCTCTTTTTAAAAAACAATTAGAAATAACCCTGAGATGAAAAGCCTTGCGCATAAAGCTTTTGCAGCATTTCTGATGATTTTCTGGGGATAGATTTTTAAGGCTTTGAAACAATTTGCTAAATTACCTCCTGAAAGCAATTTATACTCCCACGGTGATGTCTGAGAGTGCCCATCTCACAGCGCCCTTGCCTGCGCTGAGTGTTACCACTTTAATGGCAATCTTTGCAAATTTTATAAGCAAAAAAATGGCATCTTATTTCAATCTGCACTTCTGGGCTGTCTGGCCAAGGTGTATATTTCCCTACTGTAGGCAAGACTACTTATATCTTTAGCCTGTGGAACTACTGGGGTTCAGGATGTGTTCTTAATTCTGAAAAGGGACAAACAAAAACCCCATGTTTGAGACACTAAAGTTCTCCAAAGTCTCAGCCCCTCTGGAGACCTCTTAGCATATACTTTTTTTGGAAACCACGATTGAAGATGACTGACTGGGGGAGAAAGGCATGCTGAGAACCTGCCTGGAACTCAGCTGGGTGGCTCATCTGTGAGAGCAGGCACCGGGCAGTGGTGAACTTGTTAGACTGGGATCCAGAAGCCCGGGTCCCAGCTCCAGCTCTGCGCCTGACATGCCATGTGATGCTGGTACATTCCTTCCCTTCTCAGCTGTCCGACTAGAAGATCTTTGGGGTCCCTTTTGTGATGCCCAGGGGTGTGAAATCTTGCCTTCAAAGCCACTGTAATAGCTGGCTGGGCTCATGAATAAGGAAGTAGTGGACCACCTTTACTGAGCATTTATGATGTGTCAAGCACGTAGAGGGAAACTGAGACTTAGACAGGTTAAGTGACTTGCCCAAGATCATCCTGCTGGTAGTAGGCAGAGTAGGGATTTGAACCCAGGTCTCCTGACACCAAAGTCTTTGATTTTAAAATGCACATGATACTTCATCATGGGAAACCAATAGGGCTGAGCATGGTTAATCATGTGTTAGCCCCTACTTCATCAGGTTGCTAGGCCAACTAATTGGGTCAAATAAAGTCACCGAGTGCTTGGCATGTACGCATGCTCCATAATAGTATGATTATTAACGATCAGCTCAGGGTTTCATCACTGAGGTTAATGGGCTTCAGGGGTCCAGTGAATCCCTCGAAATTAAATGCAAAATCAAAAGTTTGTATGCATGTATGTGCACACACACGCATCTATATGAATTTTTCTGGGGAAGGAATGGGACAGTTGCTTTAGTCACTAGAGCTATGCTGGGACTTCCCTGGTGGTCCAGTGGTTGAGAATCCGCCTTCCAATGCAGGGGATGAGGGTTTGATCCCTGGTCGGGGAACTAAGATCCCACATGCCGCGGGGCAACTAAGCCCGCGTGCCACAACGAAAGATCCCGCGTGCCGCAATGAAGATCCCGCGTACCGCAACTAAGACCTGAGGCAGCCAAATAAATAAATAGATAGAATTTACTTTAAATAAATAAATAAAGCTTTAAAAAAAAATAGAGCTATGCTAAGCAGGCAGCTTCCATCTGGGCTACCTGTCCCTGATGAGAGCCATTGGGCTTTCCTGTTTGATCAGAACCAGCCCTTCCCCCATCCTAGGCAGCTGCGCTGGTCAGTCCTGCCTTGTCCCACCCCTCCCCACCAGTCCCGGCCAACCGTCTTTCAGTGTGCGCCAGTATCCAAACTGGAGCCAGCTGGTTCGGAATTGGCTCTCTTAACCCTCCCTTACATGGCAAAGCGAGAGAACTCTTGCTTATGGAGTTAGGGGGCTCAGGACCGCGGCCCTTCCCTGTTCCCTGCCCCTCCCCGGACTTCGGTCTCCTCCTTTCTCAGTTGAGAGCATTGGTCTAGGAGGATATTGCCTCGATGCTGAGAGGGCTGAAGGACCCCTTGTGATGCTGGGCATTGCTGAGCTCCCTGTGGGGACTTTTGCCCATTCCTTCCACACAAAGAGATTCGGCTGAATCATTCCCAGGGGTCTGCTTTTGGAGCAGTTCCCCCTTTGCATGGATGAGAAGCAGCAAATCATTTCCATCTGCTTTCCACCCATCACTTGTAACCCAGGACACTCATTGGTGAGAACGTGGCCACGTCTGTCAGGTGTTGGCTGGAATAGTTAGCCCAAGAGTATGATACTTGCTGGTGCTAAACCACTTTCCCCACTCTCACCCATCCTACAATTATTTTGCACCCTAACTATTCATATTAGAGATGGAAGTAGGGGATGTAACCACCCCAGTTTGCCCAGGACTGTCCCAGTTCTAAATCTGAAAATGCCACAACCCACGCCCCCCTAAGTCGATCACCCTGGAGCACTGGTTCTCAACCAGGGGTGATTTTGATTCTCAGGGGACATTAAACAATGCCTAGAGACATTCTTGGTTGTCAAAAATAGAAGTGGTGGTGCTATTAGCAACCAACGGGTAGAAGCCAGAAATGCCGCTAAACATCCTACAATGACCAGGACAGCCCCACAGCGAAGGATTTTCTAACCCCAAATGTCAATAGAATCCTCGCCCTAGATGGAAGGCAGAACTCCAAAATGTAAAGTAACCCCACAGGGCAGCAACACAAAACATCACAGCAAACGTCCACATTTCTCAGCCTATCTGTAGTTTCTTTAACAAAAATTCAGCCACACAACCGATTAGAAGTAGAGTTTGTGTTATTTTTCTAATTTTGGAGTTAAAATATATAACTGTTATAAACCCATGGCTTAAAAGCCCCGGGGCATTGCTAGAACACTGTGTTTAAATTTAATGGTACAGACTTCACCAAAGGATGCTGCGGAGGGGAAGTCTTGCATTTCCTCCCTGAGTTTGGGAAGAAGCTGACAAACTTCATCATCTCTCTGACAGAGGGAGGACCGCCCCCTCCCCACTCGGCGCATCCTTTCCTGTAAGGTGGGACTCTTCACGCGTCTCCTCTCTGTGAGAGGGTCCGAGTCTCATCACTCCCTCCCTGGTGTGGATGTGAAGCCCGAGCTTCTGTATTAGGGAGGCTGACACCGCACCCAGTGCTCTGCCGCGCATGTGCCCACTGCTTTGGTTTCCATCTCTAACTTTGTTTCCCGCCCCTGGTCGCCCTCCTCACTTTCTTGGAAGCCCAGCTTAATTTTCAAAGGATGTTTGTAAAGTTTATCTGTATTTCTGGATGTCTATAGTGGAGACGTTTTCTGTTCTCTAATTTACCATAAGGTCTGATCTGGAAGTTTCCACCCTCGTTGTCCTCTATCTCTTTTTCTTTTCCTTCACTTAAAAAAAATAATAAACTTTTTATTTTCGAATAAATTTAGATTTACAGAAAAGTTGCAAAAATATTATACAGAGTCCCTGAATAAACTTCATCCAGTTTCCCCTGATGTAAACTTCCCACAGTACATTTGTCATAACTAAGAAATTAATAAATTTAATAAATTAATTAATAATTAATAAAATTAATAAATTTACTCTTCAGTAAACTACAGGCTTTATTCAGATTTCACCAGTTTTTCCTTTTTCTGTTCCCAAGATCCAACCTAGGATACCCCATTACATTTGCTCTACCTTTGTGATTTATTTGATATCAAATATTATAGTATAGCTGTCTTGATTAAAGCTACTGCTCCTTTCTTTCCCCAGAAAAATGCACAGTGTACACACATACACAGACACACACACACACACACACACACACACACACACACACACACGGCATACGAGATCTTAGTTCCAGACCAGGGATCGAACCCGTGTCCCTGCAGTGGAAGCGTGGAATCTTAACCACTGGACCACCCGGGAAGTCCCATACACACACAGTTTTGATTAGACAAAACTGACAAGAATTGGCTGGAACTGACCAGAATTGTCTAGCATTGTTGGATATTTGCCCCAAATCATCTTTACCTCCTCTCTTTCCCTCTACGCACATCGAATCAATTTTTAAGTCTTGTTTATTCCATCTCCCAGCACCTTTCCAATTCCTTTCTTTCTTCCTTTTCTTCCCTCCTCCCTTCCTTCCTTTCTTCTTTCCTTCCTGTCTTCCTCCCTCCCTCCCTCTCCCTCCCCGACTTCTGTCTCTGTCGCTTTCCCTTCCACATTCTTCCTCCCCGTCGTCTCTCACAGAGACCTCCTCAATTGGCTGTTCTTCCTGCCTTATCTCACCTTCCAAATCCAGAGGGATCCTTCCAACACCCTGATCTCATCTCACCGAAGCCCTCCAGGAGTGCCCATCACCCTCGGGAACAGGGCTCCCACCTGCCCCTGCAGCTTATCCCCTGTCGCTCACAACATGCTCCAGATTTGCTTCAGCTCTTGCCATTTCTCAAAGTGTGTCCAGATCTTTGCAGATACTTCCCTTGGCCTGTCTTCGGCCAATTCGAGTTTCTTCTTTGAGTCTCAGCCACGTGGTGGCTTCTTTAGGGAAGACGAGGTAGGAGCCTCTCTAAGAGCTCCTAGAGCCCCTCATCCCTCCTTTCACACATCCCCGTGAATTCTTGTTCAGTCTGGCCTCCCCCTGCACAAGGTCTGCCGTGATCATCTATCTCCCCAGTGCCTGGCACATAGTAGGTGTGCAATAACTAGTTTTGAATGACTAAATGCATGCTAGGAAATCAAATGCTGCTTCTTGGGGTCAACTGCCCCTTTTGGGGGACAGTGGTGAGAACGGTGTGGGCACCGCCCATGTGCCCTGATGCCTCCAACCTGGTGTATCTTGACTCTAGGATGGCGTGCCTGGACTTTTCTAAGTCAGCACTGAAGGCAGTTGACTGACCCTGTTTTTCCAGATTACTTAGCACAATGACTGCTGTTTGGAGCAATACCAGCATCACCAGGGAGCTCGTTAGCAATGGAGAATCTCAGCCCCCACCTTCCCGCCCTTCTCCCCACCCCTGGTCCCTTTGATTTTCTCCACTGAGCAAGTGGTGGTTATGGATGCCTGGGGTGAAACATACCAGAAAATAGGGCTGTGACAGGTCACTGCTCAATTACTCCCCTTTCCACCTGGGCAGGCAAAGGCTTTTAATTGGGAGGATCTGGGAGGCAAAAAGGAGCCACTTGCTTGCACTGGGATGATAATGAACTCCACCCTGCCTGGCAACCCCCTACCTCCTTTACCTCTGGGATTTTAGAAACAAGGATTAGACTTAGGACTTTTTTCTTTCTGTTTTTTTTTTTTTTAATTTATTTATTTATTTGTCTGTGCTAGGTCTTAGTTGCAGCATGCAGGCTCTTAGTTGCCGCACACAGGATCTAGGTTCCCTAACCGGAGATCGAACCCGAACCCCCTGCATTGGGAGCGTGGAGTCTTAATTGCTGGACCACCAGGGAAGTCCCTTAAAGGACTTTCATCAACCTGGAACCCAGAGTAGCCTTTGCTAATTTGTGTCTCTCTGGTGAAGAGATCTCTATAGCTTTATAGCTTGACACTCAGGTAGTGATGGTGACATTACAACCAGGGCCAACCCTACTGAACTTCCGTCTGAGCCAGGCGTTGTGTCAGGTGTTTTGTACATTTCAATTCATTTGGTCTTCATACATCCTACAAGGTAGGTACCATGATCATCCCCCTTTATAGATGAAGAAACCAAAGCACAGAAAGGTTGAGTAACTTGCCTGAGGTCACACAGCTACTAAGTGGCAGAGCTGGGTTTTGAAGCCAGGCTGTATGGCTCCAGACCTAATTTAGAGATTCCTGCTGCATTTAAGCCCATTTCCTTTTGTCTCAATCTTGATGGTCTGGTTCTTCATTCATCCCCTTATTCCTTCAACAAGTCTTATTTGAGCACCTACTTGGTCTCAGGTAGTTGGCTATGTGCTGGAGATACTGTGGCACACTACACAGAGGTGACCTCTGCCCTCATGGATCTTACACTCTCTGGAGGCTGACATTAAGAAAAATAAGCACAGAAATAAAATGTCATTAATATGCAATTAATATGGATTTCTGTCATGCAGGCAAAACCTTGAGGGAGCAGCGCTCAAGTTATTTTGGAAACTGGTCATTTGTTTGCCCCTTTTTTCTCCCTAGTTGAACTGGTGGCCACCCCAACCCTGCCTTCAGGGTGTCCACTGGTGACTAAGACAGGACACCAGAGTGAGTCCCCTTCCGGATGGGGAAAATAAAGGTGTTGCCACAGAAGCACCTAAAAGTGGCACATAACCCAGATTTGGAGATCCAGGAGGCTTCCTGGAGGGGGTGATGTGAGACCCCCCACTGAGAACTGAAGGATGAGGAAGAGTCAGAGGAAGAGGGTTCCAAGTGGAGGGCACAGCACGTGCAAAGGCCCAGAGGCATGAGAGAGAAGGGAGCATTTGGAGAATTGCAAAAGGTTCAGCCTGGCTGGGAATTTGAGGGAGGGATGAGGCTGGAGGTGACGGAGGGGAGGGGTGGAAGCGGGGGAGGGATGCACAAAGCTTGTTGCTCTGGAAACCAAGAGGCCAAACTACAAGGTATTTTACTTCAATTAGCAGCACCAAAGGCCCCCAGGGTCTCCCAGCTGGGGTGGGAGTCAAAGCCTTTGGAAGCTCTGAGCTTGTTAAGGAAAGAGGACATGCCACCGGAGTTCAGGACTTGTTTTTTTAATCTCTCTCTTTTTAAAAGAATAAATTGTCACCTTCCCACACGATCTGGCTGCTCGCTCCCCTGGCCCCAGTCCAGCTGCCCACAAACACACTACACTGCCTCCTCCTGCCCAGATCAGCCTTGAGAGCCAGCTGGGAGTGGAGGGGGAGGCTTTGGGGGCCACACTGGCGGCCTCCCCAGCGCCCGTCACTACTGGGCCCCAGATGTCCCAGGGGGTCGGAAGTGTCTCCCAGTGTCTGGGAAGGTGGCCACTGGGAGGTCTCATTCATCTTCATTGCCTGCTGTCTCCCTGATCCACACATCCCACCCTCAGTGGGCCCTTCCCTGTGAGCCCTGGCTCTGGGGTGCAGAACTGCTGGTCCCAGGCCTCTCATGCCTCAGCTTTGCTTTCCCTCCTTCCAGGCTGCTTTTGTGGTCACGTGATACAGAGGAGACAGCACTGGGTGATTTTCTATATTGCTCATAACAGTGGCCATTCATTGCGTGGTTAATATAACCATCGAGACCAAACTGGGAGGTGTATCTGTACCATCCCCATTTTATAGGTGCAGAAACCGAGGCTCAAAGATGTTAAGTCACTCACTCCCACAGCTAGCAAGTGGCAGTGTCAGGATGAGATTAAGGTCTGATGGACTTGAAAATTCCTAAGCACTACAGTGCCTCCAGAAAACATCTTTTTCTGGTCTTGGTTTTCTCATTTGGCAAGACAAATATATTAAACACCCAATTTAACAGCATTATGGACTGAATGTTTGTGTGTCCCCCTCCAGTTCATATGTTGAAGCCCTACCCCCCAGTGTGATGGTATTTGGAGCTGGGGCCTTCAGGAAATTAGGGTTATATGATGTCATAAGGGTGGACCCCCATGATGGGGTTAGTGCCATTAGGAGAAGAGGAGAGACCAGAGCTCTCCTTTCTGTGGCCATGTGCAAGCCAGGAAAAGAGCTCTCACCAGGAACTGAATTGGTCAACACCTTAATTCCGGAGTTCCCAGGCTTTAGAACTGTGAGAAATAAACTCCTGGGGTTTAAGCCTCCCAGTCTGTGGTATTTTGTGATAGCAGCCTGAGCTAACTAAGACCAACGTAATTAAGTAATAATTCAATGTCTCCTGGGTGCTTATTTGGCTTGAGGTCTGTGCCCTCAAGTTGCTCACAGTCCGGAGGGAGGAATGCATAGCACACATGGCAATGAGTCCTCATATACTAAGGGACATTCTAGAAATATGCAGAGGGCTCTGTGACCATAGAGGAGGGGTAGGGAATGGGTTAGAGTGTCCAGGCTGGGGTACTCTAGGATCTGACTCTATGATACAGACTGGTGGGTGGGGAAGGGTGTACTCTAGGAAGTAGGGACACCAAGTTGCCCAAGCCTCTGTGCTCCAGCCTCAGAGCTTAGACTCTGGAGTTAGATGACTCCAGTTAGAAACTCACCTATTTGTGCCTCAGTTTCCTCATCTGTAAAATGGGCATGATGATAGTGCCTACTTCACAGGGAAGCCAGTGCCTGGCTTACAGTAGGTGTTCTAGTAAACATGAGATGTTACAACAGAAACAGCCTGGGCCCTGGAATAATCCTGGTGCTGAGTGCACAATGCCAGTTCCTTGGAGGGGTGAGGAAGAGGCTATGGAACTTGACTGATTCTCCCTTCCCACCCCTGAAGCCCTGCAGAAGCAGACCCTGAGCATCAAAACGATTTGCTAGAATTTCCTTTGCTGTGGAAAGTTCTTGGGCTCAGGAGCCACGGAAAGGAAACTTTTTATGGTTATGGTTGAAGAATCATAACAGCAAATATTTATGTAGCGTTTACCAGGTGCCAGGCCCTCTTTTGATCACTGAATATTTGTTAATCCGCGTAACCAAAGTGATCAAAGCCAGGTTCAGAGAAGGGTTTTAGGAAAAGGATCTAGTCTGGCTAAATCCTTCCCAGTCTTTCAGAAGTGTCTAAAGGTTTGTTTCCAAAGCAGATCTAAGGGTATGGCTGGGTTGCACTATTTGCGTATATTTGCATGTTCATGAAAGGTCCAGAGCAGTGGGATGAAGGATGGAACGACCCTGTTCTGTTTTGTACCTAAAGGCTCGGGATGCAGGAGAGGAAGGAGAACCAGGCCCACTGTCACTAAGGAGGGCTGTGGTTGTGCGCCCACCTTCATGGTCTGCCAATGGCTCACCAAGACCCCAGATAAGACTTCCCTAGGCACACATCAACATGCACACTCACATGCACGCACACACCCACTTGACACACGTACACACACTTAACTCACACGTTCTCTTCTGCATTGAAATCACTTTCCTCTAGCAGATTTATCCACTCAGGCTTGAACTGGGCTTTCTGCTGGACTGGATGGATGATGACCTTGGCCAGATTATTTGGCCTCTGTAGGCCTCAGTTTCCACAGCTGTATTGTGGAAGGATTGGGCCAAGTGGATTTCCGGGACCCTTCCTTCCAACTCCAACTCTGAGGTCTCCAAAGTTGCTGGGTTGGAAGGGATCTCAGTCTCCACATCTGTAGAGTGGGACTGAGGCATGGGGCTAGATGTCTGGAAGTTCCTTTTGGAAGGCATTTTGTCACAGAAGAAAACTGTGTCTCCTGGTCAATTCTATCATAACATCAACAACCACAGTGACAGAAGTAGTAAGGTAATAAGCCATTTTTCAAGTGCTTTCTATGTGTTAAGTGTTTCACTTGCATGATCTCATTGAAGATTCCCCAAAATGTTTGATGGACACCATTATCATCCTCACTTTCCACAGGAGGAAACCTGAAGCTCAGAGAAAGGTCCCATGGTCACAAGCTAGCGAGAGAAAGAGGACTCCCCGTCGCTCCCACTCTCAAACTCAGCCTCAGGACTTTCCTCTTATGCTGGGCAGAAAGGCAAGATCTTGGAACACACAAGTATCTTTCAAGGATATTTTGTCCAACTTCTCTCCTGCTCACCCATTGCACGGATGAGGATATTGAGGCACAAGAGCAAGCAGGCAAAGACACTGTTATGGACTAAATGTTTGTGTGCCCCCCAGATTCCCACGTTGAAGCCCCAACACCCAATGTGATGGTGTTTTCATGGGGTCTTTGGGAGGTGATTAGGGTTAGATGGAGTCATGGGGCCCCCATGATGGGATTAGTGCCCTTGTAAGAAGAAGAAGAGAGACAAGAGCACTCTCTCTCTCCACCATGTGGCTACTTGCAAGCCAGGAAGAGGGCCCTCACCAGGTAACGGATCAGGTGGCATCTTGATCTTGGACTTGTAGCCTCCAGAACTCTTCCTGTTGTTGAAGCCACCCAGTCTACGGTATTTTGTTATGGCAGTCCGAGCTGACTAATACAGACACTCAGAGAGTTTATGGCAGACCAGAGCCCCTGATGCTTGCCCAAATGAACTGACCACCCTTTATCTCCCATCACTAGGGTTACCAG
Source organism: Lagenorhynchus albirostris (assembly GCF_949774975.1). Classification (NCBI taxonomy): domain Eukaryota; kingdom Metazoa; phylum Chordata; class Mammalia; order Artiodactyla; family Delphinidae; genus Lagenorhynchus; species Lagenorhynchus albirostris. The sequence goes on from NC_083109.1 coordinate 64,505,071, forward strand.
ATAAAAAAAAAAAAAAGAATTCCCAGTTAAATTTGAATTTCAGATAAACAAGAAATAATTTTTAGCATAAGGTATGTCCCATGCAATATGCGAGACACTTACAGTAAAAAATGATTTATCTGAAATTCAAATTTACCTGGACATCAGGTATTTTATCTTTCAATCTTATCACCCCACTATTTAAATTCCCCTCAACACTGTAACTGCCCAATAACGTGGCTTTATGGGGATCTTACAGATGTTTTATTACAGTGTTAGTTTTATTTTAATGGGGATAGAAACAGTATCTCTGCCATAGAGTTTTTGTGAGGATTAAATAAATCCATATGTAAAAAGGGCTTAAAACAGTGCCTGGCATATAGTGAGGGCTACAAAAGTATCACTTGTTGTTATTGGTATTATTATTATAGCTTTTAAACCATGTTTGGGAAGAACCCTCCTGGTAGAGGTGACAGGCAAGATCTTCCACCTAGAAGGGACTGAAGGACTCAGGATTCTTCCTACCCCAGAGTCAGCACCCCAGCCTCCCTATTGCAAGGGTGAAGAAATTGAGCTCATTTGAAGCCCCGCGTCCTCCAAGTGGGACACTGGGAGGCCACATGCCCGAGGCTCATGGATCCCAATCCCCGGGGACACTGAATATCCGCAGAGCTGGGTGTCACTGGGCCAGGCCGCCAGGGAGGTCACTAGAGGGACAACTCTGTCCTCCTGCGTGCCCAGCTCCCTGGGAACAGCTGTCACAGCCAAGGTGGGACCGCGGAGCCCAGATGCCAAACCCCTAACAAAAATACCATCTTCAGATCTTCCTGTGGTACCAGGCACTTTCCGCAGATGATCTCATCTCCCTTGCACGGTAGCCCCAGAGGGTGTCACTGTGACCACCGTTTTCTGAAGGAAACTGAGGCTCAGAGAGGTTAAGAAACTTGTGCCAGGTCATACAGCTTCTAAGATGCAAAGCTGGGATTTATCACCAGGTCTCTTTGCGTCTGGCCCTAGCACAATGCGCGTGAGCTGGAGGGAGAGCAGCTGGAGGGGCTGTCAGGAGGCTCAGCTTGGCCCCCCAGCATTCCTTGGGTCAGGCAGGCCTGCAGCCCAGGCAGCGAGGCCTCACTGACAGCTCAAGCATTTGCGGGGTGTCCTTCTCTCCTCCCGACCCTGGCCCCGTGCTCACCTGGGCTGATATTGATGTCCGTTTGCGGAAAAGCCTGTGCGGAGAGGAGGGTCAGGACGGCCGCGGCCCACAGTCCCCACCTCTGCATCCTGGGCCCCGAGAAAGCCACCTCACGGCCTGAGCAGAGGAGAGAGGCCCTGCCGTGGGAGCTCGGGTCCGGACGGCTCTCCTGCCCAGAGCTCAGGAGCACTGGGTAGACCCCAGTCTCCTCCCCCGCCCCTCCCCTGACTCCTGTTTCCTCCCTGCACGGCCGCGGCCAGCTCAGAGTGACAGCCTGAAAGCCGCCCCTGGCCGGCCCCCTTCGGAGAACTCAGAGGAAGCGCAGCCCTGCTTCCGAGCCACCGAGTGGCCTTGGGCACGTGCTTGCCTCCCTTGAGACTCTGTAAGATGGGACAATAGCGGCGCGCACGTCCCCGCCTGGCACAGCAGATAAAGCATCGCGGAGCCCTAGGAGGAAATAGTACCAGAAGGTAAAAATACAAGTCAGCATCTAGGGCAGAGGGCTCCTGGGCCCAAGCGAGCTCACCCGTGGATGTGATGTGTTGGGTCCATGCTGTGTTTTAAAATTTCTAAAAATTCGTTGTCAGGGTGTAAGATCAGGAGATTTTAAGTCGAGATTTCTGCCTCTGCTACGAATCTGAAGATGTGACAAGAATTAGGCCTCCTTTGCACATGGGAACAATTACGCGGAGCTGAGAAAGGGCTCCCCCTGCAGGCGGGGCCTCAGTGCTTTGGTTCAGCGGGGCCCCAACGTGTCGGCCCAGCTCCAGGGCATTGGATTCCCCGCAGCGAGGAGGAAGGGCAAGGTCATCTCCTGCAGGAAGTTAAAGGATGTGCCGGTAGAAGGTTCTCGACACAGAGGAAGTGTTCACCAAAAATAGGCAAACGTTATCATTAGTGTACAGTTCTAGCGTGTTCAAACTTAAAATAGATCCGCTGGTGTTTCATTGGAATCTCACTGCATTTATGAATTGATACCTCTAAAAATCAGTCTTTGTGTATCCTCTGCCTCTCTGAGCCTCACTTTCCTCCTTTATAAAATAGGGGATAATAACAGTACCTACCTCACAAAGATTAAATGTAATAATTTGTAATACTTAGCATAGAAGCTGGCTAGTAGTAGGTGTTGAATACCTGACAGCAGATTTTGCTATGACTGTCATTGATCCAGTGCAGGTCTTTTCCTGGCTTTCCCTGCACACTCCCTCCTTTCTCTCCCGAAGTGCTCAGCCAGGTGCCCTGACACTTCGTGTGGCTGGCATTCACAAGGGCTCAAGCGTGTCCCAGTCGCTCACTTTCTCTCTGGAACACCTGCCGCTGTGCCTGTGAGGAATAAAACTCGTGCCCATGCAGCGTGTTTTGCCGGCCCACATGGGGCTGAAAGCCTGCCAAGGCCTGACTCAGGCTACGAGCACAGCCCAGGCCCAGTTTCAGCCATGGCGTAACTCCCGTCTACCCGTTGTCTCAAAGCTCTGTGATGAGGCCCCCCAGAGCATGCACACTTATTTATTTATAAATGACATATGTTTATTATATAAGTGATGTGCATCGTGTCTGTTATAAAACAGCCCTCCCCCAAACTGACTTTTTTAAAAAGTTGATACAAACTATAAAAATGGAAGAAAGTTGGAAGGCTTTCTCCCCACTCCCCATCATCTGGTGTGCTGACTGTACTTTAGAGGCAGTGGAAATGGAAATCAAACACCCTCTGCGTGAATGAACCAGGGGGAAAAGGAGGGTCGTCAGACACAGGCCGCTGGAAATACTTTTGAAAAGTGGAGGAGCCTTTGATTTGGCAAATACACCTCCTAAATGACCTGTGTTGATAATACAATATGTGATGGCTGGAGGTTTGGGTAAGCTGGTTCATGCCCCCTCTCCGGATGGAAACATGTAAAGTATTTGTGACACGCTCATTCCCAAGTGTGGTCCACGGACCAGCAGCATCGGAATCTCCTCGGAGCTCATTAAAAATGCAGAACCTCAGGCCCCACCCCAAGCCTGCTGAATCGGAATCTGCATTTTGACTAGATCCCCAGGGAGTCCTATGTACATTAATGTTATGAAGCATTGCTCTAGACGGGGGTAGGCAAAGTTTCTAAAAAATTCTATTTTTTAAAAAAATAGTTTGTATTTAAGGCGTACAACATGATGATGTGATATACATACATATAGTGAAATGATACCACAGTCAAACTAATTAACATATTATCTCCTCACAGGGTTACCTTTTGTGTGTGGTGAGTGCCCCTGAAATCTACTGCTTAGGAAATTTCCAGTGTTCAGTACAGCGTGATGAACTACAATCATTATGCTGTACCTTACATCTCCAGACTCATTCATCCCACATAGCAGTAACTTTAAATTTTTTTCTGTAAAGAGCCAGATAGTAGTGGCTTTGCAGGCCGCATGGTCTCTGTCACAACTCTGTGAAAGACTTTAGGAATGGGTCTGGCCAGGTTCCAATAAAACTTTATTTACAAAAACGAGCAGTGGGCTGGATTTGGCGCACGGGCCATAGCTTGCCACCCCTTGCTCTAGACCTCAAGTTTACTGGCTAGGAAATAGACAATTTATTCACTTAACAAATAGGATCTTTGCTGCCATTTGGAGGTTGTAGAGGTCTCTCTGTAACACAGTATGTATTTTCTGGGTTCTTAAAGACATTACTCTCCCCCCGCCCCCACCCGGGCCCATGCGTACACACACGCATACACACACTGTGCTCATGGTGGCCTGGGGGTTTGGTGAAGATCTATTTCTTTCTTCTTATCATCTGTCTGCCTATTTATCTATCTCCTTTAGTTTCTTAGCTTTTTAAAATTGTCATTTATTTACCAGTAAGTAAAACAAAGTTCCCCTCCCCTCACCACCATCATAAAAGGGACAATAGAGGCTAGTTTATTTCATGCCTTTCAATCCAGGCACATCTGTATCTATGTTCAAATTCCAGACCTGCTTCTGTGTGACCACACACTGATTATTTAATCCATCTTAGCTTCAGTTTCCTCATCCGAAAAATGGGGACAAATCAATACTTTTCCTCATACAAGTGCTTAGAACAATGCCTGACCCATAAATGCTCAATATATGTTAACTACCATTACATCACTATGGAACCTTCAAAAAAACTCAATAGGAAGGTATAAAATTGAGAAGCAAAACCACTTCCCAAAAGTTAACCCCTGCAACCTTCAGGGCAATGTCTTCCAGTCTCTTTTCTAGACATAAGTTTAAAATTTTTACTTAGTGGTGCTCATTCCTGGATTCTTTTAAATGGTATTTTTGACCATGAAAAAAGAAAAGGTATCCCACTGGCGGTGGAAGACAGGCCACCCAGAAAGGAAAGGAACTCTTCCTCTTTCCCTGCAGTGATTCCCAGCTTTCTGGGAGTAAAGTATCAGTACCCAAAACAGCTGTTCCTGGTGCCCTGGGAACCAGCACATCTGGGCAGGGCTGGGCAGAGGTCATAGCTTCTGTCAAGTCCCAGGGGTAGACTGGAGTCCTGAGGGGATCTGGAGTCCCCAGAGATGAGACAGCTCAAGATGGGCCCTGGGAAAATCGATGCAGATTTAAAACTTGACACCACAGCTTCTCCTCTACCTCCTTCCTTTGAACTCAGGTCCCCGCACCCCAGAGGGTGTGTAGGTGGCCCATGCATCTCCTTTCTCACCTCCTGGCCGAGGAGAAGGAGGATGCTAATTAAACCGGGCAGGTGGCCCACAATAAGGCACCTGGGGTCCAGGTTTCTATAGAAACCAAGTCATTTCTTCACCTTTCAACACATTTCCCTCGTCTCCTGACAAACTATCCTTGGAGACGTGGATGGCTCTGACATCCGTGCTTCTGCTGTTCTCTCCAGTCACTCAGCAAACATTGCCTGATGTGTGCCCAGTAGGAATAGCCATCAAGTGCTGTGTGTTAAGCCTTTGCAGGCATTTATCCCGGCTAACCCTCATGTCACATACAACCCTATGGGGTAAGAACGGTCATCCTATTTTCAGATGAAACAGCCCAGCAGAGCGGTCAGCCACACCAGCTCTATATGAGTTTGTTAGGGCTGCCGTAGCAAAGGACCACAAACTGGGTGGCTTAAATAACAGAGCTTCATAGCCTCATAGTTCTGGAGGCCGGAAGTCTGAAGTCCAGGTGTTGGCAGAGTTGCTTCCTTCTGAGGCTGGGAAGGAAGCAGCTCTCCTTGGCCTGGGTCTCCAGGCCTCCCTCCTTGCTTGTAGATGCCGTCTTCCCTCTGTGTGTCTGTCTCTGTGTCCTAATTTCCCCTTAATATAAGGACACCAGTCGTATTGAATTAGGGCCCATCCTGATGACCTCATTTAATCTTAATTGCCTTTAAGGAGCCTACCTCCCAATACAGTCACACGCTGAGGTACTGGGGGTTAAGGCTTCATGAAGTATGTGAGTCTGGGGGGAGATACAGTTTAGCCCATACCAGGCTCTAGAGTCAGCTGGGCCTGGGCTGGCATTCTAGCTCTAATGCTCGCTTGCCACTCAATCCCAGGAAACCTCGGCTTCCTCATTTATAAAAGAGGAATAAGAACACCTCTCACGTGGGGTGCTGCATGAGGACTAAATGAGATGCTTAGCACTTGGCACGGTGCCTAGTCAGCCCTGTGGTTATTGTAAACCCGGGGAGCAGATGCTGGGGATGCCCCACTCCCAGCCCTCGGCCACCCGAGTTCCCCCGATGCTGAGGTGGGCTGGGCCATGCAGAGGGACAGCTCACTTGCTCAGGCACATGCCCCTCATCCTCTGCCCGGGGAGTTCTCGGGGCTACCCAAGCTGGCTCAGCCCACACAGGACAGTCCTAAATTGCCAATCACTGGACGCCTCCGGGGCTGTACCCTCAGGCTCTGAGAGACGAGGCGCAGTAGTTAAATAGTCCAGCTTCCCCATAACGATCATTCTCAAGCGTATTCTACGTGGGTCCCCAGCACGACTGAGCCCCAGCTGCCCACAATGCCAGTTAAAGCAGCCTTTGCCTTTCTCCTCCCCCTGACTTATCCTTCCATTTATGCTCCCTGGGCTCACCTCCCAAATGAACCACTGGCAGCCGAGTCCTTGCCTCAACGTCGGCTTCTGAAGTGCCCAATGTAAGGTAATGAGGAAACTGAGGCCCAGAGCAGCTCCGCGGCTTGTGTGAGGGCACAGGTAGGGTGTGCTGGGCCTGGGGTTTGAACCATGGCCTCTGGCTCCAAAGCCCACGGGCCCAATCACCGTATAACCTCATCTCTGGTCCTGAATGCCTGTCCTGTTTCTGTCTTTCCTCATTCTGTTTGTTCTCTCATATTTTTATCCTCTTCTATACAACCACAGGAAGGAAGCCATTTTATAGAGAGGGAAAAGTTTCTCCTTTTGTCTCCTAACAAACATAACCTAACTCAACCTCCCAGCCTTTCCCCCTTGACCTTCATGCCATCTCCACTCCAGAGTGAGAGACACCAGTGGGACCTACGAGGGGACCCTGCAATGCCCAATGTGGCCAGAAGGGGTGAAGCCATCTCAGTCCACAGGGGGTTACCTAGGTCAAGCCCCTTTTATTGGGCATGGCCAATAGAAAGCTAAGTAGCCATGGCTCTTGCCCTGAACAAGCAAATAGTTTTATAGAAAAAAGCGTTACTTCCCTCCCCTGGAAAATGCGGATAATAACAGCTTCTTCGTCAAAAGGTTGTTGTGAGAACTGAACAAGACTGTGCAGGTATTGGGCTTAGCACACAGTAAGGCCCCAAGAGTTAAATAGAAATATAAGCTTCTGGTGGGGAGGACAGGAAGCAGCTGTCATTTCTGTCTTGGAAAATCAGGAAGTGGTAGTTTAAGCTGGGTCTTGATGATAAGTATGAGCTGGAACTTAAGCTGCTGGTATCCATGACGCTCACCAAATGGGGAGAGCCTGTCCAAGAGACAGCACGATCAACAAAGCCCTGATCACTTCATCTGAGGCCCTGGATCCAGCTATGCCTGAAGCCAGGACTTCCTTCGTTGCTTAAACTATTTTGTGTTAATGTCCTGTTGCTTGCAATGGGAGGGACCTAACATAAATCCTCGTCTTCTCTTTGCACGGGTTCTCCTGTCAGTCGTCAGATGAATATATCTTAACGTTTCGACTGTTCTTCCTTCCCAGACCACACACTCATCTTACCAACAATGTCCAGCGTGACCGGTTGTCTGGTTATACCCGCTGTGGCCCTCGAGCCTTCCAGCTGAGGCCGTAGGTCTCATGGGACAGAGACAAGCCATCCCTGTGTCTGGTCTCAATTTTGCAGCCACAAAATCTGTGAGCATAATAAATACCAGTGCTCTGCGCCGCTGGGATGACGTGTTACACAGTGGTAGGAACTGAAACACCCTCCTACCCTCCATGCCCATGTTCACGAAGAAAAAGATAACTCAAATGCGTGGCACAAATAGATAATCTTTAATGTCAATAAATAGCTCCCCATTATACCAGACAATAGGCTGTGGGAAAAGATACAGAAGCATCCAACAGAGAGAGAGATCTATTCTAACTACACTAATTTCTTAGCACGAGAGAGATGACTTTGGTTCACACACAAACACAGAGCGATCCTCAGGGTGTGACGAGGAGGGGTATCGTCTTGGATGGGGGCGTGCAGCAGCCGTGGTGGCCATCTTATTCCCTGTAACTGTCCTTTGCCGGTCTTCTGTGAGTCGCAGTCGCCATGATTCGGTCAAAAAACGTTACTTCTGCTCTATCGTATTTTATTTACTTGACTTACACACACGCTACTGTTACTGAAGGTGGGGTCTTCACAGACAGGAGGGCGCTGGGTGAAACTTCACTGACGGGCGAGGCAGAGAGAAGGGAGTACTCAGGACTGAGGTCCCGGCCCAGCACCTTGCTCACTAAGGGGACACACAGGCACACACACGTGCTCACCTGAGGGCACATCCACATACATACCCGCAGGGAGTCCCCAGAAGAAAAGCTACCACAAGGACGAGTTCAATGAAGCCAGGAGCGCCTTCTTACACTGGAATATTTTTTGTTGCCGTTTGTTTGTTTCTCCAAATAGTCTAATCTATTTATCACATCCACTAAAGAGAAGACAGAGTACTTAACACTTTTGGGGAAAGGTACCAGGTTTGAAGAACCCCTAGGAACAGCAGCCCATTCAGAAGTCACCCAGTGGGTGTGCATGTTGGGCATATGGGGGTCAGGCCTCCCAACACTGGCCAAACTCTTGCAAAATTCTGTCTCAATGGAGGCTGGCACCTTTGGGGAGGCCCTTTCTCTGGCCTGAGGTTGAAAGTGCATTTTGGGGCAGGGGGATCCACGAGAGCAAGCACTGCCCGTAAGTCTCAGAGCAGAGCCCACTCAGCTCGTGACCTATGCATGGGAATTCTGGCAAGTTCGCAGGCCTCGCTCCTTGAGGGCGGCCAGTTTGTGATCAAGAGTCAGCTTCCTTTCAGTTCTGAGAGGAGCTGTGTGTGTGGTGAGGAGGGTGTGTGCAGATGTGGATGTCATAGTATACATATATGGCATATTTTTTGTCCTAAGTTTTCTTCCTTTTTTCACAAATGAAAGCTGCCTTCCCCGCAGCCCTCAGGTCACCTCCAGCGAGGCAGGGGACACACGGTCACACTCAGCCCGGGACCGCAGGCTGTGCCACTGCTCCACGGCCGTGCGGTGGGCACTGAGCATCCGCCGCCAGTGGTTGGATTCTGAGGGGCCCGAAGAGTACTGGCCAATGACGATCCTCCCGATGAAGTCGTTGCTGCTCTTCATGTTGTGGCCGAACACTAGCCAGAGGGGCGAGAGGAGGAGGGGGCGGGACGGGAGGCAGGAGCAAGACAGAGGCGTTAGTCTCCATACTCCTCGACTGCAGAGGCGAGGTCCTTGTTCTCAGGACACTTTTAACCATGAGAATTCCCTGATTCCCTCATCATCCTCCCACGAGGCCCTTGGCTGCACATTTAAGCTTCTGACTCATAGACTCACCACACCGTCCTCAGGGCACTACAGCCGGACAGTCCTGGTGGAACTGCCAGCCACCACTGGAGTCCAGCTGAGCACTTAAACCAGGCTTCTCAAGCCCGGCACTGTTGACACTGGGGCCTGGATAATTCTTTGTGGGGCATCCTGTGCACTGTAGGATGTCCAGCAGCACCTCAGGCTTCTACCCACCAGATCCCAGTAGCACCCACCGCCCCCAGCCGTCACAACCCCTGAGTCTCCAAACATGGCCTGGTATCCCCAGGGGGTCAATTCATCCCAGATAAGAACCACTGGGCCATGGGGCCAGACATCCTAGGTGAATCCTGGCTCTGTCATTCTACAGCTCCGAGACCCTGAGACAAGCAAAGGAGCCCCTCTGGCACTCAGTTTCCTCCTCGGTTACACAGGAATCTTAACAGTACTTTGAGAGCTTTCAGTGAGATAATGCACACTGTGCCTGGCACTCAGTAAGTGCTCAATAAACACGACACTGCTCTTTCGATCCTCAATTTCTACCTCTTGACCTTTTACAAAAGGGACTTAGGCAACAGAGGCAAGTTTCCTGAGAGAAAGGGCTCCAGCAATTTCTCCTCCCCTTGTTGCACTGCATGTCTCTTTGGAAGGCTGCTAATTCCCATGCAAGCTTAATTTGTGTCTTTCAAGCCTAATGAGATAGTTAGCTTGATTTATCTTTCCAGCCGAGTTCTGCCTAATTCCTTATCTGCATGTGGGTAGTCCAGGCATGCCATCTCACTAACGGGGAAGCAGGCTGTGTGTTACAAATGAAAGACTACAGAAAGGGGACCATCACAAATTCACCCAGCGTGAGCAGAGCACAGGCAGGCTGGATCCCAGGAGGGATGCCCATTATCAAACCAACCAGCTAAAATATGCAGCCCAAAACAGAGCTTGAATGCTAACAAATCTGTTTCCCCCTGTGGGGCTCACATCAAGAATTCCAAACGGGGGCTTCCCTGGTGGCGCAGTGGTTGAGAGTCCGCCTGCCGATGCAGGGGACGCGGGTTCGTGCCCCGGTCCGGGAAGATCCCACATGCCGCGGAGCGGCTGGGCCCGTGAGCCATGGCCACTGAGCTTGTGTGTCTGGAGCCTGTGCTCCGCAACGGGAGGAAAAAAAAAAAAAAAAAAAAGAATTCCAAACGTAAAAATATGGGGAAAAAAAGAAAAGTGGAAAAACAAAAACAAAAATCCCATCCATTGTCTTTAAACCCAAAAAAGACGTAGAGTGAACCAGGCTACGTGAAACGCTGTGCCATCTCCATCAAGAGTGTCCCGTACCTGTCAGCTCCATGAACAAAAATTGGACCATGTATATTTTTTGTACATTTGGTAAAGTGTTCACTATGCATAGGTAGACCTTATTTATATGAAAACCCCTTACGGAAGAGAAAAATTAGGAAAAGAATCTTTGCTTAATAAAGGAAATTGCTGAGAAGCTCTCTGATGCATCTTAAAAAAAAAAAAATCTTTTTTGAATAGGTAACATTCAGGACTCTTGAACTACACCTAGTGGGCAATGTAAGGTTTAATTTTCACCAAATGAAAACAAGTCACCAGAGTCCCCTTCCCCGTGGGCCTCAAATCTAAAGTAAGACATTAGGAGACCATTTCAGGCCCCATTTGGTTTTCTTTCCTGGGGGCAAAATGTTCCGTCTTCCTCTGCCTCTCCAAAGCTCAAGAATGAAAATGCACAAACATCCTAGTCAATAGGTGTAGGTTTTGCTTCCTTGGCAAGTGGTCCTAAGAAAGGAAATCTCAAAGGTTCTCAGGCACTGTTGGTGAAAGAGGAAGCACGTTCAACTTTTGGGGGAGGTTCACAGTATCTGCTCAGAATAAGAATGTCATTACTCCAGATCCAGCAATTCTACTTCTAGGGATCTGTCCCATAGAATTATCTGCACAAATGGACAAAGATAAACACCCAAGAATTATCCACTGTAGCAGGGGTTGGCAAATTAGAGCCCTCAAGCTAAATCTGGTCTGTACCGGTTTTTTGTAAATAAAGTTTTACTGGAACCCAGTCAAACCCATTTATTTACATAATGCCCGCAGCTGCTTTTGTGCTACAGCAGCAGAGTTGAGTAGCTGCAGCAGAGACTGTGTGGCCCGCAAAGCTGAAAATCTTTGCTAGCTGGCCCTTTACAAAGAAGTTCACCAACCCCTGCTCTAGAACATCATTTGTGAGAATGAAGAATGGAAATAACAAAAACACTTCACGACGAAGTGTGGCTGAGGCTTGCTGGTACCCTGCCTGCCCCCTCAGCCCACCCCAGAGGCTACCCATAGCTTCTGTTGCTGGCATCGTACCATGAGCGCCCGGGCTCTCTGCGGGGGACGTGCCAGTGTATGCCGACGATGTGACTTTCGGTGGGGCCTTGGACCACTCAGTAGAAACTTGACCTCTGAAAAGGCTGGGGACTAGCGTCAATCCAAATCCTAGACACCAAGGCCTCAGTGCTCTTCCCTGGTTGGTGATCCTCCGAGCACGCTGCCACACATCATTACTGGGAGAATTACGTGCTGTCCATACACAACTGGAAACTCACGGCCGGTCTCTCCTGGACTCTGCCTTCTGCTGATTTGGGTCTGTATCCTTTCACTTCAATAAACCATAACCAGGAGTATAACAGCTTTTCTGAGTTCTGTGAGCCCTTCTAGAGAATCACTGAACCTGACGGTGGTCCTGGGGCCCTCCCGAGCTGCAGGTACCCACGCATCAATCGTCCTCGACTGGGGGCTTCCCTGGTGGCGCAGTGGTTAAGAATCCGCCTGCCAATGCAGGGGACACGGGTTCAAGCCCTGGTCCGGGAAGATCCCACGTGCCGCGGAGTAACTAAGTCCGTGCGCCACAACTGCTGAGCCTGCGCTCTAGAGCCCGCGAGCCACAACTACTGAGCCCGTGTGCCACAACTCCTGAAGCCCGCGTGCCTAGAGCCTGTGCTCCGCAACAAGAGAAGTCACAACAATGAGACGCCCACACACCACAATGAAGAGTAGCCCCCGCTCGCCACAGCTAGAGAAAGCCCGTGCACATCAACAAAGACCCAACACAGCCAAAAATAAATAAATAAGTAAATTAATTAAATAAATTAAGAAAAAAATCGTCCTTGATTGGCCTGCCTCCCTTCCTGGTCTCACTTCCCCAGCCTCTTGTTGGTGTTTCCTGGGATCACCTTCCTAGTAGCCTGCTTGCACCCACGTCCTTGTCTTAGGACCAGATTTGGGAGCACCCAAACTAAGACTGGAGAGGACTAATTATGAGTTTTCTTCTATTGCGGTACGCGGGCCTCTCACTGTTGTGGCCTCTCCCGTTGCGGAGCACAGGCTCCGGACGCGCAGGCTCAGCGGCCATGGCTCACGGGCCCAGCCGCTCTGCGGCATGTGGGATCCTCCCGGACCGGGGCACGAACCCGTGTCCCCTGCATCGGCAGGCGGACTCTCAACCACTGCGCCACCAGGGAAGCCCAAGAGGACTAATTAAATAATTTCTGATGTGACAACACCATGGAAACCAGAACCATGGTAAAAAATGAGACAGACCTATATATACAAGATGGAAACATCTCCAAGACATATTGCTAGGAGACAAAATCAAGTTGCAAAACAGTATATGTAAACACAATCTCTTTTTGCTTAAGAAAATGTTAACATATAGAATAGAAAATAGTATCTGGAAGAATATTCACAAAATTGTTAAGAGTAGCTCTCTCTAGAGAGAGGAAACAGAGAACTTGACACTTTTTCTAATTATTATATAAGTATGTACAGTTTGAACTTCTTACTAGAATATATTATTTTGGAAAGAAAACAAAGGAAAAAATAAGTTCATATTAGAGAATCAACATCGAAATTACCAGAAGAGGCAGAAGGATGAATGGAAATCTGATAGCCTACGTTCCTTATCCCAAGGTGCAAAGTAACTTGGCTTGGTAAATCACTCAGCACTTGAAAGGTGGTCGCTCCTCAGTGATTCAGCCCTTCTGATGGGAAGCAGTTGCTGCTATGGCCATCTGACCTAATTGGCAGGCTTTGGGACTCGCAAATCACTGGGTAAAGTTATGGCAATCTTAACAGTCTTTTAAAAAACATACATTTAAAATGCAAATTATAACAAGCTGAATAAAACTAATGACTTCTATCATAAAATTTGCCTGGGAGAGTATCAAGATTTGCCATCACTGTAAATGCTAGGGAGTGTGAGAATAGGGAATTAAGACTGGATATTTATTGAATCCAGAAAGCGGCTCAGAGACAGGAGACCAGATACCCCTGACCACTCCACTTTGTAGATAGGGAAGCCAAGTCACTGAGTAAGCGGGTGAGACACTCGCAGTATTTGCAGCAAAAAACCTGTAAAGGAAGCAAATTCCTCATAACTAGATCCCTACATTTCTCCTCTTTAGAAACAATAACGTCTAGGAATTTTGTTGTGAGGCACCCCAAATATCCCCACTGGCTGTTATGGGGGACTCGTCTTACTGCAGTCAACAGTATACACCTGCAAAATGTACAGGCTCTAATTTACCCTCATTATCTGGAGGGAACTTCAAAACAACCTTTACAAACCAGAGAGTGACGAAAAGGCATAGATGTCAGCAAGGACCTACGGTATAGCACAGGGAACTGTGCTCAATATCTTGTAATAACCCATAATGGAAAAGAATCTGAAAAAGAATGTATGTGTGTGTGTGTGTGTGTGTGTGTGTGTGTGTGTGTATGTATAACTGAATCACGTGGCTGTACACTTGAAACTAATACAACATTGTAAATTAACTATACTTCAATTAAAAAAAAAAGGCATAGATGTCACAAAGTCCATGCACAAAACCTGTGAAGAGGGCGCCTCGCATTTCCTCTTAGACCCTATTTACTCTTCATGGCTTTAGACATAATTCAAATAAGCTTGGTCATGTGGTTTCCCCATCTGGAGTAATTTAAATTAATCTGGTAGATTGTGACTACCAGACAGATACCAGAACTTAAAAAAGTACAACAGAACCAGGGCTATTTGGTGAAGGGGCAAACAACCCTTTTCTCCTTCATAGAGCCCGGGGAAATTCACTGTGTGATCATTTATTTTTATAATTAAGATTCTGAATCGGTAAGAAAGCTCAACGTCCTGGTTAATGGGTCAAAGGAAGTACAAACAGTTTTCTATCAAACAGTTAAAACTTTAAAGCCTTTTTAAAAAAATAATAAATTTATTTATTTATTTTTGGCTGCGTTGGGTCTTCGTTGCTGTCCGCTGGCTTTCTCTAGTTGTGACGAGCGGGGGCTACTCTTCGTTGCGGTGTGCGAGCTTCTTATTGTCGTGGCTTCTCCTGTTGCGGAGCACAGGCTCTAGGTACACAGGCTTCAGTAGTTGTGGCACACGGGCTCTAGAGCGCAGGTTCAGTAGTTGCGGCGCACGGAATTAGTTGCTCCGCAGCATGTGGGATCTTCCTGGACCAGGGCTCAAATCTGCGTCCCCTGCATTGGCAGGTGGATTCTTAACCACTGTGTCATCAGGGAAGTCCATAAAGCCTTTTTTAAAGTTTAAGGGGAACGCGCTTGGCGAGTAGAAAATTTACTCACACAAAACCCCTTTAGTGCCCCTCCCCCAGTGATCAGAGTACAGCACCAGGCGTGCCAGGAACGTGCTCTGTGCCCTGTCACACTGTTCTCTCTCTAACCTCGACAAACTTCATGCACCCTGATGGCTACAGTCTCCAAGGATCACCCTCCGTGTGGGCCAGTGAGTCACTGAAGTCCAGTTCTATCCTCAGACGGGGCGTGGACACACCTGACATACTCTACTTTCTGAAATTTATCTCTAAAGAATTACCAACATATTGAAACCATGTACAAGCCCCTGCCTCCTTGTCATGTTGCAGCAAAAATAGAAATGAGGTTTTTTTCTTTTCTGACAAACAAGGAAAATAAAGGAACAATGGGTAGGCTAGGGAAACAACATAAACTGGCCCGAAAGAGTTAAGCAATCCTAGTTTTACTCTAACTGTTACTTGTCCTTCACAAAGCTAACTCCTTAAACACTCTCTGACTCATGTGAATTACATCCTGCACCTAGTCTTTACATCCCCTACACTCCCTTGTAACAATTTACCCCTTGTAGCATTCTTCATTTCAGAAAGGTCACCAGCTATAACCCACAGATGAACAGACCTAATTACTGGGCTGCCTGATGCCAGCTGTGACTGTTTTAACTTTTTGCAAAAAAAAAAAAAAGAATATAAGGCTGTCACTGCTTTGATCCTTATCATCTATCCCAGACCTCAGACTACAAGACCTCTCCTGGGACTCCACTGGTGGCACAGTGGTTAAGATTCCGTGCTCCCAATGCAGGGGGCCCAGGGTTCGATCCCTGGTCAGGGAACTAGATCCCACATGCATGCCACAACTGAGAGTTCCCATGCCACAACTAGGGAGCCTGCCTGCCGCAACTAAGACCCAGAGCAACCAAATAAATAAAATGTCGAAGAGAAATGCACACTTCGATATACATCCCAAGGAGGGGAAAGAGAAAAGACCTCTCCTAATTCCCTGAAGAG
Source organism: Lagenorhynchus albirostris (assembly GCF_949774975.1). Classification (NCBI taxonomy): domain Eukaryota; kingdom Metazoa; phylum Chordata; class Mammalia; order Artiodactyla; family Delphinidae; genus Lagenorhynchus; species Lagenorhynchus albirostris. Next base: position 64,520,783 of record NC_083109.1, read on the forward strand.
GGGGGCACAGTTCTTGAGGCGCTAGCCTGCTGTGTTCCCTTTCTGTCCAGCAAAGAATAAAGCTCTTTCTCCTCCAAAACTCTGTCTCCATATCTTATTTCAGCATCCGTGTAAAAAGAGCCCATATTTTGACATCAATATCTGTCTGCTTCTGTGGTGACGATTGCCATGGCAATTCAGGTTAGGGAAACACAACTGGCAAAACAAAAGCATGATGAGAGGCGCCGATGGGCTCAAGGCTTTGAAGGAACACAGAGAGCACCGCTGCTTTATGAAGCACCTACCATGTGTATGGCCCAGGGCTAGGCATATCACATGGATTAACTCACTTAGTCTTCATATCAACCCACTAGAATGGGGTTTCTCATCCTCAGCACTGCTGACATTTGGGGCCAGATTGTTCCGTGTTATGGGGGCTGATCTGAGCACTGCAGGATGTCCAGCAGCACCCCTGGCCTCTGCCCACGGGATGCCATTAGCAGTCCTCTCCCCAGCTGTGACAACCCAAAGTATCTCCAGACATTGCCAAACATAATCCACCCCCTCCCCTTCCGCTGAGAACCACTGCTCTAAGGCAGCTGCTGTCACTGGCCCATTTTACAGCTGGGGAGCCCGAGGCCCAGAGGTGCGGGGAGATCCCTGCTCCAGTCAACATCCACGTGCCCTGAGTGAGTCAGGGGCAAGTTGAGGCTTTCACGTGTTGATATGTGCTGGAAAAATGATTTTGTTCTTTCCCACAAGAGCTAAACTCCTTTGGTTGCTAATTTAGTTTGCCAAGGCAGACGGTTCTGGAAGGGAAGCTGGACGACTTAGAGTGTGGGTGTGATAAACACTGCAAATGAAAAGGAAAGAAAATCTTGATCGTTACCAGAGGGAGCAGACTTGGCAGCTGCCCAGTTTGCAGGTTCGGTTCACAAGGTGATGCCCCCACCTGCACAGAGACCCCCACCTCGTGGAACCCCACCTCGTCGCTGTCCCCTGCAGTCCACCTCTTGGGTGCTGGATTGAGCATGCTCCCGCACTTCTGAAAAAGCTGCACTAAGCTACCAAAACCCATCCTAGCTGTTTCCCAGTCCTCTTGAACTCGTCACTCTGGAGGGATCCCCGCACTTCAGCAGGCTGTTCGCACTTCAGCAGGCTGTTCGGGAGTGATCTCAGCCCTTGGAGGAGCCCAAAGCAGTCTACACGCCCCTGCTTCCTCCCCTTCCCCCTCCCCACAGGCCACTCCACAAACGCACCCATTCTCTTTTCAACTTTTGCAAAACTTCCTCAAATTACAGTTGGTCCCCTGCATCCGCAGACACGGAGGCCATTTCATATAAGGGACGTGAGCGTCCACGGAGTCTGGGATCCAAGGTGGGTCTGGAACCAACTGCCCGCAAGTACCTCTTTTTTCTTCTCTCTGGAACCTAGAAGCTGTTTCAGGTTTTTCTTTAAAACCAGGGAGATCATATCACTTCCCTGGGCCTCGGTTTCCCCATTTACACAATGAGTGGGTTTATGTAGGATTTAAGGTCCCTTTCAGCTCTGAGATTTCTTCAGTTCCAGTTTCATCCATGATTTAAGGGTGACGTTTTTCATGCTTTCTTGGCTCATTCTGTGATTCACAGCAGCTGCATGGACGGAATTGTTTCTCCATGTCTTTCCTTCTAATAGTCATCGTGACAATTTAGATAGCAGTATTACAATAATTTAAAATCAGCAATGCCGAATCCTGACATCTTTTTACTAGGCACTGAGCAAAGTACTTTATATACATTTTTGACTTAATCAACACCACCATCCTATAGGGAAGGTGCTATCTATACACCCATTTTGCAGATGGGGAATTAGAGGCTCAGAGGGCTTAGGAGGTTGAGTGTCCAAGGTCACACAGCCAGCATGGGCATAGACGGAATTGAAATTCAAAGCTCAGCATCATTTCTCCTCCTTCTGTCTCAGAAAGAAGAGACTTCTCACCCATTCCCCCCTTCCACTGACCCTGACACAAGACAAAGACAAGATTAGGAACAGAAATATACACAACAGGTCCTCAAGTCAGCATGTCAAGGAGAATGGCCCTAAAACCCCCTCACGACAGTGCCGGGTTGGAGACCTTCACACCATCTCTCTGGGGTCCAGCAAGGTCAGGTTAGCCTCCAACATCTGAATGGATGGCTGCTTCTTCAGGGGTGCAGCAGACAAGGAGGTTGTCTTATGTTTAGGGACTATTGATATGAAAAGTATAATAATAGCAGCTAACATTTATATAGAGCTTATCATGTGCCAACCCTGTTCCATGGACTTTGGATACACTAAATTATTTAGTCCACACAACTCTATTTACAAAGAGAGTACTATTATTATTATCTCCTTGGGCCTAGAGGTCACACAGTGGCATCATGGTCTACCTCCCTGAAGATGGACCTGGAGAAAACCCTAAGCAGGCTTCGGTCATTTGGGTGAAAAATTCTGGGATCCCAGTACTCAGAGGTGATCTGGAAAGGAAGATGTGGGCTCCAGGTGGGCACATCTCCTTGTCTCCCTGGACTCCTTGCCTTTAGACCCCCTCACCCCATTTAAAGTACAAGGCCCAGGAAGACCTAAATAGACATCTCTCCAAAGAAGACATACAGACGGCCAAGAGCACATGAAAAGATGCTCAACATTGCTAATTATTAGAGAAATGCAAATCAAAACTACAATGAGGTATTACCTCACACCAGTTAGAATGGGCATCATCAGAAAATCTACAAACAACAAATGCTGGACAGGGTGTGGAGTAAAGGGAACCCTCTTGCACTGTTGGTAGGAATGTAAATTGATACAGCTACTATGGAGAACAGTATGGAGGTTCCTTAAAAAACTAAAAATAGAATTACCATATGACCCAGCAATCCCACTACTGGGCATATACCCACAGAAAATCATAATTCAAAAAGACACATGCACCCCAACGTCCATTGCAGCACTCTTTACAATAGCCAGGTCATGGAAGCAACCTAAATGCCCATGGACAGATGAACTCATAAAGAAGATGTGGCACATATATACAATGGGATATTACTCAGCCATAAAAAGGAATGAAATTGGGTCATTTGTAGAGACATGGATGGACGTAGAGACTGTCATACAGAGTGAAATAAGTCAGAAAGAGAAAAAGAAATATCGTATATTAATGCATATATGTGGAACCTAGAAGAATGGTACAGATGAACTGGTTTGCAGGTCAGAAATAGAGACACAGATGTAGAGAACAAACGTATGGACACCAAGCGGGGAAAGGGGGTGGTGGGGGTGGGATGAATTGGGAGATTGGGGCTGACATATATACACTAATATGTATAAAATAGATAATTAATTAACAAAAAAGACCTCTTTAAGTAATAGAAGACATGAAGAGATGAAAAATAAATAAATAAAATAAAAAATTAAAGTACAAGGCCCAGGGTAGAGGCCCCTCTTGCCCAGGTCTGCAGGCAATGATGGCTTAAAGCGTTGGGTTCCTTTAATCCAGTGGTTCTCAGCTGGGGCCAATTCTGCCCTCAAACTTGGCAATGTCAGGAGACATCTGGATTGTCACACTGGGGATGGGGGGTTACTACTGGCATCTAGTGAGTAGAGGCCAGGGATGTTCCTAACCATCTTACACTGCACAGGACAGCGCCACGACAAAGAATTATCTGACCCCAAATGTCCACAAGTGCCAAGGTTAAAAATCCTGCCTTAAGGGAAAGGCATGCGTTTGGGGGTTTCCCTTCATTAACACCCAATCCATTGTCACCAAAGGGAAGTCCCTGTGACCCAAGTGGCTACAAAGATCTGCAGGGAAAAAGAGCTGGGAGGGGAGAGGGAGGGAGAGAAGTCACCTGTCTGAGATAAAGAGGGTTTGGGAGCTCAACAGAGAAGAAATTCCAGAGCAAATTCAGGGCGAGAGGAAACCGGGGAGTGGGGGGAGGGCCTGCTGAGAATGTCACTGTGGCTTACGAATCAGATCTTCCTTCTTGCCCAAGAGAAGGAACTCAAGATTGCAATGTTTTAAAATTCCTTCGGACCACGGCCGGACTACTTCTTTGTGTCTGTGTGGAAACTGAGCCACGTGGAGCCTGCGTTTACAGGGATGACATATGGGTTGAAGCATCATGTTCAGATCTGTGTGTGGATCACACTGTCTAGGAGGAAGCATTTAGAAGTGTGACTGTAATGCAACGTGCTTGCTTTTACAAGAACAACTGAAACTCACACGTCTGAATGAGGAGCATCTTTGTAATATTTGTTTAAGAGATGCTGGCATTGCTTTGGGAGAGAATGTTCACTGCAAACTGTCTTCCGAGCTAGTTATACGACACCCACTGGAGCTTTAGAAGATGCCCCTCGTTTTCTAAAATAACTGAGAAAATAAAGGAGAGAGACCACGAACGTGAGAATCACTTGGAAGACTTTTAAAAGTATCAGTGCCGCGGTCTCACCCCAAGAGATCCTGCTGATTGGTTTAGGGGTGGGGGACTGGATGTCCGTGTTTTTCAACTGTTCCCCAGGTGAGTCTCATGTGTGGTCAGGTTAGACACACTGTATTAGAAGCAGATCAAAATATCCACTGGACTGGTGGCTTAGCTGGGGAAAAACCCCACACATTTGGTGTCAGAAATGTTGAGTAGAGAAAAACAGTTTTTTCTTTTCACTGTGTTCCAATAAAACGTTATTTATAAAAACAGGGAGTGGGCCAGATTTAGCCCATGGGCTGTGATCTGCCAATCCCTGATCTATCTAGGGCAGCGACCTTCAAAGTATAGACCCCAGAACACCAGCTCCAGCATCACCTAGAGCCTGTTAGGAATACAAGTTCTCAGGCGCCATCAGGGATCTACTGAATCTACTGGAGATCTACTTGTCCTATATAATTTTTCCTTATTCCCCAACACAGTCTCTTTCTTAACCATCAATGCGGGTCAGTGCAGCAACTGTCTTGAATCCTAGCTCAAGACGAGGTGTCAAATCCTAGTGATAGATGGAGGCCCAGCTGGGATCCAGCCAGAGTGACAGTGGTAGAGCTGGGGTTGAACTCAGGTCCTGATAACCTCCTGGGTCCCTACTCTTAACCTCTCTTGGCATTTGCAGTATTCTAAATCATGCTTTGAAAGAAATGATGTTCATTTGGATGGGCACATTCTAGTATGTTTAAATATCACCCTACTTTTAGAATAGATACATAAATTGTTGTATAGTTACACACTGAAATACTATATTAAAAATGTGACGAAAGGGGACTTCCCTGGTGGTCCTGTGGTGAAGACTTTGCCTTCCAATGCAGGGGGTGTGGGTCTGATCCCTGGTCGGGGAGCTAAGATCCCACATGTCTCACGGCCAAAAAACCAAAACATAAAAAACAGAAGCAATACTGTAACAAATTCAATAAAGACTTTTAAAAAAACGTGATGAAAAACCACAAGTACACATAATTATATGAATAAATTTCATAAGGATGATGTTGAGTGAAGGAAGTGGTATGATTCCACTTACACAAAGGTCAAAAAGAGACAAAATGTATGTATGATAAGAAAAGTCAGCACAGTGTTCCCTGGGGGAGGGAGCAGTAATTGAAAAGGGCACAAGGAAGTTTCTGGGAACGCTCTTGTTCTTGATCTGAGTGCCAGTCACATGGGTGTGTTCGTTTTATAAAAATTCATGAATTGTATCTTTAAGACTGATGCACTTTTCTATAGGTATATTACACTGCAACAAAAAGTCAACTTTAAAAAACAAACGAATGCGACTAATGTCTACAACTGACTTGAAATGCATAGGAAAAAAAATGAATCAAGAGATAAATAGAGAGATGGAGAGACGTGTGATAAAGCAAGTGGGAAATTGCAGAATCTAAGTGGTGGGAATACGGATGCTGACAGAACCATTCTTTCAAAAATTTGTAAAGTTTCTCAATAAAATGTTGGGATTAAAAAAACCCCAAACACACAAACACCTTAATTGTCCTACTTGTATATTTTATAGTTTTCACTTGCTTCTTTATACCGCAGAAATATCAATTTCCAGGTCTGTGCGCCCATTCAGTTCACAGGCTGGTCACAGGGCTGTTGGATCCTGCAGTAGGTAGGCAACTTGGGGAATCATCAGGGACACAGGAGCGAGCAGGACAAGACTCTCTGGGGAGACGGTGCAGACCTCCCAGTGGGTCCTGCCAGCTTATCCCAATGACCACAATAACCAGACCACACATGGCCAGAAACACAGTCCTGCACCTGAACCAGGGGGTCTCACACCCTGATGATCTGTCTACTCACAACACCAAACTGAAGGTTCAAGTTGACTGTGGACCACTGACCACAGAGCAAACCCCTGCCTTCAATGCCTTCCTCCTTCCACATGATCTACACCACAGGTCACTGGGGAAATGCAAATTAAAATCACATCCAATTGTTTCATTAAAAAAAGATTACCTACATAGGATAAAATCCATCCATTTTTAAGTATACAAAGTTTTCTCCCTAGTACTTAACATCATTTCTACTCGACATAACTCAGCTGTTTTGTTTACTGCCTGTTCTGTTTACAACATTCAAGCACTCACCCGATGAAACTCGGATTTTTGTCTGATTCCTTCACTGATGTATGTACAGAGCCTGGCTCACAAGAGGTACTCAACGAATATTTGAGTTGAATGAATATATACATTAATATGGAAAAATATCCAAGATATATTATGCGAAAAGGGTAAGTTGCATGAAAGTATATTTATATATTTTGGATGTTAACAACAGAGGCTGGAGATCTATGCATACACACATGTGCACACATGTCACACACACACACACACACAGGTGCGTACATTCCTGGAAAGAAGGCTACAATAAGTTGTTAAGAGTAGTTACCTTTAAGTAGGGGGACTTAGGGATTTTTACTTTTTATTCTACTCTCTCCTGTATGTTTGTATCATACACACATATGTATTATACATACATATATGAATATACATTTACATGTACATATAATAACAACGTAAAAAAGCCTCCAGTACTCCTTGTCCCATGTAACCCCTTCACGTCACCACATGCAGGTGACATGCACCCATAAACTACAATGTGGGGTGGAGTAGAGACCTGATTGAAAAATACTCTGCTCATCTTCCCAGGAGGGTTGCCCAGCCCTGTCTCCCGCCGAGCCAGGCCACAGTGCATCTGCCCAGGCCACACTACCTGGGACATGGGGCTTGTTTGCAGAGCAAGATGTTTCTGTCTGGCCCAGTGATTATGGGCAGAAACAGGGAAGCCGTTTGAAACCGTGCACAGATGAACACGAATTCAGCCAACAGGCTCTGCCCCGGAACTCTTCACACTTAGGCAGCTAAAGCGAAACTGCTGGGAATGATGAGAGGTTAAAATGCCATAAAGATGCCACTGCTGGTGGCGCAGTGGTTGGGAGTCCGCCTGCCGATGCAGGGGACGTGGGTTCGTGCCCCGGTCCGGGAATATCCCGCATGCTGTGGGGCGGCTGGGCCCGTGGGCCATGGCCGCTGGGCCTGCGTGTCTGGAGCCTGTGCTCCACAGCGGGAGAGGCCACGGCAGTGAGAGGCCCGCGTACCACCAAAAAAAAAAAAAAAAAAAAAGCCATAAAGAGAAGAAACATGCCCCAAACAGGCACATGACATGAGCAGACTGGCTCCGAGCCCACACCAACCTGCCCTTCACAGCTCCTGGCGGAGGCCACCACCTCACCTGCAAACTCCAAGGAGACCAGCAGAGCTGCTACTACGTCTCAGGGGGTCCCAACCTCAGCATCCCTGACGTTCTCCTCTGTCTTGTGCAGTGTAGGATGTTTAGCAGCATCCCTGGCCTCTACCCATGAGACGCCAATAGCTTCCCCCAAGTTGTGACAACCAAAAATACCTCCAGACATTGCCAGATGTCCCCTAGGTGACAAAAATCAGCTCAGCTGAGAACCACCCATCTAACAGCTCTGCTACTTGAGTAGGTGCCCGGAGCTTGCCAGCCAAAACGTATTTGGTGAATATACTGCAAGGACTTCTCTTGTTAGGCTGAATTCCCCAAGCTTGGAATTTGGTGGTGTGGGATCGCCCATTGACACTGATCATGAACTCAGGAAACAGGTGCTCAGAGAGGCAGTGGAGCAAGCTGGTTCAGGGTCCAGGCTGGCTCTTTTGTTTGCCTCTTGGGTGCCTGTGGCAGAGACAATCGTGTGGTCTCCAAAGCCTTTTCTTCCTGGACAAGCAGCTGGACTACATTTCCCTGCCTCCCCTGCAGGGAGTTGTAGCCAAAAGTGTCTGAGTGGAAGCAGAAGTGATATTCATAACTTCCAGGCCTGCCCCATAAAAACTTCCCAGGCAACACACAATCCTAAACTTTCTCTCTCTCTCTCCCCCATTCACCAGCTGGAGATGAAACCCTCCAAGGCCTGAGAAGATGGCAGAGCCACAAGATGGAAGGGGCCTGGGTCACTGAATCATGGAGTGGAAGGCCACTTGTGAGAAGACCCACAAAGGATCAGTGTGCAAGAAATAAGGGCCACGACTCCCTCTTGCAAGAGCACCAGAATCACAACTAACTGCTGAACAATCATCAACAGGAAGACACTGGAACTCAGCAAAAAAGATACCCCACATCCAAAGACAAAGCAGAAGCCACAATGAGACGGTAGGAGGGGCGCAATCACAATAAAATCAAAACCCATAACTGCTGGGTGGGTGACTCACAAACTGGAGAACGCTTATACCACAGAAGTCCACCCACCAGAGCGAAGGTTCTGAGCCCCATGTCATGCTTCACAATCTGGAGGTCCGGCAATGGGAGGAAGAATTCCTAGAGAATCAGACTTTGAAGGCTAGTGGGAGTTGACTGCAGGACTTCGACAGGACTGGGGGAAACAGAGACTCCACTCTTGGAGGGCACACACAAAGTAGTGTGTGCATTGGGACCCAGGTGAAGGAGCAGTGACCCCACAGGAGACTGAACCAGACCTACCTGCTAGTGTTGGAGGGTCTCCTGCAGAGGCGGGGGGGTGGCTGTCGCTCACCGTGGGGACAAGGACACTGGCAGCAGAAGTTCTGGGAAGTACTCCTTGGCGTGAGCCCTTCCAGAGTCCGCCATTAGCCCCACCAAAGAGCCAGGTAGGGTCGCCTCAGGCCAAACAACCAAAAGGGAGGAAACCCAGCCCCACCCATCAGCAGACAAATGGATTAAAGTTTTACTGAGCTCTGCCCACCAGAGCAACACCCAGCTCTACCCACCACCAGTCCCTCCCATCAGGAAGCTTGCACAAGCCTCTTAGATAGCCTCATCCACCAGAGGGCAGACAGCAGAAGCAAGAAAAACTACAATCCTGCAGCCTGTGGAAGGAAAACCACATTCACAGAAAGACAAAATGAAAAGGCAGAGGACTTTGCACCAGATGAAGGAACAAGATAAAACCCCAGAAAAACAACTAAATGAAGTGGAGATAGGAAACCTTCCAGAAAAAGAATTCAGAATAATGATAGTGAAGATGATCCAGGACCTTGGAAAAAGAATGGAGGCAAAGATCGAGAAGATGCAAGAAGTGTTTAACAAAGACCTAGAAGAATTAAAGAACAAACACCTAGAAGAATTAAAGAACAAACACACAGAGATGAACAATACAATAACTGAAATGAAAAATACACCACAAGGAATCAATAGCAGAATAACTGAGGCAGAATAACAGATAAGTGATATGAAAGACAGAATGGTGGAATTCACTGCCATGGAACAGAATAAAGAAAAAAGAATGAAAAGAAATGAAGACAGCCTACGAGACCCCTGGGACAACATTAAACACAACAACATTCGCATTATAGGGGTCCCAGAAGAAGAGAGAGAGAAAGGACCTGAGGAAATATTTGAAGAGATAATAGTCAAAAACTTCCCTAACATGGGAAAAGAAATAGCCACCCAAGTCCAGGAAGTGCAGAGAGTCCCAGGCAGGATAAACCCAAGGAGAAATACGAGACACATAGTAAATAAATTGACAAATATTAAAGACAGAGAAAAATTATTGAAAGTAACACGGGAAAAACAACAAATTACATACAAGGGAACTCCCATAAGGTTAACAGCTGAATCTCAGCAGAAACTGTACAAGCCAGAAGGAAGTGGCATGATATACTTAAAGTGATGAAAGGGAAGAAACTGCAACCAAGATTACTCTACCTGGCACATATCTCATTCAGATTCGATGGATAAATCAAAAGCTTTATAGACAAGCAAAAGCTAAGAGAATTCAGCACCACCAAACCAGTTTTACAACAAATGCTAAAGGAACTTCTCTAGGCAGGAAACACAAGAGAAGAAAAGGACCTACAAAAACAAACCCATAACAATTAAGAAAATGGTAACAGGAACATACATATCAAAAATTACCTTAAATGTGAATGGATTAAATGCTCCAACCAAAAGACACAGGCTCGCTGAATGGATACAAAAACAAGACCCATATATATGCTGTCTACAAGAGACCCACTTCAGACGTAAGGACACATACAGACTGAAAGTGAAGGGATGGAAAAAGATATTTCATGCAAATGGAAATCAAAAGAAAGCTGGAGTAGCAATATTCATATCAGATAAAATAGACTTTAAAGAATGTTACAAGAGACAAGGAAGGACACTACATAATGATCAAGGGATCAATCCAAGAAGAAGATATAACAATTATAAATATATATGCACCCAACACAGGAGCACCTCAGTACATAAGGCAACTACTAACAGCTATAAAAGAGGAAATTGACAGTAACACAGTAATAGTGGGGGACTTTAACACCTTACACCAATGGACAGATCATCCAGATAGAAAATTAACAAGGAAACACAAGCTTTAAATGACACAGTAGACCAGATAGATTTAACTGATATTTATAGGACATTCCATCCAAAAACTGCAGATTACACTTTCTTCTCAAGTGCACACGGAACATTCTCCAGGATAGATCACATCTTGGGTCACAAATCAAGCCTCAGTAAATTTAATAAAATTGAAATCAGGGACTTCCCTGGTGGCACAGTGGTTAAGAATCCACCTGCCAATGCAGGGGACGTGGGTTTGATCCCTGGTTCAGGAAGATCCCACATGCCACAGAGCAACTAAGCCTGCATGCCACAACTACTGAAGCCCGCCCGCCTAGAGCTAGTGCTGCACCACAAGAGAAGCCACAGCAATGAGAAGCCCGCGCAACACAATGAAGAGCAGCCCCTCCACAACTGGAGAAGGCCCATGCACAGCAACGAAGACCCAACACAGTCAGAAAAAAAAAAAAATTACTACCTTAAAAATAAATAAATAAATAAAATTGAAGTCATACGAAGCATCTTTTCCAACCATGATGCTATGAGATTAGAAATCAATTACAGGGAAAAAAACCCGTAAAAAACACAAACACATGGAGGCTAAACAATACATTACTAAATAACCAAGAGATCACTGAAGAAATCAAAGAGGAAATCAAAAAACACCTAGAGACAAATTACAATGAGAACACGATGATCCAAAACCTATGGGATGCAGCAAAAGCAGTTCTAAGAGGGAAGTTTATAGCAATACAAGCCTACCTCAAGAAACAAGAAAAATCTCAAATAAACAATCTAACCTTACACCTAAAGGAACTAGAGAAAGAAGTACAAACAAAACCCAAAGTTAGTAGAAGGAAAGAAATCATAAAGATCAGAGCAGAAATAAATGAAATAGAAACAAAGAAAACAATAGCAAAGATCAATAAAACTAAACAGTGGTCCTTTGAGAAGATAAACAAAATTGATAAACCTTTAGCCAGACTCACCAAGAAAAAGAGGGAGAGGACTCAAATCAATAAAGTTAGAAATGAAAAAGGAGAAGTTACAACAGACACTGCAGAAATACGAAGCATCATAAGAGCCTACTACAAGCAACTCTATGCCAATAAAATGGACAACCTGGAAGAAAGGGACAAATTCTTAGAAAGGTATAACCTTCCAAGACTGAACCAGGAAGAAATAGAAAATATAAACAGACCAATCACAAGTAATGAAATTGAAACTGTGATTAAAAATCTTCCAACAAACAAAAGTCCAGGACCAGATGGCTTCACAGGTGAATTCCATCAAACATTTAGAGAAGAGCTAACACCCATCCTTCTCAAACTCTTTCAAAAATCACAGCCAAAGGAACACTCCCAAACACATTCTATGAGGCCCCCATCACCCTGATACCAAAACCAGACAAAGATGCTACAAAAAAAGAAAATTACAGACCAATATCACTGATGAATATAGATAGAAAATACTAGCAAACAGAATCCAACAACACATTAAAAGGATCATACACCATGACCAAGTGGGATTTATCCCAGGGATGCAAGGATTCTTCAATATACGCAAATCAATCAATGTGATATACCATATTAACAAACTGAAGGAGAAAAACCATATGATCATCTCAATAGATGCAGAAATAGCTTTTGACAAAATTCAACAACCATTTATGATAAAAACGCTCCAGAAAGTGGGCACAGAGGGAACCTACCTCAACATAATAAAGGCCATATATGACAAACCCACAGCAAACATCATTCTCAATGGTGAAAAACTGAAAGCATTTCTTCTAAGATCAGGAACAAGACAAAGATGTCCACTCTCGTCACTATTATTCAACATAGTTTTGGAAGTCCTAGCCACGGCAACCAGAGAAGAAAAAGAAATAAAAGGAAAATTGGAAAAGAAGAAGTAAAACTCTCACTGTTTGCAGATGACATGATACCATACATAGAGAATCCTAAAGATGCCACCAGAAAACTACTAGAACTAATCAATGAATTTGGTAAAGTTGCAGGATACAAAATTAATGCACAGAAAACTCTTGCATTCCTATACACTAACAACAAAAGATCAGAAAGAGAAATTAAGGAAACAATCCCATTCACCATTGCAACAAAAAGAATAAAATACCTAGGAATAAACCTACCTAAGGAGGTAAAAGACCTGTACTCAGAAAACTATAAGACACTGATGAAAGAAATCAGAGATGACACGAACAGATGGAGAGATATACCATGTTCTTGGATTGGAAGAATCAAGATTGTGAAAATGACTATACTACCCAAAGAAATCTATAGATTCAATGTGATCCCTATCAAATTACCAGTGGCATTTTTTTACAGAGCTAGAACAAAAAATCTTAAAATTTGTATGGAGACACAAAAGACCCCAAATAGCCAAAGCAATCTTGAGGGAAAAAAATGGAGCTGGAGGAATCAGACTCCCTGACTTCAGACTATACTACAAAGCTACAGTAATCAAGACAACATGGTACTGGCACAAAAACAGAAATATAGATCAATGGAACAGAATAGAAAGCCCAGAGATAAACCCACACACATATGGTCACCTTATCTTTGATAAAGGAGGCAAGAATATATAATGGAGAAAAGACAGCCTCTTCAATAAGTGGTGCTGGGAAAACTGGACAGCTACATGTAAAAGAATGAAATTAGAACACTCCCTAACACCATACACAAAAATAAACCCAAAACGATTAAAGACCTAAATGTAAGGCCAGACAATATAAAACTCTTAGAGGAAAACATAGGCAGAACACTCTATGACATACATCACACCAAGATCCTTTTTGACCCACCTCCTAGAGAAATGGAAATAAAAACAAAAATAAACCAATGGGACCTAATGAAACTTCAAAGCTTTTGCACAGCAAAGGAAACCGTAAACAAGATGAAAAGACAACCCTCAGAATGGGAGAAAATATTTACAAAAGAAGCAACTGACAAAGGATTAATCTCCAAAATATACAGGTAGCTCATGCAGCTCAATATCAAAAAAACAAACAACCCAATCCAAAAATGGGCAGAAGATCTAAATAGACATTTCTCCAAAGAAGACATACAGATGGCCAACAAACACATGAAATGATGTTCAACATCACTAATCATTAGAGAAATGCAAATCAAGACTACAATGAGGTATCACCTCACACCAGTTAGAATGGGCATCATCAGAAAATCTACAAACAACAAATGCTGGAGAAGTTGTGGAGAAAAGGGAACCCTCTTGCACTGTTGGTGAGAATGTAAATTGACACAGCCACTATGGAGAACAGTATGGAGGTTCCTTAAAAAACTAAAAATAGAATTACCATATGACCCAGCAATCCCACCACTGGGCATATACCCAGAGAAAACCATAATTCAAAAAGACACATGCACCCCAATGTTCACTGCAGCACTAGTTACAACAGCCAGGTCACAGAAGCAACCTAAATGCCCATCGACAGTCGAATGGTAAAGAAGATGTGGTACATATATACAATGGAATATTACTCAGCCATAAAAAGGAATGAAATTGGGTCATTTGTAGAGACGTGGATGGCCAGAGAGACTGTCATACAGAGTGAAGTAAGTCAGAAAGAGAAAAACAAATATCATATATTAACACATATATGTGGAACCTAGAAAAATGGTATAGATGAACAGGTTTGCAGGGCAGAAATAGAGACACAGATGTAGAGAACAAACGTATGGCCACCAAGGGGGGAAAGCGGGGTGGTGGTGGTGGTGGTGGGATGAATTGGGAGATTGGGATTCACATGTATACACTAACATGTATAAGATGGATAACTAATAAGAACCTGCTGTATAAAAAACTAAAATAAAATTCAAAAATTCAAAAAAAAAAAAAGAAAGAAGGGCCACAAAACCTCAGCATTTGATCTATTACAGCTGCTCGCCTTACCTTAACTAATACAGTGCCTTTTGAGGTCACTTGAGCTCTCTGAGTTTCCTCCTCTGTAAAATGGGAATAACACTAGTACGTTCCTCACTTGGTGGTTGTGAGGATCAATTGAGAGAGTGCTTGGGACAGTGCCTGGAACACACAGAGCCTTGGTAAAGGCTGGCTATTATGATTAGTGGGGAGAAGAGTTACAACTGAATTCCTGCCCCTCCCATTATCTCTTCTGTGAATTCTTCCAAGTCACACTCAGTAACCTGGAGAAGAATGATTTGCTGCCGTCCTGAAATGCCTTAGGGACACACCGGGATTGTAGGGATACTTCTTGTAATGAGGCTGGGGACCCTCATTTTATCACGCGGTTGTCCAGGCATCTCTTAAGTATCCTGGCCTCTCCGTACCAAAGAGGCCACTGAGAAGCCAACGTGACCCTGCACAAGGATGGAAGAGGACCCCACCCACGAACCATCCACAGGCTGCCTCTCCTCTGCGTCTCCAGCCCCGATGAAATGAAGTAGAATGAAATCTGAAAGCAGACACAGAATGGGAAGTTTAGCACCAAGCCAGTGGATACCCTTCCCGGATGCTGTAACTCAGGATCCTAAAGGGAGTGGCTGAGAGTTAAGCCCCCAAAGACCCTCCCTTCCCGGCCAGCGTGGGCACCAGCTCTAGGAGACAGAGGGAAGGATGAGCCCTTCCGCCCACTCCGCTTATTCTTCACCCACTTGTATGCTTTGCTGTCGTTTTTTTTTCCCCCGGTAAATTATGCCCTTGCCTAAGGCCATCTCTAGAAATAATTACCATAGGTCAACTACATTCTGTCCTGATTTAATGCAGGGGGCGGGGGTCCGGCAGACACCCAGCGAAGCAGTTTTCACGTCAACTTACAAACGGGGAAAGAGAAAATTACACCCACTGAGCATCTGCTGTGTGCTAAGGGCCCTGCACTCACGTCAGCTCACCCATCCTTCGTGAAGGCAGAGCCACATCTGCCTTCCTCATTTCTGTTTCTCCGGTGCCAGACAGTCCTAGGCACACGGGAGGTTATCACCTAAGCTCCTGACCATGGCCCCTACTTATCACTCTGACCTCACTGCATAAGTCACTCCCCTCATTAACCATGCTCTCGTCACTGAACCATCTTTCTTTTCTTTGAACAAAACAAGCTCATTCTTACCTCAGGGCCTTTGCATTTGCCATTTCCTCTGCCTAGAATGTCCCTCTCTCCCATCTTTGCAGGGCTGCTCCTTTCTCAGCTTACGTTACCCAGTTTAAAGTAATGCTCCAGGCCCTCTCTGTTGCCTTACTTTACTCATCTTTAGGTGTTTATTTATTTCTTGTTTGTCTCACCCCAACTAGAATGCCAGCATCGTGAAAGGATGGATTACTTCTGTCTTTCTGCTATCTCTCCAGCAACGAAGCACAGCACCTCAACATAGTAGAGGCTTGATAAATATTTGAGGCTGTTAAAACCCAGCGATTGAGAGCCCAGATTCTGGATCGACATGACCCGAGTCGGAATCCGGGCTCCAGGATCTTGAACCAGATGTTCGTCCTATTGCTGCCTCAGTTTCTTCATTCCTCACTAAAATGATGACGATGCCCATGTCACAGTGTTTCTATGAGGATTAAATAAGTTAATTCACGTGAAAACAGTTGGAGTAGTTCCTGGCATGTAGGAGACGCTGTATATCTATTTGCTATTATTATTGCTAAAAACTGAATGAACAGGGTCGGGGAGGGGAGGGGGGAGAGGAAGAAAGAAGTCAAAAGGTACAAACTTCCAATTATAAGATACAGAAGTACTAGGGATACAATGTACAACATGATGACTACAGTTAACATAGTACGATACGCAGGGAAGTTGTTAAGAGAGTAGATCCTAAGAGTTCTCACCACAAGGGGAAATGTTTTCTCTTTTCTTTTTATCGTATCTATATGAGATGATGGATGTTAATTAAACCTACTGTGGTGATCATTTCACAATATATGTAAATTAAACCATCATGCTATATGTCTTAAACACATACACTGATATAGATCAATTATTTCTCAATGAAACTGGGAAAAAAAGAAATCTAAAATAAGAAACCAGGGAAAAAAAACTGAACAACCCCAAGGTAGATTCTAGGTGCATCTGAAGGATGGAGAATGGAGGCTCAAAGATGTTAAAAGGTCCTTCACGATGTGATACAGCAACGAAGCTCTGGAATCTGGTTTTCTGATTTCTAAGCCACATCTACTTCCATGACGGTGAAAGCTCTCCTCGAAATATAGAGAGACAGGTAACACTACAGCTTGTGCCCTGCAGGCCCCGGCATTCTAAAGGTTAAGCCTTCTCCAGCTGACTGGCGGCTCTGGGTTGGTGAAGTCAGGGCAAAGCAATGGACAGAAGGGAGATCTGGAAAGGATACTTTCGATTTCTGATTTTACTTCACGCACAAGCCTTCACCTCAACCGCCCCCGGGTGCTGGCCTTGGCTGCCGGGCCTGACTGCTTGCAGCCAGCCCTGAGGCACAGGTGAGGCTGAACCTGGCCTCCACTGGCGCCCCCTTCTCACTCCATGTAGCTCAGGCCCTGCAGGCACACATATGGCTGGATAAATTCCCAGCCCCCCGATGGTCTCCCCCATGGGGACTTGCCTGGAACGAGGCTTCATCAAAAGGCACCAAAATCATTAAAAAAACCCATGCAAATGGAATAAAAACCCCCAGGAACCCTGGCAGCTGGCCTGGTCTTCAAAGGCTGCCACTGGAGCCCACAATGAAGGTTTAAGATCCAGCCAGGTTTTACCACCTGGGTGGACTCCGGCAGCCTCAAGGGGCCTCTGGAGAAGAGGCTAAAGTGCAGGTGCCACTGCGGGCTCCGTGCTCTGCCAGGGGAGCCCCGGGGTGACGGGTCTCAGCTTCCCTCTCCTGATGACTTGGCGTCTGCGCACATCCAAGGTCAAAGCCATGATCTGCAGAGCCCTCACCAAGCACTGTGCTAAGCATGTTACATACAGGATTTCCTTTTGTCCCTGCAACACTCCACTCTGTGAGGTGGCAACTGAGATGTACAGATAAGGAAATCGTGGTTCAGACTGAAGTAACTTGCTGAGATAGAGGATGGTCCTTTACATCTAACCCACCAGCACGTTCTGTTGACTCTGCCTATGTAGTTACATCCTACCACGTTACTTCTCTGAAACCCTTCTGCCACCTCCCTGGTCCAAGCCACCGTCACCTCTCCCCTGGACCAGCACCACAGCCTCGCACATGGTGGGGAGCAGCCTCGCTCCCCCCTCCTGCTCTCCTTCAACCCAGCTCAACAGCTGGAATGACACTTTAAAACGTTATCCAAATCCTATCAGTTCCCGGTCAAAACCCCTCCAAATGTGTCTCGAAGCACTTAGAAAACAATGACAAGCTTCTTGCCCTACAGGCTCTATTTGATCTGTCCTCTGCTAATTCTCCAAACTCATATTGGCTTCCTTGCTCTAGATGTATTGGGGTAACATGGGAGAACAGAGGAAAGGTCTTCTTGCTATTCAAACTGTGGTCCTCACACCAGCACTGGGGTCATCCAGCGCTTATTAGAAATACAGATGCTCAGGTCCCATCTCAGACTTACTGATTCAGAACCTGCATTTTAACAAGATCCCCAGGTGATTCATACACACCTAAGTGTACGATGAACAGTCAGGAAGGCTTTGGAATCAAACAGATTGAGTGGGAAGCTCAGCTCAACCACTCACCAGCTGGGCGACTTGGCACAAGTGCCTAGTTACTTGCTGTGCAGTGAAGAATTCACCTACCCAAAGCGAGGGGTGGTCAATGCCCTTGGCTCCTGGGAGGTGATCTCCAGGCCCCTGGAATGTCCTGCTGAGTGCCTTTGTGTGTCTCAGGGCTCTGGCCATGGGACTAACAACGTGATTTATGATGGGAGCTTTTGGCCTCGCAGTTCAGTTCAGACCCCTGGAGAAAGTGATGACTAAGACACGAGCTGGACTTCCGGGAGGCGCTAGAGACGGAAGGTCAGCCACCAGACAGCGTGTGATCAAGCCCCAGTCAGAAGGCTGGACATCAAAGGCTCGGTAAGCCTACCTGGTTGGCAATACTCTGTGCACACTGTCACCCTTAGTGACCAGGAGGAGGTACCGCTCGCTGCCCATGACTCCACAGGGAGAAGATGACGGGATCCCGTGGACTCTGCCCCGTGCGTCTCTTTCCTGGGCTGATTTTAATTTGTACCCTTTCGCTATCATAAAACTGTAGTCATAAGTAGTGCTTTCCTGAGTTCTGTGTGTCATTCTGGTAAATTATTAAACCTGAGGGTGGTCACGGGGACTGCGAACTTGTAGCCAACTGGCATGAAGTGAGGGTGGTCCTGGGGACCCCTGAGCTGGGGACCACTGAGCCTGAAGCGAGGACAGTCTTGTGGGGATGTTCTCTCAGGCTCTGCAGTTGACTCAATTCATTGCACTTCCCTTCTCTGAGCTTCAGTTTGCCCAACTGAAAGATGGCCATCAAAGAGATCACACCTTATATGGTTGTTGAAAGATTCAATGAGATACTGAGTACATAGGAGCCTCACGATAACTACAAGTGTCAGTATTACTGTTCCCATTGTTCAGACGAGGAAACTGAGGCTCAGAGACGTAAAGCAACTTGCCCACAATCACACAGAGTGTGAAGCCAGGTCTGGCTGACTTTGTCCACAATGCAATACTGTCTACTCATGACTTGCTGATGTGTTCTGGGAAGGGAAGGACAGTAGTGGTCCTGCTGAGCTGGGGTCATCCACCCTCATCCCAATGCTCCCCACTGTTTCTCTTCTCTTCTTCTGGGATTCATGTGACATGAATATTAGACTTCTTAATCTTTCTCCATAGGTCTTTTTTCCCCTTCTTTTCATCTTCCCCCACCCCCAGAGAATTTTTTTTATTCTCTGTTGTTCAGATTGCCTAATTTCGCTTGATCTCTCTTCAAGTTCACCAACTCTTCCCTCTGTCTTCTCCAGTCTGCTATTGAGTCCATCCAGTGACTATTTCATTTCAGTGACTGTACTTTTCAGTTCTAAAATTTCCATTTGGGTTTTTTCTTTTAAATCTTCTATTTCTATATCTGTTGATCTGCTGTCTTTTCTATCTTATCGTTCTTTTTAAGAGGGTTCACTCTTACTTCCTGAAGCATGGTTGTAACAGCTGCTTTAATGTCTTTGTCTGATAATTCTAATACCTGGGTCATCTTGTGGTTGGTGTCTGCTGATTATATTTACTCTAGGAACTTGCCAGATTTTCTGGTTCTTCATAAACCAGGTAATCTGTATCCTGGACATTTCGATCTTGTATTATGAGAGTCTAGGTCTTGTCGAAATCCTACTGAATATGTTGATTTTTTTAGCTGTAGCAGGCAACTGATCAAAGATTAGGTTCAGACTGCAAGTTCTAACCTGCCTTCATGTGCTGTCATTCCGATGCCAGTTCAGTTTGCAAAGCCTTTGCAGTGCTATCCCTATGTGTGCCTAATGTATGTCCCCCAGGGGTCTACCCTGTGATTCAGTTCTCAAAGTCTCTGATACACTGTGCAGGGCCATCTCCACTCACGCGCAGCTTGGGATGAGCTCAGGAGTTTATACATAAGCTTATGGGATCCCTCCTGGAGCGCCTCCTCTCTGCAATCTTTCTCATTCTGGCTTCCAGGGGCCCACTTTCAAGGCCCTCCGGCTAGAAAGTGGAGGCTTTAGTCTTCCCACTCTGCCGCTCACTGCCCGTGACTGGGTCTGGAGCCAAGTGCCTACTGCCAGCCCCGCACACACTGCCAAACCCAGGGCACTAAAGGCAGCACAAGCCGGCCTGCTCCCGTGGCTGAGTCCACACAGCTTCAGTGTCCATCCCTGGCTCCTGGACGCTGTACCAGCTGGCAGCTCTGGGGTGACGGTGATTAGGTGAGGGAGACAACCACAGGCAGCTGGGCTGAGCCGGTAACCTCAAAAGTGCCAGTGTTTCAACTCACACACACTGCGATTATCAAAACAGCAGGTATGGATTTCTAAGTGGTCCCTTCTGGGATGGACAGGTCCACATGACGATCTGCCTTTAATTCCCATAATAGGAATGATTTGCTAGATTCTACACAAGAGAAAGTTGGGACTCAGAGAGGTGGAGTCATTTGCTTGAAGTCACACAGCTGGTTAACAGTGAGGCCAAGATGCAAACCCAAGTCTGGGTAATTCCAGGGTCCACTCCTCTATGGCAGCGTCCATTAATCTCACCATCATCATCAATCTGGTATCTCTCTCTTTTTTTTTTATAGATTTATTGATTGGCTGCATTAGTTCTGTTGCTGCGCACGGGTTTTCTCTAGCTGCTGCGAGCGGGGTCACTCTTCGCTGCGGCGCGAGGGCCTCCCATTGCGCTGGCTTCTCTTGCTGCGGAGCACGGGCTCTAGGCGCAAGGGCTTCAGTAGCTGTGGCTCGAAGACTCTAGAGCGCAGGCTCAGTAGTTGTGGTGCACGGGCCTAGCTGCTCCACAGCAATGTGGGATCTTCCCGGACCAGGGCTCGAACCTGTGTCCCCTGCATGGGCAGGCGGATTCTTAACCACTGCGCCACCAGGGAAACCCAATCTGGTATTTCTTGAGCACTAACTATGTACAAGGCACTGCCTAAAGCTCTTTTTTTTTTTTTTTTTTTTTTGCGGTACGCGGGCCTCTCACTGCTGTGGCCTCTCCCGCTGCGGAGCACAGGCTCCAGACGCCCAGGCTCAGCGGCCATGGCTCACGGGCCCAGCCGCTCCACAGCCTGTGGGATCTTCCCGGACCGGGGCACGAACCCGTGTCCCCTGCATCGGCAGGTGGACTCTCAACCACTGCGCCACCAGGGAAGCCCCTAAAGCTCTTTATATGAATTGTTGAGACTGGAATGTTATAACAGGGGAGGAAACTGAGGCTCAGAAGAGGGATATCAATTACCCAAGGTCACAGGCACTTGCTGAGTGGTAAAGGTGACATCTGAACCAAATTGCATCTCACTTCCATCCATACTCTGAGTGGCCATGCGACCATCTCTCCAGGAGGCAGAGCTAGGCCTGGTACCGAGTGAGCAGGGCTGGGAGAAGTCAGAGCCTGCGGAGGCTGCAGAAAGGGGGCAGGGCATAGGTGGGCCGAGGCCAGATGCTGGGGAACATCTGTGTCCCAGAACAAACCCACAGCATCTTGATCTCAACGGCGTTTCTGGCTCTCACAGAATGGCTATGCCCCTCTCAGACTGGCTTGCCCTTCTCTCTTCGGCTAGAAACCCACTGCTCCACTTCTCAAACCCCGACACTTTTCCAGCATGTCCTCTGTTGCCCATTCAACCCTGAGGTCTTTCCAGGTAAGAGGGCGGCACACTGTGCTCCAGACCTCCCCTCTCATTCTCCTCCACGCCTCCCACCCGTCTCATCTCACCAGCAGATACAATTAACCAATTTGATGCTACAGCTGCAGAAAGCCAAGCAATTATGGAAAACAGACCAGGTGCCTTGGAACTCGCTCTCACAGGGGGCCCTGGGAAGCCTCCAAGCAGACAGTGGGGTCGGGAGGGAGGAAGAACAGGATGGGCAAACGCTTGCCAACCCAGGCTGTGCAAGAGATCCACCTGGGAAGCTTTGATAAATACACACACACACATCCACAGACACCCCAGGTACAAATGCCCTGGCCGATTCGGCTGCTCGGGGCCAGGGCCTGGGCATCAGGATCTTTTTAAGTCCCCACGTAATAACGAATGTACAGATGGGGTTAAGAAATCTAATGATGTGCAGAGGTGAGGATCACAGCTGGAGAGTCTGATTCTTTCTAACACAGGCAGAAAGACTGTCACTCACCCTGAAGCACCTTCTGGGTCTCTCCATATCTGCTCCCCAAAGCATGGTCTGTAGACCTGCGGCATCGGCACACCCGGCTGCTGTTAGAAATGCAGAATCCCAGGCCCCGCCCCAGACGGAGTCAGAATCTGCATTTTAACAATTCCCTGGGGAACGCCGTTGCATGTGAAAGTCTGAGGTGCCAAGTTCTCTAGTCCTGGCTAGAGACACTAAGCGTTGGCAAAAAGCTAGGGGTGTCATTCATTGCCTGGCTTCCCTTCCCCAGTGTTCTGCAGCCGCCCGGCACTGGTTATCACTGACAGGCCCCCTTCGAAGCCTATGCCCAGGCCAATTCCTACAGCAGCTGCCTTGAGAAATTCTAACAGGACGGGAGGGCAGCAGGGCATGGGTTAGCGCCCGTTAGCACCAGGCTGAAATGTCTCCTCCAGCCCTGCCTGATCTCCTCTCCCTCCCTACACCCTCAGCTCCCAGCTCACATGTCACCTCCTCTCACTCCCCAGACTGGCTCGGGCACTTCTACAATAGGCCCTGCTTCTCTGCTTCATAACTCTTAGGCCAACTCACAATTACATCGCTTTGCTGTGGCATTGGATTGACGTCTCCCTCCAGAGGGAAGCTCCATGAGAACACGTGTCAGGAACGTCTGGTTGTCCTACTGAATAAGGAGCATCTAGCACAGTGCCAGGCACATAGTAGGTGCTCAAAAAAAATTCATTTGGTGGGGACGGATGCCTGGTTAGCTCCTGTCTTGGGCAGCTGGACCCTGCCCGCCCCCAGCTCTGCCGTCAGAGGCCGCCTGTAGGCAGCGGGTCCCCACTCCTGCTGCCCCCAGGCATTGGGAATCTTTTCTAAGCTAAGTGCCTCCTGACTAAGGTCACCAGATGAGTAAGAGCTTTGAATGCTTTTCAGAAGGCCAGGAAGCCCAGGGTACTTAGGGGAAACAGACAGAGGCATAGGGCCAGAGGAGCATGACATAAACTTTCGTTCCTTCTAACCTAGCGATCTCCCCCAAACTTCACCTCCAAGCAGACAGAGGGTCTTCCTCTGACACTCAGAAGGAGAGGGACAGGAAGATGAGACAATACCCCACCCAGGTAAGTCTGTAAAATAAGTCCTTTCCTTTTTGGACTTTCCACAGAATCTCAGACTCTAAATTGACAAAGTGGGTAGAACATATTATTTATTTATGTATAATTACCTGTCTTCTTTCAGAAGCTTTAAGATGGCATCTGGCTGCATAAATCTGGTGTCTATCAAGTAGCAATAATAGTAGCTAATACTGAAGGAGCACTTTCTCTGAGCCAAGCACCATTCTAAGCCTTCACATATATTAACTCATTTCGGGCTTGACAACATCTACTGAAGTAAGGGCCACTGTCCCCATTTTACAGATGAGGAAGCTGAGGCAAAGAGAGGCCAAGGAAAGTGCCAAGATCACAGAGTGAACCCTGGGCATCTGGCTCAAGGGTCTGGCCCCTAACCACTGCATTTACCCCCTCAGGGAGGACAGTCTGCAAGGGTCTGGCCTCAGCATCCAGGAACTACGCTGAACCACTGGGGTTCTGCGGAGCTCAAGCTACATTTCTTGTCTCTCTCCTTTTTTAAAATGGTGGTAAAATACATGTAACATAAAATTTACCATTTTAACCATTTTAAGGTATACGCTGGCGTTAAGACAGTTCACATTGTGCAGCCACCCATCACCACCATCCATCTCCAGAATCTTTTCATCCTCTCAGACTAAAACTCTGTACCCATTAAATACTAACTCCCCATTCTCCCCTCCCCTCTGCCCCTGGTAACTCTATTCTACTTTCTGTCCCTATCAATTTGATTACTCTAAGTACGTCATATAAAGGGAATGACACATTATTTGTCCTTTTATATCAGGCTTATTACTTAGCATAAGGTCCTCTAGGTTCATCCACGTAGG
This sequence comes from Lagenorhynchus albirostris, assembly GCF_949774975.1. Classification (NCBI taxonomy): domain Eukaryota; kingdom Metazoa; phylum Chordata; class Mammalia; order Artiodactyla; family Delphinidae; genus Lagenorhynchus; species Lagenorhynchus albirostris. The sequence goes on from NC_083109.1 coordinate 64,545,302, forward strand.
AGCATGCGTCAGTTTCCTTCCTTTTAAGGCTGAATAACATGCCACTGTATAGACACACCACATTGTTTACCCATGTATGCATCCATCAGTGCACACTTGGGTTGCCTGCTCCCATCCCCACTCTTTTTAGCTGTTGTGAGTAAGGCTGCTTTGAACACGAGTGTACAAATATGTCTGAGTTCTGCTTTCAATTCTTCTGGGCACATGCCCAGAAGTAGAACTGCTGGATCATATGGCAATTCTATTTTTAATTTTTCGAAGAGCTGTGATCAAGCTACGTTTCCTTTTTTCTTTCTTTTCTTTTTTCCTCCTACTTCCAATAACAGCCCAATAAGCCCAGTGACCTACTCCACTTGACTACCTGGAAGGCCTCTGGACCTCAGGCTGCTGTCTCAGGAGTCAAAAAGCCATTTTTCCCCTCTTTTATTTTAAACGTAAGCTGCAGAAATCACCTGATTGCAAACTGCAGAAGAACCCTCATCCCACACAGGAAAGGAACTGTTCAGAAAGCCCAGCCCACCAGCTAATTACAGGCTTTTACCAGGATTCTCCACAAATGCTTCAATTGCAGATCAACCTTCCTTTTGTTAGGTGTTTGGAAACATGCTAATGGACTGGCTTTCAGATGCTTAGCCTAGAGGTGACAGCTCTTTCCCCCAGTGGATAAATAAAGCAAGTTAGAACCTTATGCATTTGAATTCAGGAGAATCACAGCTTTGCCTAGATAGATACCAGCTTAATCCACATTTCTTTATTATTCCAGCCAGTGGCCTTTATGTAAAATGCTACCCCAGCTGGGATTTCCACTCAAAGCTGTGGCTCGGAAGGCTGACTGAGCATTAGAAATATCTGGGGGGCTTTAAAAATATAGATATTTATAGAGAGCCCAGGACCCCAGCTTAGCCCAGCTGAATCAGAGTCTCTGAGGTGGCATCTGGCCACTGGTAGCAGTTTAAAGCTCCCAGCTGATTCTAAAGTACAGCCAGGCTTGAGAATTCCTTGCTTAAGGGGGCACAGAGGCCTGCAATCCTTCCTGCTCTACAAAGAATATTTTCAATGGGCTTTTAACCTGAGGAGAGAAACCCGAGCTAGGGGCCTGAAACACCAACCTTTAAAGGAGAGAAGCAGGTCTTCCACAAATGGAGAGCACAGGCCTTGCTGATGGCCGCAGCTGACAACTGCCCCCTAAAGTTGGGGGAGGGGGGATGTCAAATGAGAGATGTACGTTGGGGAGGTGGGGCTGGGAGCGCCACTCCGGTTTGAGGCTTCTGCCATATTGGCCTCACATATGGGATTCAGGGGGTTCAAAACACCTCTGAACTGTGTGCAAAATTTTCTGTCCTATTGTGTATTTTTCTGGGGAGGGTACTCCAGAGTTCCTATCACATGCTCTGAAGCTCCGTCATACACTCCTACCCCCGCCCCCAGAATGAGGAACCTTGGCGTTTTATCACAGTATACCATGTGATGGTATACAATGCAGTTATTAAAGACAAAGAGTTAGATCCATTCACATTTGCATTGACCTGGAGGGACTGAACACGTTCATTGTTAATGAAACAGAAGCAAGTTTCAGAGTGACGTTCACAGAATGGTCCAGAAACCTCCACAAGAGCAGGGACTGCTTAATACACAGTTCTGGAATTAATGAATAACTTTTTAAAAGAACTGACTCTTCCATATGTGGATGACGTTTGTGTGAACAAGGGGAAAAGTGTGGAATGAGACACACCAGGACGTTAAAGGTGGCGACTTCAGGGAGAAGGGCCTGGAAGGAGGGTGAAGAAGAGAGTAAAATTTCCTTTTAATAATAGTTAACAGTTAGCTGAGGGCTTGCTTTGTGCCTGGCACAGTGCTCAGCATTGATTATGAATGGATCTCATTTAATCTACATAACAGTCCTTTGAGGTCTCCTTGTATGGTTATCCCTGTTTTACAGATGAGAAAACCAAAGCACGCAGATCTTGCCCAAGGCCACAAAGTCAGCACCCAGGCTATGCAATGAACCCCTCTGTTCTTCTGATTCTCCGTCCATACACATCCTTCGGTTGTATCACTCACAAGCATGTGCTACTTCTGTCATAAAATTTTAAGTAAGATACAAAAGTGTCAGGACTTTCCACGCAGGCTCTCTAATGCAACCCGCCCCCTGCCCAAACCCCTTCCTGATCTAAAGGTGCAACGTTAAGTCCTTTATTCTCAGGAGGGATGTAGGAATCGATATTCCATACTTGGATCCGGTCTTGGTTCAATATGGTTCCCACTGCCTGCTGGCTACTTTTAAGGAGTCAGTGGAATCACTGTCTTGTCTTGACCTGAAACCTTCCAGGGAGTGGGGTCCTTGTCTGTTGGTAACTCAATCTGGACAGAAGCCATCACAGGCTCTATCAGAAATCATTACATCTGCTGGGGCAGGTGGCCCTGATTAGATGCAGACTCTCTGGGTGACAGGTCTTGAGAAAGCCCAGAACCAGCCTGCCTCGGAGGGGTCTTGGAGCATGGAACATTAGCAACTTTGGGGATGAGAAGCGATGAGCTTGTGCAGCGGAAGGATTGCATGCAAGGATTTTTCAGCCATGGCCTGCTTTCTTGGGACACCTGCGCCAAGGATTCTAGACTGGATCTAAACAGATGAAGGTTCCCAATTACTCTGGAGCAGGACTCCTCAAAGTATGATGTCAGATCCCTAATGCCAGCACTACTTGGGTGTTTGAGGAAATGCAGATCCCTCGATTTTAGGAGCTAGCAAGACCAGAGCTTGAAGCCTGACTCTTACCAGCTTGAGACCCTGGGTGGATTGTTATGTCTTAGGCCTCAGGCCCCTGCCCTGTAAATGGACGAGGATGATGTTGACTTGACAGGGTGCACTATGATGAATATTAGCCATCACACAGGTGACGTCTATGAAAAGGACACGGGAAATAATAACCATTACCTCTACTAACTACCCTGTGCTGGGTGGGGGGGGCAGCTTCTAAAATGGCTCCAATGATCCCTGCCTTCCAGTATCCACACCCTTGTATCCTCCCCTCCCCTTGAATGTGAGCTGGACCTAGCGAATTGTTCACACCCTTGTATCCTCCCCTCCCCTTGCATGTGAGCTGGACCTAGCGAGTTGCTCACACCCTTGTATCCTCCCCTCCCCTTGAATGTGAGCTGGACCTAGCGAGTTGCTCACACCCTTGTATCCTCCCCTCCCCTTGCATGTGAGCTGGACCTAGCGAGTTGCTCACACCCTTGTATCCTCCCCTCCCCTTGAATGTGAGCTGGACCTAGCGAGTTGCTTCTAATGAGTGGAATATGGCAAAAGTGATAGGACGTCACTTCCAAGACTGGGTTACATAAAGACTCGAGCTTCCGTCTTGCTTACCCTCTCTTACTCCCTCACTTGCCCACTCTAATGGAAGCCATCTGCCGTGTTGTGCACGGCCCTATGAAGCAGCCCATGTGGGCAAGGTCACTGGATAACACCCAGGAAGGAACTGAGGTCTCAAGCCAACATTTTGCAAGGAACGATTCCTGCCAACAACTATGTGAGAGATCTTGAAAACAGATCCCCACCCTACCTCCAGTTGAGACTTCAGATGAGACTGCAGCCCTCGCCAATACCTTAATTGCAGCCTTGCCAGAGGACCTCAGCCAGAAGCACCCAGCAAATCTATGACTGGATTCTTGACCTACAGGAACTATGAGATAATAAGTGTCGATTATTTTAAGCCACTAAAGTTTGGGGTGATAACTAATACACTCTGGAAACAGTAGATTAAATTACACGCTGGAAACAACAGATTCAGCCAGAGTGTGGCACCTGAAGCCTCTACCTAAATACCATGTCCTCTGGGAAGCCTTTCCAAATCCTCCTCTCGGAGTTAGGTGATCCTATTTTCTCATGTTTCCCTATTAGACCATAAGCCACTTGAATCATCATACTGTCAAAGCTAATGCAGCACTTACTATTATCTCAAAGACACAATTTACTTAATCTTCACGACAAACCTATGAAGCAAGTACTATTATTGCTCACGTTTTATAGATGGAAGAAACTGAGGCTCAGAGAGGCTAAGTCAGCGGTCCCCAACTTTTTTGGCACCAGGGACCGGTTTCGTGGAAGACAATTTTTCCACAGACGGAGGTTGGGGGTGGAACGGTTGTTCAGGTGATAATACGAGCGATGGGGGCGATGGTTCAGGCAGTAATGTGAGTAACGGGGTGCAGCAGATGACGCTTCGCTTGCTCCCCCGCCGCTCACCTCTAGCTGTGCAGCCTGGTTCCTAACAGGCCGCAGACCAGTACCAGTCCGCAAACTGGGGGTTGGAAGCCCCTGGGCTAAGTAACTTGCCCAAGACTTTAGTAATTATGTGGAAGGGCCAGGAAACCTGGCTCCAAAATTTACATTTGTAACAATTATACTTTGTGGTTCTATGAATCTTTTCCAAGTCCACAAATGGTGAGCTCAAACCCAGGTAGCTGAATACCAGATGCGAAGTTCTTAAACATCACCCTCTCTAGATCACCTTCTATCCCTAGGACAATACACCGAATATGCCTCACCTGCAGTTCATCAATGTCTGGAACACTACCTACCTGTAAACACTAGGCTAGCATTTTCCAGTTCTTCTTGGGGAACTTTGAAGCTGAAGGATTCATTGTAGAAAGGATCAATTGTGCCTCTTAAGAAGGATGTCTTCTTTGTTTTCACAAGCTTGAGTCCATGTACCAGCTGGATTTTCACAAAGGGATCTGAGAATTGGATGCAGAATCATAGCATTGGAGATCAGGAAACCCAATCCATCCATCCATCCATCCATCTATCCATCTATCCATCCATCCATCCATCCATCTATCCATCCATCCATCCACCCATCCACCTATCCATCCATCCACCCATCCACCTATCCATCCATCCATCCATCCACCTATCCATCCATCCACCCATCCACCTATCCATCCATCCACCCATCCACCTATCCATCCAACTTCCCATCCATTTGACAGCCCAACCACTGGCCCATCCTTTCGTTTCTCATCAGTCCATCCATTCCAGGTTTACACTCCTCCTTTCATTCATCCATTTTCCCATCTATCCATCTATTACATATTCTTCCTTTTTCCCATCCAGCTGCTTTCCTGCTCACCCCTTTCTCTCTTACTCTAGCCATCCAAAATTTATTGAGCTCCTCCCGTGTGTCAGGCATTGTGTTCATTTTACAGATGAAGAAACTCAGGACTCAAGACAGGAAATGATTTGCTTAAGATCAGGCTAGTGGAAGAAGAGCTAGACCCAGAGCCTGTCCTAGTTTTCTGCCCTTAGAGACCCATTAACATGTCAGTGAGCCCATAGCCCGTACAGGGAAAAACAGAATTATAACTGTCATTCTCAGATCACTTTATGGTTTACAAAGAGATTCATGTACATTATCTAATTTTGTATTTGTTTAAACAACCCAGTGAGATGACTACTGTTATTATCTCAATTTTTCAGATGAAGAAATTGAGGCTTATAGAGGTTATAAGTATATATACTTATATATGGGGAAGTATATATAACTTCCCCAAACCCACATTATTTATAAGCAGTAGAACTAGGCTTTGGTTCCAGGCAGTTTGACTCCGGAGCCTTTAATCATTTTATCACACTGACTCTCCCACTGTGGTGATTCTGAAACTCTCCAGCCTTAATACCATTCCCTCTACTGGTCCCTTCAAAACCTGTTTTCATAATGTGTTTTTTTTTTTTTTTTTTTTTTTGCGGTACGCGGGCCTCTCACTGTTGTGGCCTCTCCCGTTGCGGAGCACAGGCTCCGGACGCGCAGGCTCAGCGGCCATGGCTCACGGGCCCAGCCGCTCCGCGGCACGTGGGATCCTCCCGGACCGGGGCACGAACCCGTGTCTCCTGCATCGGCAGGCGGACTCTCAACCACTGCGCCACCAGGGAAGCCCTATAATGTGGTTTTTGAGAATACAAGTTGTCTTCTACATTCAGCTGTCACTTTATAGCAAAAGTAATTTATTTTAGCTACGGCACTTAGAGAAGACGGTACTTCCCCTTCTGAGCAACCGTGGCTGCTTTCATGATAATATCCTTTGCTGTCATGGGAAAGCTACATACAAATGGAATGGAATCTGTTCTATTTCATTAAAAGTCACGTTTGAATTGGTGTGTTATAGGCACTTTAAATACAACAGCCTTTTCAGAGCTGGGATTTATAAAGACTTACGCTACTCTTGAAAAGGGCTGGGAAAAGAACCTCAGGGTGTGTCCACTGCTCTCACAGATTAGAATGCATGGTCAGTGCACGCTACCGCCCCCTGGAGCATGGTGTCTCCATTACATGCATAGCATCTGGAAAGGCAAGTTAACTTCTTCGGGGCTGCATGTGTATACAGAGGATCTAGATTTCAGTAGTCATCACACCTGGTCTCGGTCAAACCCCTGCTTCAAATGGAGTAACTGGAATGGTATCACTTACCTGCCTCATCCTAAGAAGCAACCGATCGTTATTCTTCCTCTTGAACTAACATCCTGGATACGGATGCTATCTCACCCTCAAAGGGTCGCGTTAATTAATAGTATCCAGGAGGCAGAAAAAGAAAATCAGGTCCCTTGTGTCAAACAAACATAGATGGCTTGCTAAAGAAATGGGGGAAGGAGAGGCCACACAGTACCTGAACCTTGGCTCACATCTGTCTGAAGAAGTTGCTTGGCTCGAATGACATCAACGTTCAGTCTCCCAGCACTCGGGAGATAATTCAGTGACAGAAGCAGCTCCCCCAGTTCTACCTCATTCTGCGGAGGAAGGATATGGTCAGGAAGGTGCATTTTTTTTTGTATTCTTTTTGTACCTATCATGCAGGAAACTGATTCTAGCAGCTCACAAGTGGACTTCTGTGGGTGGATCAGCTAACAGTAAGTGCCTCTTTCTTTGACTTCTTTTAGCCTCTGTCCCCACGTATTTTCATCCATCTATTTCAGAAAGTTTGTTCTGCTCTTAGAATGTTTCAGAGCAGCCACAATATAGTAAGAACAAAAGCATCAATAATGAGAATAAATAAATGCTACATGTCGAGCTCTGTGCTAAGTACTTAACATGTAATTATTAGTTCAATCTTCATAACGAGTCTGTGAGATATGAGTGTTACATTTAATGAGAGAGGAAACTGAGGCTCAGAGGAAACTGAGGCTCAGAAACATGTCCAAGGCTACACACAGCTAGAAAGTGGTAGTGCTGGCGCCTGGAGCCGGGGAGGCTGATTCCAGATTCTCTGACCATTGTGCTATTCTGCCTCCCTGCAGGGTAACAGGGAGGAAGACCACCCTGCAGGAAAACCATCCAGGTGAGAAATCTGTTCTCAAGCTGCAGGCTGAGTCCACAACAGAGCCCATGCTTCTTGCCTCACCAAGGCAAGCTCAGACTGTGACATCCCTTGTTAAAGAGTACCCATTCCTCTGCTGTCAACACTACCACACTCCTGGGAAATTCACATACGCACCCAGTGTATGACTCCATACTTCCAAAAGTACCTGGAAACAAGAGGCCCCCACCTCTCTATCCCTTTAAACATTTTTTTAACTGTAGAAAATTTCAACCGTATACAAATTAAACACGCCAGTTCCATGAATCTCCACATACCCATCACCCAGTTGTACCAATTATCAACATTTTGCTGAAGGACGTTTCATCTTGTCTTAGTCCATACAGGCTGCTACAATAACAAAATACCACAGACAGGGTAGCTTATAAACAACAGAAATTTATTTTTCACAGCTCTGGAGGCTGGGACATCAGGGTGCCTACATGGTCCGGTGAGGGCCCTCTTCAGGGTTGCGGACTTCTCACTGTATCCTCAGCAGAGGGCTGGGAAGCTCTCTGGAGTTTTAGTAAGGGCACTAATCCCATTCAAGGGGGGCTCCACCTTCATGACCTAATCACCCTCCCGAAGGCTCCACCTTCTACCACCATCATACTGGGTGTCAGGATTCCAACATGCACATTTGTAGGTGGTGGGGAGGGGAACACAAACATTCAGATCATAGCACATCTATACCCTGACTTGTGAAAATTTTTAGCTGAATATTTTAAACCAAGTCCCAGACATGACGTCATTTTACCTATATCTCTTTCAGAGTGCATTTCTAACTGATAAGGACATTAAACCAAATATTTTTAGTATAGGAAATTTCCAATCATATTCAAAAGAAGGCAGAAGAGTATAAGGAACCTCCTCATAGCCACCATCACTCAGCTTCAACAATTATCATCACATGGCCAATCCTGATTCACCTATCCCCTCGTTCAACTCCCTGTATTATTCTGAAGTAATTCCCAAACATCACATTATTTCATCTGCAATATTTTAGCATGTATCTCTAAAAGATCAGATTGATCTATCTGCCTATCCATCTATCCATCCGTTCTTCATCCACCAACCCACTCACACACCCATAATCTCTATCCCTTTTGGTGTCAGTCATTTGAGCAAATTAATGCCAAGCGGCAGCTCTAGAACAATGCTCCGTAGATACTCAATAAAGATTTGTTGACTAGATGAAGAGTCAAACGAAAAGATTTCTGAACCGAGCGACTTAGTCCCCAAACAAGAAACAACCTTGTAAATTAACTCAGAGGTTGCAGACTGGCAGCCTGTAGATGCGTTTTGTTTGGTTCACATCATGTTTAAACAGATAATTCCTCGCTAATAATTATAAAATTTAAGAATCAAGATTTTTCACACTAAAAAAAGTCTGGATTTCTTGTCTTTCTTGAAAAACAGGAAGGTCTGGCAAGGCTGGGCCCACGTTCCCACCTGGCAACATCTGGCCACAATGCAGTGCCCTCTAGATGGGACCTGCCTCTTCACGTCACGGGGTCCCCACCTGTCCTCCTTTACCCTTTAGGTTCCTGCTGTCCAGCCCTGGGCACATAAGCTTGCAGATTTTTCAAGAAAGAAACGGCCAACTCAGTGTCCTGAGTAATCAAAGAAGTTCAGAGCCCTTTACGCATTTGCTAGGGGTTTCATTCTTGTTCTTGAAGGCCTGGAAGATGCCGCATCTTCAGAGCATGACCCTGAAGACATATTTGTCCTCAGGCAAAGAATGCTGTGAACTATGCTGGTGCCCAGGCCATGGAGAAGCCATTCATGTCCGGTGGACTTTTTGTTCCTCCCAGGTTTATAAGTCAGAGTGATGCCTTCCCTGCTTCTAAAACAAACCAGCATCTCCTTTGATGATGTAGCTGTAAAGACAGCGATCAGGACTTGTAATTCAGTCAGCTGAGCTGCATAAACAGGGCAAAAAATGGATTCAACCAATCCAGTCATTGAGGGTAGTTTGGTTAGGGATGGGCTCAACTGAGGAACAATTTAGGATGGCAAGAAATTAGCCCACGTACACAGACCAGTGGTTCTCAACTGGGGACATCTGCCAATGTCTGGAGACATTCTGGGTTGTCACAACTGGGGTCAGGGATGCTCCTGGAACCCTTCCCTTTGTAGATACCCAAATCTAGTGTAAGTCCTGGACCCCAAAGAATGATCCAGCCCCAAATGGCAACAGTGCTGAGGTTGAGAAACCCTGGATAGACAAGAGAAAGGGGGGTAGATGTCTCTTTTGTGATAACAAGAAAAGAGTAAATATTCTTTAACCCAATAGTTCCATTCCCAGCAACCTGCCCCACAGATATCCTCAGACATGTGTGTCGGGATGTGTACACACAAGGATAATGAAGACAATATCACGGCTTCCATAGACTGCTTGTGGGCCTACCATGTGCCTGGACTGGGAATGGGATACGGTCCCTGCCTTTGTAGCACATACACTCTGGCGGTGAAGACAGACAGGAAACAGACTAAAAAAGTCATGAATGAGGTGATTTCAGATAATGTTGAGTACCAGGAAGAAAACTCCTGCAGGCTACGGGAGGTGAGGGGCCTTTCTGGGGATATGGAGATATTCTGTATCTTGATTGTGGTAGTGGTTACACAGGTGCATTTGCCCCCAAATCAATAAACTATATATTTAAAATGTATGTATTTATTGTATGTAAATTATACTTCGATAAAGTTGATTAAAAGGAAAGATCTAAAGTAAGCAAGTAGCGCAGAACATTAGCCCTTGTCAAGTCTGGGAGATGGGTACATGGGTGTTTGTTTTATTGTTTTACGTTAGAAATATTTCATTTAAAAACACAAAATAGGGCTTCCCTCGTGGCGCAGTGGTTGAGAGTCCGCCTGCCGATGCAGGGGACACGGGTTCGCGCCCCGGTCTGGGAAGTTCCCACATGCCGCGGAGCTGCTGGGCCCGTGAGCCATGGCCACTGAGCCTGCGCGTCCAGAGCCTGTGCTCCGCAAAGGGAGAGGCCACAACAGTGAGAGGCCCGCGTACCACAAATAAAGAAATAAAAATAAAAAAATAAAAACAGAAAATAAATATTAAAAAAGAAAGCAAGAAAACTCAGGCAAGAGAGTGGTGACCGATCGGGCACACGTGGGGACCCCTATGTGAGCCACGGTGGTCGGAGGGCAAGGCCTCTCTGTGAGGTGAGCTTGGAGGCGGGGGACACGCCAGGCAGAGAGAACAGCAAGTGAAAAGAGGGAGGAACCAAGCCGGTGCGTTCAAGAACAGAGGGAAGGCCAGTGTGGCTGGAGGGTGAGAAGAGGTGGATTCTGGAAGCGTCCCCGGAGCCAGAGAAAGCTGCCCGGCGGCTGACCGGGTGGGAGCCTGCTCACCCCCGGCTGCCAGCTCAAGAGATGGATGGAGAGAGGGGGCCTGAGGCCAGCTCCTGAGCCCTCAGCGCCTAAGAGGCCCTCAAGCCCTCTCTAAGTGGAGAGTGCTTTCTGGAGTGGAGAGAGCTAGAGAGCTGCTCTTTCCCGCCCCCGAGGCCATCGACTGAACCCTCAACGAGGCAGCTTCCTGGTGTCATCACCTTTCTAAGAAGGCTGTTTGTCATCTAAGAGCTTCTTTTAGTCTTCCTTCCCTTAGCAGGACACAAGCTCCCTGTGCCCTCCCGGTGCTCCGCCCCCAACACAAGCATATCAAGGTTTTCATGTTCTATTTTTCCAGGGAAGCCATTCCATTGATCAAGCCACTCTTTCTCTCTGTCTTGGGAGTGATCAGTTTGCAAGACAGCTGTCTGGAATTTGGGGAACAGTTGGTAGAAATAGAAAAGGCGGCTAATTGAGCAATATCGAAGGGCTCATTCATTTAACAAACATTTATTCAAGTTACTGGGGCCTGGGGCTGGAAAGTTATGAACATGGTTAATTACAGCAAACCTTTATGGAGAAATCACCTTAGGCCAGGCACTGACCCCGGCAAGTTAAGGCTCAATCTCATTTCTTCCCCTCAATAGCCCTAGAAATTTCCATTTTACAGACGAAGGGATTCCAGCTCAGAGAAGGCAAGTGACTCAAGAAATCATAAAGTAGGACAGGATGCGAGCTCGGCCCCTGCATTAACTCTCACACCACGTTGCTGCCAATTAAAGCATAATCCCAGCCATCAACACGTCAGTCTGTTGGGGAAGACTAAGGAAGGTATAAAAAATAAAAATTCCAGGGGCCTCATGCTCACTAGGATGGTTATTAAAAAAACAAACAGAAAATAACAAGTGTCGGCACAGATGTGGAGAAATTGGAATCCTGTACATTGCTGGTGGGCATGTAAAATGGTACAGCTGCTCTGCTGTAAACTCTAAACGGTTTGGCCATTCCATGAAAGGCTAAACATACAGATACCATATGATCCAGCAATTTCACTCCTAGGTATATACTCAAGAGAACAGAAATATGTGCACATGAATTTCACAGCTGCACTACTCACAGTAGCCAAAAGGTGGAAACAGCCCAAATGTCCATCAGTGGATGAATGGGTGAACAAAATGTGGTCTATCCACACAATGGAATATTATTCAGTCATAAAAAGGAATGAAGTACTGATACATGCTACAGTGTTGTGTAGATGAACCTTAAAAACATGATGCTAGGTGAAAGCCAGACACAAAACCACATCTTGTGTAATTCCATTCATGAGATAGGCAGAATCGGTAAATCCACAGAGACAAAAAGCAGATTAGTGGTTGCCAGGATCTGGGAGGAGGGGGAAATGGGGCGTGACTGCTTAGTGGGTACAGAGTCTCCTTTGGAGTGACAGAAATGTCCTGGAAGTAGAGAGAGGTGATGGTCACACAACGTTGAGAATGTAGTAAATGCCACTGAATTGTACACTTTCAAATGGTTAAATTGATGTTATGTGAATTTCACTTCAATTAAAAAAATGTTATAGGTCCTAACTGTTAATGAGCCATATGAACCAGACCTAGTGCAAGACGGAAGCACAACCCACTCCTGGGAGGGGCATGACTAGGGACGGCTTCGCTCAGGATGCATTTGAGTTAATCCCTAACAGGTAGACAGGATGTGTTAACTAAGCTGATCATGGTAGTCACTTCAAAATGTACACATCTATATACGTCATCACATTGTACCCCTTAAACTTACATAATGTTCTGTATCAATTAGATCTCAATAAAGCTAGAAAAAAGAAAGATAAGTAGGATTTTGTCCAGCAACTATTGCAGGGAGGCACACTCCACACAGATGGAACAGAATGAGGGAACCCTTCACTGCAGCCCTGGCACCGTTTGCCGCTCTGATCCTGAAGGTTCTTGATTTCAAAACATGAAGTCCCGCGTAACTTGCTACTAATAATAAAGTAGCCAAAGAGGGTGAATAATTTGGATTTCTAAAATAAATTAGTGAGGATTCTCCTTACAAATAAAGTCTCTAGACATTGCCAAAGGTCCCCTCAGTATAAAAGCGCCCGGTTGAGAACCACTTGTCTACCAGGATCTAAATAATCTGACCCCTGCTTACGTCTCAGACCAGCTGCCACCTCTGCCTTCTATCCCTTGAAAACAGAAGACCGCTCCTACCCCAAGGTTTGCTGTTCCCTTAGCCTGGGAATCTCAGCTCAAATGTCACCTCTTCTAGGCTTTCCATGACCACCCAGTGGACAAGAGCCCCCTGCCTCCATCACTTTCTATCACATCACCTTGTTTTCTTTCTTTCATGGCACTCGTCCTCGTCGGATGTTTTCCTGTTCTCCATAAAGGCAAAGACAGTGTCCGTCTCTCCACCACTATATTCCGAGCACGTGGAAGAACTACAATCCAGGGGCCACGAGAACAAGCTATGCGGCCCCAACGTGGAGGCTTCCTGCACCACATCCTGGTCCGAGAGGGGTCATCGGCACAGTGTCTGTCGCCTCTCCTACCCAACCTCCAGAGAATTGAAGCTGAGGTGGGAGAAGGACCTGGGTGACTGGTGACACTTCTACCTTTTCCCGTTTCAAGACAACGTCACAAATAGGCCTCGTTTCCTTTTTAAGGGCCTGATAAGCTTCATTTGGTTGAATCACGTGGGGTGGGCTTGGGAGAACTGAAATAGACCGCCCGTAAGTTACTCAGATGAATCCAGAACCACCCCGCCAGCCCCCCCGCAGCTGGCTTGTGCAAATGCTCCTCCACTCTCCACCCAGAGAGAACTTCGGTCTCTCTGCAGCCTCTGAACACAGCTAAGTTCTAATCAATAAAAAGGAAATCAAAGAAAACCATTTGGGACAAAAGACACGTTCTGGGGAAAATAACTGCCCAGCTCTCCTCCTGACATACTTCCTTTGAAGTGTTTCTAATGGCACCCTGGCTCCTGCTCCCCTAGCAGAGGGGGTTTCGGATGTGTGCACGTACTTTGAACGATGCCAAACATAGCTGCTGTGCGCCCACTGTCTTTGTCCCCGTGGGTCAGCAGAAACCTTTTGTCTCTTAATTTACTGCACAAACAACATTAAAATAGGAACGGATTTTTTAAAAAAGCGAAATCCAACCACAATCGCAGCACGTTACACATTTCATCAAATGCTTTCTTTTCTCCACTGCCCCGCTTTCAGACTCTTTTCCAGTCCTTGTCAATAATCAAAACAATATTTGCATAGCTGCATTGACAGCACAGGTGAATTCCGAAATACCACCCCTGACCATTTTAAAACTTAAATAAACAGACACACACATTTTCCAAGTTATTACCCAGACATCACAAGTATCATTCGTAATGTCTACTTAGAATATTCCATTAGGCTGAAATACTGCAATTTATTTTAACCATTTTCCTATTACTAGGTACTTAGGTTATTTTTAATGGTCTAAAATAGGGCACTTTGGCACTTTTCTTCTTTTAGATTACATCCCTCTAATAAAACCCAGGGGTGAGATCACTGGGTCAAAGAATATATTAAAACATATCAAAAATATCCAGATATTTTTCTGTCATTCAGTAATGAACTGCCAGACTATTTGTTAAAAGGGCTGAACTAGGGCTTCCCTGGTGGCGCAGTGGTTGGGAGTCCGCCTGCCGATGCAGGGGACACGGGTTCGTGCCCCGGTCCGGGAAGATCCCACATGCCACGGAGCGGCTGGGCCTGTGAGCCATGGCCACTGAGCCTGCGCGTCCGGAGCCTGTGCTCCGCAGCGGGAGAGGCCACAACAGTGAGAAGCCCGAGTACCGCAAAAAAAAAAAAAAAAAAAAAAGGGCTGAACTAACCTCACAGCCATCAGGAGAGGGAGAGGACAGGAGTATCACCACAACATCACCAGCACCGGGTATTAACATTTTGACAAATGGGGGTGGGATCAGTGTGGTTGCATTTCTTTGATTGAATATCTAGCCATATATCAATTTAATTACATTTCCTTTTTTACGTGGAAACACTGAGTTTCTGTGTGAGTTCAATGCCCCTCCTCGATATATGCCCACGCTGTGGTCAACAATACACACTTCGCACTGGACTGTATGTGTCTGTTACTGTCAGGCTTTCTAATTATTCCTGTCCACTGGATATCTTACTGTGGATTTAGTTTGTATTTCCCTGAATGCTAAAAGGACTGAGTATCAGCTATTCATTTTTTTCTCTTCTATGAAAACCCTGTTCATTTCTTTTGGCCTTTTCTTTTAAAAAAAAAGAAAACTAGGTGTCTCTCTTTTATTTATTTATTTATTTAGTTATTTAGTTAGTTATTTGGTTGCACCGGGTCTCTCAGTTGCGGCAGGTGGGGTCCTTAGTTGTGGCATGCAAACTCTCAGTTGTGGCATGCATGTGAAATCTAGTTCCCTGAGCAGGGATCGAATCTGGGCCCCCTGCATTGGAAGCGTGGTGTCTTAACCACTGGGCCACCAGGGAAGTCCCTTTTGGCCCATTTTTCTATTGGGCATCTACTGATTTATAAGAAGCCCTTTAAATATTATGGCTATGAAATTACTCACCAGTTATATGTTATGGGTTAAACTGTGCCCTTCCCCAAATTCGTACGTTTAAGTCTCATTCCTGAGTGCCTGAGAATGTGACATTATTTGAAAATAGGGTTGTTGCAGATGTAATTAGTAAAGATGAGGTCATAGTGGAGTAGGGCAGGGCTTTAATCCAATTAGAGGGAGAAATTTGGACACTAACATGCACACAAGGAGAACGCCATGTGAAGACTGGAGTCAGGCTGCCACAAGCCAAGGAACTACCAGAAGCCAGGAGAGAGGCCTGGAATAGACCCTTCCTAGAACCTTCAGGGGAAGCATGGCCCTGTCAACATCTGGATGTCCAGAACTGTGCAACAGTAAATTGCTGTTGTTTAAGCCAGGTTGTGGAATTTTGTTACAACAGCCCTAACAAACTAATACATGTGTATAGTTTTCCCAGTCTGTGGCTTGTTTTTACATTTTTTTTTACCATGTTTTCTGATGAGCAGAAGTTTATAGTTTTTTTTTTGCGGTACGCGGGCCTCTCACTGTTGTGGCCTCTCCCGTTGCGGAGCACAGGCTCCGGACGCGCAAGCTCAGCGGCCATGGCTCATGGGCCCAGCCGCTCCACGGCATGTGGGATCTTCCCGGACAGGGGCACGAACCCGTGTCCCCTGCATTGGCAGGCGGACTCTCAACCACTGCGCCACCAGGGAAGCCCTGAAGTTTATAATTTTAAAGTGGTAGAATGCATTTATCTTTTTCCTCTATGGTTCATACTTTATGACTTTTTCAGAAATGCTTTGCTATTCTTAGGTCACAAAGATATTCTCCTTTTTTCCCTTCTAAAACTTAAAGTTTGGCTTTTCAAAAAGTCCTTGGACCACCTGGACTTGATTTTGGTGTATGATGTGAGGTAAGGCTCTGTTTTCATTTCTGACCCTCTTTTCTCCTATCTTTCTGCCCATGAGGCTGTCAAGGGTAGTGATTTTATGTTACCTCCGTCCATGTCCCCAGGTATAGAACAGACCCTGGGTGAATGTTGGCCAAGAGAAACGTTTGTTTATATCCTGTGTATGAAGCTAAACCTTCCAGGGAAGATGGGAGAGAGGCTCAATCTTCTCATGTCTGAGAGTTTATGTCTAGTGCTCACTGGCTGTCCAAATTAGATCAACCTACTTCAGATCCACTCAAGCATCTTGAAAGAGTGAGATACTGACTCTATTCTAAATTGGGCCCCCAGTGAGCATCTTGTAGCAAAGACAGCTGTTCTAGCAGAGATGCCGCCATAATATGCAACACTATCAACCCAAACCTGAATGGCAGACATGAAGCCCTGCCTCCAGCTACCCAGTGTCCATAATGAAGGGCCAACAGTGGACAGTTAGGGAGAAGAAGCAGCAGCAGCAGCTTCCAGGATGGGCCAGGGCACTTGCAGGCAAGCGGCTGGGAGAAGCTCTGCCAGCCAAGGGAGGGCTTTTGAGTCAGCAGGGTCCAGCCCCAGACCTTTCTTTCGTCTGCTCATCCCACTTCTGCACAGAAAGCCCCCCTCTGCTTCTCAGTGTCTTAGTCACCTAATTAGACCACCCCCTACCCAACCATCCAGTCCACAGATATTTATAGAGTGTCTACCACATGTCAGGCACAGGGCTAGCATACAGTAGGTGCTCAATAATTATCTGTTGACTGGGCAGTCCTGCTAGACACAAAGGACACAGCAGTAAGCAAGACGGTCAAGGTCACTGTAATGCAGTTCCTGAGAGTAAACATTATTTAATGAATTACTATGCAGAACGAGTTAATAATGAGATGATTTAATTAGCACTGTGGTGTGTGCTATGAAGAATAACAGGGTGCAGTGGCAACCGACTTTCCTAAGACTCCCCTGCAGAAGTAGGGACAGGAGTTAGAGGGCCAAGGAGTTAGAGGTCCAAGGAGCAGGTCCACTGAACAGCGGAAAAGGCCTATATAGACAAGTAAAGGGGGAAGGGCTGGGGTAGGGCAAGGTGCAGAGTTGAGGCTGGGGGAAAAAGCAGGTCAGCTCATGCCTTGCAGCCAGGTAAGGAGTTTGGACTTATCCTGAGGAATAGGGAGCCACAGAAGGTTTTAGACGGAATCACCTAATTCAACTTGCATTTTTAAAAGATCTCTCTGGCTGCATGTCCTTCCTCTTCCGATGGAAGCTGTTTCTGCTTCTGACTCCCTCTTCCACTCATGTTGTAATTATTCAACTTCTCTGCACCTCTTGTAACAATCTCTTTTATGAGGCTATTTTACTTTTCATGTACTATCATTTCTCCGGGGCAGGGCTGCACCTTCTATGTTCACCCTCACCTCTCTTTCCTACCCCAGTATTTGGAGGTAGGGTGGTTGGTATGCGTTGAATTGTGTCCCTCAAAAAGATCATGGAACCAAACCTCCCTCAAGGCCTCCAGAAGGAACCCGACCCTGCCGACACCTTGATTTTGGACTTCCAGCCTCCAGAACTGGGAGAGAACACTTTCCTGTCGTTTTAAGCCACCCGATCTGTTGTCACTTGTTACAGCAGCCATAGGAAACTGATACAGTGGTGGTGTAAGTAGGACTGAGTCACAGCCCTACAACCCGATGCCAGCTCCACCACGTACTCACTGTGTGGCCTTGGACATGCTGCTGAACCCCTCTGAGCCTCTTTTCCTCTCCTCCTGGGGAAAACGGGGGGCATAATAAGACACCCCACGAAGTTGTAGTGGAGATCAGCTCTTCCTGCAGTTCTGTCGCCACGCACGACAGGGTTCTCACCTACCTTCCCTCTCCCTCTAGCTCCTGTTTCCTGGTCTTCATAGTTCCTAATCCTTCTCCCCTGCCCTTAAATGCAGTTTGCCCCAGAATTCAACTCATGGTCACCTTTTCTTCTTACATTATACAGTGTTTCTCGGTAAATGCTGTTGATGCCTAGGGTTTCAACTATCATATTTTCTGTGTGTCCCAAACATGCTGATTTCTTTCGAGTTCTAGTCCTGCCTAAGCCTTATATGTTTTCTTTCCTCCTTCTCCTTTCCTTTCTTCCTTACTTGCTTCTCTTCCATAAATATTTTTATTGAACATCTATTATGTACCAGGCACTGGAGGACCAGCAGTGAACAAGACAGAAAAAAATCCCCATCCCCTTGACCTTCACATTGTAGTGGAAGGAAGAGATAATAAAGAAATCAGTTTGCAAGGTCTGCTAGTGGTAAGTACTGTGAAGAAAAATAAAGCTGCCTAAGGGGATAGAAAGTGATGGGGCTGCTCTTAAAGAGGGAAGTCAAGGAAGGCCTCTCTGAGGGCAGACCTAAATGAAGAAAGGAGGGAGCCATGCAGGTATCTGGAGGGAGAGCATTCCAGGCAGAGATAGCAAGTGCAAAGGCCCTGAGGCAGGACCATGCTTGGTGTGTTTGAGAAACCCAACAAAGTTGGTATGGCTGGAGCAGAGTGAGGGAGGCCACCAACAGGGAAAAACAGGTTGGAGGGAGAAGGGATTGGATCTTGTTTAGATTTTATCTTGAATGAGATGGGAAACCACCGGAAAGTTGAAAGCAGGAGGAAGACCTGAGCCGATATTCATTTTACTAGATTCCCTGGCTGCCGCGTTGAGAATATATTGAGGTAGGCAAACGGATGAAGCAGGGAGACCCATAGGAGAGTTACAATAATCCAGGTGAGAGGTGAAGGTGGCCTGGACCAGACAGTCGGAGTGGAGGAAACTGGAAGTGGTTGGTAGGGCTGGCATGGTTTGCTGATGGTTGAAGGATAAGACTCCTAGGTTTAGGGGTAAATGCTGATACCACTGATGGATATGGACAACATGTGTGGAGGAGCAATCTGGGGAGAAATCAACAGTTCAGTCTTGAACGTATTACGAGTGAGGTGTCAGCCATCCATCCAGGCAGGGGACAGGCCTAGGCTTACAAAGTTCCATGTTTCCATAGCTTCCCTCATCAGAAGCATCCCTGGGGGACTTACGGGGCCTCCCCAAACCTACTTGATCAGATTCTTCATAGGAGGGGCCTGGGAATTCGTATTTTAAACAAGTGCCCCAGAAAAACTGATAACACAGGTGTTTCAAATGATGGGATCAGACACAATCACTTAGGGAGTTTAACTTCAGTCCACAGGAAATCTCCACATGGATGTTTCACGGTCATCCTCAACCCCAGCATCCCAAAATGAAGTATTCATCACCACCCCCACTCATCCCCACCTGTTCCTCACTGCCCAGCTCCCCCCGCCAGCAAGCCCCTCAAACTGAACAAGATCCTGGAGGCCTCCTTCACCCTCGTCCCTCGTGTCACTTCCAACAACTAAATACCCTCGACTCCGAGCCCACCCCTGCCCTCAGTCACAGCAGGACGCCTCGCCCACTAGTTACAGGCCACCCGCCTCTGCTCTCACACTTCTCTCAACGGGTGCTTCTCAAGCAGGCTGTGTGCCCCCAGGGGACATTTCGCAGTGCCTGCAGACAGTTTTGGTTGTCACAACGTGGGTAGGAGGTGCTACTGGCATCTCGTGGGGAGAGACCAGAGATGCTGTTAATAATACTCAGTTCCGCCTAAAAGAGAATAATCTGGCCCAAGATCAGTAGTGTTGAGAGTGAGCTCTAAACTATCTGGTCTAAACACCCCAGAGGATTAGCCTAAAATGCAACCCTGGCCAGGTTTCTCTGCTACTTATCTTTCAGTGGCTCCTGCCCCCATGCCCCGCTCACACTAAACGCCATCTATGAGGTTCTTCACTCCCCCGCTTCAGTTTCCCTCCATCTCATGCTGTGAAATTCCTTGTAGGGTCCGACTATGTGCCAGGCAAACAGAACATCCCAGACCACCCAAGCTCCCTCCATGCTCCCACCCCACCCCCAAGTGGGGACAGGGGCCCCTCCCACAGGCCTCAGACTTTCAGAGGAAATACTACCAACAGGTCATTCACTCCACAAACAGAAGCTCTGCTCCGCGCCAGGCGCTGGTACAGCACTGGGCATAGAGCAGTGAACATGTCCCCCCAGGAACCTCAGCCCAGGGAGGTACCAGCGCAGAGCACAACTTAGGACACTGGATTCTAACTGCCTAGACCTTCTGTCTAGACTGAAAGTCTGCACTAGAGCTGGTACATGGGAAACCCTGCAAACAAGTTCGCTAAATAAATGAACAACCGCAGTAGAAAATATTGACTGAATACTTCTGTACCACACGTGGGGTGGAGTACGTGGCATGTGTTATCTCATGCAGTTCTCAACAGAACCCATTGATAATGATAATGATGCCAATGATGATGATGACGGTGATTATGTTGATGTTGATGATGGTGATGATGGTGATTATGTTGATGATGATGATGATGATAACCAACACGACTGAGAACACACCACGTGCCAGGCCCTGAGTTCTGAGCCCTTTCCTTTCCTTTCCCAGTTAATCTTTACTACAACCCTCTGGGAGAGGGACTATTATTATCCTCATTGCACATATGAGTAAACTGAGACACTGGGAGGTTAAGACTTGCGCCTGACCTTACATAGTGAGCAGGGAGCAGAGCCAGGGTGTGATACAACGAGAAATACATATTTGGTCGTTGTCCCCAGTTCCTGGCATACATGTCCTAAAACTCTTGGGATCTCTGAAGTGATGAGTATCTTCTGGATGCTAACAAGATAACTGATTTAGGCTGGGGGTCCCAAAATAGCTTCAAGATGGAGGCTGGTCACCAGAAAGACCAAGGCAAGATGAGAGGGTTGGAACTCTCAGCCGCAACCCCCATTGTCTGGGAAGGGGAAAGGGTTTATAACAGGGTTTAGAGAACTTCTGAGTTGGTGAACACACTGAGGTACTGGGAACGTGGTACCCCTGGAGAGGGCATGGACGCTCTCCCCCCTCAACCCACCCAATACCTTGCCTTAAGCGTCTCTTCCATTTGGCCATTCTGAGTTGTATTCTTTATAATAAACTGATAATAGTAGGGGCCTTCCTGAGTTTTGTGAGCCATTTTAGCAAATTATGGAACCTGAGGAAGAGGTCGTGAGAACCCCTGATTTATAGCTGGGTGGGTCAGAAGCATGGCTGACAACCTGGGACTTGTACTGGGCATCTGAAGTGGGAGCAGTCTTATGGGACTGAGCCCTTAACCTGTGGGGTCTGAGCTAACTCCAAGCAGTTAGTATCAGAATCAAACAGACTTGCAGGACTCCCAGTTGGTGTCTAGAGAAATGGAGAATTTGCTGGTGTGGAGAAAAAACCCCACACATTTGGTGTCAGAAGTGTTATGAGTAAAAGCAGTTTACGGCGTATGAACCCAAGGAGGCTGGCTCCAGACTGCGCCTTCTTGACAACTATGCTCTCGGGTTTTTATCCCCATTTCCCCCACTGAAAACTAAGGCTCAGAAGAGTCAAGTAACTTTCCCAAGGTCACATAGCAAGTGGTCCCTATGACAACACTAGTGCCCTAAGTGCTCAGTAAATGTTTATTGAATAGATGAAGGCATACTTACACTTGGTCAAGTCTGGATTAGAACTCAGGTCTGTCAGATGTAAGTCTAATACATCTATTGATGGAAGGAAGGGAGGGAGGGAGGGAGGGAGGAAAGAAAGAAAGAAAGAAAAAAAGGAAGGAAGGAAGGAAGGAAGGAAAGAGGAAGGAAGGAGGAAGGAAGGAAGGAAAGGAAGGAAGGAGGAAGGAAGGAAGGAAAGGAAGGAAGGAGGAAGGAAAGAGGAAGGAAGGAAGGAAAGAGGAAGGAAGGAAGGGAGGGAGGGAGGAAAGAAAGAAAGGAAGGAATGAAGGAAGGAAAAAAGGAAGGAAAGAGGAAGGAAGGAAGGCAGGAGGAAGGAAGGAGGGAGGGAGGGAGGAAGGAAGGAAGGAAGGAAGGAAGGGCATTTCCTTTCTTACACCTGCCGCCCTTAAAAGCCCTCACTTATGAAAATCCACACTTTCTCTCAGCCTTAGGCTTTGGAGGGGCCCTATAGGATGCACCTGTTATTTCTACCTATTTAGCATCCCTCCCACTTATCAGAACCTCTTTGGCTGTGGTTTGGGTGGGGCTAACCCTGGGCATTTGACACCCGCCCCCCCCCCCACTAGAGTAACTCCTCCTCTCGCTGGCCAGGTGACGGGCTCAGAGATGGCCATGTGACCAAACCACCCAGTCAGAGTCCTCCCCCATGGGGGATGTGGGAGATCCAATTCTAAGATGGTCCCCAAGACTGGTGCACACGCCCCCACACACAGATTACCCTCGCTGAACAATCAATCCCCTCCCCTTGAGTGGGTGGGACCTGTGTAGAGGATCCGACATCACTCTCATGACTAGGTTACATTAATGAAAACGTAAAGGGAGTCTGCAGATGTAATTAAGTCCCTCATCAGTTACTCTGAGTTCACCAAAAGGGAGATTATCCTGGGTGGGCCTGACCTCATCAGGCGAGCCATTTAAAAGGGGATTTCAAAGTCAGAGATAAGGAGCACCAGCAGACACTCTCCAGTTCAGGTTCAAGCTGACCCTCAAGAAACTGGCATCTGCAGAGAAAGCCACAAGGCAGGAACTGCAGGAGGCCTCTAGGAGCTGAGGGCTCAGTCTACAACCACACAAAACCGAATTCTGCCAATAACCAGGGAGTCCGAACGAGGACGCCAAGCCTCAGATGAGATCAAAGTCCCAGCCAACGCCTTGATTTTAACTTGGTGGGGCTCTGAGCACCCAGCTCAGCCGCACCTGGAAAGTGTGAGATAAGGAAGGGGTGTTGTTTTAAGCTGCTAACTTTGTGGTTGTTACGGAGCAATAGAAAGTGAATACAGGGTGCCAGGCTGTGAGCTGGCTGGCGGCTGTCTAATGACAGAGTCTATCTGAGGGATGGAGAAAGAGAGAAAGGTGGCCCTGAGAACAAGGCTCGAGCCTCTGGAGCCAGCTGCACCTGAAGCTCGGGAAACTCCAGGGGTTCTTAGTTCCCTGAGCCGGCATCTCTCCTCCCATCTCCTATAAAGGAAGCCTGAGTTGGGGTTGTGTCCCTGGTGGCCCAAAGGGTCCCGACACACTTCACAAATGTCACAGGAGGCAAGTCCCAGCCCCATTCCCGCCAGAAGATGAGGGGCGGCCGGCCTCTCCGTGCTGCAGATAAGCAGTCTCTGTTAGCACCCTGCTGCCATACAGAAACCAACTTCTTCTATCACACAAGCTTGAAGTGCAGGCAGTGTAGTCACCTGGACCATCCAGGGGTGGCCGGGGCCTCAGTAGGGCCTGGTGTTGAAGACGACCTCTGCCATGGCCCTTGAGAACGTGCGAGGGGCCATCCAGAGAGCCCTGGATGGTGGGGAGTTGCAGCTGTTCCCCAGAGGGTTCCCCCCGCTAGGATGCACAGCCTTTCTTCCAGATGCGTCTGCAAGCTGATGTGACCTTCGCCTCCGTGCACCGACCTGCCTGCCTAGTTTAATTCCCGTGCCACTTCAGAGGGGCAGCTGAGCCAAGGAAGCTGGCAGAGTCACCAACGTGGGCAGAAACACTTCAGGAACTGAGTCGCCATCTCCTCTCTCCCTCTCTCCTTGCCCCCAGCACTGGGATACACACACCCTGAGGCCAAAGCCAACTGAAGTAACTGTCCAGATCAAACAGGGCCATGCCTTCCGGGGGTGACTGACAGCACCTGCCCAAGACCCCGAGCCCAAGGTGCGGGCCCACTGGATTCCCTGTGTCCTGGAAATTTGAAACTGGAATGGAGACAGAGAAAGAAAGCAACCCCACGCCCTTGGATCCAAGTCAATCCCTCTTCTCGCTCTAGTGCTGCGCTGTCAGAACAGACACCACCAGCCTCCCGTGGCCACTGAGCTCCTGAACGATGGCTACTCCAACCTGAGCTGTGCCGTAAGCATGAAATAGACAATGGAGGCCACGATCTAGTGTGGAAAGAAGATGCAAAACCTCACACTAAAAAAAAAAATGTTCACACTAATAATTTCTGCTGATCACACATGGACATAACATTTTAGTTAGATTAGACTAAATAAACTAGTACAGAATAAATTTCATCTGGTTCCTTTTAGTTTTTTTAAATGTGGCCACTAGGCCATTTCAGATGACGTAAGTGGCTCACGTTATACTTCTGCTCCAAAGGACCCCAGAGCTGCCTGGGAGCCTTCAGGGCTCAATTCTTCCTTTGCTTTTATGAACTACTCCACTACCCTTTCTATACTGCCCTCTTTTTCTCCCAGAGAGCCTGGTATGAAGCCTGGCTCTGCCATTTACTGTGTGACCTTGGGCAGGTTCGCTAACTCCCTGACATCCGTTTTCTCATCTGTACAATAGGGACAGTAAGAGCACCTGTCATACATAATTGATGAGAGAATTAAATGGATTAATATATGGGAAGGGCTTAGAGCCCAGCATTTAGTAAGTGGATCTATTATTTTATTTATCATTTCCCTTAAGGTGGCCACAGTCAGATCTGCTGCTGCTTGAAATGAACAGACCGTTCTCCTTTGGTCCCACTAATTTTCACCTTGTATCATAGTTACTGATGGCCCCGACTTGTTTCTCAGAGGCACTTCCAGGTAATGAGGAAGGACTGAGCTCCGGAGTCACCTAAGTTCAAATCCCGGCTCCAATATTTATTCCTTGAACACCGAGGCAAGTCACTCATTGACTTGAACCTCAGTTTACTCCCGTGTAAAATGATCACGGTACCTCACAGGCTCGTATGATTCAACGGGATCATGTATGGAAAACGCTTCGTGCAGTGTTAGGAAACAGGGAGCACTGACAAATGCTTACTATTGTTACACAGTCGTTCCTTGGTATCTGCAAGGGACTGGTTCCAGGACCCCCTCAGATACCAGAATCCACGGATGCTCACGTCCCTTATACAAAAGGGTGCAGTACAGTTGGTCTTCTGTTCTGCAACCGTGGATTCAACCAACTGGATCTGGATTCAGAACTCCTGGATATGGAGGCCGACTGTATTACGATGAGAATCTTAAAGGAAGGGATCAGGTCTCACTCATGTTGGTAGCCCCAGAACCTGCCCTCTGCGTGTGCTCAAGCAATCGGGACAGCCCGTGGAAATTTTCAACCTCTCCCTCTTTGAAGAGAGCCCCGGCATCCTCTCTGGGGTGCACCGCCAGATGCCTGGACCACCCAGCCAGCCGGCCACTCAGAGTAACAGCCTCATCTTCTCAACCCCAGCTGGAGTGGATGAATGGCTCGGCTGGCAAATGTTGCTTTAAGCGCCTTGGTCAAACTGAGTTGCGGTCCCTCGGCTGGGAAGATTTTAGTGCAATCATCATGGTAACGATTGACAGTGACATTTACTCAGTGCTCACCAGCAGTAAGCGCACGTCAGCTGAGGCCCTGCCACGTGCAGGGCCTGTGTAAACAGCACAGGTGTTATCACATCCCACCCTAACCACAGCCTTTGAGGTCAGGGTTGCTATTCCTGCCATCTTCCAAAGAAGGAAGATGAACCTCACGAGACAGGGTGGTGGCCAAGAGCAGATGCTGGGATTTGAACAGAGCCTCCTTCCTTCACTGACTGCACGGCCTTCTGCAAGTTACTCAAATTTTCTGTCTCACTTTCTTTAACTGTAAAATGGGGAGAATGACAGTCCCTGGTGGTTTTCTGACTTACACGGAAAGCCCCAGAACAGTACCGGGTCTTTGGGAAGCACTCAGGAAGAGTCAGCAATTTCCATTATTACCAGTGACCTTGAGTAACTGCCCAAGGTCACACCGCTGGAAGTGGCTGGACTGACTCTGGCCTGAAGATTTGGGGACTGCTGGGTCGTGCTCTTGACCACGACATGGCATCACTGTATACACGTGTCAGGCTCTGCTCTGCGGGGTGGCAGAAGGTGGAGGCTCTGATTACAAACGCTACAGCATCTGTCAATTTCATACACAGTGGCTGATTTTCAATCTGCCAGTGTGAAGTCAGCGGGTTTGTGAAATTCCTGAAAATAACAATTGACTCTACAGGCCAGCTCAAGCTGGCTCCAGCACACCACATGATTCCCATTTTATACACAAAGAAAACTGAGGCTTAGAAATGATAAAGTTAACTTTCCTGGACCCACATCTGTAGAAGGTGGCAAAGCTGGGACTTGAACCCAGGTCTGTATGACTCTAGGGTCTGTGCTCTTAGCCACTATAGATCCCTTCCCTTGTGGGGTAAAGCAGTATGTGCCAGGAGAAAGACCTCCTGCCTGCTGATCAGGTGACCTAACTCTAGTCTCCTTTCTGTCACTGAAAGCTGTGTGACCTTGGATAAGTCACTCAACATCTCTGTGCTGCAGTTTTCTCATCTATAAAATAGGATTGGTTCAAATCATCTCTGGTTCCCCTTCCAGTTCACATTATGAACTAGGAATCAAAAGCTCACTTTAAGGCCTGAAATGTAAACTACATTTGTATTTTAGGAGGAAGAAACAAGAAGGACCACATAGAAAGAACCTTCTAGTTAATGCTGCCTTGTAAGGTTCTGGTCTGTGCCCAGCCCTGGCTGCATAGTGGTGCCAACACTGCTGTTCACCAAACCTGGGCAGGAAATCCTTTTAACTAACACACGCAGAGGACAGGTTTCTGCCGAGAGGGTCAAGGCTGACAACAGCTCAGGACAAGTTAAAGACGGCTTCTCATTAAAAAACTGACATATGCCTTGTCAAGGGCCTTGACTATTTAGGTATCAGGTGGTCAGTGATCACCAAATACAGTATGCAGTCAGGAGAGGCTGGGGTGTGTACGGCCCCAGGCAGATTCCAGGTACTAGGCCCAATCAGCACACGCCTCTGGGTACCTCAAATCATCACCATTTTTGCTATTAAAAAATGTCCTCAATTCCTTCTAACTTCATTTGCCTGGGGCACGGTTAAGACCAAAGTTGCACATATTGAAACACGAATCGGATTCTAAGGCCAGTTCCTCATGGCTCAATCTCAATTGCTCCCCAACCTCTCCTCCCTCTTTTTTTCCCTCCTCCCTCCTCAGTTCCCTCCCCAACCTCCTGGTACCTGAGCTCCTGGTCACCACTATTCAGTGTATATTATACGCCAGGTGCTTTGCGTCCCAGATCTTGGTTTATCAAGAGGCAATGTAGTGCAGTAGAGTGGCTAAGTGCACAACCCTGGAGCTGGACTAGCTTGGGTTCAAATCCCAATTTTGTGGCCTTAGGCATGTCACTTAATGCATGCCTCAGTTTCCCCATCCATAAAATGGGATGCTGAGAGTAGTGAATACAATAGAAGCCTTAGCACCATGCCTGGCACATGGTGAGTGCTATGTAAGTCAGACGTTGCTATTGTTATCTTCACGATGTTCCCCCAACTCTCCACGCAGTAAGCATTATTATTCCTAATTTAAAGGTGAGGAGTTGAACCCAAGTTCATTCAGCAGTAAGTGGTGAAGCCAGGACCTTCACCAGGTCAGTCTAACTCAAAAGCTAACACTCTTTATACAATGATATTTATTTAATTCAAAAAACACCTATCAAGTTCCTTCTAAGTGCCAAAGGTACAGAGAATAAATAACAAAAGCTGACGTTATGGAGGGTCTGGGAAGCCTTTAGCTGTGCACGGACAGAACGTGGAGGGGGACTTTTCCTGTTAGGCCAGAACTGGCTGCCTGGGCCCAAAGCTGGGGACTAGGGAGAGGCAGCAAGGGGTTGGCAAAAACCGGGCCCAACACCTCCCTCTGGGATTTTTAAGAGGCAGAGACCTGGTCCTGCAGTTTTCAAAACCATCCTCCTTTCCCACCTCTATAAGCAGAGGGGAGGTGCTGGCCGAGTGGAGAGAGCTGGGGATTTTCCCTGCCCACCCACTCAAAACCGAGAGAGACGGCTGCCAAGAGGGTCCCTTGCAAACATCAGGCACCTCCTCAAGGGGAGACCGGCGCCTTTTTCTCCATGGCATCCACTTAGCCAGGGGTCTTGCTCATCTGCTTTGCACCTTCCTGCCCAGAGGAAAGAAGAATGGAGAGGGAAGGGGGAACGCGGAGGATCCTGCACTCGGAGCCTTCGACGTGGCAAGGTTAAGTGTGGCCACGTTGAGGGTGCACCCCGGCCCCCGGCCCTGACCAGCCCGCAGACTCTCTGCCCACAGAGTCTCAGGTCACCAGGGTCCTCTTGAAACCCAGTCCCCCTAAAACTGAGTTCCTCTTCTGAGTTTATGATTACCTCTCTCTATCCAAAACTTTACTCCCTTTCTTTTCCTGAACCTGTTCCCCTCAAGATTGAGGACTACCAAAGAAAAGGGGGGATGGGGACCATATACAAGCCCCTTTGAAGTAAAGGCCTTTTTGCTTTAGTTTCCCAGGCCTCCCTTTGATTCTCTAAAGGCCGGCTCAAGACTTCATAATTAGGAAACGTGAAGATGTAGAAACAGAATAGCTATTGGGCCGGGACACTGGTACCAATTTAGACTATAAATCCGCCACACAGCAGGATCACCCAACTTCCAGTTCCCTGAAAGACACAGATACAGGCCTGACACACAGTCCTAAGTTGTTTTTATAGGAAGCTGACCCCCTCCAGATGGAAACTGCTGATCGCAAGAACGCAGGCCCTAGGCTGGTTGAAACCAGAAGGCTGATGATGCTTGAAACTTCACCTTGATGCCGACCAACCCGAGAATTGAGCACGAGCTGATCACACACCCTGCAGCCCCCTCCCTCCCACTGCCTTTAAAACCCCTTCTCTGAAAGCCATTGGGAGTTTGGGTCTTTTGAGCATGAGTTGCCTGTTCTCCTTGCTTGGTGCCCTGCAATAAATGTTGTACTTTCCTTCACCACAACCCAGTGTCAGTGGGTTGGCTTTACCGTACGCAGGCGAGTCGACCCTGGTTTGGTTTGGTAACACTCTCTCCTCAGATGCATAAGGCAGGCTGGAGGAGCCTGGGGAATTAAGCGCTTCTGGAAACATCCTTCAACCTGTGCCTGCTGGGAGTTGGGGAACACATGCCCCAGCGCCCCCCACCCCTGGGGAAGCCTACACTGAGAGTCCAGGAGGGTCGCGATCCACATGCCCACAGTGGGGACTTGCCTGATACCACTGGTTCTTCTTGGAATCACCCCCCAGATAAAATACTTGCACTCAAATCTTGGTCTCAGGGTCTATTTCTAGGGGAGCTCGACCTAGGCCAATAGATGACTCTCTCAGGGGGCAGTGAGCCCCAGAGAAGGGAGCTGGGATTGGACCATCTGACTAGGGCCCACCCTCCCGGGCTGCTCCTCACTGAAGGGACCCCAACAGTAAGAGGCCATGGAAGACACTCCCAGGGCTAGGAGTCCACCCACCCACCACCAGGACGTTCCAAATAGTTGACACATGCCTGCCACCAGGGCCAGCTCTTGAACCCTGCCTGCCAAGTTCTTCCGTGGGGATATTAGCCAGAGAAGCTTCAGCAATAAAAACTGTGGCCATGGCAGTGAAATAAGGAGACAGTCATGCTTCCTTCTCTGAAACGGCACTCCTTCCCACTTCAAGGCTGTGAAAAGCCACGCTCCACCGTGCATGAGGAGGGCAGGATGAGGGAGGCCAGGCCCCTGAGAATCCTCCCTGGGACTTCTGGAACTTTCGGGACAGAGGATCTCTCTTTCCACTGGTGTGGCCCAGCTGGCAGGAGGTAAGCCCGGGTTTTGCTTCCCTGGGGAAAGGGCCTTCCTGAGAAGAAAGGCAACGGATGAAGGCAGCGCTGAGGAACATTCCAGCTGAGAGATTCCCAGGATACAACCTGGACGCCAGACTCAGTGGAGCCTGGAGCCCACACAACCGCAGACTTTTCTCTTTGACCAAAGCCAGTCTGTGATGGGTTCTGTCGGCTGTAACCAGCATTTTGGGAGCCCCCTAAGAAAGTAAATCTCTTACTTCAGAGTCATGCAATTTTTCTTCTATTGCTCAATCAGAACAGCAGTCCCCACACTGACAATCAACTTGGTTACCAAATCAGACTGTCCTTTGGCCTCTTCCAAAGATCCAATCAGTTTGGTGCTCCTGAAGAAGGCCACCAGCTCACCCCTCAGACTCTGAAGGCTCTCCTAAGGGGCTCCAAGCAAACACAGAAATCCTGTGAATGGCTCCAAAGGTGGAAAGAAGCAAGATACACACTGATATAAAAATCTGGGTATATCTGAGAAATACAGTCTTATCACATCCAAGTTACACGGGGTAAGTCAATTTACAAAGTCCTCAGCCAGGACTTCCTCCTAAATAGATTATTTCATAGCGGTTATGGATATGGGCTTGCAGTCCGTCTCAGGTTCAAGTCCCTACTCCAGCCGTGCAATTTTGGGTAAGTTTCTTAATCTTCCTGAGGCTCAGGGTCCCCATCTATAAAATGCAGGTGCCAGTGCCATCCATCTGGTGGGGAATCGTTAAGTATTACACTGAGCCCAGGGTCTGGTACGTGGTGAGAACCAGAACACGCTTATTGCCACCACCTCTGACTCTTGTGCTGCAAAGGCAACACACACAGACTTCACTTCCTAAGCCACGGGCCCTGAATTATAGGCACTGAAGGTCTAAAAGGCATTCCTTTGGACAAAGCAAATCTCACATTAAAGCAGTTTTCAGAAACATAAATATCCAGTAGCCAGATGTGCAAATAACACTTTTGACTAAGCACATTTTCTTTTTCTGGGCTCAAATCAAACATTGTTCCTCAGCAGGCAATGTGGCTTTTTAATAAGAGATACTACACCCCACATGACTCCAAATTATTCCCCAAGAACATCTAAGAGCACGCTACCCGGAGCCTGCCCCTTTCCCAGACGGCTCCATAAAATACCATCCTAATGGCAGCCTAGATCGGGCTTGCAGGCAGCCAGGCCAGCTCGCTAAACCAACACAGCAGCCGACCAGCGAGACCACATCTCAGACCTGTCTGTCCAGCTGCAACAGCCCAGCCCCTTCAGCATTCCACTGGCCACCCAAGTGCCTCCCAGAATGAGGTCCGCAGTTCACTTACGTCAGACTCTCCCAGCACATTCATTCAAGTGCAGGTTCACCCAAGACTTAAGAAATCAGAATCCAGGAGGCTGAGGTCTGGGAACCCCACAGGCACAGCTCCTGGGTGATTCTGGTGCTTGGGAAGTAAGACAACAGCAGCATCCCCTGTTTGAGAATCCCCCCTCTGTTTGAGAGCCCTCATTTACAGCACCCCTGAAGCTGGAGTGTAAAGGCTAAGGGCTGGCTCTGGGGATCAAAGACGCTGCCTTCAAACTGTCTCCCAAGCTGGGCACTTGTCCGCTCCCCTTCCCACCCGGAAGCCCGCAGCGTATTACTCCTAACTGGTGTTCCCCAACATTTTCTTATGAACGTTATCAAATACAGAGAAGCTGAAATAACTGTACACTGAACCCCTTTAAATATATCACCGAGCTCGTACAATTATTAATTCTGCAACTAATATTTTGAAAATATGCTATATTTGCTTTATCGCATATCTATCAATCTTTTTCTGAGAGCATTTTAAAGTAAGCTGCAGGCACTAGTGACCTGAACACTTCAGCAGGCATATCATTAACCAGAATTTGAGGTTTACGGCTCTTTTATTTTTCAGATAAAATTTATATGCAATGAAATGTGCAAACCTTATGTGATGAGTTTGACAAATGCATACACCTGTGTATCCAACGCCCTATCACTATTAGTCTAGAAACTTCCCTTTGGCCCCTTTCCAGTCAATCCCCTTCCCCAGTCACAACCACTGTTTTGATTTTTCACCATAGATTAGTTCTGTCGTTTCTTGAACTTTATATATATGCGATCATCTATATGGGCTCTCTTGGGTCTGACTTCTGTTTCTCATAATGATTGTCAGCAGGATGTCCTCCTCAGCATAATGTTTGTGACAGTCATCCACGCTGTATCAGTCCTTTTTCCTTCTTATTGCTGAATAATGTTCCATTACATGAATATACCATAGTTTGTTATCCTATATCCTGTTGACGGACACCTGGGCAATTTCTAGTCTGGGGCTATTACATGTAGAGCTTCTCTGAATATGCATGTACAAGTTTTTGTGTGGACATAACATTTTCATTTCTCTTGGGAGTGGCACTTCTGGATCGTGGGGTAGATATCGGTTTAGTTTTTTTTTTTGTTTTTTTTTTTTTTTCGGTTTAGTTTTACAAGAACCCACTAGAATTTCTTCCTAAGGGGTTACATCACGTGATATACGCACAGCACTGCCTGAGAGTTCCAGTGGCTCCACACCTTCACCAACATTGGATGTTGTCAGTCTTTGTGATTTTAGGCATTCTGGTAGGTGGGTTGTAGTGGTATCTCACTAAGGTTATAACCTGCATTTC
Organism: Lagenorhynchus albirostris; assembly: GCF_949774975.1. Lineage (NCBI taxonomy): Eukaryota > Metazoa > Chordata > Mammalia > Artiodactyla > Delphinidae > Lagenorhynchus > Lagenorhynchus albirostris. The sequence continues at coordinate 64,577,871 of NC_083109.1, forward strand.
TCTGATGGCTGATGAAGTTGAGCACTTTCCCATGTGCCTTTAGACCATTTGCATGGGTCTTCTGCTGTGAAACATCTGTTCAAAATTGTTGCCCATTTAAGAATTGGATTTTGTCTTGTATTTTTGAGTCATTGGAGGTTTTTTTTGCTTTTGCTTTTTTTAAAATTGGGGTATAGTTGCTTTACAATGTTATGTTAGTTGGAGTTCTTTATATATTTTGGAAATAAGTACTTGTGGGTCCCCCAGGAACAGTTCTCTCCAGGCAGTCTGGCTGGGTCACCCCTCCTTCTCAAAATACTCCAAGGCTTCCCGTCACCCACAGGAATAAAATCCAAGCCTTTACCTCAGCCTACAAGATCAATGTGATGGGGCCTTTTAAGCCAGTTCAACCTCAACTCCTGCTGCTCTCCCCTCACTCACTCTCCTCCAGCCTTCAACACACTCTGCCTCAGGGCCTTTGCACTTCCTGTACTCATTGTTTGGAATGCTCTTCCCCTGGACATCCTCCAGGCTCACTCCCTCAACCCTTCCAGCTCTCTACTGAAATGCCATCTCCTCACCCACCTAGAACAGCTTCCCCACTCTCACCCCTCAGCCACCCCTCTCCAGCCCCTTATCCTGCTTTCTTTTTCCTCCTGGCAGAGACAATGCCAACAGGCACGATGTGTTAATTCATTCACTGAGTATCTATGTCCACTAGAATGTAAGCTCCATGAGGGCAGGGGCTCTGTTTTGCTTGCTGTAGAGAACCAGTCTCATGTCTTGGTTATGGTGCATCACTTTTTAAGCCAAAGACCTCAGTTCTACCACTCAGCACAGAAAGATGACTTAACTTCTCTCTGCCCAGTTTCCCCACTTTGTAAAATGGGCCCTTGTGAAGACAGACAAGTGAGCACATGTAGAACGTTGCTTGGCTCATGGTAGACACTCAGGAAACTCAGAGTGAAATTAGTAGCCCCAGCCCCTAGAGCATGACAATCACCTAACAAATATTCATTGACTAAATAAACGGATAGTTTATATATGTACAATATTTTGACTGTATATATATACTGTACAGTATACTTATAATTTTCCTCGACTTGAGGGACTTTCACAGCCAGAAGCTACTTTCTCCTGAGAAGAGTGCATAGCCCTAGAGAGGCACTGCAAGGGAGCGGGCAGCAGGTACCATGTCTCCACTTGACACGAGCAAACAAAGACCTACAGGGTTACATGACTCCAGTCACAAGGGAACGAGTGAAAGGGCTGGAACAAGAACTCTGGTTCCTCCTAATGCTCTGTGAGGTTCTGGCATGCCCACGGGACCTCTGCTCTTTCCACCTCCCTCCCCCTTCCTTCCCCAAACCACATGATCTCAAGAGAAAACGAACGTCCTTCATCCTGAATGTTTTTCTGGCTCAAAAAAAGGTTGAAGAAATAACTGCACACCACTGTTCATAGCAGCATTATTCACAATAACCAAAACATGGAAGCATCAACGGATGCATGAAAAAACAAACAAAACGTGGTCTATCCACGCAATGGAATATGACACAGCCTTCAAAAGGAAATCCTGCCACATGCTACAACATGGATGAACCTTGAGGACATTAGGCTAAGTGAAATAAACCAGCCCCAAAGAGACAAATATTGTGTCATTCCACTTCTGTGAGGTACCCAAAGTAGTCAAACAGAAAGTAGAGTGGTGGTTGCCAGGGGCTGGGGCCAGTGGGGTATGGGGAGCTATTGTTTAATGGGAACAGAGTTTCATTTCTTGCAAGATGAAAAGAGTTCTGGATATGGGTGGGGGGTGATGACGTGTGTGTATGTACTCAACACCACTGAAAGATGGTTAATTTTATGTTATGTGTGCTTTGTCACAATTATTAATAATTTTTTAAAAAAGAGTTGAGACTACACGGATTTCACCTCTAAATGGCCAAAGTATCAATTCACTTCAATCCACTTGGATGAGAGAACTTCTCTCAGAGGCCACTATAACTTCATACCACATCAATCACACCACACACTTCGGTATTTCTATGTCTTCATTTCCATTATCTTTCGGCCCAGCGTTCTCAATGTGACCAAAAAATCTGCAGTAGATCCATTAGCTGCTAATTTCCTGAATGTCAAGATCAAAGACACAATGTTCAAAGGCACAAAACAACTGGGACACTCTGCCGTGAGCTAGAAGATGCCTATATGCTGGCCCTACAAGCCAGCAATCTATACGCCCCCACGGGGTCTCCACGGCAGAGACTGTGGAACTAATAAACCCTCAGAGCCGCTCTGACCCACATACCGCGAAGTCAGGCTGAAAACGAGAAGCTGCTTCCACCCCCCGCCCACGCAGCTGCATCTTCGGAGCACTCTGGTGAAGGCAGACGCCTGCCTCCAATGGAAATCTGCGGTGATGGCCAACCTAACCGTCTGGGCGCACTGTGTGAGGATTTCGTTTTCTGTCTCCAATGCAGGTCTATTTTGCTTCATGTGGATTTTTGTTCAAAACCGCTATCTCCTTTTTCACATTTGGAATGAAAACCAAAGCAGCTACCTGGAGATCTACCCCTCACATCATCTTCCCCTTGGCCCGACCCCGACCCCTGACAACTGTCTCTCCCTGGAAAACCCTCCTTCCCCAACAGGGAACAGCCCAGCTCCCGTCTTGCCTGTCAGGGCAGACCCTGCTCCGTCCCCCCAACCTCCATCCTCCCCTTCACCCCACAGCACTACGGACATCTTGGGCCAGATCATTCTGTGTTGTAGGGTCTATCCTGTGCGTTGCGGGACGTTCAGCAGTATCTCTAGTCTCTACCCACCAGAGGCCAGCAGCACTCTCCCATCCACCTAACCCAAAACGTCTCCCAGCACTGACAAATGTCCTGGGACCAGAACTGTCCCTGTTCAGAACCACTATTCCATACTATAGAGGCTTCAGGAAGGCCCAGGGCTGCCCGGCTGAAAATCGGATTTCCCAGTATGGTCCCCGCCAATGACTGACAAGGTGGGCTGGCTGGCTCCCTTGTCTGAAGGAGGAAATGCTGCAATGAGATCCAGGACCCAGAGTCCCCTCCCCACCACACACCAGGCTGAGGCTCAGCCTTGCTTGGCTGTCACCCTTCACCTAGACCACTTCACACCCACCCCTGCAGGGTTTTCTCTTGCGTCCCATTTTGGATTGAATTGTATCCCCCAAAGGTGTGTTGACCTCCTAGCCCTCAGTACCTCAGAATGTGACCTCATTTGGAAATAGGGTCGTTCCAGATGGGATTATTGAAGATGAGGTCATCCTGGAGTAGGGTGGGCCCCTAATCCAACATGACTGATGTTCTTACAAGAAAAGACACAGACACACACAGAGCGAAGGCAGGCTAAGTGAGGGGGAGGCAGAGATGAGAGTGAGGCAGCTATAAGACAAGACTGCCAACAACCAGAAGCTAGAAATAGGCAAGGAAGGATCCCCTCTGGGTTTCAGAGGAAGCACGGCTCTGACAGCACCTTGCTCTTTGACTGAAAGCCTCCAAACTCTGAGACTATAAATTTCTGTAGTTTTTTTTTTTTTTTTTTTTTTTTTTTGCGGTATGCGGGCCTCTCACTGTTGTGGCCTCTCCCATTGCGGAGCACAGGCTCCGGATGTGCAGGCTCAGCGGCCATGGCTCACGGGCCCAGCCGCTCCGCGGCATGTGGGATCTTCCCGGACCGGGGCACGAACCCGTGTCCCCTGCATCGGCAGGCGGACTCTCAACCACTGCGCCACCGGGGAAGCCCCAAATTTCTGTAGTTCTAAACCACCCAATTTGTGGTGCTTTGTCACAGCAGCCCTAAGGAAACTAATCCACACTGAAATCCTATCTCAGGCTCTGCTCCTCGGGACCCCAACCGCAGACAGCTGACCTTCCCACTCAAAGAGTATAAATTCCAGAGCAAGCTTGAGACGGCAGATGTGAGTCCATTCTTCCCTCAATTTCCACGAGCCTTTCTTTACATGAGAAAGAAGAAGAAGAAGGAAAGGAGGAAGCGGGGAGGGAGAGGAGAAGGAAATTTACTTTGGGGATCCTTCCTTCCTCCATCCTCCACTCATTCAATAAATATTGCTGAGCACTACCACGTGCCAGCCACCGTTCTGGGAGCAGGTGAGAGAGCGGTGAACGAATAGAAAAAAGCCACTGCCCTCCCAGGGTTCACATACTAGCAGGGGAGACAGACCATAAAATGTACGCCTACGGGGTGATGACAAGTGCCACAGAGAAAACTAGAGCAGGAGAAGCGGGCGGGGAGCACCCGGGGCGGGGGCTGCCTCTGGCGTCTGATACAAATGTTCCCATGGTCCTGTCGGGCGAGGTCTCAGCTCAGGCAGAGGGCAGCACACCTGGTGCACACCAGCACACTTGGGCTCCTTCTCTTTTCTGCCCTAGCCCTTCAGTGAGGTTTCGGGAGCCCACCTGGCCAGTGTGCTAGGACGGGCTCCATGCCCGTCCCAGTGCCAGAAGGGCGACCTTCAGAACCACCACTGACTCTGAGGACCCCTCCTTCCCCGTCTCCTCCTCAGCTCTCACTTCTGCTTCTTGGGATCACCTCCTAAATTAACGATCTGCACCCAGGCCCCTGCCTTGGCCTCAGCTTTCAGGAGAACCAAACCAGGGCAGATGGGCCAGGAAGACTTTCCATTTCAGGCAAGGTAACCTTTCAGCCAAGACCTACAAGAGCCAGGTATGGGGATGTCCGGACTCTCTACCTCCGGGGCCTTCCACTGACGTGAAGAGAGGAGCTGGCAAATTTGGAATTTATTTCGTCAGGTGGGCCTCCCTCTTTCAACATAATTTTCTTGACAGTTGAAAACCGAGTGACAGCAAATAGCAAGGAGGACACACAGAAAGCACCAAATATATCCTGACCGTGTGACGGGAAAGAGGCTTTGGGATTATAGCAGACACTGCCAACATCGTGCCCGCTTCTCCTGACCGGGACCACTTCAGCCTGCCAGCTCCTGCACTTTTTTTTTGCATTTGTGGATGTCAAAAGTCTCTGTACCGGGCTTCCCTGGTGGCGCAGCGGTTGAGAGTCCGCCTGCCGATGCAGGGGACACGGGTTCGTGCCCTATTCTGGGAAGGTGCCACATGCCGCGGAGCGGCTGGGCCCGTGAGCCATGGCCGCTGAGCCTGCGCGTCCAGAGCCTGTGCTCCGCAACGGGAGAGGCCACAACGGTGAGAGGCCCGCGTACCGCAAAACAACAACAACAACAACAAAAGTCTCTGTACCTGCCAGTGTAACAGGACAGAAATACCAGGAAATGAACCTCCCCATCCCCCCAGCCCTCATTCAGTGGCTGATAGGAGGTGCTGTACAAAGACCCCAGCTCCCTCACCCCTCAGGCGGAAAGGCTCTTAGGTGTGTGTCTGACACTGGCTCTCAGTTCCCCCAGCAGGTTTCAGCTCCAGTCACCCACAGTGGTGGTCGGCTCAATAACTGCACCCCTCATGCGACTTTCCCACCCCCTCCTGGTGTTTCCTCTGGTGTCACCTCCCAATTAAATGACTTCCCCTGCCTCAGGGTCTTCTTTTTCTTGGGGAATATAAACTAAGAGAGTGATAGCTTTGAAGATGTGTACACACACACACACACACACACACACACACACACACGGTGGAACAGCCCCTCCAGTCCTCATGTTTAACACCTGCACCCCAAATGTGATGCTAGTTCATCAAACCCCTGGCCAGTAGACCTCAGCTTTAGAAGCACCTTGATGTATTCGATGCAAAATAATCCCATCTGCGTTACACAGGAACACTGTCCCCGCGTGGGTGGGCTAGACCAGCCTCCAACTGGTGGGGTTTTTTCCTTCCCATACACTCCCCTCATATCTTTGCACCCACCGTGGGGGCAGTGCTGTCCTCCAGCCCACAGAATGCCCAAGGGAGGGACCCTAAAAGCCCACTGGTGAGACAGCCTGGTCCATGGGTGGCTCCCCAAGGGGCCAATTGCTCTTCCCTGGGCTGGAAGAGGGAAGGAGGCTAATCTCACAATTTGCCTGAAAAAAATCCATCTATCATCCCGTTCTTCAGCCTTCATTTTATTTTTCCCAAATCAATTTCTGAAAGTCAAAATGACTGATAGCTTCATACCCAGGACAATCACTCTCCTTAGTACATAACCCAGCATCAATGACAAACAGCTGCCAGGGCAGTGGTGGCCACATGAACCCACACACATGGGAAAATTGCACAGGGTCTGTAGTTTAGTTACCAACATCAGTTTTCTGGTATCGCTAATGCACTCGGATCGTATCAGATTTATCATCGGGGAAGCTGGATGAAGAATACACAGGACTCTCTGTACTGTTCTTGCAACTTCTTGGGAGTCAAAAATTATTTTAAAAACCAGAGGTTTTAAAAATGCAAATAAAAAAAAAGTTAAATACTGAGATAAAAATAATCATTTTTTTAAAAAGCTCCCAAGAGGAGACGCTGCCAACCCATCCCTTACCTGAGAACTGGGAATCAGAGCCTTCCACCAGTGTCCGCCTTTCACCAAGTCGACCTCGCACAAAGGCACGGCCACCTTGCCGATGACACAGTGGCGTGAGAACTTATCAAAGTCCAGCACAGTCAGCAGCAGGGTCCTCCTCTGCGCCTCCAGGAAGGGGATCTCAAAGGTGTAGCGCTCCTCGAACACGGGCTTCTGGGTCTTGCGTTTGACCCCGGTCTGCTTGGAGTTCTTCTGGTCCGGCAGGAGGCAGATCTTGACGTAGGGGTTGGAGTGCGCCATGTCCTGGCGCGCGCCGTCGTGGGAGATGGGAGGTGGCAGGTCCCTGGCCTCGATCACGCGCACCGTCAGGTGGTTGTGCAGCAGGTCGTACTGGGTGCTGAAGTGCAGCATGCCCAGCTGGTACTTGGACAGGATCTCTGCGTCCGTCAGAAAGTCCACGTCGTCGCTGTTGGAGCCGAGGGAGTACAGGCGGGGCTCGAACTTTCTGAAATAGTCATCCGGGGTATAGGTCCGTCTGAGCACCGAGGGCTGGATGGGCTCCTTCTTGGCGCTGAGAACGCCGAACTCGATGGGTTTAATATCGATGAGTGGGGAGCTGGGTCGTCTGGAATCGAGACCTACACACCCATCAGAAATAACAATGAACACCACACCAAGTACCGGACCGGACCTGGGCCGATCTGTGAGACTGACATTTCCCGGATCCTCACACCTGTTCGCTCTGCTTCATGATGCTCTCTGCCAGGTGCTCTCCACTCCCGGAAATCCTCTTATTTACTCTATGGGAGGCAGCCTGGCGGTACAGCCATCCCCATCGCCATCATCACGGCAGCTAAGCGCCAGGCACTGCCCTAACTGCGCTGCCTATATCCAGTTATCTAATCTTCACAAGGTATTAGCCAGTGACTGTTATCTCCACTTTACAGATGAGGAAACAGAAACTTTAAGTCACTCACCAAAGGTCACACAACTAGTAAGAGGAGGAGCCAGGAGTCAAGCCCCACCTGTCTGGCCCCAGAGTCTGGCTCTAACCATTACCCTATACTGCCTCCACTTTCACAGAGTAGGCTCTGGGGCCAGAGTGCCTGGGTCAAATTCCAACCCGGCTACTTCCCAGTGAGTGTGAATCTCTAGTAATGAGCCGTGTGACTCCAGGCACATTTTACACACTCGGTTTTCCCATGTGAAACATGGAGTCCATCACAGCACCCATCTCAGGGACTGTGGTGAAGATTCACTGAGCAATGCAGAGAGGGCTCAGCACAGAACATGCACATGGTTAAGAGGCACTAAATGGTAGCTACTGCCCATCTTCAAGGATCACATTCACACCTCGTCACTTACGGGGTACCTCTCCCCGGCAAGCAGCAGAGTTCACTGCTCCCAGTTCATCATTCCAATCTCTGCTCATCCCTCTATTCTAGCAATGAGCTCATGGCATTCTTTTTTCATTTTTAAAGGACTTAACTGAGGCATGATTGACATACAAAAACCTGTCTATATTTAATATACACAACTTGATGAGTTTGGAGATAAGTTTGCACCCATGAAACCGTCACCACAACCTATACCATAAACGTATCCATCACCTTCAGAAGTTTCCTCCTGCTTTCTTTCTTTCTTTAATTTTATGTGTGTGGTAAGAACATAAGAGCTACCCTCTTTTTTAAGTGCTCCATACAGTACTGTTAATTTTATGCACTCTGCTGGACAGTGACTCTCTAGAACTTACTCATCTGGCATAAGTGAAACCAACACCTGCCTGGTTCCAGCTCCCCCTGGGAACCATATTCTACTCTCTGGGCTTAGGAGTTTGATTATGAGATGCCTCGTATTAATAGGATTGGTATTTGTCCTTTCATGGCATCTTGTTAATTGCCCGAAGCCTGTCTTGCTGGCTAAAATCACGAGCCTTTGCCGGTGCGTGGCTGCACTCTCTGATAAATGTGTGCTGAATGCAGTCATCTCTGTATAGAGCTGGGCACGAGATTTAGGAATCATCTAGACTAGCGCCATCCAAGAGAAAATAAATGCGAGCCAGATACAGATGTACAAGCCACAGAGGTAACTTAAAATTTTCCGGTAGCCACAAGTTTTTAAAACTACCAAGAAACAGGTGAAATCAATTTTAATATCCAATATATCCAAAATATAATCATTTCAATATGCACGCAATGTAAAAACATTTTAGTGAGACACTATAAATTCTCTTTTTTCACACTGGCTTCAAAATCCATTGGGTATGTAACAGGTGCGGGGCATCTCAGCTCAGCCACATGGGTGGTGGCCGCTGTGACCAGCGCGGGGGGCAGGACAGCCCTCTCATTCTACAGATGGAAAGACTGAGGCTACAGAAGCCCGACATCCCCTCCGTTTCACTATTTCAAGCCCTTGAACTTTACTTCCTTCTTCTTCCCCCCATAGTCCCGGGAAAGATCAGACATCAGTCATTTCCAGCTGAGTGGATTAGTTTCATGAATTTAAGCTTTTTCCCTGTTAAGTGAATTTCAGACATCAGCTGAATGAGACAGAGGAGACTCATTTGGGGAGTGACAGGAGGTTGGGAGTCTCTGCGCTTTCTCCTTCCCACCCAGATCATGCCATCTGGTCAAACACACAGGCTATACATGGACAAACTGAGTGGCCTGAGGGCCACATTCAACCCAGAGATACATTCTGTTTGAGTTTAAAAGTAAAGAAGTTTCATATAAAAACCCAGACTGCCAGTTTCCCTTTCCAAAGATCAGGCAATACAATCCCACATGGCAAGAGCTGAGTAGTAGCTGGCCCCGTTCAATGAGACATTAGCTTCCTAACTGGCCCCAATCCCTACCCTGCCCTAGTACAAGGCCAAGAGTCAGCTGCCATTTGTCACTGCATTAGGGTGATATTTATCTCTCTCCAACCCTCTGCACTCAGTCACTGACACAATCCATTTGGCCCCTGAAGTCACTTGAATTTGCAAGCCCTGCTACGTAACATGGTAACTAACACTTGCCTTTCGGGGTCCGAAATGATAATATGCTGACAATGTCATCAACTGAGCCAATTCAATGAAACTTGTGATCAATACTACAAAAATCAATCAAAATGATCGCTTCTCACTGAACTTGGAAGAAATCAGGTGCGATGCCCTCCTTTGTCACACTGCCATGATCTCTGTCATCTTGTCTCCTGGCCTGTCACACCACTCCACCCCCTCCCCAGAGATGACCCTGTCCTTCACGTCTTTCCCGGGGATGCTCCTGAGTGTCTGGGAATGCCAGCTTTCTCCATTTGTCCTGGGGACCCAGATAGCGGGGGTGTACTTCACAGACTCTGAGTGGCAGCTGAGCAGCAAGGCTTGCTCGAGCCAGGACCCCTGACCATCACGGCAGAGACGCTTACTTGAAATCCTCCGGGTCAGGCTGTATGTAGACTTAGATGTGTCCGAGGACGAGCATCTCCGATCTGGGGAGTTGGTCCGTGGGGTCAGCGGGACTTCACTGGCTGTGTGGACAGAGTTCCCGTCCTTGTCACTGCTCCGGCTGGCCAACCTGTAGGAGAGAAGAGGTCTCAGTGGTTGTCAGAGAATCCCCAGGGATTGGCATCTCTGTCCCATGGGAGACAGACCCATGACGAAACTGCTCTCAGACCCAGGTTATGCAACTTGGAATAAAGCAAATTTGAAATAAACTCTCAATAGCTGTTAACTCTCAATAACATCTTGCTTGTTGTACAAAATGTGAAATGATATAAATGAGTATTTCCCAATTTAGAACAATCCGTCAAGAATTTGCACAATTTCAGAGCTGAGGCTGGGGTGGGGGGAGGGGTATGGAAACTTCCTCAGGATGCTGCCACACGGAGGGTACCACTTTGACTAAACCAAGACAAGACCTGTCAGTCTTCAGTCTGGAAGGGAGAATGTGGCCGTTTATATGCATCAGAACTTCTGCGAGTGGCTTTTGGTAAGAAGTGTCCCACTATTTCAACAGTCACTGTGTCTATAAGATCTTTAAAAAATATCCTATAACAACGTCACTCCAAGTTTCTTTGAATGGCAAGGCTATGGCTACAAAATGGCCCTGAGAATCAATGATTTAAGAGCAACATTTTGATGTGTAGAAACAGCTGCGAATTAGCAGCAGCCACAACTCAGTGTGCTCCCAATAAGGATGAGAAATGCTGAAAAAATAGAAAGCACTTCGGGGGGCGGCGGTACAAGGTAGTAATCAAGAGCTAGCTCAAGGCAAGTCGCTCCCTCTCTCTGTGCCTCCGTCTCCCCGTCTATAAAATGGGACTAATAATAGTACCTGCCTTACCCAGTTGCTGTGAACACTGAGTTAACGATATAAAATGCTTAGAACAGTGGTTGGTATGTTGCAGGTAAGTGCTCAATACATTTTAATTGATGTTATTATAGCAGAGGTGGCTTAAGATCCCCCAATACTCACACAGCTACTAAGGACGCTGGGAAGGGGAAGGGGCGGGGAGACAGCTTGCAAAGTGGCCGTGAGACTGATGCTGCTGCCAGCAAGCCCCTCGGCCATACCTTCAAGACTGCATCCCCCAACTTGACATTTAAACCTGAGGCGAAACTAGTCTTGAAAAATGCAACTTTCAAATTCTATAAGGTCTGCAGATGCAGCCTGGGCATGACACGAGACTGATCTGATGTTCCTCCAAAGCTAGGGTCACAGCCAGGACGAATGGGCACGTTACGGGGCGAAACTCCCAGTCCTTGCTTGCCTCCCGCTCCTGGTCTGTAAAAGGAGAACGGAGGGGCTTCCCTGGTGGCGCAGTGGTTGGGAGTCTGCCTGCTGATGCAGGGGACGCAGGTTCGTGCCCCGGTCCGGGAAGATCCCACATGCCGTGGAGCAGCTGGGCCTGTGAGCCATGGCCGCTGGGCCTGGGCGTCCGGAGCCTGTGCTCCGCAGCGGGAGAGGCCACAACAGTGAGAGGCCCGCGTACCGCAAAAAAAAAAAAAGGAGAATGGAGCAGATGGAATGTGGGGCATGGAAGGGGGCAGGCGAGGGCACAGAGATGCGATCGTACTAGATCCTTCTCTCTCTCCTGTAAATGAAGCAGCAGCACCTCCCAAGGAAGGCAGGACCAAAATGCGACGCGGCCACGGGGGCCCCTCCGCCTGCATGGCCTGTTTCCCGGCTGTCATACCTCACTGAGGCCGCTGCCTCCACCTGTGAAGTCCCATCAGTCTTCAAGGATCAGCTTAAATGCCATTGCTTCCTGAAGCTTTGGTTGAGTCCTCTCAGACACGGTAGCAGTGTATGCCCAGCCCACCCCTGTCCCTTTGGCGACCATCAAGCCTCCGTGCCCTCTGTTCCTTCCGCCTGGAATGCTCTTCCTGCCCCCCGTCACCTGTCTTGTTCCTCCTCATTGTTCAGATCTCAGCTGCAACAGCACCTCCTCAGAGAGGCCCTGCCCTGTCCCGTCACCTCCTCCCACCCCGTCACTCCTTATCCCTGCACCTTCTTTTTCCCACTTCAGCACATAACTCTTCTTCAGTGTGGCCTGCCTGCCTATCTTCTGCGTCTAAGCCACAGCTCCACGCGGGCAGGGGCAGTATCTGCCTTACTCACCACTGCCCTCCTTGCCCTAGCACGGCACCTGGCACGTCTGGGGCGCTCTGGTTTATTTTTTTCAGTGAATGGGTGAATGAATACACCTTTCCAGTGGTTCTCATCTGACTTATCTTGTGTCACTCTGATCTGAGGGCACGCCTTGTCACTCCTCCCATAACAGGGTACAGATCTTAACGGTGGGATCTGTACTTACTGTGATCAAAAGTACCAGGTGCTGAGCACCTACTGTGTGCCAGGCACTGTGCTCAATGCTCTGTATGAACCATCATTTCATCCTTGAATCAATGCAGGAGTTAGTCGTTATGAACCACCCCCACCCCCTTTACAGACAGGGAAATGGAGGCCCCAATCGGGTGGAGGGAGGGGTGGAGAATTGACCTGCACCACTGTGAAATGGCAGAACCCCAGTGGAATGCAACAGTACCAGACTCCGGATCACATGCCCCACGCTACAGAGCTGGGTATCCCCTGGGAGGCCTGTAAGAGCCCTGCGCTTAGTAGGTACTCAACACATGCTTGTTGGACAAAGAAATAACCTAATTCACTCTTCAGTGAGGGTCTTCCTGGCACTGCCCCAAAAGGAGCCAGTCGGATTGTACCGTTTTTCTGACCCTCACCAGCCCAGCCCAGCCCAGCCCAAGAAAGCTGGGGGGACCCACGTGATGGAAGCATATGTGACAATTAATGGTGTGTCCCCCCAAATCACACACACAAAGGGCCAGCTCATCTGCCACATGCCACCCCACAGAGAGGCATGTTCTGTGGTTCTTGGTTCTAATGTCACAGTAGCAACAGCACTACAAGGCCTGTACACTTGACATTTCTACTCTCTGCCTGTTTGATAACATGCAACTGCCTGCCTGGTAAATAAATCTGAGGAAAGCACAAGCACTAAATTCTCTTTCTGGAGGATTTAACTGGCCTCCCCTTTACCGATTTCTCTTAATATTTCGCATGATCTTGACAGTCAAAAATGTACTCAGTGTGCCCAGGATTCAAGGAAGACCTGGGTCATCTTAGGAAGCACAAAGGTCATGTACAGCTGCTCAGACTGTACACTGCACTACGCTAGGTGGTCCCATTCATAATGACCACCACGTGAAGGGCACCTCCTGAAGCTGTGTGGTGTGCTGGCTCTGCTGGAAGGTTCCAGCCCACTTCTCTGCTTGTGGCATAACCAAAACAAGTGTCTTCCCTGAGGGTCCCACCCCAGAAGAAATCCCCCGCTTGTACAAAGGGTCAGCAGCCTGGGCAAAGCAAAACTATCCTCCAACTCAGTGGCCGTGCATCTGGAACACTCTGCATCTGGGGCAAACAGATACCAGGCTGTGATTTTCAATGTCTATCAGGGGTCTACTCTGGTTCAGAAGAAAATCCAAATTCCTTAATCTGGCATTTGAGACCCTACACGACCTGAGCTCGCAGGCTCGTTTTCTATGATCCCCCCGATTCGTGGCGTTTGTCCACCCTGGATCCAGTCACAGCACCCAAATTGTTTATTACCCAGGTCTGCAAACTACAGGGCCAAATCCACTGCCTAATTTTGTAGAAGTGTTATTGGAGCACAGCTATGCCCATTCACTAATGAACTGTCTATGGTTGCTTTTGTACTACAAGGATAGAAGTGAGTAGCTGCAACAGAAACTAAGCCCAAGAGGCTAAAATATTTACTATCTAGCCCTTTACCGGAAAAGTTTGCCAACCCCTGTTCGACTAGCTTATTATTTCTTGTGTTTCAGGTGGAATAACCCTTTCCCTGGTTCCAGCATGGTCAGCAAACCCAGGAATGATCCCAGCACTTTTTCCTCCAAGCAAAAGTGATTGGATCAAGTGATTGGCACACGACCCGAGCCAGGGCAATGAGAGCCTTTCCCGATACATTTGTTGCTGTTAAAAATGAGGCAGAGAAAAAACAAAGCTTAAGAATGAGGCCAGGGCTTCCCTGGTGGCGCAGTGGTTGAGAGTCCGCCTGCCGATGCAGGGGACACGGGTTCGTGCCCCGGTCCGGGAGGATCCCACATGCCGCATAGCGGCTGGGCCCGTCAGCCATGACCGCTGAGCCTGCGCATCGGAGCCTGTGCTCCGCAACGGGAGAGGCCACAACAGTGAGAGGCCCGCGTACCGCAAAAAAAAAAAAAAAAAAAAAAGGATGAGGCCAAAACAGAAGAAACGTAAAGAAAGAGAGTGAGAGCGCGTACATGCACGCCCATGACATCATTTGAGCCCCTGGATCCAGCTATGCCTACAGTCATTCTCCCAGGATTTTTCCATAACAAAACTCTATGCAAGACCGTCATACGGGCGTGCAGGGTGTGAATACACAAACTGAACTTATATACCTGCTGTACCTCCTACACTAGAGTTTAAATCCCCTGAGCATGGGAACAGGACTCTATCTAGCCTTGTAGGGCAACCTCAAGAGAAAAACTACCGAAGAAACTGAGATTAACTTTTCAAGGGCATGACTGCCACTTTCAGGAATCACTTTCTGCCTGCAGGTTAGTCAGCTGGTCAATAGCCATTTTTTGGAATGAACAAGACAGCCCTGGCACAGCAGAGCTGGAGTTCTTCTGAGCATGGCTTTAAAGACGCCAGATGGGCTGAGCCAACCTCCGTCACTGGAAAATGGGGATGATCCCTTGATTAACGAGTTGGTTTCACCAAACATCTCAACTCTGTGCACACCTGCAGGATCCAGGCTACAACCTGTGAGTAATGGGAGGTTCCTTAACATTATCTTTATCAGTTGAAAGAATCTTGATCTATACCTAATAATAACAGAGATGAATACTTACTACTGTGCTCAGCACGTTACGTGCATATCTCATGACGCCTAACAGCGACCCTATAAAGTAAGTTCTATTACTTTTCCTACTTTACAGATGGGGAAACCCAGAATAGGGTAAAAAGAATCACTTAACGTCTATGATTACCAACAAGGTATCAAGCAGCCTGAGGTACTTTTGCATACACTAATTCATGCAATCACCACAACCACCCTATAAGATAAATACTATTCTTTTTATCATCCCCATTTGACAGATGGGAAATCAAGGCACAGAGCGATCAAGCAACTTGTCCAAGGGAACAGAACTAGAAAAAAGTAGGAGAAACAGGATTTGAATTCACAGAGCCTGACACAGAGCCATTTGGCTATGGAAATATCTGATACTTGCTTCTAAGAAAATAAGAGGACTGAGGCATGACCCCCAACTTGGAGGGAAAGATGGGGCGCCAGAGGCTTCTGGAATCTTAGCCCAAGGGTTTAGCTGAGACAGCACTGGATCCCCACTGAGGCTGCAGCTGTGGGCCCTCACACTGTCTTCCCAACTCTCTGAGCCTCCCCTCTGTATCATGAGAAGTGGCACCTGGTGATTCCCAGGCCCTGGCCCTCTAGACTCAACCCAGACTCTCCGGCCACATTCCTCTCCCAGCCACAGAGAGGTGGACCAGACACGTGGCTGAGAAGCTTCAAAACTGCGTTCCCAAAATATCCGAGCGACTGGCAGATGGAGATGTTGTATGCGGGCGCGGGAGGAAAACGAATTGGAAATAAAACGAAAGACGCCAGAGAGAACATAAACAGCGAAGGAGGACACGATGGCGACTGGAGGTGCTTTTCTGCTCCCCTGTTTCTGAAGTTCCTGCTCAAACCAGCAGAGAGGCACTTGTTTGTTCATGCTGTCCACACCAAATACTCCTTGAGCATCTAGCATGAGCCAGGCACGGGCCAGGTGCTAGGACAGTTTGTCGTACTGACTTGGATTGAAACCTTTAGAATGCGGACATCCCTTGAAGAATATAGATGCTCACAGATCTCTTTTTCTGCTTGGAACGACACTCAGCGTGATTAAACGTGCCCACATGCTTAGCGTTACACAGTTCGTATCTCAGAAGGCCCGATGTGAAACCAGCTACACTGAAGCCCCACCCCCAGCTGGTCTCGCCAGCCTGCCAAACGCAGCGAGGCACAGAGCACATCCCATCAGCAGCTAAGAGGTCGATGGAAACTCAGCCTTTCCCACTTTCACACTCCAAATCCTCCTTCCCGGGCCCCAAACCCCCTCGCAGAAACGGAGGAAAGAAAGGTCTTAAGATTGCCTTCCAGGAAGTTCGGAGCAGTTTTACTTACAGCCAGGGAGGAGTCTGGGCAGGGAAAGGTCCCAGAATTTCAACTTCATCCTCACTCGACTGGCAACAGCTGGATTCATAGCACTTCTGACAGCAGTGCCGGCAAGTCCATCTGCAGAGCAGCAGATCGGAGATTCTAGAAAGAAAACCCTGAGGCCATTGGGGGAGGTGGGGAGTGAAGAGGGGTAGAGGGGAGGTGGAAAGGGTGGGGAGGAAAAAGAGGAAAAACACCCAAAATTACAAGCAGCTGATCCCTGATGAGAAATAACGACATTCAGGAGGTCTGCCTCCGCCACTGATCACTTAGAACAAAATGTTTTCCATTTCTATTTACCAACTGCAGGCACAAAGATGTGGCAAACACCAACCCGCTCGAGCCATTAATAGCGAGCACAATATTTGCAGCTTATTTTCTTTTGCAGTTTATGTGAACGTCTTTCTTGACATGGGGATGGTTTATTCAACATCGTGAGGGCTATGCAATATGTTCTCAAAACACAATGAATATTACTTTGTCTTCTTGAAAGCAAAGCAAAAATATTTTAAAAAAATCATCTCATGACATGAGAGTAAACAGAGATAATCAAATGGCAATAAGTAGGGGGTGGGAAGGAAAACTTATCTCATCAACTAGTGTCTTTTCACCGGGATCTCCCTTCCGTAGAAGGGGATCGAAACTATGCCGTTATCAACATCCGGTTGCTGTTTAATATTCAATATCCCCGCAGCCCCACACAAGGCTCCAAAATGACAAGCAAGCATTTCTTGATCAGAAGCCAGACCAAACGAATCGCCGAATTAACTCACCTCGTTTAAAGGTTCCAACTGCCCTTTTAGAGATCCACGTGAAGCCAAGGGGCGCAGAGGGCGAGGGGGGTGACAGAGAGAGAGAGAGAGAGACAAGACCAGTTTAGCAATATTCCAGCAACCCAAAAAAAAAAAAAAAGCCCTGCTTCTTTCCACTTACCATCCTGGGAAGGGAGCTGACCTCCTAACAAGGTGTTGCTACCTTCAGGGTTGCTGGTAGCCTCCCGGCTAACCAACACCGAATAAATGGGAAACTTTAGCATTTCGATTTGATTTGCACCGTATGCTGTTATGAATCAGAGCGGGTGGATAGATAGTCATGCTATCCAATGCAGCCACACTTCAGGAGAGGAGCAAACCTTCCTATACAGAAATAGCCATGAAGCCAACCCAAAAGGACATGATTAGCTAACATGCAGGCAGGCACAGCGTGGATGTGACTTGGCTCCCCCGCCCTCCCCGAGGCCCTACCTTCCAATTCTGCTCCAATGGTGGGGAGCTTCACATGACCACCCACAAACAGAGGGAGCCAAAGAAAAGAAAGCCATAGTCTGGTCCTCGGGAAGAAGGGAGGGAGCCCCTCCCTTCTTCAGCCCCACCTCCACCCCAGTTTCTTCCCTCCGGTTCCCAAGGCAGAGTCTCCCGCCACCCCCTTCCTGGAGAGAGTCTTAATGGCTTTCCAAACGGGCCAAGTAAACCAGGTAGGTTAGGAGGAGTCTCCCACAGAACTCAGAACTTTGAGTCAAGAGGGAGAAAGTTAACTGTCTTTTTCAATTCTCTTGCAAGGAGGAGAAAGTCTTAATTTGGTACCATTGTATGTGACATTTTTCTAACAGTTGCAAATCCCATCCCCGCCTTCCTTTTTAAACTGAGAGCAGACCCCAGCTCAGAGCCTTGGAGACAGCCTAGCCATCTAGAATCCAAGAATGTGGCATTATTCTCATGGTGTTTATTTTTCCTGTTGCCTTCTGTTTATATCACGTGACCCTGGTTTTCTATTATGGTAATGACATAAAGTTTCCTTTTCATACTATTTTTTAAAGTTAAAATAAAGTGCAAGTCCATTTATAGAAAAAAAATTAAGTGAATAACAGCACAGGTGGTTCGCAGCTCATGAAAAACTCAAAATCCTTGAAGTGATAAGCGATTTACTGCAGCTTGGGAAACGAAGTCTCGGGCACTAACCACACCGAGGCGGGTGAGGAGAAGGGTATGAAACTGAGTGAAGAAGCGCTAGTCCTGGCCTCACCAGTGGCCAATCATGTGACTTGGGCAAGTAGGGGTGGCGGGGGGGGGGGGCGCACTCTGAGCCTCAGTTAACCTCTTCTCTTTAGTGGAAGGGCTAAGCTAGGACACTATGAAAATGCTTTGTCCTGCCCAGCTGCACAATATCTGAACCCCTTCTGTGGCTTATGAGAACCAGACAGTTTGTCAAGTCCAGTTGGAACCTGCTAGGCACTGGGGACCGTCCTGGCCAATACAGCGGTGAGGTGAACAATGCAGAAAAAGCTATGCCCTCGTGGGGCTCACGTGAGAAAGTGCTTTAAAATGCTTACGGTCAAGTGCAAGGATAAAGTGATGCTTCTTCACAACAAGCCAGGCTCACAGGGAAGTGTTTCTTGGGTATGTAGTGATCCAAAGAGAACCATTTCTAAAACCATGATGAGCAGAAGCAAGGCCACCTCAGGGGCCCCAGTGAGGTACAACCACGCAGCTTTCTCAAGGCCCAGGTGCAAGGTGACTGTCAGGGCAGCAAAGAGAAACCAAGGAAAATGAAGAAAGAGGAAAGGGAAGATGCTCTGAGGCTCCCGGGAATGCCAAGTCTTTGAGGCTCGGTTTCATGTGTTTGACCCAATGGAGGAGAACTGATTCGAGCCAGGAAAAAAAGGAGGAAGGAGGAGAACCCAGATATTCTAGAACAGGGGGTGCAAGCTATGGCTAGCAGACCAAATCCAGCCTGCAGCCTGTTTTTCCAGGGCCCTCCAGCTAAGAATGGTTTGTATATTTTTGTTTGGTTGAAAAAGAAATTTAAAGATTAATACTTCTTGACTCATACAAAGTATATGAAATTCAGTTTCAGTGTCCACAGACTTTTATTTAGACACAGCCATGCCCATTAATTTACTACTGTCTATGGCTGTTCAGAGCCAGAGTCAAGAGGCTGTGACACAGACCATGAAGCCCTCCAAGAAAAAAGAAGTACTTGCTATCTAGCCCTTTACAGAAAAAGTTTAACACCATGTTCTAGGAGGAAAGTCAACATCACCGGGCCATCCTCATACCAGACGCTTAACAAATCCCCCACCGATCCCCACCAGCCCCCCTTTTAGGCCTCACCACGACCCCTAAGCACCTGTATGGCCTTGGGCAGGTCACTTACTCTGTGCTTGAAGGCAGTCATTAAGACCCAGAGAAGCGTTGTTCCTTTCTCACTGCACTGTGCATTCTGAGGGGCAGGGACCTGCTGCTTTCTCAGCTGTGTCCCCACTGCCCATACATAGTAGGTGATTAGCCAAGTGTCTCTTGAGCAACTGTCGACCAGCGCCCCGCCCCACAACATCCACACAGTAGGTGAACAGTAAATGTGACCTTCATTGAACTTGAAAAGATGACCTAGGGATTCCATAAAAGAGAAGTCAATGGAGCGAACCTAAGGAGAGGGATGTGAAGGCTATGGCCTAGGTGGCAGACCAGAGTTCCCGGCAGGTGGAAAAGTCTAAAGACATGACGAGGGGATGCGTGAGCCCAGATGCACCCTGTCTGTGGGAGCCTGGAGGCTTCTCTGCCAGGCTGAGGAGCCAACCCCAGTAGCAAGCAGCTCAGCGGGTCTGACTGCATGACCTTGGCGCTGACCCGTCGCCACTTCCCCCCCATGTATCGAGAAGAAAGGTCTTTCAGTCAAGCAGCGCCCCCTCACCGCCCCCTAAAGAAGGTGCTTGTAAATTATTTCAGCCTAAGGATTCTTGGGGGGTGTCCCCAAGATGATGGTGGTCCACAACTCCCAGACCCCAGTGCAATGGCCCAAAGTAATCGGCTGCCCCCCAACACCACCAGCGCGCCTCTGGTGTGTCCCCCACCGCTCAACACCCAGTGCTCGGGAAAGACGACGTCCTTGTCCCTCCTGGCCGGAACAGGCTCCCTCCGCCGGCCAATTAGCCGGAGCCGTCACCAAGGCAACGGCAGCTGGCGGGCCGGGCGGCTGGCGCGCCCCGGGCCGCCCTGCCCGCGGCCCCTCCCCTGGGGAGGGGTGCACGAGGGAGGAGGTGGGGGAAGGGAGAAGAAAAGTCCGCCCCACCCCCATTCCTTCCCCAGGAGGTGAGGGCGCGCGTGAAGAGTCCGCTTAGGGCCTTTCGTCACGGGGTGCGGGGGTCCCCAGCCTCTTCTCCTGGGGCGCACCCCCCACTGCTGCACAGGTAGCCTGCGCTCAGACACCCTTTTTCTCCAGGCAAGTTTGTGGCAGCGCAGCCGTCTGCCCTCCCTCCCGCGCGCTCACAGTCGCAAGGGGCGCGGCACCCCTCACCCACACCGCGGACCTGGCCCCCCGGCCTCAGCCCTACCTGAATGTACGCCATTTTCGCCCGCGCGCACTCACTCCGGCCCGGGCATGGCGCCGCCACGGCCACTTTGCCCTCGCCAGCCCGAGAGAGGGGAGAAAGCAAAGGGGGAAAGAAAGAAAAAGGCAGCCGGGTGGCCCCAGACGTGACTGGCGTGGCTGATGAGCGGCTCCCGCCCCTCCGTCGGCCGCCCCGTCCTTGCCTTCCCCTGCGTTCCGGCTCCCGGAGTCGGGGCCGCCTCCCAGGTTGGGAGAGCTCGGGCGCCCAGGGCCTCCGCCTCGGCCTCCCTCGCTGTCCCGCGCTTCCCCCGAGGCGCTCCCCAGGCTACATTAAGGCCGGGACGCCTGGGGAGGGAGCCCGGGGCAACCACGGAGACTGCAGCGACCCCGGCGCGGGCGGGGCCGGAGACGCTGGGGCCAGTGCGCGCCAGAGGCGGGGGAGGGGACCGCGAAGGGGAACGGGGTGGGAGGGGGCGGTGCGCGGGTCAGCCCATCCGGTCGGCACCGATGCTGGCACCTACGAAGAGCGGGGCCTCCGAGGCGGCCGTGAAGCCGAAGGGGCACGGTCCAGCCCACCTTGTAGTCTGGAGCTGGGAGAGTCCTCCCCATCCAGCCCTCTCCCAGACCAGGTTGGAAAAACTTTATTCCCGCCCCCCCCCCGACGCGCCTAGAACTGTTGCGGTGAGGAACGCAAAGGCCAAACGAATGGGAGCCTCAAGTTAAGGTGGGGCCTTGGGCTCCCCGAGGGAGATACCGCGGCCAGGGTGGCAGGGGCGCGCGGAGAGATCGGCGCGTCCCTTTACCCTAAAGCTGCCGGACTTGCGCCCTGGGCGCAACAGGTCTGGCGCGGGACGGCCCAGCAGCGCCACCCAGCGTCGCGCCCAGCGTCCTGCGTCTCTGCCCGCTCGAAGCTCCGCGCCAGCGAGCGTGCGCCCCCGGGCGTGTCCACCGCTAGCCTGCCAGCCCTCGTGGCTGGGACGCTCTGGGCCTGGAGGCCTCCCCCAAACCCGTCCTCCCACCCCAAGGCCACAGAGCTGAGGCTGGGTCTCCACTGAGGGATATGAAGTGGAACACTGCCCTTCGCTGGTTCTCTTTTTAAAATGCCCAGCCATCTCCAGTTGCCAGTCACCGTCAGTTGCCCGTCACCAGTTTACCCGCTTTTTAAATCTCCCACTGCCTCTGTCTTTTCATCAGTAAAAATGGCATAAAATCTCTGCCCTGCCTTTCCTCCAGGGCTGTCTTGTGGGAGTAAATGAGGAAATTAATGCGGAAGTTATAAACAAAAGGTGTAATATACATATGTGTAAATATTTTGTGTAAATATCTAGCATACATATACATTTCTAAGTATGATATACTATTTCATTTGTAGCACATGGCATGTAACACATGTTGAGCGATTATAATTCTGCAGGCACCGTGCTCAACCCTTCACAAGCATTTCATTTTGTCCTCCTCTGCCTTGCGTACTCCTATACATCTAGCAGAGTGCTTGACTCCTCTTAACTTTATGAGGGAGCTGCTGCAACTATCCCCAGTTTACAGATGGGGAAACTGAGGTGCACAGAGGTAAAGCCACTCTACCAAGTTATGACAGCTGCCAGTTGGTCGCACTGGCATTTGAACCCACCATGGTCTGTACTCCTAACAACTTCATGGTATGTACCCACAATGTTTCTTTAACACTGATGGGAAGTGTGCTTGGTCGGGAGTGGGCTTCACAGAGGAGGGGTGCCCACTGGGATAGGTGCTCCTTGTGGGGACTTGAGGGAGGTGGAGGGGTTTGCCAGGTGTTCCCATGAGGAATAGCTAAGTTTTTGGTTTTTTTTTTTTTTTGCGGTACGCAGGCCTCTCACTGTTGTGGCCTCTCCCGTTTCGGAGCACAGGCTCCGGACGCACAGATTCAGCGGCCATGGCTCACGGGCCCAGCCGCTCCGCCGCATGTGGGATCTTCCCGGACCGGGGCGCGAACCCGTGTCCCCTGCATTGGCAGGCGGACTCTCAACCACTGCGCCACCAGGGAAGCCCTAGCTAAGCTTTTTGAGACAGTGCCAGGCAGGGCTTTAAACCTTTTAAAACCTTTTACAGCAAATTCAATCTTTTAATTCTCTGATATGCTTGAGGTGGGCACTATTACTGTCCCACTCTTCAAATGAGAAAAAAAGGAGGCACAAAGCAGTGAAGTTGCCCAGGGGCTATGTATACAGCGTCGAGAATCTGGAATTCAAACCTAGACCCCTTAAACGGAAATCCTTCCCTAGCCGCTGCCCCACGTTGCTGCATAGTGCCGGATATTGGGGGTAGGGGGATGAAATCCTTAGGGTTAGTTTGGTACCTTAATCCGTAAAGACTTAAAACTGCCTCAGAATACCAAGCACCCCTCCTCCAATGAAGGGGGTTATTTTAAATGGGGATAATAGAACCCACCTCTGGGATTATCAAATACTTTCATTTATGTCAAGCGCCAGCATGCAATGGCCGCTTAATAAATGCTTGTTGAATGAACAAATGGATGGTATTAATAGCTGATATGGGTGCCGCCAACTCTTGAGTCATTATTATGATCGAGGGCTGATCCCTTCACGTGCATTCTTGTGTAATCCTCACCAGAGCCCTGCAAAGTGGGTACTACCATCGTCCCATATTACAGGTAAGGAAGGTGAAGATCTGAAAGGGGAAGGGAGTTGCTCAAGGCAAACAGGTGAAAAGTGGCAGAGAAAAATGCAGGAGAAAATGCAGATCTGGTTAGCTGCAAAGGCCCATTTCTTTAGGGCTGCACCATCCTGCCTCCAATGAAAGAAGGAACAAGAAATCGGTCCTCAGTCATTCATCAGGGGAACGTCACTTCAGGGTCTCCGGCTCTGCGAGCCTCTACCTGCCCAACAGGGGACCTGCGGTCCAGCTTTGAGGTGAAACCTGGACTCAGACCGAGGCTGTGCCTGTTTGGATAAGGCACCTTCACGGGCCTCGGTGGAGAGGCCCCCAGGCCAGTACACTGACAAATTCATGGAATTGCATATGACCTGTGGTGTGATAAAGGGAGGCCCAGGGGGCTGTCGGGGTACTGAGGAGGGGCCCTAACCTAGTGCGGTGAGGGTCAGAGAAGCCTTCCTGAGGGGTGACCTTAAGCTGAGTCCCAAAGAACCGAGATGAGGAGATTCTTCTAGAGCCCAGTGGTACTTGACTGGGGTGGAGGAGCCCATGAATTTAGAAAGGCATAAAGTTACATCTCCATGGTCACTGACCTGGGACTTCGTCACCAGTAGAAATCACATATGTTCCTATCACATTACAGTTGTTGCTTTTATAACTTGACTCTTCATTGACACCCTTTACTGTTTGAAAATTACAGCAGTTATTAGGCCTCCGCACTAGGTCTTTCTATTTAATGCATGATTGAAGAAGCACATGCATTACCATAGTTAAATTTAAATAGGTTTTAATATTTTGAAAAATGTATATCAGTATGTTATAATTTCATTATAATTCCATGTATCCTGCTCTAAGATTGAAAAGACATTATTCTGAGGTGGGGTCTAGAGGCTTCCACAGACTGGCAGAGGGGTCCATGGCAGAGAAAGGATTAAGAACCCCTGGAGGTCACATGTACATTAGCTTAGAGATGAGAGTGCGAACTCCAAGTAGCTCTCTAGCTGAAGTGAGGGGAGGGTGGTACCAGCTGAAATTCAACAGGTAGGAGGGACCAGGGGCCAGGTAGTCTGGCAGCCTTGTGAGTTACCCCATAGAAGAGCAGGAAGGGTCAGGCCGAGGCAGATTTCTGGCGTGTCTGTGTGTGTGCGTGTGTCTGTGAGCGCCGAGCAGACAAGCCTGACGGCAGGGAGGCTGTTGCAGCAATCTGGGTAAGAAGCAGTGTGAGTCTGAACCAAGGTCATGGCCATGAATCAGTGGCCGAAAATGAATCAGCAGTGATGAGGTGGGGAAGGCAGGGGAGGCTGGAGGAGGGCAGGTTTGCTGGGGGAGGAATTGGGGTTTTGTGTTTGGATATGTTGAACCTCAGATATGTATTGTCTAGGGTTCCTGAAAGAAACCCAGTTCAATCCAGCTTGAGCGAAAAAGAGCTGATGGGCTTATTAAGTTGGAAGGCCAAGGGCAAATCCCACAGAGATGTCTGGATTTAGGGATGCGGTGAAGTCATGAGGACTCACTCTCTCTCCATATCTTCTCTCTGAACATTGGATTTTTTTCCCCCTGGAGTAGGTTTGTTTCACATGGCAGAAAGATGGCCACTAGTGCCTTAAGCTTATATTTTAACAGTTTATGCTCCAAAAGGAAGAGAGACTTTGTATGAAATCTTAGGGAAAAACTCTAAATGGTCCTGTTTAGGTCACGTGCCTACCTCTGGACCAAGCAGTGTTTCCAGAGGACCCAGCACTCTGCTTGAGTCCGCCTGGACCAGGTGACCAGACATATGTGGGTATCATTAGCCATGACCCCATAAGGACCCAGAGAGGGGCAGGAGGGGTTCTGTAAGAGATTACAGGAGACAAAAATGCGCACAATGATACGGCAGTGGAACATCCAGGTGTAGATGCCCAATGGGCAGGTTCGATGGTTCCAGAGTTCAGCCCCTCCTAATGCAGAAAGACACTCAGAGTTGCAGATCAGGAGATGAGGCTTCAGTCACCTCCTGGTGGCACGCCCAAGCTCATCTCAGTCTACAGCGTCTACAAGGAACCTGGCCTCTCACATTCTCCCCTCAGAGACCCAGCCCTGGATGGCAGACACAGGCACATAATAATGGTTTTCTCTTCAGGATCCTTAAGAAGGTAGTTAGAGGTGGCATTGTAAACCACAGACCTCAGGATAGCTATTATAACTAAAAAGCACCAGAACGGCAAAAGCAGTTACTGGCGTCCATATGGGCAACACACATTCTGGTTAGGTGACTTTCTATTTCTGCCATACAGGCTGACGGCATCGTCTCCCAAGTCAATTTTAATTATACAGCTTCCAGCACATGCCATTTAGGTCCTGTTTTAGCTGTGCCCGTAACCCTGGGCAGTGTTTCTGAACACCATGGAAGTAAGAAGGCTCCGGGCTAATTAAATAGCTGGTCTGGAAATAGGAAGGGCGGCCCCAGGGCTGACATAACAGGGCAACCCTCTGAGTGACCATGCATTGGAGTCAGACCCCTTTCATCTCCATCTTCACCAGGGGTAGTGTGGTTTGATAGCTTCAAGTCCAACCTCACCTACATAATAACTGTGTGGCCTCAGGTAAGCCATTTAATCTCTGGGAACCTGAGTTTTCCTCATCTGAAGAATGGGTATAATGCTTTCCTCCCAGGGCAGGTGTGAGATGGGGCCAATGAGAAAAATGCATGTGAAACACGAGCGCATAGTTCAAAACTAGTGGCTTCTTTCCCCCATAGCATTCATTTAATCTGCAGCCACGGTGCCTCTTACCCTATTTTACAGCTGGAAGGGAAGAGTGTGTCAGGGGCAAGGAAGGGATAATGTGGAGGTTAAAATCCTGACCTCCGGGGTGAGCCGGTCCTGGGTCTAAGTCGTACCACCTGCCACTTAGAAGCTGTGTGACTTCACACCTGTCTCTCTGTGCACCTCACCTCCCTCCTCCATGAATGGGATGCTAACAGCCACTATTTCATGGAAGTGAGGATTCATCCCTTAGCACAGTGCCTGCCAACGAGGGGGGTCTCAAGAAATGCTAGCTATTATTATTTTTTATTTTCAAACTATATACACACTACACAGACAAGTCACTATTTTTACTAGTCGCTGTACTAGATGCTTTGTTTGCCCTGAACCATTGTCCTTTTCTGTTCATGGCCAAAAAAGAGAAGGAGAGCTGTACCACACACTAGGACATTCGTTCTCAAACCTGACTGCACAGAAGAGCAGGATGGGGCTGTCTTGTTAATTTCCCATTCTCAGCCTCCTCAGCAGAGATTCTGGTGCAGTGGGGTCTGGGGAATCTGCATTTCCTAACAAGCCTCCTAGGGTAGGCTGATGCAGGTAGTCTAAAGTTTGACCTTGACCTCCACACACTATAACATCATCTTTGGACTTCCCTGGTGGCGCAGTGGTTAAGAATCCGCCTGCCAATGCAGGGGACACAGGTTCAAGCCCTGGTCCGGGAAGATCCCACATGCCGTGGAGCAACTAAGCCCGTGTGCCACAACTACTGAAGCCCACGTGCCTAGAGCCCGTGCCCTGCAACAAGAGAGGCCACCGCAATGAGAAGCCCGCGCACCGCAACGAAGAGTAGCCCCCCGCTCGCTGCAACTAGAGAAAGCCCGCACGCAGCAACAAAGACCCAATGCAGCCAAAAATAAAATCAATTAATTAATTAAAAAAAAAAAAAGAAAGAACATCATCTTTATGTTGGTCACATACTTTCTACCGAGGAAGATGGTCACCAGCAGCAGGCTGCCCCATGAGTGTCGTTCCATTGGCTAGAAAGGATCAGGTGGAAGATTTCATGGAGGCAGGGGTAGGCCTGATGGTGTCCATAATCCTTCAAGATGTTTGACTCACCGGTGATGCTTGACCTCCAGCTGATCCCTGCATCCCACTGGCCATCTCCTTATCTTGCATGCTGTCTGCTGGCATCACTTCTAAGGGTCTTGCTCAGATGAAGGAATCTGAAGGTCTAGCCTTTGAAACCCCACTGAAGCCCCCAACCCATAATACCTCCAGCCCTCACACTGGTTCAAGAATTTCTACCACATAGGCTCCTGACTAAGGCTGGTAGCTATAGTCAGCCAAACTCTCTCCGCCCCTTGATTCAGAAAAGGGTAGCTAATTATTTAGCCTTGAAGAAGGAAAATCTGAGGGCAATTTAATAATGGGCTGCAAACATAGGAAGAGTTATTAGCAGGGAGCTGGTGACCACCTGTTCCCTCTGTCTGCCATGGCTAGGAGAAACGGAGATGGGATTTAACTGCAGAAATAAAACAGGACACCAGGGTAGTCATGAGCGTACATCACTAATGTGATTTCAAGGGGCAGCATATAAAATCTACCTTCCTAGGATTTACGGCAAGGAAAGAGCTTTGGAACTGATGTGTTGTCTCCCCGCAGAGGCCAGAGAAAGGCCTGAAGCTGTGAGCCACTTCAAGGCAGGGATTTTATCTTACTCGGCCCTGAGCCCCGGCACTGGGCATACCGTAGACCAGCGGTTCTAAAAGCAGGGTCCCTGGGGTTTCCCTGGGGTTTCCCTGGTGGCGCAGTGGTTGAGAGCCCGCCTGCCGATGCAGGGGACACGGGTTCGTGCCCCGGTCCGGGAAGTTCCCACATGCCGCGGAGCGGCCGGGCCCGTGAGCCATGGCCGCTGAGCCTGCGCGTCCGGAGCCTGTGCTCCGCAACGGGAGAGGCCACAACAGTGAGAGGCCCGCGTACCGCAAAAAAAAAAAAAAAAAGTCAAAGTCAAAAGGCCCACATAACCTGGCCCCCATTACCTGCCCTGCTGTGCTCATCTCTCTCCCCTACACCTTGCTCGCTCTACTCCAGCCACACTGGCCTCCTTGCTGTTCCCTGAACACTCCAGGCAAGCTCCCACCCAGGACCTCTGCATTTATTCCTTCTGCCTGTTACACTCTTCCCCCTGGGGTCCCCCATGGCTCACTCTTTCATCTCTGTGACGGGCAGCTTCTAGGATGGTCCACAGTGATGCTGCTTCCTGGTATTGACACCCTTTCATAATGTCCTACCATTGAGTATGGGCGGGACCGATCACAGGCAATGAGACATCAATTCTGTGATTAGGTTACATAAGGCAGTAATTTCTGCCTTGGTAACAGGTGCTTTTCCTTGCTGGCTTTGATGACCCAAGTTGCCATGTTGGAGAGACCCACATGGCAAGGAAATGAGGGGTGCTTATCCAGGAATTGAGACCCTTAGTCCAATAGCCCTAGAGGAACTGAAATTCTGACAACAACCATGTGAGCTTGGAAGCAGATCCTTCCCGAGCTGAGCCTTTGGGTGAGACCCCCCAACCCCAGTCGACGCCTTGATTAAAGACTTGTGAGAGGGACTTCCCTGGTGGTGCAGTGGTTAAGAATCCGCCCACCAATGCGGGGGACACGGGTTCGAGCCCTGGTCCAGGAAGATCTCACATGCTGCGGAGCAACTAAGCCCGTGTGCCACAACTACTGAGCCTGCACTCTAGAGCCCGTGAGCCACAACTACTGAAGCCTATGCACCTAGAGCCCGTGCTCCGCAACAAGAGAAGCCACTGCGATGAGAAGTGTGCACGCCACAACGAAGAGTAGCCCCCGCTTGCTGCAACTAGAGAAAGCCCAGGTGCAGCAACGAAGACCCAAAACGGCCAAAAATAAATAAATTTTTTTTAAAAAAAAGACTTGTGAGAGACCCTGAAGCAGAGGGTCCAGTTAAGCCATGCTTAGCCCCCTGACACACAGAAACTGTGAGATTATAAATGTGTTGGGTTTTTAAAAATTTTTTTATTTTTTAGATGTTTGTGGCAGATGTATACAAATGGATTGCTTTTAGTAGATTGATCTATTAGCAGCCTTGATGAACTCTTACTTGCTTTTAAATTCTTTTTTTTTAAATATTTATTTATTGGCTACATCGGGTCTTAGTTGCAGCACGTGGGATCTTTCACTGTGGCAGGGGAGCTTCTCTCCAGTTGTGGCGCACAGGCTGCAGAGCATGTGGGCTCTGTAGGGCTCTCTAGCTGTAGCTCGTGTGCTCAGTAGTTGCAGCGCATGGGGTTAGTTGCCCCGTGGCATGTGGGATATTAGTTCCTTGACCAGGGATCGAACCTGCATCCCCTGCATTGCAAGATGGATTCTTCAGTGGACCACCAGGGAAGTCCCATAAGTGTTGTTTTAAAGCAGCTAAGGCTGTGGTAATTTGGTAGACAGCATTAGATACTACAACCCGCTTTAGGTTTGGCTCAAATGTCACCTTTTAAATCTGACCTTTCTGACTTTCCTCTTTAAAATAGCAACATTTCCATTCTGCCAAGAACACCCTATTCCTTTTCTCTGCTTAATTTTTCCCCATAATACATATCACCTTGTGACATATATTTTTCATATTTTTATGGCCTGTCTCTCCAACTAGAAGTAAGCATTCTGATCTCAGGGTTTGTTTTCTTGTTTGTTTTTTGTCTTTTTCTCCCATACCTGTATCCCTAGTACCTAGAGTAGTGCCGAGCATGTAGAAAGCACTCAGTAATTTTGTTGAATGAATGAATGAATTCTGCCGACAGTCTCCCTCCATACAGTGAACAAGTAGCAGTAATGGGCACCAACCTTAGTTTTTCACTATAGCAACCCCAGTGAGAAAAGAGGTTTTTCCAGACATTTTTATACAGTAGTCCTCACTTGTCTGTGGTTTCAGTTACCAGGGGGTCAACTGTGGTTCACAAATATTAAATGAAAAATTCCAGAAATAAACAATTCATCTGTTTTATATTGCATGCTATGCTGAGAAGTCTGATAAAATCTCCGCGCCATCCGATTCTGTCCTCTAGGCTGAGAATCATCCCTTTGTCCATGTCCCACCCATTAGTCACTTAGTAGCAGCTCGGTTATCAGATGGACTGTTGGGTTATCTCAGTGCTTGTGTTCCAGTAACCCTTATTTTACTTAATAATGACCTTCAAGGCTGGCAATTCAGATGTGCCAAAGAGCAGCTGTAAAGTGCTTCTTTTAAGTGGAAAGGTGAAAGTCCTTGACTTAACAAGGGAAGAAAAAAATTGTATGCCTAGTTTGCTAAGATCTACAGTAAGAATGAATCTTCTAGCCAAAGATTGTGAAGAAGTAAAAATAAATCTGCCCTAGTTTTGCTGTTGCACCTCAAACTGAAAAAGTTACAGCCACAGTGTATAAGTGCTTAAAGGTGGAAAAGGCATTAAATTTGTACAATAAAATATTTTGAGAGAGAGACCGCATTCATATGACTCTTGTTACAGTATATTGTTAAAATTGTTCTGTTTTATTGTTATTAATCTCTTACTCTGCCTAATTTATAAATTAAACTTTATCATATGTATGTGTAGGAAAAATATAGCGTATAGAGGGTTTGGTACTGTCTGTGGTTTCAGGCATTCACCTGGGGTCTTGGAACATATGCCCCACTAACAAGGGGGACTACTGTGTATCAATCCAGGAAGGGACTAATTGGTCCCACCTGGCTCTTGTCCCACCTTATTAAGAGAAACGTGAGAAAATCCCTTATACAGGGACTGAGACCTTCTGACATCCGTGTATCAACCTGCCTTCTCAGGAGTAGCGGATAAGTCTTAACACTCTATCCATCATTGTCAAGCAAGGTCCACCCGGAGGCCTGGGTACATTTTCTTCCAAGAAAGAGCTTGCCTCTCTGAGGTGAGGAAGGAGAATTCAGCATTGTCTACAGAGCTCTTGCCCTGCACGAAGACTTGTGTGTGAACATTCAGAGCATCACTCTTCATGATTGCCCCAAAGTGGAAACAACCCAAATGTCCATCAGTGGGTGAATGGATAAGCAAAATGAGGGTTAGTCATGTAATGCCTAACTTTACAGCAATTAAAAAAAAAAAAAAGCAAGGGACTTCCCTGGTGGTCTAGTGGTCAAGACTTCATGCTCCCAATGCAGGGGGCCTGGATTTGATCCCTGGTCTGGTAACTAGATCCCGCGTGCTGCAACTAAAAGACCCCTCACGGGGCAATGATATCCCGCACACTGCAACTAAGACCCGGCACAGCCAAATAAATAAATAAATAAATATATATATATATATATATATATATATATATTTAAAGTCATTAAAAAAAGAGCAAACTACAACATGGATCACCTCAAAAGCATTCTACTAAGTGAAAGAAGCCAGACAAAAAAACCCATGTATCATATGACTCCATTTATATGAAATGTCCAGAAAGGGCAAACCTATAGAGATAGGAGGGAGTTAGTGGTTGTCTGGGGCTGGTAGTGGGAATGGGGAATGAACGCAGCTGCAGGGGGGAATGGGGAGTGGTGATAGAAATGTTCTAAAACCATATTGTGGTAATAGTTGCATGACTTTGCGAATTACTAGAAATCATTGAATTTATACTTAAAAATGGTTGAATTTTATGGCGTGTAAATTGTACATTAACAAAGCTATTTTTTAAAAGAAGATAAAATGAAAAGCCCTTGCTGAAAACCTTTTTTGGTTCTATGTCTGAAGGACCTCCTCTCAATTCTCTTTGAGGCTTATGCTTCTTTACTTTTTAGATGCCTGTTTCTATGAAAGATCAATGAAAAGCCCCCATTGGTGTCCTAAATAATATACATGAACACAATAAATTAATAAATAAACAAGCAGGCCTTGTTTCTGCCCTATGGCAATAAAAAGGTCATAAGATTCTGACCTTTTGAAGTGGTCTTCTGCTCATGTATGCAGACCCTTTGTCATCTGACTCTGTCACTGCGTGAACTGCACCAGCTCCAGGGGTCTGTGCCCATCAGAGCAACTGAAGAATCCACATTCATGTAGGAACCGGAAGAGTACGAGTAAAATCTTGCATTGTGATTACAGGAGTTGGAGAAAGAATGAAATACTCTGATCAGTCTGTCTCTTGGTGACCTGCAGTTTCCATCTCAATGCAATCAGAGGACAGAGGCAGCTTCAACTTCGGCAGCCCCTGGAGCGAGCGCAGATGCAAGGGGGGATGTAGCGCTCGGTTTGGCACTGCCTCGGTCAGGTGCCCATGTAAGCATAGGGACGGCACATCATGAATGGCAGCCCACTGGAAACACAAGGAAAAGAGAAGGGAAGTTCCCACAAAGGAAATAAGGATGGTGAGGAGGCAGCAGCACCAGAGAGCCGTTACATTACTCCCACATGTGGAAAAATCACAACAGGGCAAGATATCCTATGGGCAAGGGCAGCTAGTATGGGCTTCAGAGAGCACAGGTCTAACATCTGCTCATAGGGAAATGCCTTCCTGGTTATATTCAGATCCACCTTGATCAAGGACAGCACGATTTTCCTTTCTTAGGGCCAGCCCCATACACATACAGGTCCTCGCTCTCCACTCAAGGGGACTTAAAAGTGTTGAGGATTCTGGGATACCCTGTGGTCCAAAGCTGGTGGTCATTGGATGATTCACACGGGCAGTGTGAAAACAGCAACCTCATATAAAATAAAATCGAGAAACCAGAAGGGGGAGCTCTCATGTCCTGCTACTGACATGACTCCATGTCAATCGTCTCCCGGAGGGAAGAAGGTACCTTGCACTCCTGAACAGGAAATGCCAAGGCGGAATTTCTCCTAGCACAGTAACAGCCCGGCCAATGAGAAATGTCACTGCTAAGCTAATGAGACGTCATCACCACCCTGAGTTCCTCCTTTCCCCCAGTGAACTGTCATTTAAAACAGCCCCTCCCAACTCCTTCCTTTCCCCTATAAAAGCAGGCTCCCTTCCTTTGTTTTCTGGACATGCTTAAGGTTTATCATAGATTGCACGTCCCCAATCACAGTACTTTGCTGTTCCCAGATAAACTCATTTGCTGGTAAAATAACTAGCTGTTTTAATAATTTAAGGTCAGTTTTAAAACTGTTGACAGTTTTTAAGGTCAACAGCAGGCAGTTCATTGTCCACTGGGTCCTTTCCACCCCTGACCTTTACAGCTATGCAGGAGTGGCTACACATAATTTTCAGAGCTCAGTGCAAAATGAAAATGAGGGGCCCCTTGATCAAAAGCAAGCACAGGGTCTTTCTGAGCATGGGATCTGTGCCACTGCCACTAAAGCTGGCCCTGTCCTCATGACATAAATGTCTTCTTTCTGGTCCTACTTAGAAGACTCCGGTACCCCTCTCTCCCCCTAGTCACCTGTGCCCCCCTCTTCCTTCACCTCTGGCTCCACTTTTATCTAGTATTGAAAACTAAACACCCAAACAAAAACAAAACAAAAAACCCATCTCTCCTGCAAGTTTAAATCCAAATATCTCTGAGGCTAAAGAGCTCTGCCAGGAGAAAGAGTTTTGCATTTTAAGTACCTTAAAGTACGTCTTACAGTATTTCTCCTCATCCTTGCCTAGAAACGGCCCCAGCATTTTTCGTGGGCCTCGGGTTGAAGATGAGTAGCTTCCTGAACGGAATCCCAGTCCCCAGGGCTGTCACCACTTGGTGATGTTTAATAATAACTATTTCCATTTATTGAGCCCTTACCCTGTGACCAAGTACAGCCCTACACACTCCACATACATGGATTCCATTCCATCCTCACAACAACTCTGTAAGCCAGGCACAAAGGCAGTATCCACTTTTCAAGAAAAAAACTGAGGCTAAGAGATATTCAGCAAATCATCCCAGGTCAGACAGCCAATCAGTGGCAGAGCTGGGATCTGAGTCCAGGTCCGACAGGGAGCAGAGTTCCTGCGACACCAAACAATGTTTTATCATTCCATTTCTAACCCCACAGAGTCCCGGAGACTGGACACAGGGCAAATGAAGCCATTATTATCTTAAGATGCATGTGGGTGCCTTTTGCAGTGCTCAAATTCCATTAAAACTGATCAACTTTGAAGGTTACCATGGAAAAGAAAATCAAAGATAGGTCAACCAAAGTGCTTTTGGTGGGAACCAATGTCAAACCCTACTAGACTATCCATGTTTCTAGGTTCAGAGTTAAAATCTCTGAAGCTTGAGCGATAAGAGATGAATAAAGCAAATGGGCAATTAGTAGAAATGAGTAAGTGTAAACCACCCTGCAGAGAAAGGATGGGTTGGAGATTGCTTTAGAGAGCTGGAGGAGAGGCTGTACTAAAATAGTGGAAACTTGCCCCGTCTTCCCTAAAACACTGTTTGAATCATTTATCCCGCCAAGTGTATTGAGCATAATTTCTATGAGCCAGCCAGCGTGTAGGGAATGGGAGATTCAAGGTGGGCCATCTCTCAGCCCAAAGGCCTCCCGTGGCCCCCATTGCCTACAGGACAAATACCACCCCCTTGACCTGGCATTCAAGGCCTTCACTAACCTGACTTCATGCCATCTTTAGAGGGAAGGCACACAGTGCATGCGAAGCTGGAGAAGGTGAGGGATCGTACTGGCGAGAGCTGAGTTAACAGTGAGGTCAGGCATTGGGAAGGGAGAAGGGTCTCCTGACTGTCAGTTAACAGTGGCTCATCTCTGTGGCTGGGCTGACTTCACTGTGTGGGAACCACATTTTGCCTTCCTGACCGCCCGAACCACAGATCTCCCTGATGAGATCAGAGGCCCCATCACAGTCTCAGAGTGCATGGTGTCTGACACACAAGCTTGTACCCCTTGTATGGGGCTATAGGATCAGGCCACCCAAGATGGCCGTTCTCTTGCTCTCTGTACATCCCCTGCTCGGCCAGTCCCTGCTTCACCTACGCCTACTCACATGACTAACCTTCTCTCTTAACTCTGGAGCCTAATCAGTAAAGGCCTACATACTTGCCCTGACCCCAGCTTGTGATTGTTCTAATCTTTCAATGAGAACTATCTCCACTATGATAGTTTATCAAAGAGGCGTGCCCCTCTGCGGGTTTCCCTGGCAACTGATGAGCCAACCTGAGGTCAAGTCCCTCTATAACTGGTAAACCACCCCCCACGCTGCCCCCATAGCGAAGCTTGCTGCCATGTCCTGCCCGCCGTGCACTGCGCACAGTGGGGTGTGACTCCAGGACCTTGCTTCAGATGTGTATGATCCCCCATCCATTAAACCATGGATGTCTCTGTCACTGACTCTGGGCTCTTTCTTCAGTCTTGAAGCTGGGCAAGAAAAGTGCTTACAGGCCTATGGGGTACAGCCCAACACGGGGTATGTTCACTTGGTCACCCCAGGCCTTTCCCTGGATCTGGCGCGACCCAGAGACTGTCCCTGCCCCTTGGGCCCCCGCCATTTCCAAAAAAAATGCTGCTGACCCAGTGAGTAACCAAGTAATTCCTAAGGGGCCTGGTCTGCTTGATCCCAGACCTGCTCTCACACTGTCGGTTCAGCCAGTTTTCTCAGACAGAGGCACACCTACCTACCCATCACCCCATCTGGCTCAAATATTACCCAGATCCTCACTAGGCATGTCTGAGCCTCCTAGCAAACCCCTCACCAAAGTCTTCTAAGGATCAAACTCTTTTTGCCTCAGACAAATCTTCATTTGTCAAAAGTTTTTTTTTTCTTTTGATTCTGCCTTCTTCTTATCTCTCTCTCTCTTTTTTTTTACATCTTTAT
Organism: Lagenorhynchus albirostris; assembly: GCF_949774975.1. Classification (NCBI taxonomy): domain Eukaryota; kingdom Metazoa; phylum Chordata; class Mammalia; order Artiodactyla; family Delphinidae; genus Lagenorhynchus; species Lagenorhynchus albirostris. The sequence continues at coordinate 64,613,602 of NC_083109.1, forward strand.
TGGAGTATAATTGCTTTACAATGGCGTGTTAGCTTCTGATTTATAACAAAGTACATCAGCTATACACATACATATATTCCCATATCTCCTCCCTCTTGCATCTCCCTCCCACCCCTCTAGGTGGCCAAAAAGGCTTTTTTTTAATTAAAAAAATTTTTTAATTGAAGTATAGTTGACTTACAATGTTGCATTAATTTCTGCTGTACAGCAAAGTGACTCAGTTATATACATTCTATTTCATATTCTTTTCCATTATGGTTTATCACAGGATATTGAATATAGTTCCCTATGCTATGCTGTAGGACCTTGTTGTTCATCCATTCTATATATAATAGTTTGCATCTGCTAACCCCAAACTCCCAATCCATCCCTCCACTACCCACCTTCCCCTTGGCAACCACAAGTCCATTCTCTATGTCTGTGAGTCTGTTTCTGTTCCGTAGATAAGTTCATTTGTGTCATATTTTAGATTCCACATATAAGTGATATCATACGGTATTTGTCTTTCTCTTTCTGACTTACTTCACTTAGTATGATAATCTCTAGGTCCATCCATGTTGCTGCAAATGACATTATTTTATTCTTTTTATGGCTGAGTAGTATTCCATTGTATATATGTGCCACATCTTCTTTATCCATTCATCTATTGATGGACATTTAGGTTGTTTCCATGTCTTGGCTATTGTATATAGTGCTGCTATGAGAATTGGGGTGCATGTATCTTTTTGAATTACAGTTTTGTCTGGATACATGCCCAGGAGTGGGATTGCTGGATCATATGGCAGCTCTGTTTGTCAAAACCTTTGATGTAATTTATGTCAACTGTGAAATACCTCGTAACAAATTTGATACTTACACATTATTGTTCAGTTGTGCGAAACCGGCAAGTTTCTTTGTTTCCCATCTTTCTTCGCATTTGGGTCTGAAATTCTCTTCCTGTTTCAGGAAACTTACCTGTTAAAGATAATCCAGTCTCCTCTCACTTAAAACAGACTTTTCCCAGGAAACAGAGGGATCAGAACTCTTTCCCTCAGCTCAAGGGCTGTGCCGTATCGTGACTCCTTCGCAAGACGGATGCATGGAACATGTAAGAATCCCAAAGGCATTCTGGGAAGACTGTTGGGTCTGTAGGACCTCAGTTTGGGGGGGGTCTCATCCCACATGTCTTTGTGTGGGGACTGGGGCTACGGTGAGCACTGACCCTGCACTTGAACTACCCTTAAATTTGGGGTTCTAAAGTGCCTCCCCTGCCTGACCCTACTGCGGGCCCCGCTTTCCCTGTCAGCTGCTGTTCTTGCTGCTTCCCGCTGAGGAGTCGCAGGTCTACGCTAGTCTGCATTGTGTTGTTTCCTAGATTTCATGCTGGAATCCGTTACCCATGATGGTGGGTCCTGCTCCTGCTTCCATCCTCGTGTCCCTGTGATTGTTCCTTTCCGACCCCAGCTTCTAAAGGTCCACAATGACCTTTGTAGCCCCAAGGCAGGGGGGAGGGTGATGTAAACCCTTGGGTGGCAGGGAGGTTGTGCAGCAGTTGAGACTCTGGGCGGTCACCCTCAAGTCTACCCTCACCCCAGGTTTTCCTCAATCTCTGTCAATCTACCATTCCTGAGCCACCTTGAATTCGATGCCACGCCAAAGCAGGTTTCTCTTAGAGACCCACAGTCTCTCTAGGCTATGTCACGGAAAGCTGGATTCTCTCAGATCCCCCAAAACCTTTCTGGAGATTTCTACAACTCACTGGCCTTTGCTACTTCCTCCAGGAGGTAAGCAGTGAGGACTCTTAAACCTAATCTCTTACCTCACTTCCCTCTTTCTCTCCCCTCCTCCTCCCAGCCGATTCTACTTCCCCATTATGTCTGGTAGGAATCTTCTTTCATCATTACCTCATAGCTGTTTCCTTCCTGTTCAGGAGTTCCCAGAGTGTGGTCCCAGACCAGCAGCAGCAGCAGCAGCAGCTAGGAACTTGTAAAAAATGCAGATGATTAGGACCCAATCCACACCTTCTGAATCAGCAACTCTGACAGTGGGACCCAGCAATCTATATTTGAATAAGCCCTCAGGGGGGTGCTGATGCATGCTCAAGTCTGAGAACCCCTACTTTAAGGTCTAAATCAATAGTTCTCCATCCTGGTTGCTTTAGGATCTCCTGGGTAGCTTTTAAAATTTACTGGTTGCTAAGTCCCATTGCAGGCCAACTAAATCCAAAGCCCAAAGAGACCAGACCAAAATCAGCCCAGCCAAGCGTAGATCAACAGAACTTCCCAAGCGACCCACAAACAATAATAACAGGTGTAAGCATTAATAACAGGCATTGTTTTATGCAACTAAGTTTGGGAGTAGTTTGTTATGCAGCAATAGCTAACTGATACACAGCACATGTGTGAACTTCTGGTGGAACAGTGATTGATCTCCTTACTTCCCCAAACCCAGCCCTCATTTCTGTTCCATGCCTGTTTTCCTAGCTGCCCCAGCCACTGGGAGGATACCCCAGCCTGCCAGATCAGACCTTCCCACTGACCCTGACCCAGGCTCAACAAGGCAACCAGTCAGGACCAGATAGAGGCTCCAAATAAATAGAAATATAACATGAGACACATACTTAATTTTATATTTCCTACTAGCCACATTTTCTAAAAAGGTAAAGAAAAAAACCCAGTGACATTAATTTTAATAATATATCTTGTTACATATTTTATTATGTATTTCCTTTAACCCAGTATATCCAAAATATTGTCATTTCACCATGTGGCATGGCACATTGCAAATGATGACTAGCCACATACAGCTAGTGTTTTGGACAGAGCAGCTCCATGCAGACCGCTACGCATGTCCCTTCCAGAGCAACAATGACAGCAGGAGTGAGTAAGAAGCAGAAGGAGGGCCCCCCTGGTGGCTCAGTGGTTGAGAGTCCGCCTGCCGATGCAGGGGACACGGGTTTGTGCCTCGGTCCGTAAGGATCCCACATGCCGCGGAGCGGCTGGGCCCGTGAGCCATGGCCACTGAGCCTGCGCGTCTGGAGCCTGTGCTCCGCAACGGGAGAGGCCACAACTGTGAGAGGCCCGTGTACCGCAAAAAAAAAAAAAAAAAAGCAGAAGGAGCAGAAAGAGCAGAGCCTCCACCAACCGTATGTCACACAGAATCTTGACCCAAGAACAACTGTGCCCAGCATTCTGCCGCTTGTAAGACATCTGCTCATGCTCTCCACCTGCCCTATACTTCTTCCCATTCTGCCCAACAGCTCAAATGTTGCCATCTCTGTGAAGCCTTCCTTGAATGCCCAGAGCACTAACTTCAGAATTCTAAAACAGTTCTTAAAGACATACAGATGGCCAACAGGCACGTGAAAATATGCTCAACAACACTAATTATTAGAGAAATGCAAATCAAAACTACAATGAGATACCACCCCACACTGATCAGAATGGCCATCATTAAAAGTCTACAAATAACGAATGCTGGAGAGAGTGTGGAGAAAAGGAAACCTCCTACACTGTTGATGGGAATGTAAACTGGTGCAGCCACTATGAAGAACAGTATGGAGGTTCCTCAAAAAACTAAAAATAGTGTTGCCATATGATCCAGCAATCCCACCCCTGGGCATGTATCAAGACAAAACTACAATTCAAAAAGATACATGCACCCCTATGTTCACAGCAGGACTATTCACAATAGCCAAGACATGGAAACAACCTAAATGTCCAGCAATAGGTGAATGCACAAAGAGGATATGGTACATATATATACAGTAGAATATATACAGTAGAATACGACTCAGCCATAAAAAGGAATGAAACAATGCCATTTGCAGCAACATGGATGGACCTAGAGATTATCATACTAAGTGAAGTAAGACAGAGAAAGACAAATACGATGTGATATCACTTATATGTGGAATCTAAAATATGACCTATTTATGAAACAGAAACAGACTCACAGACATAGAGAACGGACTGTGGTTGCCAAGGGGGAGAGGGATAGTGGAGGGATGGATTGGGAATTTGGGATTCGTAGCTGCAAATGATTATATATAGACTGGATAAACAACAAGGACCTATTGTATAGCACAGGGAATTATACTCAATCACCTGTGATAAACCATCATGGAAAAGAATGTGAAAAAGAATATATATACATAACTGAGTCACTTTACTGTACAGCAGAAATTAATGCAACATTGTAAGTCAGCTATACTTCAATGAAATAACTTCTAAAAAATAAAACTAAAAAATTCTAGGGGACTTCCGTGGTGGTCCAGTGGTTAAGAATCCACCTTCCAACACAGGGGACGCAGGTTCGATCTCTGGTCGGGGAACTAAGATCCCATGTGCCGTGGGGCAACTAAGCCGGTGCACCACAACCTACCAAGCCTGCACACCACGACGAAGAGCCCGTGTGCCGCAACTAAGACCCGACACAGCCAAAATAAGCAAATAAATATTTTTTAAAATTCTACGAAACACACACACACAAATAAAGTAATTAAATTGTTCTTAATAGCCTGTCCCCAAAAGAGCTGCCACTTAGTGAGTGCTTTCTGTGCCAGGTACTGGGCTGAGCACTTAACTTGAACTATACCATTTGATGCTGACACTACACCCTGAGTAGGAATTATTGTCCTCATACAGAGGAAGAAACTGAGGCCCAGAGAGCTGAAGGAGCTTCCAAGCTCACTCAGCTAGTTAGTGGAGGAACCAGGATTTGAACCCAGGGTTGTCAGGCTCTAGAGGCCATGCTTCCAATGCCTGGCCCCTCACTAATAAAATGTGGTCCTTAGACCAGTAGCAGCATCACCTAGGATCTTGTGAGAAAGGCAGATCTCGGGCTTTTCCCCAAATCTACTTCTGAGAGTCTGAATTTTTAGAAGATCCCAGGTAGTTCATGTGAATATTAAATTATGAAAGGTGCTGGCCGAGGCTAGTCAGTATTTTAGTTACCTGTTTATATGTCTGTTTCATCCCTAGGCCACCAGCCCCGCAAGGGCAATACTGCACCTCTTTCACTTCTCTGTTTCCTGAACACCTATTACAGAGCTTCGCACAGTAAACTGCTGGGAACAGTATTGAATCAAGTTCTCATCCTGCCTATTAGAGTTTTTATCAAGCAGCCTACTTCCTTTTTTTTTTTCTTTAAACCCTGCCTAGGGAAAAGAACAAGAATCCACTGCACAGAGCCAATTTACTACATCTGCCTGTGTCCTCAGCAATAGCCTGTTCCACTTTAAAAGGCATGACAATGCCCTGGAGTCCCTGGTTGCAGAGCTAACCCCCCAAAGTTGTTGAAAGCCAGGGCCCAACACTCAGCTGTGCCGTTCCGATGTTTGCTCTTCAGGAAAGTAATTTTTCTGAATGGAACGCATTCTGCTATCTTAGGAAGGGTAAATCTTTGGACACTACTCAGCAGAGGTAGCCCCAGAATTTTTACACTAGGAGATGCGTTGGGACTCTGCTGCGAAGGAGGATTGAAAATGAGGATGTCGAATAGCACATCAGATTAAGAAAATGTCAGCTGCCCATATTAAAGAGCGGTGGGGTGACGGAAACTGAGGGATGGGGAAGGCTAAAGCCTCCCCTTACCCCCCCAGCAAAACACACACACACACACACACACACACACACACACCCACAATGCTGTCCCCTTGGAACCACCAATGGTATTCGGGTCTCAGGAGTAGAAACCACAAACCATTGGAAGAATAGTTATTTGGGGTTCAGTGTTGATCCCAATCAATGTAGTAGAATTTTACGATCTTAAAACATCAGAGCTGGCTGTGACATGGCATAAGATGAGTGTTTCAGAAATATTTCTTAAAAGTTTAGCAGTGGGCTTCCCTCGTGGCGCAGTGGTTGAGAGTCCGCCTGCCGATGCAGGGGACACGGCTTTGTGCCCCGGTCCGGGAAGATTCCACATGCCGCGGAGCGGCTGGGCCTGTGAGCCATGGCCGCTGAGCCTGCGCGTCCGGAGCCTGTGCTCCGCAACGGGAGAGGCCACAACAGTGAGAGGCCCGCGTACCACACACACACAAAAAAAAGTTTAGCAGTGTTGCCAAAACTCAGCCTCTGTTCACCAGTGCCAAATAGAAATGTGGAGACAGAGTTCTGGGTGAAGCAGAAAAGAATAGCTTTATTGCTTTGCCAGACAAAGGGGGCCACGGTGGGCTAATGCCCTTAAAACTGTGTGTCCCCTCCTGGAGGGGGTAGTGAGGAGTCTTATAGTGCTCAAGGAGCAGGGCGTGATCGGTTTGTGGACACTCTTCTGATTGGTTGGTGGTGAGGTAATCGGGAGTCAGCATCATCAACCCTCCAGTTCTAACTCATGTGGGGTCCACGTGCTTGTGGGCAGCATACAGTTAACTTCCTCCACCTGGTGGGGATTTCAGTATTTGCAAAACAGCTCAAAGGACATGGCTCAGAATATTATCCACAGTGCTTGAGGAGGAGCTAAAGGTCCTTGACTTTGTTTAATGGCTAAAGTATTATTATTTTGTCTTGCTTGACTGTTTTCCTTTCTTTCTGCATTTTCTCACTTCTCTGATTAAATATTTTCTTTGACTAAAGTTTTTCTATAGACAGAAGGCGGGCAGAAGACATGGATGGGGTCTATTCTGGGAAGGCCTCATAGGACCCTGCTTGGTTACAGCAGGAATTAGCTTGGGTTGAGATTTTGCTCATCTTTTAGATGCTACTGAGATCCGGGATCCAGGAATGCCTGAATCTTGCCCCTGTCAATCTCCTTATACCACCCCCTCACTCCACCTCATTCCCAATGTTACTTAGGGAGCCATGTGCAAGGGATAGTAGCTAGACTGGAATCAAGACACCTTATTAATAGTTGAACCTAGACCTAATAATCACCAGTGTAAAATTTCCTTTAAATATGGCACAAATGAACCAATCTATAAAAGGGAAACAGACTCACAGACATGGAGAACAGACTTGTGGTTGCCAAGGGGGAGAGGGGGAGGGAGAGGGATGGACTGGGAGTTTGGGGTTGGTAGATGCAAACTATTACATGTCGAATGGATGAACAACAAGGTCCTACTCTATAGCACAGGGAACTGTATCCAATCTCCTGGGATAAACCACAATGGAAAAGAATATAAAAAGAATGTATATATATAGTGTATAACTGAGTCACTTTGCTGTGTAGCAGAAATTAGCACAACCTTGTAAATCAACTATACTACCATCTTAAAAAAGGAAAAAAATAAAACTCCCTTTAAAAAGGGAGCACTTTTCTAGAGCACTCAGTTTAAGCTCTAGAATAAAACGGGCTTCTTAATCCCCGCCCCCATCCATGAATATAAATCTTGGAGCCTGCCCAGCCTCATGGAGTGGGGGAGGGGCTGAACAGAGCTGCAGCCATTGCCACACAGTGACCCCTCCCACTAGTGACCCATGGCCCAGGGAGTGTCCTGGACTCTCAGGGAGCCGACTAGCGCCTTCCCCTCATAGAGGAACTAAAAGGGTGATGGGCAGTGGAGTCAGGCATGATGTCTGAAGAGTCCTCTATGTGGACATAAATAAATCAATAACCTCTCAGGCACCACCCAACCCCCTTCACTTTGCATGAGAAAACCGAGATCCCCAAAGGAAAAGTGGCTCACACAACAGGACCACTGGCACAGCTGGAGTGAGAACTTGGGTTTCTGATTTCTGATTCAGAGCTTGGCAGATGGATTCTCTTCCCAGCTGGACACAGTCTCCAAGACTTATCAACTCTGTAAAAGAATGAAAGGTACTCAAGTGGCATCGAATCTCCTGGAAATGGAAGTAGCACTCCCCTTGGCCAAAACAGGATCACACAGATACCCCTGGTTGCAAAGACGTCTGGGACAGCAGGGAATAGTATTTCCCAACTGACTGGCTTAGTGACCCATAGTCTAAGATGAGCCCACTCCTACCTGGAACTAATTCAGCGTAGGCAAAGAAATAGGGGGGATGGGTAACTTGTAGGTAACATCGTCCATATTACAAATGAATAGCCTGATATTAGAGAGGTAAAATGATTTGCCTAAGGTCACAGCTAATTAATGGTCAAATTACATTTCTCCCTTGATTCCCGAGTTTGAGCTCTTAGCTGCAATGAAACACTGACTTTCAGAAAGAAAACAAAAATATGCGACTCTTCAAAATTTTGGAAATCTAATCATTTTTAAATCATCTCAGTTCAAAGATACTTGAAATTTGTACCCATTTTTCATTCAAAGCAGCAGATCATTTTTTCTTCACAATGGAAGGATGTAGGACGATCAAACCTCACACCTCCAGGAGGCGCTACTCACACGGGACCTGTGTTACCAGCAGCCTCTAAGTTGTGCAGTGCACAACCTGCCCAGCCACAGATGTCGAACGGTGCTATGTTTAATCTGTCTGGGCTCCAGTTCCTTCATCTGCAAATTGAGCTGGTTGTTCTGGAATGATTCTGAGGTCCCTTGTGAGACCTGACGATACTGTGACAAACCATGTGTATTCACACAGGAGAATAACAAATAGGCCAGTACAGGAAGGTGTCATGCTTTCCCAGGAGGCCTTGCTGGTGCTTTGCCAAAGTGCAGCGTAGAGATGGTTCTGACATTCCCCATATTGCCCATAATACAGCCCTTTTGGTTGTAAAACACCCTTGTCAACAACCCAGAACTCTCTGGAGCTTAATTTTTCAGAAACCAAGTACGTCCTTATGGTCACATAAAAGTGATGCCTCTTCCTTGTCAGACTAGCGGCGAATAGGGTGCTGATCCTTGAAGGACACTCTTCCTGGGCATGGTGCCTGCTGTGAATTGGCATGACCTTTCCCCCTCATATCTGTCTAGTCCCCAGAGGCATAGGCCCTCTTATTACATTTTCTCAGCCTGAAGTTTAGCTCCACAGGCAACCTCCTGTCATTTGTTTGTCTGATGGATATTATTTCTTCTAAGAATCTAATTAGGATCTTTTAAAGGGTTCAGCCTGGGAGTGAGGGAATTAACTATGACTCAGAGTGTGTGCTTTTCAAAGCCAAGCAAAAAGTTAGATGATCATTTGATTTATTCATGTATTTATTCATTCCACAAACCCTGACAATGCACCTTTTTTGTGCCAGTCTCTGCTGGGAGTTCAGGCAAGTGAAGAGAAATGGATGATTTCTGGGCTTGCCTGGTGGCGCAGTGGTTGAGAATCCACCTGCCAATACAGGGGACACAGGTTTGAGCCCTGGTCCGGGAGGATCCCACATGCTGCGGAGCAACTAAGCCTGTGCGTCACAACTACTGAGCCTGTGCTCTAGAGCCCACATGCCACAGCTACTGAGCCCGTGTGCCACAACTGCTGAGCCTGCGTGCCACAGCTACTGAAGCCTGTGCGCCTGGAGCCCGTGCTCCGCAATGAGAGAGACCACCGCGGTGATAGGCCCGTGCGCCATGGCGAGAGGCCCACGCGCCATGGCGAGGAGTGGCCCCCACTCGCTACAACTAGAGAAAGCCCGCGTGCAGCAACGAAGACCCAACGCAGCCAAAATAAATGAATAGATAAAAAGAAATGGACGATTTCTTTCCCCCTTGGAACTGTTTAGCCACATATCACAAGTGCGCTCCACTTCAAGGAAAGTGATGAAACATGACACAAAATGCCATGGGTCCACCAAGTCACCTTTTAGTTCCCTCTTTTTGGGGGGTGGGGCCACGTAACTAGTTCTAACCAAAGGGCTCTAGCAGAAGTGACCAGTGTCATGAAGAAGCAGGGTACAAACATCCATTCTCTCTTACCCTGGCTTGGCAACCAAGAGTGCAGGGGTGGAGGTGTCTGAATATCTGTCAGCCTGAGTCTCTGAGTGACTGAGTGAGGCAGAGCCCCACCCCTGCTTCCTATACCCTAATTCAGATGTGTAGCAGGAACGAGAAATAAACATTTGTCTTCTTAAGCCACTGAGATTCGGGGATTCACTTATCACCACTACATAACTTAGCCTCACCTGACTAATCTAAAATCTAAACATTTAAACCAGTTACACTGGTGGTGATGGACCTGGGGAGAACAGTTATATACCTCATTTATTTGGTAAATGTTTACAGAGCACAGACTATATGCCATATACAGTGTTGTGGTTCCAAAAATGAGGAAAGGATTGTCTCTGTCCTCATGGAGCTCATGATTTGATCATAATCATAACATCACAGTGTCTGACACATAGTAATTGCTCAGCAAATAATATTACTACTCTAACTGAAGCTCAGATATTCACACCTGCAGTGCGTTCCCAGCAAGATTATTATTCCCCAGAATTCAATATTTGTGTATAGGTAAAATTCCAAATGGTAGTTTGCACACATCTTTAGTAGAGCACTTAATGGGTTCTGACAAAGGCACACAGCTTCGCAATCCAAACCCCTATCAAGATACAGAACATCTCCATCACCCCAGAAAGTGCTCTCATGTTCCTGCTTTTCTCATCCATGCTGATCTTCACCTTTGTAAAGATATCTAAAAGGGTAGAATTAAAGGCAAACACACATAACTCTAAAAGAGTAACTCAAAGTTCTGCAAGCCATGGATGGCAAACCAGGGCGGGGGGTGCCACTTATGGAGCACCTTCTGTGACCGAGGCACTGCAGATGCAGCAGTGAACTAAACAGCCCCCCAAATCCCTGCCCTCACTGTGTTTCTATGCCGGTGTGGGGAGTGGATGGCAATAAACACAGAAATAAGCAAATATATGGATTTCCAGATAGTGATAAGTGCTACAGAGAAAAATGAAGCAGAAAAGGAAACTAGTAGGTATGAGGCACGAGGACGTGGGGTTGCGATTTTGAAGAGGGTGGTTAGGAAACCTCACTGGGTGACAGTTAAGCAAATACCTGCAAATGGCAAGATGTATAGGAAAGTGTGATGAAGGAATACATGAGCATATTAGTCTGCCAGGGCTGCCAAAACAAAATAACACAGACTGGCGGTCTTAAACAACAAACATTTTTTTCTGAAAAGTTCTGGAAGTCCCAGATCACGGTGTCAGCAGGTTTCTCCTAAGGCCTCTCTCCTTGCAGATGGCCACCTTCTCCCTGTGTCCTCACATGGTCGCCTCTCCATTTACGTGTTGTCTGTGTCCTAATCTCTCCCTCTAAGGACACCAGTCATATTGGATGAGGGCCCACCCATCTGACCTCATTTTACATTAATTATCTCTTTAAAGGTCCTATCTCCAAATACAGTCACATTCTGATGTACTGGGCATTAGGACTTGCACACAATGAATTTTGAGGGGAACACAATTCAGTCCATAACAGTGAGTGAATGAATGAATGAACAGATGAACCAGTCTGCTGCTTTGCTTCTGGGTGAGAAAGTGAAGGTAGCCAGAGAAACATGAAGAGAAACAAAGGACAAGGAACAAGCAGCCACATCAGGAGAAAAGCTGAGGATTTGACACGTGTTGTTTTTCAAATCCCTCTTGGCCAGTTCAAAATGTGCTTTTTTCTGGCTCTGGCTCTCAACTATTTCCAGAAGTGGTTTTATTAACTGATGGCTTGCAGCAGGAAGTCGTAGAGGAAAACCCTGATCTTGGAACCAGAAGAGCTGGGTTCTGTATCTACTCTGCTGAGTGACTTTGAAGAAGTCACTTAACCTCTCTGCTTCATCTATAAAATGGAGATGAGAATCCTGCCCCTTCACAGAACTGGAAGAGAAGTGAAGTGAGGTAATCGGCAGGCAGATGAGGGCGTGTAGCAACAGGGCTTAGTAAACAGGGAAATGTAATATAAATAAAAGCGGAAGGTATTACTGTGAAGCTTGCAGTGAAAACTACTGCAGACAGCTCATAGCTGGGGCCTTCCGGCCACTTCAAAGGGAGTTTATTAAACTCTAGTCCCTGTCCTGCTTGTTTCCCCTCAATCCCCAGGGCCATCAGAGAGCTGGGAAGGTGCAGGCTGGGGAGAAGAAAGGCTTATAAAAATGGGAGGAGAGGTTGACCCCATCTCAGGCGCAGAACTGGCCATTCCTGCCTCACCAAGGATCCTTTATACACACACATACATATATAAAGCTGTAGATGTTTAATGCATACAACCTGATGTGTTTGGAGATAAGTATATACCCGTGAAACCAACATGACTGTCGATGCCATAAACTTATTCATCACCTTCAAAAGTTCCTCCTGCCCCCTTTGTTTTTGTTTTTTTTCTCTTTTGTGGTAAGAGCACTTAACATAAGATCTATCCTCTTAGTGAATTTTGAAGTATATAATACAGCACTGTTAGTCATGAGCTCTATGTTACACAGTAGATCTCCAGAGCTTTATTTTGTATGACTGAAACCCTTGGACCACCAGCCCCCAGGCCCTGGCAACCACCATTCTACTCTCTGCTTCTGTGAATTTGATTACGTCTGAGTCCACATATGAGTGAGATCATGCTGTATTTGACTTTCTGTGGTCTGATTTATTACTTAGCATAACGTCCTCCAGGTCCATCCATGTTGCTGCAAGTGGCGGGATTTCCTACTTTTTAAGGCTGAATAATATCCCATCATATGTATATACCACATTTTCTTTATCATCAAGGACTCTTGGTATCGAAAGCTGACGATAATGGGCCCCCTCCTTGCCAGATTTGGTACTAAGCCCTCCCCAGGCATCAATTCACTGAATCCTGACAATACCCTCTGAGTCTGGAGCTATTATCTACCCATTTTTTAGATGAAGAAACTGAGGCTCAATGGAGTTAAATAATTGCCCAGAGTCATGTGGCTATTAAGAGACAGAATTGAGCCCAAATCAACTTCCACCTACACCCTTTCATAATTACACAAAATGCGCTAAGGTGTGCCTGGCACTAAGCAGGTGCTAAAGATATTTAAGGCATCTCAATTCCGTTTGAATCCCAGCTCTGACACTTCCTAGCTGTGTGACTTTGGACACGTTATTTACCTTCTCAGAGGACTACCCTGCCCGCCTGTCACCTCCAGTACTGGCCAAGTGTGAGCTGGGGGTTGTTCTTTAGCCTCTTTGAGCCTCAGTTCCCTTAGCTGTACAATGGAGACAATAACAGCCCATATCCCGAGTGAAAAGCACTTACCCCAGGACCTGGCATCTATCATTTTGTGACAGCAACAACAGGGCATCTACACCGCACGGGGGCAAGGAAGAAGAGCAGAGATGGAAACACAAACAGAAAGAATAAATTTAAATTTTGTACATTTTGCCCTTTCAGAGCTTAGGATCAAAAAATAATTATCTCAGCTAAAGATGTGTCATTATCCTTTGATTAGAAAACAAGAAACGGTGTGATGTGTTGTGTTTCCCTTTTTGCTTTGGCTACCAGAAAGCTCACAGCTAAATTCCATTCTTATTCATAGTAACTGGATAGAACAGAGTCTAGGCTTAGTCTTCCTTTATGCTATATGCATTTTAAAATTTCTGTTCTATTGACTTTATTGTCCTGTAACATTTAGAGTTAACATAAAAAAATTATTAATCCAGCCTCTTGAAAAGTAGGTAAAAATAGTCAAGACATATTATGTAGTTATATGTCAACTATATATAGGCTAAAGCAGTACATTTGAAATCAAAACATTACCTGTTACTTGAATTTTAGACAAAGATAAAAGGCACTGAGATTACTTTCAAAGTAAGAGATTACTTTCAAAGTGGATTAGTTCAGATGAAATATTTAGGGGGAAAAAAACGTAAGTGATTCCCAGTGCAGGTCAATCCTACTTGCAGGCAGAGAGGAGGATCAGTTCTGGGTCCCCAGGGTCCACTGGGCTGGCCCTCAGCTTTTCCAGGTCCCAGCTCTACGAGGAGCAGAGGCCTGCACCGTTTCCCATGCCTTCAGGGGTTTCCTGTTTATCTTTCCAGATCGTGTGTCCACTTGCACAAAGATGTGAATCCGTGGCAGAAGCCAAGATGACAGGAGCTATTTCTGTAAGTCAGTTTGATGTTAAACATGCTGGAGGAAGGAAATTTACATTTAAATTAAATTTTGGTTATATTCCCATTGTACAGAGTCTCCAGAAAGAGTAACTGTGTGTGTGAGAGAGAGTATGTGTGTTTATATCCAAATATGATATTCTCTCAAATTGATGGTTACAAGGGTTCTCATTCTGGTGCTAGTATAATGGCCAAAAGACTGGAAACAATATAAAATTAATCAATGGGACCTGGTAGGATGATATGCCCACAGAATGGAAGAGGATGCAAGGGTTAATAAAGAACGAGGACCCAGCCACTTTGGGAACTAGTCTGGTTAAGATGAACTCACACGTAACCCAGGATTTCCTCAGCCTCCGTCACTCTCAGAAAAAAATCCAAATTCCTCAGCCTGGCCTACACCAGGCTTTCTCACCGTGGGCACTGTTGACGCTTGGGGCCGGATAGTCTATGTAGTGGGGGGCTCTCTCGTGAGTTGTAGGATATGTATGGACGTCCCGGGGTGCCACCCATAAATGCCAGTTGCACCCCTGCCCCCTAAAGTTGTGACAACCAAAACTGTCTCCAGACATTGCCAAAATATTGCTTCATGCAACAACATGGATAAATCTCACAAACATAAAAACACACACACAAAAAGAGTACATATTGGGAATCCCCTGGCAGTCCGCGCTTCCATTGCAGGGGGCATGGGTTCGATCCCTGGTTGGGGAACAAAGATCCCCCATGCCGTGGGGCATGGCCAAAAAAACAAAAGAGTACATATTATTTATAAACCCATTTTGTTGGGAGAAAGAAGGCACAGGCAAGGGGCTTCTGGGATGAAAGTAACAGTCTGTTTCCAGATTGAAGTACTGATTACTCAGGTGTTTTTCACTCTGAAAATTCATCGTGTTGTGCACTTTTCCATAATTATGTTATAATTCAGTAAAAATGGTTTTTAAAAAATGAGGCGTATCTACATGGCTTGATATGGAAAAATCTCCAATACACATGGTAAGTGGGAAAAAAAGCAAGCTGAAGAACACAAATGCTGTAAGTCCATTTATAACGTACTTCCGGAAGCACAGGGGCGGGGGGAGGGAAGCACACACACTACTGATGGGAGTATGAATTGTTAATCACCGCACAGCATCCTCACTAAAAATGCCAAGGTGGCCCACACCCCACGACTCAGCACCTCTGGACCTCAGGAATGTGCTCTCGAGAAACTCCTGCCCACTGCTCAAGGAGACTCAGACAAGGAATGTTCACCACAGTGATGACTGAGGCTCAGAGGAGTTAAGGAACTTGCTGAAGATCACACAGTCTGTGAATCAGAAAGCCAGGATCTGATCTCAGGAGGTTGAGGGCTGCTAGGGGCTCTAGCTCTCCAGCACTTCTGCTGGTACTGCATGTGGGTGGAGCGTCCTGCCACAGCTGGCTAAGAGTCCTCCGGCGGAGCTGCAGGTGTTCACAGGACGCAGGCTTCACAGTGTGGAGGTGAGTGCAGCCTCGCTACACATGCTGCCAGCCCATCCCCCCTAGACCTCAGTGTCTCCTTCCCAGCCTTGGGTTACGCCACAAAATGCCCCCGTTTTATTGCCTCCTCCTTGGGAGGTACCAGCCTCAGGGAAAAGAGGACACAAAGGAAAAGTCCCTCTCTCCTCTCTACTGTAGGTTAACCTGGAATGGCCCTTCCTCAGAGGGCCTGGCAGCCCTGCCCGTTGCCCCAGCCCAACAGAGGAGTGATGACAGATTAGACCCCACCGCCTTGTGGCAGGAAGCCAAGGGTGGCTCTTGCCTTTGGGAAGGGCAAAGCTGTGAGCTGATTGAAGACATCAAAGGCAGCTCCATCCTCTTCAGATGAAATGAGCTGCTAACACTTTTAAAGAGAGAATAAGTAAACACTGAAACTATCTCAGGGCCGAAAAGAAAAGTAGTCACATCCTAGAAACTCTTGCTAGACTCTGAGCTATTCTGCTTTCTCTTCTTCTGATTTGGGATTATCCACCAAAACGTCAAATTCTTTCCCATATTGATGGTGATGATGGTGACAGTAACAATACCAGAGACTCTCACCACTGAGGCTTGTGTAAGGACTTTACATCTAGTAACTCATCTACTCCTCCCAGTTCGCAAAGAGCCTAAGAAGGAGGTTCAGCTGGTAGCCCAGGCTTGCCACGGAGAAAACTGAGGCCTTGACCAGAGGCAAGTCTCAGCTCCAGGCCAAACCCTTTCCAACTCAGCTGAGGTCAGAATTCTAAGTTGGAAGTCCACATCCTGCCATTGTCCCCGATACGCTGGCCTCAAGGCAGAAGATGATGTCATGGGAACTGATGTTTTTGTCGGAAGGGATGGCAAGGCTGGGGGGAGGGGTGTTCGGAGGGCAGCCCTTCTCTCCCACTCCGGGTCGCTCACAGGGGTGTCCAAAGATCTTTACTTCTTTCTCACATGCTTCTGTGATATTTGCAATTTTTACAGCGAGCATAGATTATTTCTATGATCAAAAACAAACAAGAAAGCTATTTTCATTTTGAAAAAACAATCCAGGGCCAGTTTGCACTTTTCTAGATTCCCAGGGTCAGTTTCCGGCCTATCTGGGTCACTTGCTCCTTGGCCTGGCTCTCTGTGAAAATACCCTAACAGACCGGGAGTCTCTCTCTGGTTCCTTCAAATTCAGGCTGCTCTCTCAGGCTCGAAGGGGTCATAGGCTGAGGATTATTTAGCACAGAGCCAAGCACCTAGTGAGCACCAACACGTGACCCCTCTGTTACTATTCATGAGTCTTAATTACGTTCTGTGCCAAATACCGCGCTTGCATGCTTGGTTGAGAGAGAGGTTCCCATTTTACGGATGAGGAAAATGAGATTCAGAGAGGCAAAGGGACTTTCCCAAGGATCTGAAGTCAAACCACATTGCATCTTCTGCCCGGCACGTCTTTCCCTCAAGTCTGAATTCAGTCCAATGTCACCTCCCTGCGTGGTCCCTCTCTGAGCTGATTCTCACTTACCTTGCCCAGGGCTCTTTGCCCCTGCCTTCACGTTTGAATCATATGGGGAACGTTAAAAAATCCTGTTTCCTGGTTGCTTCTGTATCAATGGCATCAGAATCTCCGAGGGTGTAATAGTAACTTGGGGGTAGGATGGAGTATAATACTGGAGGCCCGGCAATAGTGTTTATTAACACTCCCCAGGCGATTTCAACGTGCAGCTAAGATTGAGGTCTGTCTTCACTTTCTCATAAGAAGGACCAAAGTAGGGTAAATAACTGTCCAGTTTGCCCAGGACCGAGGGTGTTCCAGGGACATGGGACTTTCAGTGATAAAACTTTGAAAGCCCTGGGCAAACTGAGATGTGTTGGTTACCTTGGCCGAAGCCAGGTCCCACTGGCGGCAAAACCAAATGTCTCCAGGTATCAAGCCAGTACCTAAATGTCTGAAGTTGCCCGCAATGGGCAGTAGGAGATGGTGTTTGAGAGCAGACAGATGAAGAGAGCGTGTCCCACCTGGACCCTCACATTCAGGTGAAATAAACATAACAAGCAGTGCTGCACTATCGGACCAGAGCCACTTGTTTTAAACTTCCAACGGGCAACCTTCAACTCCTACTCTAGAGCCACCAGAACAATTGTCTACCTACAGCAGAGTCCAGTGGACCCACAGTTCTCAAGCTTACACTGCAATTACCTGGGGAGCTTTAACAAAATCCTGATACTCAGGCCCAGCCCACAACAATTGACTCATAGTCTCTGAGGGTGGGACTCAGGAGTTGCTATATTTTTTAATCTCCACAGGTTGCTGTAATGTCTGCCTAGGGCTGAAGACAGATGCAGTGGGCGACCAGATGAAGGAGGAAAGGGGGACATTTCTTCTCCACACCTGGTGTGTCTCTAAAACAGCCTTGGTGTCTGACTTATAAGCTTTGAAGAGCATTTCTGGTCTACCTGCTCTTTACAGCCACTAATAAAAATCAGTTCTAAAGCAACAAAGATGTCCTGCAGTAGTTGAATGAACTGTGGTACATCCAGATGACAGAATATTTTTCAGCACTAAAAAGACATGAGCTACCAAGCCATGAAAAGGCATGGAGGAACCTTAAATGCGTGTTATTAAGTAAAAGAAGCCAATCGGAAAAAAGGCTACATACTATATGATTCCAACTATAGGACATTCTGGAAAAGGCAAAACTATGGAGACAGTAAAAAGATCCGGGGGTGGGGGGAGGGGAGAGTGATGAATAGTAGAGCACAGAGGACTTTTAGGGCAGTGGACATACTCTGTATGATACTAGAACGGTGGGTACATGTCACTAGACATTTGTCCTAATCCAAAGAATGTACAACCCAAGAGTGAACCCTGATGTAAACTTTGGGTGATAATGATGTGTCAGTGTAAGTCCATCAGTTGTAACAAATGTACCATCTGGTGAGGGATGTTGATAAGGAGGGAGTGGGGACAGTGGGTACATGGGAATCTCTATACCTTCCAGTCAATTTCGTTGTGAATCTATAACTGCCTCTAAAAGAATGGAGTCTTTTTGTTGTTTTTTTTTAATCAAGGCTGAAGAAGTGCTTCCAACTCATTCATTCATCAGGCACCACTGAGCACCCAGTGCCTGACCCAGCTGCATGCTGGGAGATCAGGGTGTGCTGCAGGGGGATGGCTTCTGCTGTGTGACACTGGGCAATATACTTAGCCTTCCTGTGTCTCAGTGATTTCCTCCATGTCAACATCAGCTTGAGGTGCCTGGGTCTCAAGTCGTATGGACACTCCAAGTGGGGCTGGGGATCCAGGGTCCTGGACCCATAGGCTTTGCTGTGGTAGAGAGAGATTTTGCACAATGGTGCTAAGGCAGCAGGGTTTTCTGGCATTAGAACAACACCCTGTGCAAAAGAGGGGAGGAAAAAGGTCTTCTGAGTCACTGGTGGAAATTACTGTGGTCAGTGGAGAGGGAGGAAACAGTGTGGGCATATGTGTGTACATGCATGTGAATAGGTGTGATTACATATCGGGGGGGGTGTCTGTGAGGGCATATATACCAGGAGTGTGTGTATGCGGTGGAGTGTGTATGTGTGAATGTCTGTGTGCGAATATGAATGTGTGTATATATGAATCTGCAGGAGGATTTTGTGTCTATATGAGGACGTAGGTGTACGTATATATGTGAATTGTGGACATACGTGATGGATATATATGTGTAATGGTAATGTGTGACTATGAATGCACAGGCATATTTGTGTGAGTGAGTGTGTATGAGGGTGTGTGCATGAGGGTGAACTAGGTGCTGGTGGGCAAGTTGTTTAACCTTGCTGTGTCTCAGTTTCCTTATGTCTAAAATGAAGACAAGTACTTACCGTGGTAGGTTAAAAGTGGTCACAAACTCTTTATACCCCTGCCACTCATAGCTGGAGTCCGTGTCGCTTCCTCTTTAACCTGCGCTAGACCTGTGGTTTGTTCTGACCAACAGAATCTGGGCCTTACAAGACCTGCAGTTCTGCATTTGCACACGTGGAACACCTCCCCTGGAAGAGTCCAGTGGCCGAGCCATGAGAAGCTAGAGCCAAACGGTGAGGCCACATGGAGGGAAACTGAGGCACACCAGTCCAGCACCAGCTGAGTTCATAGCCCACAGGACCACCAACTGCCCACTACAGGAGTGAGCCCTCCCGGACAGGCCTGTGGTCCCAGTTGGCATCACAAGGAGCAGAACTGAAACTGAGAAGGACCCTCAGGGCCCTCCTGAGTACAAGCCCCTCGACGTCCCCACTTCTTGTTTGTAGAAAAAGCTTTAGTCTCCTAGGTCTTCCCTGAGTTCCAAAGAGTAGGCTCAACAGTTAATGACCGGAGAAAGGAGAACAATAAGGTCACAGGACTCCTGGTTTCCTCCTGAAGGGGTACAGATAACAATCTGATGCACATCTTTGAGTTGTTCTGCAAAAACTAAGATACCCCCCACCAACCGGGTAAAGGATGGTGACTACATGCTGACCACAAGCATGTGGGCCCCAGACTGGTTGGAACCAGAAGGCTGATGACGGAGATTCCTGAAACACCCCCCGTTACCTCCCTACCAACCAATCAGGAGAAAGTCCACAAGCTGATCACACATCCTGCAACCCTCACCCCTAATGTTGTCTTTAAAAACCCTCACCTAGGGGCTTCCCTGGTGGCGCAGTGGCTGAGAGTCTGCCTGCCGATGCAGGGGACATGGGTTCGTGCCCCAGTTCGGGAGGATCCCACATGCCGCAGAGCGGCAGGGCCCGTGAGCCATGGCCGCTAAGCCTGCGCGTCTGGGGCCTGTGCTCCGCAACAGGAGAGGCCACAACAGTGAGAGGCCCGTGTACTGCAAAACAAAAACAAAAACAAAAACAAAAAAAACCAAAAAACCCTCACCTAAAAGCTATCAGGAAGTTTGGGTCTTTGAGCACAAGCTGCCCATTCTCCTTGCTCGCTGCCCTGCAATAAACACTGTACTTTCCTTCACTGCAAGCTGGTATCAGTCGATTGGCTTTGCTGTGCTGTGGACTTGAGTTCAGTTCCACAGCAGAACTGCCAGCAGAGCTCATTAACACACAGACTCATGAGAGATAATAATGGTGGTGGTTATTTTTGAGCCACTAAATTTTAGGGTGGTTTATGCAGCAATAGATAACTGATACTATACAGAGTTTTTAAACACTTAGAACATGGGGTCAGCGAAGTTTTCCTGTGAAGGGCCAGATAGTAAATACTTTAGGTTTGGGGGCCATATGGTCACTGTTGAAACTACTTAGTGCTGCCTTTGCGGTGCAAAAGCAGCTAAGACAGTGCATTAATGATGAGGGTGACTGTGTTCCAATAAAACTTTATTTACACAAACAGGCAGCCGCTGGATTTGGCCCACAGGCAGTTGTTGGCCCAGACCTAGAAAACTGCCTGGGACACAGTACATGCTATAGAAGTGTTAGCTATGGGTGCACATGTGTGAGTTCAAGAGTGTGTACGTCTGTGAGTGCATCATGTACACACGTGTCTGCATGTGACTGGATAAGTGGAAATGTGTGTGGAATCTGTTTAGTCCTCTGTAAAAACACAGCAACTAGCCCGTACCAGCTGACGTTTCAAAGCACCTCCGCCCGGGGTTCCTGCTTCTATTCTGAGGAGAAATCAAAGCATCAGAGAAAATCAAGAGAGGAGAGAGCTGGCCTGTCCCATGGTTTGCATCTGGGCTATGGTAGCGTGACACCCACGCCTTCCTGTCTGCTGGAAGGACGGTGAAGTCAGCTCTCTGGTTGGAGGGGGAGGGGAGGCCATAAAAATGAAAAAGGAACTCTAGAGCTTTTAAGCAGGGGCTTGGGGGGAGGCTCCTGTGTGTGGAGGGGGTGGCGGGGGGGGTGGCTTTTCTAGGCAACCTGTAAACATCTGCCTGCTGGTTTCGTTTTGTTCTCCCACTGTGGGACTCCAGAGGGGCTACTTCCTGCATGACTAACCGTCTTGGGTCAGTTTGCAGGGGCCAGAAATGCATCAAGTGTTAGCTTGGGAGCCAGTAGATGTGGGTTCAAATCCCTGTCCGCACTTGCTTACTAGGTGGCATTGGGCATTCAGCCTCATCTTGCTGAGCCTGTTTCCTTACCTGTATCATGGGGATGATATTAGCACCACCTCCTAGGACTGTTACAACAATCAAATGAAGATACTGTGCATCAAGCCTTTGGTAAGGAGCTTTGCACACAGTAAATGCTCTGCAAGGTGACACTCTGACACAGACCCCGTGGGTTCCTGCGCTGGGCTCCAAGATTTCCAGGAAGTCTTCCCTAACCCCCCCGGGGCTGCCTTAAACTCCTTTGGATTTACAGTGTCATAGAAACCTGTTTCTTGCCTTCAAAGCTTCTACCTCTATTTGTTATTCAGCATTCGTTGGCAGGCTTAAGCCTCTGCCTCCTCCAGCAGATTGAAAGCTGCAGCCAAATGAGATGGTGTCTGTTTTGCTAACCACTCCGTCCCCAGGGCCAGCACAGGGCCTGGCACTCAATGATTAGTTACCGAATGAGTGTGAATGGAGATGGAAAACTTCATAATCTGGACATTTCTGGGGCTCTAGGGAAGAACATCTCCTCATTTTTAATCAACACATGAATTTGAGAGGCTTCCGATAGGGTCTTCCAAAACGGGGTTAGGATAGGAGCCCTCTTCAGCAGCCTCTTGTATTAGTTAGGTTAGGCTGGGCTATGCTGCTGAAACAAAGAGCCCTGACATTTCGTTTCAGAGGCCTAACCGCACACAGGTGGATTTCTAACTCAATCAAAGGCCAGTATGAATCGGGTGACTGGCAAGGGCAGCTCTTCTCGGTTCCATCTTGTGCTGCTGGCATCTTCGTGTGTGGCCTTTACTGCCTCTGCAGGATCATAACCAGTCCCTTCTGCTCCCTGCCCACTGGTCAGAACCAGTCAGTCAGCCCCATCAAACTGCAGGGGTGCTGGGAGATATTGGGTTCCTCGGGGCTACTCGGCAAGTACCCGAAGAGTCTCTGCCACATGTAGGAAGGGCTCAGACTTCTTGGCTGGCCACTCACAGGTCTCCCAGGTCCATGGTGTGAGGACTGCCAAATGCACTTTGAAGGCTTGGAAAGTGGAGATGCCTACTAATTAGACTGTTTTTTGAAAATCAGGTATTTACCAGAGGAAAAATAACCAATCATCACAAATCCTTTGCCTAAAATACGGAGCAGTGTTTTCAGTGCAGTTTCTTGCCATGCAAGACCCTGAGGGCCCCCCATCTCCAAATGTCAAAAGCATTTTTCTCCATGGTTGAAATACGTTTTAATGGTTTCACTTTGATAAGGATCGACAGCCGCCCATCAGAGGCTGAGCTCCTAATTCAAGGAGACCAATGATTAAATAAACGATAAAGATAAAAATCTTTTGGTGACATAAGGTCCTTAAAAGCTCTTGGTTGAGTCTGGCACACAGTGGGATTCCTAGTATGTTTTTTCCTGGTTTCATTGGAAGGTGACCTGATGGACTGTAATTTTTCGTAAGTGCTGGCTTAAAGTCACTGCATCTAAGATGGCAGTGGGGGGAGGGGAGACACTGAGACAAAGCGTGGGAGAAACCACTGAATATTCATGAAAAGAGCCAGCATTTTGTGAACTTAGGCTGTATGTGATGTATGTCCTCTCCAGGCTAGATGACAAAAAGAATGAGGGAACTATCACTTCTATTATAGACGCTTTTCTTTGCTGAGAAGTTTCAGGGTGACTCTGATGACATTTTTTTTTAATTCAAAATTTAAAAAAAAATGTTTTCATATCCCTGGGGTTGTAGAAAAAGGGAACTGCTAGTGGGATTAAATCCTGCGCCTGCTTAGCAATATTTTGCCTCGTATGCCCCAGCTGAAGAGTTCTGTCCTAGGGTTTTATTCCTACACCACCACCGCCAACCCTTCAGCTGCCTGTCTCTGTCCCAAAGCAAACCTTACACACACCAGCTGGTGGTTCCACAGCACCTGGTGGGGAGATCCCAGTTTCTCTGCTGAAAGGTTCCAGAGAGGCCATCTGACCTAAGTCAGTGGTTCACAACACTGGCTGCATTCTAGAATCGTCCACAGAGCTGTAGCCATGCCTGGGCTGCACCTGGAGAGTTTCTGACATCACTGGGCCAGGGTAGAGTCCTGAGCATGGATAATTTTACAAAGCCCCTTGTATAGCCAGGGCCAGGACTGAGAACTACTAGCCTGAGCTTTCCACCAGGACTCAAATATCATTTGAGAAATGAAGTGGGGAGAAGTCTTAGAAGATGACACAATTCAAAAGAAAGAAAGAGATATAAGGGTGGTCGTTTCTCTCATCGGATGTCCTCCCTCCTGGGAACATGAACAACAAATATTCATAAGTGCAAACTCACTCACAGTCCTGTGGGAAAGGAAGTTTGGTGATGGGCAGGCTCTGAGCAGAGTGCCTGAGGGTGACCCCTACCCCTTAAGATACGGATTCACCTTCCTGTTGTTCCAGAGATGCTGGGGCACCACTCCTAAGATATGGCAACTAACGTTTGGTAGTGCTTCTCAATCCCATGTGCATTACTCTTTTATTCTCCCGATTAGCCTATAAAAGGAGGGATTATCAACCCCATTTTGCAAATGAGGAAACTGATGTCCAGAAGACTTAACGGACTTGCCTAAAAGATTACAGCCAGGGAATGGTAGAGCTGGGACTTCAGTCCTAACATTTATGGCGCATTTACTATATGCTAGGACTCAGGATGGGTATAAATTATATAATTATGGAATTATAAATTCCCCAATTACTTCTCACTTCAGTGACATAATCTTCTGCTATTTGTTTCTAGCATTTCTGTGGCAGAATCTTATTTACTCACTAATACCCATTCTTTTTTCATATTTTGCTCAGGGCTGCTGTGTGCCATGTGCCGGGCTCTCTTTCCAGCTTCCCTTGCAGCTAGGAGTGGTCATGTGACACCATTCTGGCCAATGAGATGCAAGGGAAGTCTACTGCATTCCTTAATCCAGTTTCTCTTCTCCATGGCTGTAGTAGCCATTGTGGGATCTTGACAGGACAAGCATGAAGATAAAGGTGAAAATACCCAGAATGACAGAGCAAAGAGATGCCTGGATCCCTGATTCATCCCTAAACTGCTGGATGCCTACCTCCAGGCTTCTGGATGATGAGAAAAAATAATTTGTCACTATAGATTAGGTTTTCACAAGTTGTGGCCAAATGCCTTC
The DNA here is from genome assembly GCF_949774975.1 of Lagenorhynchus albirostris. Taxonomy (NCBI): domain Eukaryota; kingdom Metazoa; phylum Chordata; class Mammalia; order Artiodactyla; family Delphinidae; genus Lagenorhynchus; species Lagenorhynchus albirostris. The sequence goes on from NC_083109.1 coordinate 64,638,197, forward strand.
CTAAGTGATACAGTTTCCCACATGCCCTTTATCACTGCTGTTCTTTTCCTTTACAGTTGAACACACCACCCACCAGCTGAACACCAGCCAGTACCTGACTGAAGCTGAATCTTAACCAAGAGGGGACACTCAATGAGTGTCTCAACTGTATTACCTCTGAGACCTATGGCATGTTGTCACCTGAATCAGCACTTTCATTTTCCAGCTTCCACTTGCTTTTATGAGATCAGGGCAAATGCAGGAACACAAACAGCCGTGTAAACACGCCCCCCAAAAGATGGCAACACTGCCACAACTCAGCCAACATCGTGCTTCAGCAGATGAGGGAAACCTGGATTCCCTGCGGGAAGGTGGGTTGTATCAAAGTCTGGCTGTCTGAAAGTCAAATGCACAGAAGTCGGGACTGCCTGTATTTACTCCACCGGCAGCCTCTCCAGATTCCTTCTTTTTTTTTTAAGTTTCCAAATCATTTAGCTACAGCTGAGCTACAAACTACCACTAACTCAGTGGCTTAAAACAACGTGTTCATTTTTGCTTGGAGTCTATGGGCCAGCTGGGTGGGTCTGCTGATCTGGGCCAGGCTCGGCTGGTCTTGGCCAGGCTCGTTCAAGTGTTTCAATCATTCTGTTGTCTGGTCAGTTGCGGGGGAGAAGGGGAAACGGAGCTGGTCTGGGATGGTCTCGGTCGTGTGTCAAAGGCGGCTGTCAGCTCTGGCGACAGGATCACGTGGTCCCTCATCCTCCAGCAAGGCCAGTTATTCACGTGGGGGCAGCAGGCTTCCAAGAGAACAATCAGAGGCAGACAGGCCTAGGCCGGGAACTAGCACGATGCCCCTTCCGCCACATTCTACTGACTAAAGAAAGTCACAAAGCCATTCCAATTTCAACGTGTAGGTAAACAGGCTTCCTTCGTGACGGGAGAGACTGCAAAGTCACTTCGCCAGGGGCAGAGGTATAGGAAGCTTTGCAGAACAGGGGCGGCTACTTTTGTCATCAGGCTACACGGTACCCAGAGTAAGAGCTTCTCCTACAGGGGAACACCATGGGCCTCAAGGAGCAAGATAAACGAAATCTGGGTAGCAGAGAGATGGCTGGGTGGACAAAAGGGAAACGCACCCTGCAGAGGAGGAAGAGTGAGCCCAAAGGGAGCAGAGGAAGAGGCTGGAGACACTGACTAAATGAAAATTCCACCCCGAAAACTGCTTCCACGCTGGTGCACACTGCATGCCTAAAGTGCGGCAAGTCCTCCACAGGCACCATCAACTTAATCTCATTCACTCCTGAGGGAGGTCCTACCATTAATCCCATTTTATAGATGAGGGAGTTGAGGCCCAGACAGGATTGGGTAACTTGCAGAGAGACACGCAGATGAGAAGTGCAGGATGCAAGACTTGAAGACAGGCCTCTTGGTGTTGAAGTGCTGGCCCTAACATGACACTGGTCTGTCTCCAGAGTAACTTGTGTCTCTGTCCCCACTCCCCTGCCTGGGCCTGGACCACTGCAGCATCTGATGATTTCCAGTCTGATTAAGTCCAGCCAACTTTTCCGTAAAAGGCCAGATAGTAATTCTTTTCAGTGTTGTTTTGCAATTACTCAACCCTGCTAATGGAGAGAGAAAGCAGCCAGAGCAGTATGTAAATGAATGTGTGTGGCTGTGTTCCCATAAAACTTTATTTACAAAAATAGATGAATTGCCACGCCCTGCTCAACCCATTCTCCACCTTGCAGCCAGAGTGGGCCAAACTCAAATGTGACCTTGTCATTCCTTCCTAAGGTGGACTGCCAGTATCTTGGGGACCAGTCCAGACTTTCAGTGTGGTTTACAAACTTGTGATCAAAGAGTGGCCCCTGCATCAGTGGCATTGCCATTATCTATTAGGAAGGCAGGCTCTCAGGTCACATCCAGACCTGCGGAATCAGAACTTGCATTCGGACGAGACGCCCAAGTGGTTTGCACATTCGAGTTTGAGAAGCTTTGGCCTCCAGAACCCCCGTGCCCTGGTGCCTTCCTACCTCTCCCACCTCATCCTTTGCCCCCGGAGCCTCCTCGCTCCCGCCCACCCCCACTTTCCAGCCAAACTGACTGCTCCTGTCACCTCTGTGTCCGATGCATTCCTCTCCAGCCCAGCTCCCTTCACGCAGCAAACTCCTATCTATCTCTGGATCTCAACTGCGACACTGCTTCCGAGCAGCCCTCCCTGCAACCCCCGACTGCATGAGGTGCCCCTCTTCTGCGCTTCCAGACCCCTCCCCCACCTAGCACCCACCACACTGCACAGAAATGACTTCTTTAACTGCCTGCCCTCTCACAGCAGTTTGTGAGCTCATGAGAGGCCGTATCTGTGGTTGCCTCTGTGTGTCCTCAATGCCTGGGGACAGCAGCCACTCAAGAACTAATTGTTGAAAACTAAACAAAACACAGCCCGCCACACCTTTCCCCTGGGAGAGTGCTCTCCACAGCAGTTTAGCCAGCCAGTGGCTGCAGGTTTCCCCAAACTTCCACCTGGCTCCGAGGCTTTGAAGAGTCCTACGTGGCCTCCAAGATTCCATCTCTCATGAAGCCTGGTGGGCTTTCGTATTAGCAAATGTTTACCATTTGGAGAGGACCTGGGGGCCTAAGAGATTTCTGGGCAAAATTCTTGAGCTATAAATTAGCCACAGGCCAAGACTTGAGTTGTGTTTGGGCTGGTGTGTGAGAGCCGAGGGTGGAGGGGGTGGAGGTGGGTGACAGAGGAAGGGCAGGGCCAGAATGTTCTCGATCAGAAAAAGACTTGAAGGCAGGCCCCCGGGTGCCTACAGAGCCATGAACTGGCATCCTTTCCCACCTGTGTATGGTGCCAATTCTGTACAATGATCCCAGCTTTGCTGTGTGGAAAAAAGTCCCATACACCCACTCACTGAAAGCAGGTGGGCCTGTGTAAGGAATCACAAGCCAGTGTAGCCACAGGCTGCTCTCCAGGAAGACGACAACCCTCCCCAAATCTGATGTTCAGTTCACAGGTTTCTACAAGTTCCTTTATTAATAAAGCAAAGTATGAAAGAACAAGGTCCCCAAATGACCCATATGATTAAAAGTGCAAATTTACTCCAACCTGAAATAGAAAACAAATGGCCGGCCTCGACTATTGGGCCGTGGAAATCTGGTGTGATTAGAACTAGCCTTTTAATCACACAACTGTAGCAGCTGAACCATACTTGATTACCTCTTTGGTCTCTGTTATTGGAACAAAACATACACTATGACCACAGCCAATAGACTGCATCATAATACACAGTTTGGGGTCAAAATCCACACTAAAAATAACAGTAAAATAAGAGGAATGTTTTAAAGTCAAGTGACTGAATCAAGGCACTTTTTTTTTAAGCAAAGGGTGCTAAAAATATTCCTGAATATCTGATACTTCAAAAACCAGATTACATATAATTTAGCTGCATGTTTTAGTCTGTTCTCTCTGTACTGATGTTCACATACATCTTCGTCCTCTCCCAGCTTATACTTGCTTCATCCCCACCAAATCATGTGCTATGTAGGTACAGAAAAAATAAACAGTAGTGTCTAAGAAACAGACATGCAATTTTTAATAAAAACTAACAAACGCCACAATGATAACACTGAACTTTTTTCCTTCCCAAGGGATACTGGGAATGTTCACCAGGTTCATTTTTCCCACCACTGGGGAGGGAGGTAATAACCTTCCTCCACGTGGATACGATAAGTCATCGTCACGGTCAAATGCCACATTTTACGGAAAAGGTGACTTACTCCATGAGGTTAAAGGAGACACTTTGGAAGGCTATTAGTTTCATTCGTTCAGAAGGCTAGGATGTCAGTTTTGGTGGGAGCCACGGAGTCAGAAAGGGATAGAAACATATGATCAGAACAGTTCTCTTGGCACTGGGGCTGGTAACAAGCCTAAGAAGCTTGGCTGGGAGACCACTTTGCTGGTGTTCACGGCCACCAACCATCATTGCAAAGGCTAGGAAACTACTAAAAAAAATAATAATTAATTTAAAAATACAAATAAAGCAGAAAAAAAGTTATTCTGCAATCCTTCCTGATTACTCACCTGCAGACTCTGACAGAGCCAAGGAGTTTGGCCCCAACTCACCAGGGAGGAAATGCCAAGAGCTGGCCCCTAGTGGTCTGATGTCCCATCTGACTCCTACTGGTCCAGGGTGGAGAATCCTTCCGGGAATTGTGAGTTAAGTGTTATCTGTGGCCGTGTTAATTTGGGGGGTTTGTTTCTACAATAAAGCTTAGCTCTGAGCGATAAAGCAGACTTGAAATATCATGCCCCCCCACCATGTATAACAACATCATATCCATAACAATAAATATAACCTTATACATACTTGAGGGGTTACCGTCTAAGGCAGGGGTCGCAAACTGGTGGCCCCCAGGCTCAAGCAAATGTGTTTTTGGCCCACTTGTGTTTTGGATATTTTTAAATTATGTTGTTTAAAAATCAGAAAGTTTCTTTTTTTTTTTTTTTCTATTTCCAGCCCCACCCTACCCTTTTCCCCGCATGGAGCTGAGCCACGTGGCCCCTGAAGACGGCACAGCCCCCCATCACCACCCAACCCTTCTCTTATTTACCTCCCTAACTTGCTTCTGCAGGCTGCTGAGTTTGCGACCCCTGGCTTGAAGTAGCACATATCTAGAAAATGTGTTTCCTAACCCAGACCTCTCTCGCACCCTCATGTGATTTCCACCCCATCTCCCCTTCTGCCCAGCTCTTCGTTTCACGTCCATCTTAAGTCCTCCTTCCTGAAATCTTCGGATTTCTCTTGGTTTGCTCACATTTTCCCTTTTAGCTTCAGTTTCATTTTGCAAAAACACAGTCTCCTCCTCTCAGCCCACGAGCATTCCGGGATGACTCCCAAGACTGGTCAGTGGGAGTTACTGAAGGGTGTCTTAAGGCAAAATGGCTGAGTCATCTCCCCAAACACTTTCTTCGGACACCGGCTGGACAGTTAATCTTTTCTTAAAAGCACGAACAATTCTGAGCTTTCTTGTATGAGAATATTTGCAATACATGAACCTCCAGTACCAAGTATACACCAAAAATGTATATATTTCAGATCAAGGACATGATGGAGCCCTAATAAAATACAGAATCGAGCTTAATTTAAGTGCCTTGGGCAACCATCACACCTGACTAATATGCCGTATTATTTTATTTGTACACAGTACATGTTTTGGATTACTAAACATTGATCAAAATTGATCGAAATCTCTAAGTTTTTGGTTACCATGTACAGAGAACAATTGCTCAGCATGGCATTTAAATAAAACATTAATATTTTAAAAATTCACAAACACAATGCCCCATTCATTAAAAAAAATAAAATTTAAAAATCTTGAGGATGGATGAGGCTTTGGGTAATTAACCTGAAAAAAAAAAAAAAAACCACAAAGAAACTACAAGAACTGTATGTTACCGGATTCAAACTTCAAAATGCTATTCAGATAAAAGAGGAACCTATCAACTCAGCTAGAAATATTTGGAAAATTCAGCTTTTAAAGCTTTATAATCCCTCTAATAGCCTCGCTTTCCCCCACTCCAACTACTGGGGAAATTGTAGCTGAGTATGGAAACATTATAAATATATATATTTATATAAAGATCTACCTACTCTTGGAATTTATTTTAAAAATAATTTTAAAAAACACTGTGCAGTTTATATCTTCGCAGGAAGTTGGTAGACTGATTCCTGTGCTAAATGCAGTACCTTATGACCTAACACTGACCTCAAAAGCTAGGAATGACTTTGTGGCATCAAGGGGAAATGTCCCCAAACAACCTCAAAGACACAGCACAACATTTGCAACTGTTTCTCTTACAGCCCAAGGTTGCAAAGGACATAAGAAATCTCTGTAGCTCTGATGAGAAGGATTCCCTATAAATCATTTATTCACAACGATTTCCCCACAGTGGCCAAGTAGGTCCCCTAAAGAAAGAAAGTTTAAAGAGTTCCCTCAAAATAGCTCAGAAATTAAACAATGGCCCAATTCATGTGGCTACTTCTGTCTTCCAAGTTTTACCTTTAAGAGTCTCTGTTAAAAAAAAAAAAAATCCCAAAGCTATAAAAATCCCAAAGTATATCCCTGGGATTGGCTGCATTTCTATTCAGCAGATGATGGACCATTCTAAACTTCAACTGAGTTTTATGTCGACTGATGCAACTGAGAGCTGTTAGAAATTTGGGAGGACGGTGAGGGATTTCAGAATGCGCTAGCTGCAAAATACACCCAGCCTGGTGATACTTATGCCCAGAGAGAAGAAAGAACAGACAGCTGACAAAGGATGTCTCCCTCCATCTCCCCCTAACTTGCCCTCCTCTGCTGTCTTTCTCCTCTGTCAGCTGATTGGGAAATAACTGATCTTCAAGCACAGAGCCCAAGATACTGAACTCTAAGTGAAATGCATTGCAAGACCTGGGCTGAATCAACCACTCCTCAAAGGTGGGCTTTGGGCCAATTAAAGGCCGCTTGGGCAATGAGAGCAAAACTTCGCAACTACGGAGGATCACTGAGCATTGGCTGAAAGCAGGCATTGCCTCTTCATTATCTCATTAAACTCAGAAAGAAATCTCCATGCAAAGGGGTTTGCCAAAAAGACTTAAAACAACAAAAAAAGGTTTCTGTCTCCAGCCAGCAGCAAGCCCTGGTGACACATCTTGCTAGGCAAAGAGTGAAATATCAGTACATCTTTTTCGAGACCCAACATGTTTCATGCCCTCACCGGTGTTGTCAGAAGCACGTATCCTGTTGCCACTCTGCACTGTGATTGGCTCACAGCAGACGCTCAATGAATCAGCGCTGACTGGTGCACATCCCAGCGCGCGCCTAGAGGGACGTTGAGCAAGCCTGCTCCTCAAGGCTGCACCTTTCTTAATAGTCGATGTAACTGGCCTCCCTTTCAGATGCCACACTTGGCACTAGCGATTACCACAAAATGAAAGAACTGATCAAAATAAAGTGCTATTTGCTCTGGAAGTTTCACTAACCAACTCCCGACTGCCTTTCAACAACTGTGACTTAATTCTTCATAATCCTGTCAAACACCTGTGATGGGCCTTTAACAAATACATTAATACCAATTTGAACAGTGGAAACTATGTTCTTCAGAACATAAGCCTCTAGAATAGAACTACAATTCCAGTTGTAGATAAAGATTCAGATTTTTAAAAAGACAATCAGGAACCCAGGACCTACCAAGTAGTTGTGTCAAAAAACATTAGCTTCTTTAAATTTGGGGGCCAGAGAGATCTGTCTAAACAACCCACAATCCCTTCCTTTACTGATCCTCCCTAAAAGCTGGATCCTTCTACAGAATCATTCCACACAAACCAACATTTGGACCAACTCTTAGCTGCTAACGTTGAACGTCTTTCCGTAGCTTGCCCAGGACACTCTGGTGGGCGTGAAAAAGATGCCACAGCTATCTGGATTGTGGAGCCAAGGGGTGACGCTGAAGCCACCAAATGTCATCCTCTGAATGTTCCAACACCTTCTGCAGGTCATCTTCCTTGCCTTAAACTGGCTTCACTGCCATCCCCACCCCCACCTGGTGGGTGGGGCTTCAGGAGCACCAGGCCAGGCTGGGGCTCTGGCAGGGTTTAAGGTTCATCTTCAGGGAACCCCTGGGGGCGCTGATTCCGGGGTGGGGGACACCTGGCAAGGTAGCGGGGACCCCCATAGGCCCGGAGAAGCTGGGGCAGCCTTCGCCACGTGGACAGCAACCGTGCCGCTGCGAGTTCCCGGGCCTGCCTGTCGAAAGTGGCCAGGAGGTCAACCGGGGTGGCTTCACGCAGTACCTTGGGCAGTGGGCCCACCTCGGCGGCCGCCCCTCCAGGGCCCAGGAGGCAGTGGAAGAGTGTACGGCGTCGCAGCAGGCAATCCCTGAGGAACTGTACTAGCTCTTCCAAGCGCTCGCCCAGGTGCGCCTCGTCCCAGCCTTCTGTGGGAGCCCCCTGGCGTAGCAGCGCCGCCAGCAGCACTGTCTTGAGCACGTATGAGGATAGGATGCGTCCCCACTGGGTGGCGGCCGTCGGGTCCAGCCCGCGGGCGCCCAGGTCTCGCAGAGCTTTAAGCAACTGCAGGCACTTGAGGTAGCAGGCACCTGGAGGGGCCCTTTCCTGCAGCCAGCTCAGCAGCTTCTGCTCCTGGCGCGCCGTGTTCACACCCCACAGTGCATCGGCGCGCAGGCCTCCCGGGAGCTCCGACAGGGGCCCGACGGGTGAGGGTGGCAGTGGTGGGGCCACCAGGAAGACGCTGTCGCCCAAGTGGACGGCAGGGATGAGACGCACGGCCATGGAAAGGCGGCAGCAGCCGTAATCGGTGCGGCAGGGGAGGACGTGTAGGGTAGGGGGCTGCTCCAGGCCGCCTGGGGTCAGGCTGACCCGACAACGCCCCTCCAGGCTGTAGCGCACGGTGGCCAGGGAGCGCTGCAGGTGCGACTGAAACCAGCGCAGTACCAGCGTAGCCGAGAGATGGCGCCGCCCGCGCACATCCACGCAGAAGCCGTCGGCGAAGGCTTTGCAGTCCCGGAGCCAGTGGCCCCCGGAAGCCCCTGGCGGCGCCTTCAGTGCGCACACGAAGCAGCCGTGGAAGGCTGGGGCCAGCGCGGGCTCCGCGCCCAGGCTCCGCGGCTCCAGCGCCACCAGGGGAGGGAGGCGCAGCGGCACCAGCACGTCGAAGCCGTCGGGCCGGCGGATTTTATGCTGCTCGTAGGCACTGCCTACCTGGATGAAATCTCCGCGAAAGGCCAAGGCCAGCGCTCCCCCGGGGATGGGGCCTGGGGACCCTCGGGCGCGGCCAGCCCGCACCAGCTCGCCCACGATCCGGCTCACGTGTGCTTTGCTGTGGCCCAGCACGTGCGGCGACAGGCGCACCTCGTGCTCGTAATAACTCTCCAGCAAGATGTCGAGGCTGGGCTCTCCTAAGTGTCTAGGAGAGAAGGCGGAGTGGCCCCCCAGGCGGGAAGACCCCGGCAGGAAGCGCTGCCGGACAGCGTGGCGACAGCGCAGGAGGATGTAGCCGAGGAGTAGCAGGACGGCCACCTTGAGCAGCGGGAAGCCGCCGTCCGCGCCTTCGGGGGGCTCGGTCCGGGCGTCCCCGCTTCCCCGCAGGACATGGTAGAGGCACACGAGGGCGGTGCACAGGCCAGTCACCAGGGGCCAGAAGACGCGCAGATTCAGGGTGTAGTGCACCGACATGCCGGGCGCCCGGGGCAGCGGCGGCCGAACAGCCCAGGGCGCGAGCCCCGGCGGCGTCCCAGGCCCAGCATGCGCGCAGCGCCCGGGCAGCCCCGCTGTCCCGGTTCCCTTCGCCTCCGCGGCGGCGACCCCGTCGCAGGGCCGGGGAAAGCAGCCCTCCAGCTCGGCCTCCTCTCCCAGCTCAAGCGCTCCTTCCAGCAGCGGCCCGCCCTGCACGCTCCAGCTCCCAGCCGCGCCCCGTGCCGACTGCGCGCTGCGTCCGGCCCGCCGGCCCTCCCCGCCCAGCTCCCCGGCGCGCCGCCTTCGGCCAGCTTCTGGTCCCGCTGCGCTCGCCTCCTACCTCGGGCCGCCCTCCCGGCGCCGTGGGTCCCCGGAGTCCCCCGATGCTCCCCTCCGCTCTTGTTCCCGTTACTCTGCCACGGGAGTTTCCTCTTCCGAGGGGAGGCGAGGCCGCGCCAGCTAGCGGGGAGGAAATGCCGAAGTCTGGAGCCGCGAGGCGAGCGGGCGGGCGGGGTCGGCCCCCTCCCGGGCCTCCGCCTTAAAGCGACGCGAGGCGGCGGGAGGGACTTCAGGACGCGCTGGCAACTGGCCTCCCGCGGGCCACCCCTATCCTCCCTCCCCGAAGGCAGAACCAGGAAGGCTGTGATTGCGGGGCGGTAGCCTTGTCCAGGGAGCTTCTGCAGTTGTATTCACACAAAGTTACACTGGGAAGTTGAAAGGAGGGAAAAAGAGCGCACGACGGAACCGTCCATCCCCCGCCCCCCCCCCCCCCAGCAAGTCGTGGTGGCGTGGTGTTGGTGGCGTGGCAGGCCCTGGAACGGAAGCTGCCCTTGCCAGTGTGCCGCTGTCCTTCATTCAAACCAGTATCTACTGAGCACCTACTATGTGCCAGGCGGGAGACCAGGTGCTGGCGAAATAGCAGTTGGCAAAATAGACAAGGCTTCTGCCCTCCATAAAGCTTACTGCCTTTTGAGAAAAGGAAACCGAAAGACAAGGGATACACAGCAGAAAATGCTCTGAAAGAAGCAAAACTGTGTGAGGGAGTGTGAAGGTAGGGGCTGCCCTGTGGAAGCCTGAGGCTCTCTGTGGGTCTGAGACCCACAGTTGGTCTGAGACCTGGATGAGGAGGATCCAGTCTTGAAGTAATAATCACAGCCTTTACAAAGGTCATACTGTGTGCCCGTACTGTGCTGATCACCTTACACATTCGCTCCCCAGTTCATCCTATGAAAGGGACACTATTACTTTCCCCATTTTTCAGATGAGGAAACTGAGGTGCAGGCAGGTTCACCCCTTGCCCAAAGTCACACAGCTTTTAGCAGAGCTGTACCTTGAACACCTGTCTCCAGAGAAGCTGGGAGGCAGGACTCAGGGAAGGGGACTGGGGAGTCCCTTCCTCAACTGCTGAGAAGTGTCCTTTGTCAGGACCTACCCTGGGACCTCAGGCCAGGAAGCTTTGTTTTGTTTCATAACAGGGAGCGCTCCCTGAAATGATCGGCATTTATTTAATTATCCGAATTTATTTAAACAATTAACTGTACTTATTTACACTTCTTGCACCTTCCTTGCTCCCGGAGAGCAAGGGTAAAAAGATTTAAAATGTCAGAACCCACATGCCATCTGGGAATCAGGACTCAGGGGATGCTCCTGGCTTAAGCACCAAGATGACTCCCAGGAAAGCCTCTCAGAGCTGAGCAGAAATGCTTTCAGATCCCCATTCCCACTACTATTAGCTGTGAGATCACGGTCTATTAGTCAGGATTCTTCGGGTTGCAGGTGACAGAAACACAGCTTAGAAAGCATTTTATTGTCGTATTAACTGAGACGTCCATGGGGCTCCTGCTTCAGCATGGCTGGATCTAGGTACGCTCAATCCACTTCTTAGCCCTGCTTTCTTCTCAGTGGGCTGCACTCTCAGCGAGCCTCTCTCCATAGGCCCCTGGCTGCTCTAGCCTTATATTTTCCTCAATGAAGAGGAAAAGAGAGCTTCGGTTGCCCGAGAGTTGCAGCAAATGTCATGCCTAGGGATAACGTTGGGTCCTACTCTAAAAGGGACCAAGTAAGAGAATGCACTGATTAGCCTGGCCTAGGGTGGTGTGTGGACTGAAATGTGTCCCCTCAAAATTCATATGTTGAAGCCCTTTTTTTCCCCAAATTAAGTTCATATTCACAGGTTTCAGGGGTTAGGATGTGGGCAAATATTTTTGGGGAGTCACCCTCAGTAAATGATGTACTGTTATTACCGTTACTATCTTTTCTGCCTGTAATCAGTTTCCGTAGCTCATTTCCTCCAGAGAGTTCAAGGTACAGACCTCAGAACTTTGCTCTTGGAAAAATCTACTGTATGTTTCAGAGCAAGTACAAATTCATTTATTCATTAATTTATTACCCAACATACCATGTGCCAGGCAGAGGGGGAGGTGACGGAAAAGAGGGGGCTCTACACTTATGGACTAAAACGCCATACAGTGTGGAGTCAGAAAACTGCCACTGTTTCATTGACTTTTGATCATTATTTCATTAAAAATCTCCTTTAATGTTTAATAGTTGACAAAAGCCACTCCTGGGTTTTTTTAACAGCTCAGCAAATATATATACACACCCCTCCCAACATTTCTGATATCCCAGAGGTGTGTCCTGTGGAGGAAGAATGGCAACATTGATGAGGGGAAAAGGGAACGAGGTGGTGACATTTCCCATGGGAGGCCCAGGGAAGGCTCCTGGGAGGGAACATCTGATCAGGCTTTGAAGGATGGGAAGGGACAGTGTGTTTGATAGCATGTCTGATATTTCCACTGCAGACATTTTCATCACATAACTAATTGGCCTTAAGGCAATGTTGCTGTAAAAGATAAAATAATGAAAACCAAAAGAGGGGCATTAAAAAGGACATAATGAAACATGAGAAATGAATAACAAAATTAAAAAGACTTTATTGCAAAATGCAAAAATATTGAGTACATTTAAAATGTGTGTCAATTTATGGCAATACTGCACAGATAATTGATTTTGTTCTGTAAGTTGTACCTAAGCAATTGCCTTTCAAGTCTTTTGTTTATAGTATTTTAGAGAGATTTTGCTTTTGACTCATCTCCCCATTCAGCTTTGCACTTTTTCTCTAAAATTTCTTCCATCCTTAAGAGGGGCATCAGCTTCCAAATACCGGGATGCATATTTGCACCTGAGCCTTGTATCGAGTTGGGAAAACTGTTTGTTTTTGGCAGGTTGTCACATGTCTACTGATAGACGTTCCAAAGTTCTATGAAAGGTGTAGGTTCAACTCTGTGCCTTCAAATCACTGAAGGATCTGCAAACTGATATGTTATCATTTTCTGGTACAGTATGTGCTCTGGCATACTGTCTTACTTCACACTTCCAGTAACTTTTATCACCATATTTTCTATCAAGTTCACGTATGTAGTTGTTATCCTCCTCTATTTTAAGACCGCCACGTCTACTCATCACTGTACAAACCATCATGAGGGCTGAGATTGATGGAATATTAAAATGAGAGTTCTATGTCAGTGGAGAAATAAAACCAAACTGTCAACCAATTGAAAGCAAACTGTCAAACCAAACTGTCATCCAGTTATTTTATCTTTTACAGCAAAATTGCCTCATGACCAATTAGTTACGCAGTGAAAATGCTTGTGGAAACGTCTGTGCAAAGATGCTTGAGGCGTGAGTCCCGGGAGCCCTTTGAGAAATACCGTGTGCCTCCTGGACGCAGCTCTTCCCCTGTGGTGGCTCCTGAAATGCTCAGAACCAGGCCAGTGAGGGAGGTGCTGCTATCAATGCCATGCTACATACGGGCAAAGTGAGGCAGAGAGAGAGCAAGAAACTTACTCAGAGTCACACAGCTGGCAGGGCTGACTCCGGGGCTGGACTCTGAACCCCTCCGCTTCACTCCCTTTCACACTGTAAAGGGCTTTACAGGTACATCTCGTTTTACAGCACTTCGCTTTACTGTGCTTCATGGATATTTGCATTTATAACGAACAAGGTTTGCGGTCACCCTGTGAGCAAGTCTGTCGGCACCATTTTTTCCAACAGCATTTGCTCACTTCGTGTCTCTGTCACATTTTGGTAATGATCACAATATTTCACGTTTTTTAAAGTTTATTTATTTATTTCTGGCTGTGTTGGGTCTTCATTGCTGTGCGCGGGCTTTCGCTAGTGGTGGTGAGCAGGGGCTACTCTTCGTTGCCGTGCACGGGCTTCTCATTGTGGTGGCTTCTCTTGTTGTGGAGCACGGGCTCTAGGTGCACGGGCTTCAGTATTTGTGGCTCATGGGCTCAGGAATTGTGGCTCATGGGCTCTAGAGCACAGGCTTAGTAGTTGTGGCACATGGGCTTAGTTTCTCCGCATCATTTGAGATCTTCCCAGACTAGGGCTTGAACCCATGTTCCCCTGTGTTGGCAGGCGGATTCTTAACAACTGTGCTACCAGGGAAGTCCCTAAACCTTTATTATTATTATATTTGTTATGGTGATCTGTGATCTTTTTTTTTTTTGGCGCGGTACGTGGGCCTCTCACTGTTGTGGCCTGTCCCGCTGCGGAGCACAGGCTCAGCGGCCATGGCTCACGGGCCCAGCCGCTCTGCGGCATGTGGGATCTTCCCAGACTGGGGCACGAACCCGTGTCCCCTGCATCGGCAGGCAGACTCTCAACCACTGCGCCACCAGGGAAGCCCTGATCCGTGATCTTTGATGTTACTTCTTTGACTCACTGAAGGCTCAGATGATGATTAGCATTTCTTAGCAATAAAATATTTTTAAATTAAGGTATGTACATTGTTTTTTTAGACATAATGCCGTTGCATACTTAATAGACTACAGTATCATGTAAACATAATGTCTATATGCACTGGGAGATAAAAAAAAATATTCGTGTGACTCACTTTATTGCGATATTCACTTTATTGCAGTGTTCTGGAACTGAACCTGCGGTCTCTCCGGGGTGTGCCCATATAGGACAGAAAGAGCGCATTCTGGGAAGGCAGGTTAATTTATGTTTGTCTCTAGCTCCCTAACCAAGTGATGAGATTCTTGGGGGCAGGGACATATTCGTCTTGGTATCCCCATCAGCCAACATCATGCCTGCTACTTTATAGAGCTTTATGGGAGGAAGGAAGGAAGGAAGGAAGGAAGGAAGGAAGGAAGGAAGGAAGGCAGGAAGGAAGGAAGGGAGGAGGGAAGGGAGGAGATTTTGACCAGCAGAAATTCAGGGAGGCCATTCCAGGTAATGGAAACAAAATGTGCAAATGCTCGAGGAGCATGTGACAGCTGGGTGAACAGGATGTCAATGTTGTTACGAAGTCTGGTGTTTGTGAATGGACACTGTGGCATTCACTGGCCAGCCATTCCAGCCTTCTTCCAACAAGCCTTCCACAGGCAGCAGTGGGGCCAGAGGCAGCAGCTCCCTTGGTGACCCGGTTCTGCTGTGTGGCTTAGGAATCTTTTCTGGAAGTTGGGCTCAGAGCCCTTTCCTGCAGTTTTCCCAGTGGTTCTGAAAGTATCTGTGATAAATGATCTGTTGCCGTTTTTTTTTTTTTTTTTTTTTTTGCCGTTTTTTTAAACTTTCCTGTGTGTTCTACTGTGCTTGGCTACTGCACAGCTGACGTCATGCAACTCAGAATACCCACACGGGTCTATCCTCTCTTCAGAGAGATGTGCCCATCAGTCACTTTGGTGAATGCCAAGGCAAGGCCAAGTTGATGCAGATGTGCCTGAACACTTCCTCTCAAGTGACTGGATCAGGGCGGCCAATAACAAGGGGGCCTGACACCCAGCTTTGCCAACAGTGCCATCCAGTATTTGACGGTGACCAAGTGACTCAAACCTATCTTCTGTCTTGGAAAGTCTGAATGGGACACAGAAGCCGTGAGGAAGCAGAGTTCAGAATTAAGCTGAAGCCATATATAAGCAGAAGGATGGAATAGGCAGAGGCCTTGAGGAAACAGAAACCATTGCAGGTCAGGGGAGGGTAGGAAGAAGCCAGGAGAGTAAGCAGCTCACCTGAGAATGGTGAGTGTCAGAGTTGATATTGGGGCACTACAGCTGCGGGTGCCCAGAGAAAATTCCAGGCCCCCTCCTGTTTGATGAGCAGCTGCCTCAGTTCCTGTGGAACCCGATAATAATGCCCACTGGGCTCTGAGATCATATGAATGTGTCTCTTCCCTGCAACCCAGACTCAGGGTTGGGGAGGATTTTTAGCCCGGTTCCCTGGAAAACAGAATCTAAGAGTACAGCTTGCGTATGAATGTGTTATTGGGGGTGCAAGCCCAAGGCAGCAAGAGTGAGAGCAGAGGGGGAGTGAAGCAGGGAAGGAAGGGGAACACATACAATATGTTGCACACAGAGCTGGCCACGCATTGCTGCAATCACAACTGGTTCCCCAGTCACCCAATAGGCTGCACAGAGCCTCTTTATCTCTAAATAGTTAGGGAGGAAAAGGGCAGACAATTGAAGGGATGTCTCCTTCCCATCTCCTGTCCGTCATCTGTCAAAGTATGCCCACGGGGCACTAACTGACCACACTTCCCCACTGTGTCATGGGGCTGCTAGAGCAGCCAGGGTCTCTGTGGGTGTAGCCCAGTCTGAGCACCTGCGGGCAGTCTCTCCTTCTCAGTCGGCACCATGCAAAGGAAGTCCTTGGTCAGTGGCTGTGACAGGAACCGGCTCTTTCCAGCTGTGAGAATGGAGTGAGTCGTGGCTAGGGCTGCTCTGGGCAAGAAGCAAGGCCGAGGCCCACATATGCAGATGAGGCTGAATGGATCTGGGGAAACTGGGTCTGGCAAGAAGGTTCCCTGGGGGAAGTGTCTGCTAAGCTGATTTTGGAGGATGAATTGATTATTGCCTGATAAAGGGATTGAGAAAGCCGACTGTGCAGAAGTCCCTTCATGTATGGAATCCTGGAGAAATGAAAGCATGGTTTCGATTCCAGCAAGTCTGAAGTTTGGGGCTTAGGAGAAAAATGTTGAGAGATGAGACTGGAGAGCTGGTCACAGCCTCGTGTACCAGGCTGTCTGGTTAAAATGCTCTTGGGTATGGTTCATAGAAGACCCCCCAGTTCAGCTGATTTAATTGACAAGGACATGTTACAACCTCACAAACTGAAAGTCTGGAGGTGAGCGGCTCCAGGCTTGCTTAGTTTAATGACTCAACCACGCCATCAGATTCCTTCCATCTTTCTGCTCTACCATCTACAGACTAGCTCTCCTCCTGGTTACAGAATGACTGCCACAGTTCCAAGCATCACATTCAGATACATCCATCAGAAGATGGACCTAACACCCTGCCTGGTACTTTATAGAGGTGGTTATCTCCCTGGGATCTCTATTTTAGAACAAGGAAATAGTTCACAGAAATTCCCCAGCAGAACTTTTGGCAATTTTCATGGCCTAGAATTGCATCTTGTCCAGGCCCAAACCGGTCACTGGCAAGAGAAATGGATTGCCCTGATTGGTTTATATTAATGAGGATTTACCTCTGAGCTAGAGTTACAGTCACCTTTGTTAAGAGTTGATACTTGAATAAATTTGGGGTTCTTTTAATAAGGAAGAAGGGGACTAGGTGATGGGTAGATGTGTTAATTAGGATAGCAGTCCTGCTGTTGTTACAGAAACCTGACATTACAGCACCTGAAACAAAAGAGCAGTTTTTCTCTCATGAAACAGTCACAGAGTCAGGAGCCCAGGCTCCCTCCAACTCGATCCACTATGCCTAGGTGGTGCCCTGACATTGATACTGCAAGATGGTACACCAGCCGCTGCCTTCCAGCCCACAGGAAGGAGTAAAAGGACAAAGAAAAGGCGTTCTCTTCCTTTTAAGAGTATGACATAAAATTGCACATTCTGCTTCTGCACATTACATTGGCCAGGACTTAGTCGCATGTGTGATATTGTGACTTATAATAAAAAATATATATTTGGTCTTCATCCCTGTTCCTGGCACAGAGCTCCTAAAACCCTTGGAATCTCAAGTGATGAGAGCAGCAAAGGTGTCTTGTTTTGTTAGGGAGGTGACTTTTGGAAGCACCTGAGGGTGGGAGCTTGTTGCTAGAACCAACCTCATGATTAGAGGGTTGGAACTTTCAGTCCCACCCCCCGACCTCCAGGGAGAGGAGACGGGCTGGGGATTGAGTTCGACCACCAATGGCCAATGATTTAATCAATCGTGTCTATGTATGTAATGAGGTCTCCATAAAAACCCAAAATGATGGGGTTTGGAGAATTTCCAGTTGATGAACACATGGAGATGCAGAGAGCATGGAGCTCTTGGAGAGGGCATGGAAGCTCCGTGCTCTGTCCCACACACGTTGCCCTGTGCATCCCTTCCATCTGGCTGTCCCTGAGTTATAGCCTTTTATAGTAAACTGATTCTAGCGAGTAAAATGTTTCTCTGAGTTCTGTGAGTCGCTCTAGCAAATTAATTGAACCCAAGGTGGGGATGGGGGTTGTTGGAACCTCTGATCTATAGCTGATTAGTCAGAAGCACAGGTGACAACCTGGACTTGCAATTGGCATCTGAATGCGGGGCATGGTGAGGAAACTGAGTCCTTAACCTGTGGGATATGGCACTATCTCCAGGCAGATAATGTCAAATTGAGTTGAATCGTAGGACACCCAGCTGGTGCCTGAAAATTGCTTGGAGGTATGGGAAAAAACTCTCCACACATTGAAATTGGTTCCAGCATTGTACATGGCCACATATAACAGCAAAGGAGGCTGGGAAATGTAGTCGTTATCCTAGATAGCAAGCATCCTGCTAAAAATAAGTGTTTTATTACTATGGAAAAGAAAGAGAATAAATGTTAGGAGGCAGTCATCAGCCTTTGGCATAGCAGGCAAACAACATTATCTGCTCTATGGGCTCCATCCTAATTGTGAGGCATTATTCATGTGATTACTAATTACATGTTTGTATTTCTAAATATATCCTGAGGGTTTTTTTTGTGAGCAGGTGCTACATCTGTCCAGCGCATGCTCAGTGCTAATTGTTAAATGACTGAGTAAAGAAACTGAATCTATTTCAGGAGTCCGGCATAGTAGTCCCATACTGATAAAGAGCGTTTCACTAGAAAATGTTCTTTCCTGAACTCCATTTTCAAAGCCACTGTTTATAAAAGAGTCATGAATAATGAAACCGACATCCGTCAAAGGGAAGCTTCCGTCTGGCAGAGACGAAGGGCTAGGAGAGAGCTAATGGGTCTGTAATGCAATTTGGTGCCAATAAAATGGTGCGATATTAAATTCAAGGCCGTGGGATTTACGTTATAAATCCAACACAATTAGAGAGTAAGAACCCTATCTCCCACGTGCTCAGTTCCTCTGGTTTGAGTCATTTTATGGACACAGACTTCCCACAGACATTGCCTGGTGATGTCATGGTGAGAATTTTGACAGTCATTACATTTCTGGCTGGAGGGCCAGCGGGGCCAAAGAGACTCAGAACTGAGTGGAACATAAAATCACCGGCTTCAGTAGGCACAAAGTTAATGTGCCTCTCATCCCTGCCTCCTGCTGTGAGAGCTGGTGATAAGGTCAGCCTCTCCTGAGTGTTCCCCACTCAGCAGGCAATGTTCTACTCAGGCACTTTACATGATGTAACCCATTCAGCCCTCACCACACAGAGCAACCTTATGAGGGAGGCCTATCTTTACCCATTGTGTAGCTGGGGAAACTGAGGCCTAGACGCAGGATACATACTTTGCGTGAGGTCAGAGCGCCAGAAAGTGGCAGAGCTGGGATTCAAACCCACGCTTCCTGTACTGATATTTTTAACCACCGCACAAACTGCCTGTAGTCAGTTCTTTCCAAATGGGCATCTGGTGATGTTTTCCGGGGTCTGGGGCAACAGAGCAAAATAAGACACGTGAAAGGCATTTTTCATAAAGCTCAGTTCCCAGGGGGAGTCTCGTCTCGCAGGGTAGGGACATTTCAAAGTCAGCACATAGCAAAACAACATCTAATTTAGTGCAAATTACCCATGATAGAGCGGCTTAGGGGTTCGGATCACACATTTGTCAAAACTCATTGAGTGGTGCACTCCAAACTCAGGCATTTCACCGTACCTAAATTTTCCCTCAAAAAAATTACAAACACACATTGGATTCTAATGAGTGATATGCATGCTGAAGTGTACGGCCTCAGCAACTGCCTTTGAAATGTATCAGAAAATAAGATGGACTGATTGATGGGTGGAGAGAGGGATGAATGAACAGAGAGATAAGAGAGAAAGCAGTCAAGTTAAACATTCATGGTAGAATTTAAAAGGTGGGTATATCGATGTTCTCTGTACAATTCTTTCGGTTTCTCTGTATATTTGAAAAACGTTTTTAATATGATGTTGAGAGAAAAAAATACATTTGAAAATCTTTTAGGAAGTTGCTATTGTGGAAACTGATATTCTGTCTCCCATTGGCCATCACAGTCAGAGTTTTCTCCAGCATTGAAACCAAAGTTTCAGCAGTTGAGCCCCTGATGAAGGAGTTGGTTTGAGTTCATGGGCCAAATTGTAGGAATAATATATATCTTTAGCCACCCAGCTTGAAGTAAAGTGATGAACGAGGTTGTCCATGCTATTTAAAGAACTCTCTCCCACACCCCAAAGCATGTTTATGTAGCTGTGAACTAAAATTCATATTTTATGGCAAGACAAGAAAAATTTAAACATAAAAACTTTTTCTCTGCCCTTTTGGCCTCCTCTCTCCCCTCTACGGTGCGTTGTTTATCTGCATTAGGCATCAACCAAACCTCCCCATTGGTAGAAATACCTGTTCAGCCATACAGAGCAGCATTCTCCCAGCATCAACAAGACAATTCCTTAGGAGATAACATTCCTTCTTAATCTTGTAAGGGGTCATGATGACCCAAGACCCACTATTCTGCTACTGCTAAATTGTGAAACTCTCAATAATAGGCCATTTAAGGTACAGCTCTCTGTCTCAAAAACTTATATAATTGTGCTTTGACCTCTAACCAAGGGAAGAGTTCTCAGCTTTTTGAGAGGCTGTTCCCGGCTTACAGTCCTCAATTTGGTTCAAATAAAATTTTCCATTTCTTTCTTAGAACGACTGATTAATTTTTTTCATCAACAACTTAAACTTACATATGATATGGTTCTAATATAGTCATTTTAAAAGTTTGTCCGTTAAAAGCACATCCTTCCACTCTGTTGCATGTTAAAGTAACCATTTTCTTCTAAGGAGAAATTGATAGTAATGATATTCATGGGACGGTGGTTTCTTTCTTTTTATAAATTTATTTATTTTATTTATTTATTTTTGCCTGCGTTGGGTCTTCGTTGCTGCACACGGGCTTTCTCTGGTTGCAGTTAGCGGGGGCTACTCTTTGTTGTGGTGCATGGACTTCTCACTGCGGTGGCTTCTTTTGTTGTGGAGCACGGGATTCAGTAGTTGTGGCACACGGGCTCAGTAGTTGTGACGCAGGGGCTTTGTTGCTCCACTGCATGTGGGATCTTCCCAGACCAGGGCCCGAACCCATGTCCCCTGCATTGGCAGGACAGATCCCTAACCACTGCGCCACCAGGGAAGCCCATGGTTTCTTTAAATGCTAACAGAAAAATGAAAAGTTGGCAATCCTGGGCCACTCGAATGTGGGCAGGGCTTTTATCTGTTGCATGCCCCATTATTTCCCCAATGCCTGGCACTGGAGTCACTCGCTGAATAAATATTTGTTGAATTCATTTTACAGGCCTGTGAAATCTGAAGGGTTGGGGAGAAGAAAAGCCTGCACCAAGATGCAAGCAGTCATTACTGAACCCATGGGCTGCTCTGTGGTCGGCCCCGTAGAGACGTCCTGTGACCATCTGTTTGAGGACATAGTCATCAAGGCATTCCAACTGGCAAGAGCAGAACGGCAGCCTGGCCAGGATGCCCCAGTGCAACACACACTCCGTACATTTCACTTGGGATGTCTTTCCCACAAGGAGAGAAAGCATTGCTCTGTGTTGCGCCTCAAAAGCCAGGAGGACCCTGTGTGTTTTGACACCCAAAGGAGGGTCACTGGCGATTTGCATCTCTGTTAGATGAGGAGTAAAAGAGACTCCGAAAAGAAATACAGCAGAGAGGAGCCCGGGACTGCCAAGACTGCAGGGATTTTCAGAAAAGATGCTAAAAGTGTTGTAACATACTAATGTAATGATGAGCAGATCTGGTGGAAACATCTGACCTGGAAAAGGTGCCTGGTTTTGAATATTGGTCACTTTTTTGGTGGTATCTTAATCTCTTTATGGGGATCCAAACCTCTACCATTTACAGTTTTCCTATGAGTCGAACAGAGAAGCCCCATCCCTAAACCGAACCCCACAATGTTTAAAATTTGGCCATTTGTACCTCTAAGGTGGTTCAAAAGAAAGAACCAAGAATTTGTTCGGGTTTTTCTGTTGACGTCTTACGGAAAACCCCAAATGAACTTTTTTGGCCAACCCCATACTTAGAAACGAAGTTAGAATATATGGAAGTGGATGGAAACTGTTAAGGTCTGGAATACAGTCGGAGCACTTTTCATTTATGTGACTTTTGCAGGGGACCCGCCCATCTACCCTTGGGTCTGGAGCACATGGCTCCTTCTCGGTGAGTGTAAGACAGAAGGTGGAAATCCGCTGTCCCCTCACCCTATCCCATTGCCACCTGCTGGGGGTAACATATTTAAAGCTTGCCATTTCCCTTCAACACGGTCCCAAGAAACAACCCCTTACAGTGCTCAACCAGAGAAATACAGTGATGGGTTCCAGCCTCGGAAAAAATAAGCTGGGCGTATGGAGGCAGAACCATGCTGTATATTCCAGGAATTTAAGAAACTATTTCAAGGGTATCTTTGCCAATTCGTGCGTTTCACCGCCTCTGCTGACGTTGGACCCTCCCCCGTTGCATCCCCACACTGTAAAGAGTGGGGAGCATGTTGCTCACTTTCTCTGCAACTGTAGTAACTCTCAGCCTTTGGGGCATTTTGGTCAATTGCAACTTGGAATGCTCTCGCTCCAGGGTCTGACTCTCTTCACCTGACCGGTGTGAACCCATCGCAGATGCAGATGTGATTTCTAAGTCTCTGAGCGCTGGTATCGCCAACGATCTCTGGAGCAGCCTGCCCAAACCTCCTCCCCAGCTCAGCCTGACAGTGGTCCACACTGCCCCTTCTTCGTGTGGCTTTCTTTCTTTTTTAAAAAATAAATTTACTTTATTTATTTTTGGCTGCATTGGGTCCTCGTTGCTGCGCGTGGCCTTTCTCTAGTTGCAGCGAGCGGGGGCTACTCTTCGTCGCGGTGCGCGGGCTTCTCATTGCGGTGGCTTCTTCTGTGGCGGAGCTCGGGCTCTAGGTGCGCGGGCTTTAGTAGTTGTGGCACGTGGGCTCAGTAGTTGTGGCGCACGGGCTTAGTTGCTCAGCAGCATGTGGGATCTTCCCGGACCAGGGCTTGAACATGTGTCCCCTGCGTTAGCAGGTGGATTCTTAACTACTGCACCACCAGGGAAGCCCCTTCGTGTGGCTTTCTTAAGGTCCCCTTCCCTCAGATGGGAATAAAGAGGTATGAAGTGACTCTCGGGACGATGGGCTCTCAGCCTTAGCTGCCACCCAGGACGGGTGTCTTTTTCTCCTCTCTCCCCCTCCCATCTTTCCTATACTTTAGGCTGGGCTTTAATTGATGGCATTAAATTGAAAATTTGCAGATAATTTTCCTTTGGACAATAGCTCATCCCCCCAGCAAACACTTAACACTGTTAGTAACATCCTTATCACCTTAAGTAGCTTGGAATTGCAAAATATGCTTTATGTCCCTTTACTTTGATGAATACCAATAACTTTCTATTTCTTAATTTCACATATAGTAACTCTTCAACTACCTCAAATATTTCCATGGTCCTCCTGAACCTTAAGTGAAATCATTACTAAATGTTGTGGCTCTTAAAGGGTGGGGGATGGTGATTTCACCGAGAGCCCTTTCTACCTGCCAAGGAAATGGAGTTGAGAGAAATTCAAGGGGATGCAATTATAGATCTTAAGAACTATTCATGTTGAGGGTGAGGCTAAAGACAGAGGCAAGGATGGGTCTGGCGTCTAGTTTCGGCAACTGGAAGGTCTTTTAATCTCCCACAACTGGCACTTCATCTGGCACAGGGCAGATGTTAAGTACGTATTTGTGAAGGAAAAAGACCCCCCAAACCAGTCACTTCCTTGATTTGATTCCCGTATTTCTGTCCTACGTTCTGATTGTTTTCCTAGTCATTCAGCCTGAAACTCCTCATTGACTCATCTTTCTTTTAGGTTCTGTATTAGTCAGGGTTCTCCAGAGAAGGAGAACCAAGAGGAAGTGTAGAGAGAAAGGAAGAGACTCATGTGATGAGGGAGGCTGACAAGGGCCAGGATCTGCAGTCAGCAAGTCAGAGACCTGGGAGAGCCGATGGTGTGGTTCCCGTGTAGAAGCTGGTGGCTTCAGACCCAAGAAGGTCCAGTGTTTTCCATTCGAGTCCAGAGGCAGGAAAAGCTTGTTGTCCCAGCTCAGCAGCCAGGCAGGAGGAGTCTTCACTCAGGAGAGTCAGCCTTTTGTTCTATTCAGGCCTTCAGCTGATTGGATGAGGCTCACCCACCTTGGGGAGGGCACCTGCTCACTCAGTCCACGGAGTCAAATGCTAATCTCAACAAAACACCCTCACAGAAACACCCAGAATCATGTTTGACCAAAGGTCTGGGCACCCCGAGACCCAATCAAGTGGATACGTAAGATTGACCAGCAGGAGTCCTTTCCGATTAGCCAACAAGTCCAGCTCTTCTTCTGGAGAGGAGCTTCCTATGCAGTCAGTATCCTGGCTGGAGAGGGAGGGACACGCAGTAAGGCGTAACGGAAGGGAGGTGAATGATGCGATTTTTCAGAAGTTCCAAGGACCTGGGAAAGCCCGAAGTGCCGGGCACTGCTCAAAGCACTTGCCACACACTACCTTGAAAAACCTCCACGGCTTAATTCACATACCATAGAATTCACAGATATAAAGTGTACAGTTCAATGGCTGTTGGTATATTCACAGTTGTGCAACTATCACCAGGGTCAGTTTTAGAACATTTTCATTACCCCCCCCCACTCCTCCCAGCCCCAGGCAATCACTAATCTACCCTCTGTCTCTATAGATGTGCCTGTTCTGGACATTTCACGTAAGTGGGTCATACGTTATGTGGCCTTTGCGATCGGCTCCTTCCACTTGGCTTATTGTTTTCGGGTTCATCCATGACAGCCCTGGTGCCATCTTTTTACAAGTGGGGAAATTAAGGCACAGAGAGGTTAGGCAACACCTGGTAAGTGGCAGAGCAAGAATTCAGACCCAGGTGGTGTAGACCATCTTGTTATGCTGCCTGTCAACCCAGAGTCCCCACCCAGGTCGTCATCCAACATCAGGGGAGGCTACAGTAATGTCCCCCCTGGTCTCAGCCTTCCAGCCCATCTGGAACCCACTGCCCCCCTTGCATCCACTCAAGTCTTGTCCCGTCACGACTTCCTGGGCTCAGGGGATATCAGGCCTTTTGATCTGCCCGACATCTGTTCTCCCTTCTGGTAAGAGGACTCTGGCTTCCTTTGGGGGAACCACCTTACCCCACTCTTGACCCATGTGGCTTGGGTGGAGTTGTCCCCACTCCACCCACTTCAGGAGCAACCATGTAACCAGGCATGGCCAATGAGATTAGTCTCAATCCTCCAGGCCAGGTTGAGGGCCAGGAATGTGATCTGATTGGAGGAAAATGAAGCTAGAGGTGGAGGAGGGCTGTATTTTGGATTCTGGGAAAACAAAATTTTCTCTTTCTTCTGCAGAAGCTAGAGGAAAAGACCCTCATCCTTCTTTTGGATGGAGGAATGTTAGGAGGTGATGTATGGAAACGCTGCATAACAATAATTATGTGGCCATACTTGAGGGACTTGGGGGCCACCATGAGCCTATATCAACCCTGTGGAAAGAAAAGAGAGGAGAGAGAGAAGCCAAGTGTTTGGTTTGAGCTCCTGGATCAAACCATACCTGAAGAACACCCTATGGATTTTTCATTTAGCAGAACTAACAACTTCCTATTAAAGCAAAGGTGAGATGTTGTGTTGTGTCTCTTCTAAATAATATAAAAAGAGGAGTGTGAATTTCATGTCCTAAAATTCCTTTATTCCACAGTACTTAGAATAATATGCTACCTTAAAGCATCCAGATGACTGAGATAATTATTCTTTTTAATGCCCATGTTGTCTTATTTAAGCACACATACAGGAAGTAAGTGCAACAGGTGGCATCTCCACGCAATTTTTTTTTATTGTTTCAGTAAAGCCAGTTGGAAGTTAGGCATCGAAAATACCGCACAAAGGCTGCTCGCCCAGCAGTACAGGGAGCACTGCTGTTCACCACTGCTCCCACCTGATGAAGACAACTTGGTCTGGAATATGTTTCCAGCTGTCATGGCTGGAGAAAACTGGAACTACAAGTCACATCTTAGCAGAAGGCAGTGCCGGAGAAGTGGTGCAGCATGGAAATCTTAAATCAGCCCAGAAAAATAGGATGTAAAGCAGGGGAAAGGCATCCATTTGGAGGCAGGTTTAAAATAAAGTCCTTGTGGAATTATACCGTTGATTCTTAACCATGGCTGCACATCAGAGCCGCTGTATGCGTTTTTAAATTATATTCCTACCTTAGGCCCCGCCCAGAAGCTTCTGCTTCACTAGGACTGAGTGGAGCGGGAGCATCTGTAGATTTTTTTTAAATCTCAAGAGTTTATTCCGATGTGCATGCCCAGTTAGGAACTCCAGGAGGAAGCAGTATGAAATTCTGTATAACCTTGGAAATGCTGAGGTTAACAAAAAAAAAAAGGAAGAAAGCATCATGAAAAGAAGTTCTCAAAAAACAAAACACAGGGCTTCCCTGGTGGCGCAGTGGTTAAGAATCTGCCTGCCGATGCAGGGGACAAGGGTTCGATCCCCGGTCCGGGAAGATCCCACATGCCACGGAGCAACTAAGCCCGTGTGCCACAACTACTGAGCCTGTGCTCTAGAGCCCACGAGCCACAACTACTGAGTCCACGAGCCACAACTACTGAGCCCACGCACCACAACTACTGAAACCCACGTGCCTAGAGCCCGTGTGCCACAACTACTGAGCCTGCACTCTAGAGCCCATGAGCCACAGCTACTGAGCACATGCGCCACAACTACTGAATCCCACGCGCCTAGAGCCCGTGCTCCACAACGAGAGAAGCCACCGCAATGAGAGGCCCGTGCACCAAAACAAAGAGTAGCCCCTGCTCGCTGCAACTAGAGAAAGCCCGCGTGCAGCAATGAAGACCCAACGCAGCCCAAAATAAATAAATAAAATAAACAAACAAAAACCACAGCAGCAATGAATAAAAAGCGTTTCAAAGGACAAGAGTAGAGACATGGTCGTGTGTTAAGTGTTTGCCAGGCTTTGGGGTGCAGATGGACAAGAGGACTGAAGGGCACTCACAAGGTTTACCCTCCCTCCCCACTTCATACTTACGTCCATAAGTTTCTAGGTGTGCTCATACTGAGATCAGGAGGATCGTGTTACTACTTGTAATTACTTTTGCTCCATTCTATGAGTCCACGTGATTTTTTAGTGTAGATTAATCAAACGTCAGCTGAGGGCCTGCTAAGCTCCAGGTGTGGGGACAGCCCTTGACTTTGAGAAGCTCGCTGCCAGCTTGGAGAGATGGTAGGAAAGCAGGTAATGACGGGATGCAATACAAATGCAAGAAGCTGAGCGATGGGGGATGGGAGATGCGGTGTGGTATGACTTCCCCCATGAGCTGGGGGTTTAGAAGGGCAAATAGCCTTCATCAGGCAAAGCGCTGAGCACGTGGGTGGGAGGAAGGCGTGTGTCCAGGGAGCAGCACGACCTAATGAATAAACATTCAGTGAGACTCCTCGGACACTGCTTGACGCTTGATGCCGGTTTCATCGTGTGGTACCCCTAGAGGGAGACTAATCGACCTCCCCTGTGTTTTCTTCTCCCTTTTCTGACAAAGAAATTGCGTCCTCCCTGTTAAGGACGCTAAAGTCAGTGGGCCCGCGCAGACAGGAGCAGCCAGGTGAGCCCGCCGCATCTCGCAGTGTGTGAACGAGACGTTCCACTCCCGTCCTACAGCGGAGATCCGGAGGCCGGATTATCAGCACTCCTAGCAATGACCTGGTCTCGCCCGCCGGGCGTGTCCCCGTGACGTCTGGCAGGGCCTGGCGGGTCGGCGGCCGGCCGCGGACTCGGAATGCCGGCGCGAGGGCGCCCTCTGGTGATGGCGGCGGGCGGGCGCCGGAAAGCCCGAGACCTTCCTCAACCTTGGCGCGCCCGGGAGCAGATCTACCTACAGGATCCGGATCAAAGGCCCGTGGGGTTCAGTCACAGCCCTGCCGGGCTGCCATTTCGGTAACGGGAGTGGGAAGAAGCACGTCCCCGAAGGCAAAAGGAGCCTTTTAAACCTTTGAAAACATATTCAGTAGAAAAGTGCTTTGTGCTCCTGCAGAGCCAGAGAGAGCGATTTTGAGGAAAGGTTTCTTTTGTTCCTCGCGGTTGGGAAAGGTCACGTTTTCTTCTCCCCAAATCACCCGGATCAAGAGACCTTAAGGAGGCCCAGGAGTGACGATCCAGAGCTTTTATTATATGGTCAAAGAAGTCTGGGATCTCCAGAAAGGTTAAAGAGCCCAAGGGGTCCCTCCTCTGGAAATTCCATAGAGACTGTGTTCAGAGGTGGTCCCTGAAGCATTAGAGGTCCCCCAGTTCTGTGTTAATAACCCCAAATGCCCACCGCTGGGGGTCGAGAGTACGTAAGAGGCGGAGGGGCTTCGTGGTTAAGTTCTAGCTCTCCAGCACCTAGCGTTTCCTCCTGTGCGGCGCGGGGGTCGGGAGAGCTGCGCTGGGTGGGGCGGTGTGGGAGCCGCCGGGTGTAGCTGTAGGGCAGTGCAGGTGGGCCTGTGGGTAGCGCTGGCGCAGGGCCGCGTGACGGAGGTGGCCCTGAGGCAAGGCAGCAGCCAGCCGGTGGGGCGAGGTGGATCGCAGGGGCTGACTTGAAAAGTTGGCCAATATCGGTCACGAAGTGGAAAACGCACGTGTCAAGGCAAGATGCCCAGTATTACTCCGTTTGGGGAACAGTACAAACCCAAAACTGTATACGTATGGATAGACTTTTTGAGTCTGGAAATGAACACAGTGACTATTAATAGTGGTTACTTTTAGGGAATAAGTTTGAAAGGGGTGCTTTTTTTTTCTTTTTCTTTTTAATGTACAGGCAGTTTATATTGTTGGTTTTTGGGTTTTGTTTTGTTTTGTTTTAGTCTATATTGTTTTTGAGGCAAGTGTTACTTTTGGAAGTGAGGGGGAAAGGGAATGTGGCAGATTGCAAATAGTTAATCACAAGGTAAGGCAAGTGGTCTCAGTTTCCTGGTAATCAACAAACAGGGAGATATGCTTGCCACTGTAAATACCCTTTAACTCTTGGAATATTTCACCATGTGCATACATCCACTATTTATTACAAAAACAGTTTTAATTTTTAAAAATACAGGGCAATTTAACCTTGTATTTAGCCCAACAAAAATTCACTGAGTGTCAGGCACTCTACCAAGCCCTAAAGATAAGGAAATGCCTAAGTGGTCTCTACCTTCCTGGAGTTCATGGTCTAGTTCGGTGCTTCTCAAACTGTAATGTGCTTCCAAATCACCTGGAAGTGTTGTGTATTGGTTATTTCTGTATAACAATTCACCTCAAAACCCAGCAGTTGAAAACAACGCACATTTATCATCTAACATAGTTGCTGAGAGTCAGGAGCTCAGCAGTGACTCAGCTGGGTGGGTCTGGCTCTGGGTCTTCATAAGGTTGCAGGCTGGCTGCTGGCTGCAGTTATGTCATCTGAAGTCTTGACCAAGGCTGAGGATTCACTTCAGAGATGTTGTGCAACATGATTGTTGGCAGGGGGCCTCAGTTCTTGGCCATGTGACCCTCTCCACAGATTAACTGCTTGAGTGTTCTCACCACATGGCAACTCTGGCTTCCCCAAGGAGGAGAGATCCTAGAGAGAGGTCTTTTATGACTTAGCTGCCTTGGAGGTCGCACTCCACCATCTCTGCCTCATGGTTTGTTATAAACAAGTCACTAAGGACAGCCCACACTCAAGATAAGGGGAATTAGGCTCCACCAAACAGAGGAATATCAAGGAACGTGTGGACATACTTTAAAACCACCACATCTTGTTAAAATGCAGATTCTGATTAGGTAGGTTTGGGGAGAAGCCCCAAATTCTGCATTTCTAACATGCTCCCAGGTGATACCACTGCTATTGGTCTGTGGGCCACTTCTATGTTTTAATTTAATTTAATTTAATTTTGGCTGCGTTGGGCCTTCGTTGCTGTGCGTGGGCTTTCTCTAGTTGCGGCGAGTCGGGGCTGCTCTTCGTTGCGGTGCACGGGCTTCTCATTGCAGTGGCTTCTCTTGTTGCAGAGCATGGGCTCTAGGCGCGTGGGCTTCAGTAGTTGTGGCACGTGGACTCAGTAGTTGTGGCTCCTGGGCTCTAGAGCGCAGGCTCAGTAGCTGTGGTGCACGGGCTTCGCTGCTCTGCGGCATGTGGGATCTTCCTGGACCAGGGCTCGAACCCGTGTCCCCTGCATTGGCAGGTGGATTTTTTTTTTTTTTTTCGGTACGCGGGCCTCTCACCGCTGTGGCCTCTCCCGTTGTGGAGCACAGGCTCCGGACGCGCAGGCCCAGCGGCCATGGCCCACAGGCCCAGCCGCTCCGTGGCATGCGGGATCCTCCCGGACTGGGGCACGAACCCGCGTCCCCTGCATCGGCAGGCGGACTCCCAACCACTGCGCCACCAGGGAAGCCCGGCAGGTGGATTCTTAACCACGGCGCCACCAGGGAAGCCCTGTGGACCACTTCTGAGTAGAAAGGGAATCAAAAACATGCAAAGAACTATAGCTCAGATCACATCTTTGGAATTGCACTGCTTGCATGAATAATATCCTTTGTCATCCTGGCATGATCTTTGGATGGTGTCCCATTTTAAAATCACATTTCCTCTGAAAGATCAGAGCAGTAAAGTAAGAGAAAGACAAGATTACCTTGTTAATACACGAGGACAAGCTGTAATGGAATTAAAAACAATCAAAGAGGGATTCAGAAAATCTCTCTGGCCTTGTTCTAGAAGATTTCAGAAGCATAAAACATCAGACATCAATTCTGAAGGGGATGCCAAGCACACAGCAGCAAATCTGGGCTTTTAATAAGGGTTGAACAAAGTCCCTTCACAGGACTAAGACTCCTGACTGCAATACTTACAAAATGAGCTTTGATACAGGAAGGCAAGAAACAGCCCCAGCACCTCAGAAGATCAAGGCTTCCACATGCTCTGCTGGCTTGAAGGCTGTACGTTAAAGAAATTGTTTCCCCATTCAACAGCCTGGACTGAATTTCCTTTCAAATATAGCATGAAACTACAAATCCTGTATTTTTTTTTTATTGCTATCATTCATACCATTCATACCATAAAATTCACCATTTAAAAGCCTACGTTCCAGTGGTTTTTAGTATATTCACAGGTCCATCACCACCATCTAATTCTAGAACATTCATCACCCCAAAAAGAAACCCGAAATCCATTAGCAGTTCCTCCCCATTCCCCCCATCTCTTGAAGTCCTAGGCCACCACTAGTTTATTTTCTGTCTCTGGATTTGCCTGTTCTGGACATTTCATATAAATGGACTCATACAATATATGGCCTTTTGTGTCCAGCTCCCTTCACTAAGCATGTTTTTAAAAAATTATTACTGTAAAATATACATAACATTTACTGTCTTACCATTTTCATGTGTAGAGTTCAGTGGCATTAAGCACATTCACATTGTTGCATAACTATGGCCACCATCCATCTCCAGAACTATTTTCACCTTCCATACTGAAACTCTGTAACCAAACATCATGTTTTTAAAGTTCCTCAATGTTACAGCATGTAACAGTACTCCCTTCCTTCTTATGGATGAATAATATTCCTCAGTGTTACAGCATGTATCAGTACATGCTGATATACTCAGCATATACTCAATGTTACAGCATGTATCAGTACTTCCTTCCTTCTTATGGATGAATATTCCATCGTATGAATATATCACATTTAGTTTATTGATTCATCAGCTAATGGACATTTGGGTTGTTTCTACTTTCTGGCTATTATGAACAATGTTACTGTGAAAATTCATGTACCACTACCTATTTGAACACATTTTCATTTCTTTTGAGTTTATACCTAGGAGAGGAGTTAACTGTACCATGGTAATTCTATGTGTAACTAACTGAGGAAATGCTGGACTATTTTCCAAAGGGGCTGCACCATTTTACATTCCCATCAGCAGTGTATGAGAGCTCCAATTTCCCCACGTCCTCACCGACACTTGTTTCTTTCCATCTTTTTGACTGTAGCCATCCTAGTGGGTGTAAAGTGGTATCTCATTGTGGTTTTCTGTAACGATGTTGAGCATGTTTTTCAAATGCTTATTGGCCATTTGTGTATCTTCTTTGGAGACATGTCCATTTGCCTATTTTTAATTAGACTATCTGTCTTATTGTTGAGTTGTAAGAGTTCTTTATATATTCTAGATACAAATCCCTTATCAGATATATGATTTGCAAATGTCCTCTCCTGTTCTGTTGGTGGTCTTCTCACTTTCATGATAGTGTTCTTCCAAAAACAAAAGTTTTTATTTTGATGAAGTCCACTTTATTTTTTTCTTTCATTGCCTGTGCTTTTGATGTCATATCTAGAGAACTGTTGCCTAATCCAAGGTCACAAAGATTTACCCTTATGTTTTCGTCTAAGAGCTTTAGAGATTTAGTGGTCCATTTTGAGTTAATTTTTCTATATGCTGTGAAGTACAGCTCTAAATTCATTCTTTTGCATGTGGATTCACATGCAAAACTCCAGCCTCTAATTTTGAAATCATCAGCAGGAAACGTAGAGAATGGCCTTCCTTTGGTTTCCTGGTAGCATTTCCCCCCAACCCCCAGCCCCACCACCCAGCTGAAAGATTCTGTTTTACAGCAAAACAATTTGTACAGACCAGGGGGCCAGGGGCCCAGCTCAG
Source organism: Lagenorhynchus albirostris (assembly GCF_949774975.1). Lineage (NCBI taxonomy): Eukaryota > Metazoa > Chordata > Mammalia > Artiodactyla > Delphinidae > Lagenorhynchus > Lagenorhynchus albirostris. The sequence goes on from NC_083109.1 coordinate 64,670,539, forward strand.
CATCTTCTCAATAAATCTCCACTGAATTTTGCTGACATGCACACAGGAGTAGTTCTGAATTACTAGTTATCTAAAAATGACTTCTAGTAAGGGAGAGCAATTTCTTCATTCAATCCCATCAACAACTAGTTATTGAGTGCCCATTATGTGTCAGTGATTAAAACAGAGATTTCTGCCCTACAGAGCTTACATTCTTGTGGGGAGAAACAGACAAAAAAACATAGCAAGTACATTACATAATATGCTAGAAGGCAGTAAGTGCTGTGGGGGAAAAGTGCAGAGCAGAGCAGAGCAAGGGGGATGAGGCATGTGGCGGGGTGCGGTCTGCAATTTTGAAAAAGGGGTCCTTTCAAAAGTGACATTTGAACAAAATATTAGGAGTTAGTGAGGGATTTGACCATGCAGATATCTGGGGGAAAGGATTCCAGGCAGAGGGAACAGCCACTGCAAAGGCCACAAGGCCGAAGCATGCCTTGGCATTTCAAGGAATAGGAAGGGGGCCGGCATGACCAGAGCAGATTGAGGAAGGGGAACTGGTCAGAGAAGGCCAGATCACGTAGGTCTTGTAAACCATTTTAGGGACTGTGACTTTTATTCTGTGGTAACTGGGGAAAGCCACTGGGAGGTTCTAAGCTGAGCAGTATTGTGATCTGACTTACGGTTCAAAGGGTCATTCCGGCTGCTGGGTTGAGAATGGATTGTGGGAGGACAAGGGTAAGAAGAACAGTTAGAGTGCTTCTAAAATAATCTAGGTAAGAGATGGGGTGGGAGGGACCTGAGTGGCAGCAGTTGAGACAGTGAAGAGGATGTGGTAGAACCTGACGAATGTCCTGGTTGATGGGACTGTAATAGAGGCAGGTGTCAAAGCTGACTGTAGAGCTTTTGGCCTGAGGACCAGAAGGATGGAGTTGCCATTCCCTGTGATGGGGAGGCCCCTGGGGAAGCAGGACTGGGGGAGCGGAGGCAGGGAGCTCAGCTTGGGGTGTGTGGAGCTTGGGATTCTCTCGACTTCCAAGTGGAGGGATCTTGTAGGCAGATGGATATTTGAAAATGAGAAACCTGGACTGGAGGTACAACTGTGAAGGAGTCAGCCACAGGCAGGATGAGATACCAAGAAAAAGATGATGGACAGAACAGAGCCAGGGACCACACTCTGGGAAACTCTGGCACTGAGATCCAGAGGAGAAGAGGAACAGCCATGGAGGCCATTTTCCTACCAGTTTGGTAGCTACTTATGTACGTTTTGTCCCTCCCTCCCTTTAAATGGGTACCAACTATGTACCAGGAACCGGAAAAGATGTTTAGCCCTCAATAAACTCATAGTCTTTACAGGAAAGACATAAAATGCACATTTATAAAATAATGGAGATACAGGCAATAACTGAGTAGGAAACTTGGCTTTTCAGTTGTTAACCAACTACACTAACTATACTACAGACATCTGTTTGTAACCTAGCACAAGAGTTGAGAATTCATTTGTCTTCAGCGCTTCCCTCCCATGTTTAATTATTATCAGAATATTGATTCACTTGATCCCATAAGATTAAATTCATGTTCTGTTTAGGAAAAAAGAGGTTGTAGAGGACTAGTCCACACTATCCTGGTGTCACAGTCCTTCAAAACAGGGCCCACTGCGGCGAGTCGGCCCATCACGAGGTACTGATTAAACACAGGGCGCTGGGTGGGAGGCAAAGACCCAGTGACGTGATTCTTCTCCACGAGAAGCTGACAATCTAGTCCAGGGATCCCCAGCCCTGACCCACCCCAGAATCGCCTGGGAGCTTTCGAAACCATTCTGATCCTGGGCCCCACCCTAATTCAGTCAGAATTTTTTCTTCACAACCTGAAAAATTCTAAAATGCTCTTCAGGACATTCTAATGTGCAGCCAGAGAAAAGAATACCACCGATCTAGGGTTTTTTCATAAATTTAACAATTTGAAAATCATAGAAGATTTCAACAAAGTATGAAAATTATAGTCCGTTTTGGCCCATTCTTTTGGGAACAGACCTAAAGGAAATGATTATAATTCAACTTCACAAATAATCCACAATTTAGTATATTCTCTGATGGAAGTAACCTGCTCTAAACCCACAATTCACAATAAAAACAATGTCAGTCGACAAAGGATTAATCTCCAAAATTTACAAGCAGCTCATGCAGCTCAATAACAAAAAAACAAACAACCCAATCCAAAAATGGGCAGAAGACCTAAATAGACAATTCTCCAAAGAAGATATACAGACTGCCAACAAACACATGAAAGAATGCTCAACATCATTAATCATTAGAGAAATGCAAATCAAAACTACAATGAGATATCATCTCACACCAGTCAGAATGGCCATCATCAAAAAATCTAGAAACAATAAATGCTGGAGAGGGTGTGGAGAAAAGGGAACACTCTTGCACTGCTGGTGGGAATGTGAATTGGTTCAGCCACTATGGAGAACAGTATGGAGGTTCCTTAAAAAACTACAAATAGAACTACCATATGACCCAGCAATCCCACTACTGGGCATATACCCTGAGAAAACCAAAATTCAAAAAGAGTCATGTACCAAAATGTTCATTGCAGCTCTATTTACAATAGCCCGGAGATGGAAACAACCTAAGTGCCCATCATCAGATGAATGGATAAAGATGTGGCACATATATACAATGGAATATTACTCAGCCATAAAAAGAAACGAAATTGAGCTATTTGTAATGAGGTGGATAGACCTAGAGTCTGTCATACAGAGTGAAGTAAGTCAGAAAGAAAAAGACAAATACCGTATGCTAACACATATATATGGAATTTAAGAAAAAAAAATTTCATGAAGAACCTAGGGGTAAGACAGGAATAAAGACACAGACCTACTGGAGAACGGACTTGAGGATATGGGGAGGGGGAAGGGTGAGCTGTGACAGGGCGAGAGAGAGTCATGGACATATATACACTAACAAACATAAGGTAGATAGCTAGTGGGAAGCAGCCGCATGGCACAGGGATATCGGCTTGGTGCTTTGTGACCGCCTGGAGGGGTGGGATGGGGAGGGTGGAAGGGAGGGAGACACGGGGCGGGGAAGAGATATAGGAACATGTGTATATGTATAACTGATTCACTTTGTTATAAAGCAGAAACTAACACACCATTGTAAAGCAATTATACCCCAATAAAGATGTTAAAAACAAAACAAAACAAAAACAATGTCAGTCAGTCTTCCGCTTACAGTCTTGCTTGGTCAATCTTAAACATCATTGTGTTTTAAATTACTTTGTGTTACCAGTAAACTCTTTTTTTTTCTCTTGAAGATTTCTGTTACTTTCTTAATGATTCATTCATTCTTATGAAAAAATTAACTACAGACCAAACAAGGACCAGCTTATTTTGCTATAATCTGAATGCACCTGGTGAACTGTCAGCCGTATGGCCATAAAGCAGCACAGAGAAAAATCAACACTGGAGGGGCTTCCCTGGTGGCGCAGTGGTTGAGAGTCCGCCTGCCAATGCAGGGGACACGGGTTCGTGCCCCAGTCCGGGAAGATCCCACATGCTGCGGAGCGGCTGGGCCCGTGAGCCATGGCCGCTGGGCCTGTGCGTTTGGAGCCTGTGCTCCGCAACGGGAAAGGCCACAACGGTGAGAAGCCCGCATACCGCAAAAAAAAAAAAAAAAAAAAAAAAATCAACACTGGAGAATTTTATTAACAAAAAAACCTCTCGCAGTTTATTAACAAATTCACAGAACAATAACTGTACGTTTCCTTTTCTGCTATTGTCACTTGTTAAATTACTATCATCGTTTATACACAAGGAAAAGTGGACATACTTTACAGTCTTTCTGATAAATAAATTGCCACGCTGCATCCAGCCTGGATAACGCTCTTCAGAACAGCGTACGCTGGAGCCTGTTAAAAACAACAACAATAAGCAACCCAAAGAAACCTGCTCTATGTTCACCTTCAGTTGTAAGGTACAGGCCTGGCATGGCAGGGTTGGGACTTCTCTGTATAAGTAATAAGATCTAAGAAACAATTTATTTTAATTGGGGGGAAAAAAAAACCTATTCAAAAGACTGGAATGCCTCTGCTGCATCCAAAACGTTTGACCCAACTGGTTTCTCACCCAAGAGGGAGAAAGTGCTGGGTAAAAGGATAAGGAAGAGAAGCAAGAAATAAGACTCCCAGTTGGGAGAAAGGCATTTGCTGGCTTTCTGTCAGGCAATGTATTGGTTCTCTTTGTCTGACAGCCACTTTGTATCTTTCTGGGAACAGAAACCTTCCCATCCCTCATCCTTCCAAATAAGGTCACCACAAGCAAACAGTAAAAGGGGTTCCCCACCAGTTCTGCGTCGTGTTCGAGGCCTATGTCATGGTGCTCAAGCTCTTCATCCCGAAATTTCCTTATCACCTGATTAAGGAAAAAGAAATGGAAGCAAGTCAGCCTACCAGCTCCCTGCTGTTCTGACTTATTTTGGAGACTAAAGCCTCATATTATCATCTAAGACACAGGTAGGCAAACTTTTCCTACAAAGGGCCAGAGTCAGTACTTCAAGCTTTTGGGGCTGTAAGGTCCCTGTCACAACAACTCAACTCTTCCATCGTAGAGGGGACAGCAGCCATGGACATGTAGACAGAAGGGTGCAGCTGTGTTCCAACAAAACTTTATCTACAGAAACAGGTGGTTGGCCACTGACTTAGCTTCAAAAAAAAATTGAACAGTTCCCTTATTTGCTGTAGAAAATTTCTGAGGATATTTATTTATTTAATCTGAAGGGTTTGTACTCATGGCATTTGCTCAGAATCTATCAATGATCCGGAAGCAGAGAGAATACAGGTCTGGGCTCAGGAAACACGGGTTTCAGTCCCAGCTCTGCCCAAGCACGTGACAGGGCATACGGCTTCAGCTGCCTCAGTTTGCTTGCTTTTAAAATGAGGTGCTGCCCTAGGTTTCTGAGGCATTGCAATTCCCTAACACTCTATTTTGTTCCTCTTACCAAACTGCATATCTGCCCTTCCCCCACAGCAGCCCCTTCCAGAGCCAGTCAAATACCTGAAGAAGCTCTTCATACTTTTCAGGCTCCTTCTCCATCAGCATCCTGATCTGGTTGTTGTAGTGGTGTGCTATGGACTCTTCCACAGCAACTGTGCAGGCCATTGCGCCCTCCTTCCCAAGCAGGGCAGTTCCCGCACCTGGAATTGTCAGACCCAGAAGGCAAAGGATGGGGCTGATACCACTGGGGAGGGAGATCAGCTGAGGTCAGGGTTTGTCACCTTGGCACCCTGGACTCTCGGGCTGGATAATTCCTTGTTGCGGGGGAATGTCCTGAACACTGTGGGCTGTTTAGCAGCACCCTTGGCCTTTACCCACTAAGTGCCAGTGGCATCCCCAGTTGTGACAACCAAAAATGTCTTTAGATGTTGCCAAGCATCCTCAGGAGCAACTTGCCCCCCTTGAAAACCACGGTTTTAGGTGGTACCAGATCACAGTGTTAAACCCTGAATCACACAGTAAGAATGTTCTTTTTTCAGTGCTTTTTCTAACCTTCCGATTATGGCAGGAGTGAGTCTTCACTGAGGGTGAGTGTGTTTTGGGTTCCTCTATACCACTGATTCCCCCCGCCACCCTTCTTTTTTTGGCCGTGCCTCGTGGCTTGCGGGATCTTAGTTCCCCGACCAGGGATTGAACCCAGGCAGTGAAAGCGCCGAGTCCTAACCACTGGACCACCAGGGAATTCCCTGACTCTCCCTTTTTAAGAGTGAGCAGATCTCAGGTTTAGAACCTTCATCGGGGAACACCATCTGGCTACAACTGAATTGCTCTAGCTTTTTTCCTCTCTGTTGTATTTATTTTCACTGTACCTTCTATTTATAAAAGTTCTGATTTTAAGATTCTATCTTAAATAAATGTAAGCAAAAAAAAGTCAATTTAACTTCAGAAAAATATTAAGTAAATTAAAAGGTTGTAAGAGGACACAGCAAGAATTGTAGAAGTGGTTATTTAATGATTCAATCACCCCAGATCCCTAAGCTCACACAGGCTCTTCTGGACAGACACATACCCAGTGCAAAGCCCAGCACATTCCAAAAGGGCATCAGAATGGTTGGCCGCACCCTGAATGCAACCATCAACTCATTGAACTTTTTCAAGTGGTCCTTTTCTTGATCCCACATTTTCTGTAAGAAACATAAAAACAAAGACATGCAAGCATTCCACAGAGACCACCTGCTATATACCAAGGAAACTAATGCCCTGTCCTTGTGCGGTAAAGGAAGCAAAACGGGCAAAATGATGAGAACTGCTATTTCTCCCATTCCCCTTGAATCGTCGAAGAAAAACCCTAAACATCAGGCTACGGAGAAGAGAGTGACAGCAAACCAAAAGAAGCATCTGTAGTCTTAATTCCAGAGAAGCGGACCCCGAACCATGGTGCCAGAAGAAGCTCCTCCGACCCACGACGCGCCTATTCAAGGACAAGCGTGCGCACCCGGAAGAAATGAGATGTGCAGCCCATCTCAAAATCAGAAGGGCAGAATATTACGTTTTATATAAGTTCCTTTCAGAGAGCCAGAAATGTATCATTTACATCAAAGAAAAAAGGGAGAATGATTATAAGAGCTAACACTTAAGAGTATGTCCTATAGCCAAGTACTGTCAAATAGCTTTACATACGTAATTAACTTAATCGGCATAACTCCTTTGTGAAGGACAAACTGTTATTATCCTCATTTTACAGACGAAGAAAGTGAGGCACAGAGAGGTTAAGTAACTTGCCCAAGGGCTCAGAGCAGGCAATTTAACATGTGCTAAGTGTCTATTACATGCCAGGCATGGTATTAGCCGCTCTACACCAGCTCATTTATTCTTCACCAAAACCTAATGAGGTGTTAACAGCTCATTTTGCAGATATGGAAATGGAGAGGTCATGTGACTTCCCCCAGGTCACACCGGGAGAGAGCTGGAATGTGAACCTTTATAGTCTGTGTGACTATAAAGCCCAGGCCCGACCGCCTGCCTCTCAATATGAAATCTCTCCACTGGCCTCCACTACGGAGGGACCACAACGTCTCACAACTGGCGCTTTTACTTAACGCTGCCTCTCAGCCCTTTTTTATCGCCCGCACCGCCCCCCACCAAGACATTTTAATACTACAGATATACTGTACGTGTTTATGTACGAAATGTATGTGCTTGATAAAAAAATAATAATATGCTTTTTACTCCTCCATCCCCACCCGCACAACCAATTCTTGCTTGCCTGGGGACAACAGTATCTCCCTTGAGAAGGCATGACCCAATGCGATTCATTACTCAGATAAAGAGGCGCCCACCTGAATGACCGGCCCGACGCTCGTCCGACCCAGGATGGCCATCTGCCCTGCGTAGATGCGGTTCGCTCCATATTCACCTGCATGATCCACCCGGATTATTCGATCCACAGCTGCCCGACTGATATTGTCTAAGGTCACTCCCGAACTGCAAAATCTGACACTGCTTCTTCTTCCATAAGCTGCAACGCAAGTGTTTATTCTCCATTACTCTCGGGTAAAACTGAGTTGTGTCCTTCATAGACAGAAGAAAGAGGCACCTTAGAGCAAAGGTCACAAATAAGCTCCCCATAGGTGGGGTACGCCCACGGGTGTATTCTGTTTAACCTGCAATGGTTTTTGTTTTGTTTTTTGAAGTAAATTAGTTACCAATATTTAAAACATAGAAGATTTTAACTAAAGATCTGGACTCTGGCTTCAATCTAAGTGTATGATGATCTAGAAATACTGATCCTGTCTTCTCACCAGGCAGTTAACGTGGTAGCTGCCTCTAGACGGGCACGGTTCTCCAGTCCACCCACTCGTGCCAGCTTGCTCTGTTCCCAACCCTGGCTGCACAGAACCCCGAGGGAGCTCTCAAAAGCACGGATGCTCCTCCCCAGTTGATCTCTGGGAGGGGACACAGATGTTTTTGAAAAGTTCTGTGCACAAATCCTCTCTGCAGCCAAGGTTACGAACTGTAGATTTAATTTCTCCTAAAAATATCTGCACCCGTGGGCATCTGACTTTGAGAATTTAGCCTTAGAGCTTAGGTTTCATCTCATTATGGTACTTAATTCAACTGAACTCTTCCTGCTTTCAAAATATAAATTCTTCAGGATAGATTAGATTTTGTCTTTTAAAAAAATCTCCAAACAGTAACACCTTGACTGTAATCTCTGAGGCTTACATTAGGGCATTCCCAAAGTTCTCTCCCCTAAGAGAAGAGTTTTGTAACATGTTTAGATGTATAAGGTGTTATCAACTCATTTTGAAGATATGGAAATAGAGGCTCAGAGAGACCATTTAGTTTGGAATGTGAACTTTGACCTGTATTGATATCATCTTGAGATGTGTTTCAAGGCTATTATGTATGACTACTGTGTGTTTAATAGATACTTCTTTTCATTTAGGCTAACTTGAACACCCACACAATGTGCAGAAAGTTTCATTTTGGATACATCTATAGTTTGTTTGTTTGTTTTTCCATTAAAAAAGGCTTGAGTGCTTTGGACACAGTGATGGGGTAGGCCTGATGAAATATGAGGGGGTTCTGCATTTGAACTTTTCAGGCAGGGAATTTTAAATGACTAAACAAAGGAGCAGTGGATATTAGGGGTCCGAAGCATGGTGACCCAGCTGTGATCCAGTCTTCCACATATAACCTGCTCCATCTCACCGAGCATACTTGACTCAAGAAACTGGATGGAGTCCAAGTTCTGCCAGGTGTATGGTACCACTCAGATCTGTGCCATCAGACAGTGGGTCACTGTGGTCCGTGGCCATGTATTTATGTGGAGAATAATTTGAGACATTTGACAAAGTCAAGGTAACCTGTCTCAAGTTTTTGCCTCCAAGTCCAATGACTGGTGCTTCCATCGGTCTGGCCTCCTTACAGAAAGATGGGGCCCAATTAAAATTGAAAACGATGAGATGACTCTATTTTTTAAAGTAATCTTGTTTCCTTGTTCTTTTATTTTGTTACTCCCATCCAGAAACGTGTTAATGGGAAAGAACTTTAAAGACAACTCAATACTCTTTTTTTTGGCCGCTCCCCATGGCTTGCGGGATCTTAGTTCCCCGACCAGGGATTGAACCCAGGCCCTCGGCAGTGAAAGCGCCAAGTCCTAACCATTGGACCATTGGGAAATCCCTCAATACTCATTTTTAAGAAACCACTTACTGAGAAATAGCAAGGGGCTGAGTGCATAGGATGAGGGTGAGTTCAAACGCACATCTGACTTCTGATGGGTAGAATTATATTTCTATTAAAAACATACTTGAATTTTCCCTAGCACTGCAACACTCTTCCAGATTCAGGCACCTAATAAATGCTTTTTGGGAGTATGTGTGGAGGGTGGGGTATTGTAATATTTGCTATTTCTATCTTTTCATAATCTCTGCAAGGTCTCTTTAAAAAGTATGGGATGGATACTCCTGGATTGGAAAAATTAATATTATTTAAATGGCCAAACTACCCAGAACAATCTACAGACTTAATGTGATCCCTATCAAATTACCCACGGCCATTTTCATAGAACTAGAACGAATAATCCTAAAATTTATATGGAACCATAAACGACCCAGAATTGCCAAAGCAATCCTGAGGAAAAAGGACAAAGCTGGTGGCATAACCCTCCCAGACTTCAGACAATATTACAAGGCTACAGTAATCAAAACAGTGTGGTACTGGCACAAAAACAGACATATGGATCAATGGAATAGAATAGAGAGCCCAGAAATAAACCCACACACCTATGGCCAATTAATCTTTGCCAATTAATATACAATGGAGAAAAGACAGTCTCTTCAGGAAGTGGTGTTGGGAAAGCTGGACAGCCAAATGTAAATCAATGCATTTAGAACACACCCTTACACCATACACAAAAACCAACTCAAACTGGCTTAAAAACTTACATATTAAGACATGACACCATAAAACTCCTAGAAGAGAACATAGGCAAAACATTCTCAGACATAAATCACACCAATGTTTTCTTAGGTCAGTCTCCCAAGGCAACAGAAATAAAAGCAAAAATAAACAATGGGACCTAATCAAACTTATAAGCTTTTGCACAGCAAAGGAAACCATAAACAAAATGAAAAGACAACCTACGGACTGGGAGAAAATATTTGCAAACGATGCAACCCACAGGGGCTTAATTTTCAAAATACACAAACAGTTCATACAGCTCAGTAACAAAAAAACAAACAACCCAATCAAAAAATGGGCGGAAGACTTAAACAGACATTTCTCCAAAGAAGACAAACAGATGGCCAACAGACACATGAAAAGGTGCTCAACATTGCTAATTAGAAAAATGCAAATCAAAACTACAATGAGGTACCACCTTACACCCGTCAGAATGGCCATTAAAAAGTCTACAAATGGGCTTCCCTGGTGGCACAGTGGTTGAGAGTCCGCCTGCCGATGCGGGGGACACGGGTTCGTGCCCCGGTCCGGGAAGATCCCACATGCCGTGGAGCGGCTGGGCCTGTGAGCCATGGCTGCTGAGCCTGTGCGTCCGGAGCCTGTGCTCCGCAACAGAAGAGGCCACAACAGTGAGAGGCCCGCGTACCACAAAAAAAAAAAAAAAAAAAAGTCTACAAATAACAAATGCTGGAGAGGGTGTGGAGAAAAGGGAACCCTCTTACACTGTTGGTGGGAATGTAAACTGGTGCGGCCACTATGGAGAACAATATGGAGGTTCCTCAAAAAACTAAAAACAGAGTTGCCATATGATCCAGCAATCCCACTCCTGGGCATATATGTGAACAAAACTCTAATTCGAAAAGATACATGCACCCCAATGTTCACAGCAGCACTGTTTACAATAGCCAAGACATGGAAGCAACCTAAATGCCCATCGACAGATGAATGGATAAAGAAGATGTGGTCTATCTACCTATACACACACACGCACACACACACACAATGGAATACTCTTCAGCCATAAAAGACTGAAATAATGCCATCTGTAGCAACATGGATGGACCTAGAGATTATCATACTAAGTGATGTAAGACAGAGAAAGACAAATACCATATGATATCACTTATATGTGGAATCTAAAATGTGAAATTATTAAGAAATTGACAAATGAACTTAAGAAACAGACTCACAGACATAGAAAACAAACTTATGGTGACCAAAGGGGAAAGGGGGTGGGGGCGGGATAAATTAGGAGTTTGGGAGTAGCAGATACAAACTACTATATATAAAATAAACAACAAGGTCCTACTACATAGCACAAGGAACTATATTCAATATCCTGTAATAAACCATAATGGAAAAGGAAAAAAAATGTACAGTATGGATCACAGATTGGCAAAACATTATTTCTAAAAATCTCCTTTACCAATATAGGAGATTTTTCTCTATTTGTAACCACTTTAAAATAGTAGAAATTACATTCTGAAATTCACCACATGGTCATTAGTGTTATCTCTAGGTATTGGGGTTGACATACTAAATTTCTTCCTACTCCTTTTCTCTATTTTTAGTTTTTCTACAGAGAACATTATTGCTATTATTATTTCCACTTTACTGTTAGTGAGAATGTACATTGGTGCAAATTGGTTTCTTAAGGGAAGGGTTGGGAAGGGAAGATTTAGCAACATATTTCTACAGTATGGATCACAGATGGGGCACAGAGCTAGAGCCAGAAAATACATATCCTGTCTCTAACACAGACCATAGACAATTCAGAATTGCCATTTCTTACATATAAAATTGGGAATGATCAGGTTATTTCCTTTTTAAGGGAAAACACGCAATAATAAAACCTTTCTTAATGAGTTATCATGAAGGTAAAATGAGATACAGGAAGCAAAGTAACCCTTTAAATGAAAAACAATGATTCTTATTCTGGTATTGGCTCAACTAAGGAGCATTAAAAATCATGTTCAACAGTCCTCTGAGTTTTGCCTGCACTGTCACACACTTTAAAATAAAACTGAGAAATAATATATAAAATTGAGGCCCAGTGCTAGAAGCTCTCAAATGCATCATTTTATATTCATGTTTTCCCAAAATGTGAAACACATACCTATGATGGTACCTAGGAGGTTTCATGTGGTTTATAGGAAGACCTTAAGTGGCTATGAACATGCATTAAATAACACCCATGTTTTTCAGCAAGAGTTATTCTCTTCCAATTTTTTTGTCTTCATCAAGATGGTCTCAGTTTACAGCTGACACATCTTAAACGTCTTCCTAACACTTGCTAACCTCCCTTTCTTACCAGAAAGAAAGATGATCTTGGGTTCAAGCCTTGGTAGGCAACAGTATCTAACACAATAACTTCTTGTTTTCAGCGTATTTATTTTTTATGATTACTTTTCTTGGGACAGGCGATACTGGTTTTCTGTTTACCATAAGGATCTAGTTTCCGTGAAATTACTTAATTTAAAATGGGACACGGTTTAGGGAAAAAAAAAACCTTTAGTAATCAAAATACAAGTGGTATTGCTATAAGGCAAAAGTCGTCAAGGTGGTACACGAATGATTTAACTTTGAGAAAATGACCTCACAATTTTCTGAGGCAGCTCGGATGAAATGAGGAAAGGAGGAGCCAGGATCCAGGCCTAAGTCTCCCTACTCCCAATTTGATACTCCTTCTAATACCCTGGTGCCTCTTAAACTTGCAAACGCACACGAATCATTCGAAGGTCTTGTTAAAATACTGACATAGCGATCCAGTAGGTCAGGGGAGGGACCTGAGAATCCGCGTTTCTAACAAGCTCCGGGGTGAGGGGTGGAGGTGTCGGGGGCAAGCGGACGCTGCTGGTCGTAGGACTACCTACGAGGCCCTGAGCAAAGGCTACGAGGAGGACACCCCCCACCCCACCCCCCCGTCCCCGGGACACTAAACTTTTAAGGTCGCCAACTGTCCTCAGTCCGGAACGCCGACCACACCTGCAGTGACGTCACGTAACAGGTGCGCAATTAGGTCATCCCCAATGCGCCGATCCGGAACCGGCGCTCCAGACGGTTACTGCGGAAAAGCACCCCACTTCCCGCCCAGCAGACCCGCGGCGTACTACTGGCCTAGCCCCGCTTTTCCAGCCGCTCAGTCGCGCTCCGTCGCAGCCCTGTGACGTAGTCAACGTCTTCCCCGTGACCTCTCCGACCCAAGCCTCAGGAGAAGATTCCCTGGCTCGCCGGCACGGGGCGGGGGCACGGTAATGCTCGCCCTTTACCTGAGAGGGACCTCGGGGCGCCCGTGCGCAGCTGCCACAAACAGCAAGCCGCCGCCGCCCGGGTGCAGCTCATTGCCACGGCAACAGCAGAACCACTTCTTGAACAGAGCAACCGTGCTCTTGTCGCAGACTGATGACGCACGGCCGACGTAAGGCAGATAAGACCCGCTCTTGCCTCGGTGGAAACGCCCTGGGCCACCTGCTTCCACTCGATTGGTTGGAAACGTCAAATGAAAAGATTCTATTGGATGAGATCACTATCAATCACTCAGACCGACCGGGTAAAGGGTTGCCATGGAGATGAGAATGCTAAATTGTTCTTTCAAAGATCCCGACGGGGTAAAGATTACTCTACTCAGTTCCTGGGAAGGAGGACCATGAAGGAATTGTTTACTGGCATAGCCATTGTGTTTTATGCTTTACCAATATAGGAGATTTTTCTCTATTTGTAACCACTTTAAAATAGTAGAAATTACATTCTGAAATTCACCACATGGTCATTAGTGTTATCTCTAGGTATTGGGGTTGACATACTAAATTTCTTCCTACTCCTTTTCTCTATTTTTAGTTTTTCTACGGAGAACATTTATTATTGCTATTATTATTTCCACTTTACTGTTAGAACGTACATTGGCGCAAATTGGTTTCTTAAGGGGAGGGTTGGGAAGGGAAGGTTTAGCAACATATTTCTTACTTTTAAGTCTATATCCAATCTGACAATGTAGACTCATCAATTGTAACAAATGTATCACTCTGGTGGGGGATTCGGTGCATGTGTGGAGGCAGGGGGTATATGGGAAATCTCTGTACCTTCCTTAATTTTGCTGTGAACCTAATACTGCTGTAAAAAAAATAAAGTCTTAAGAAAAAAAAATTTGGACACTTTAAAAAATGCATATCCACTGATACAACAATCCTACTTCTAGGAATCTATGGAACAGAAATAATTTTTCGAATGTGTAATGTATATGAGGGCAAAAAATCAAAGGTGCATACCTGAAAGGATGTACGGCAAAACGTTTAATAATGGTAACTTCAAGGGGTTGGGATAGTGAGAGGGGGCTTTCATTTTTTACTTTACACCCTTGGAATATACACACACACACATATATATATATATATATATATATATACCTCTTTATTGGAGTATAATTGCTTCACAATGCTGTGTTAATTTCTGTTGTACAACAAAGTGAGTCAGCCATATGCATACATATATCCCCATATCCCCTCCCTCCCACCCTCCCTATTCCACCCCTCTAGGTCGTCGCAAATCACTGAGCTGATCTCCCTGTGCTATGCAGCTGCTTCCCACTAGCTATCTTACGTTTGGAAGTGTATATGTGTCGACGCTACTCTCACTTCACCCCAGCTTCACCCTCCCCCAGCCCTCCCCCCCGTCCTCAAGTCCATTCTCTATGTCTGTGTCTTTATTCCTGCCCTGCCACTAGGTTCATCACTACCATTTTTTTTAAATTCCATACACATGCGTTAGTATACAGTATTTGTTTTTCTTTCTAACTTACTTCACTCTGTATGACAGACTCTAGGTCCATCTACCTCACTACAAATAACTCAATTTTGTTTCTTTTTATGGCTGAGTAATATATGTGCCGCATCTTTATCCATTCATCTGTTGATGGACATTTAGATTACTTCCATGTCCTGGCTATTGTAAATAGTGCTACAGTGAACATTGTGGTACATGTCTCTTTTGGATTTATGGTTTTCTCAGGGTACATGCTCAATAGTGGGATTGCTGGGTCATATGGTAGTTCTATTTTTAGTATTTTAAGGAACCTCCATACTGTTCTCCATAGTGGTTGTATCAACGTACATCCCCACCAACAGTGCAGGAAAGTTCCCTTTTCACCACACCCTCTCTAGTATTTATTATTTCTAGATTTTTTTTAACATAAATTTTTATTTATTTATTTTTGGCTGTGTTGGGTCTTCGTTTCTGTGCGAGGGCTTTCTCTAGTTGCGGCGAGCAGGGCCCACTCTTCATCGTGGTGTGCGGGCCTCTCACTGTCACGGCCTCTCGTTGCGGAGCACAGGCTCCAGACACGCAGGCTCAGTAGTTGTGGCTCATGGGCCCAGTTGCCCTGCGGCATGTGGGATCTTCCCGGACCAGGGCTCGAACCCGTGTCCCCTGCATTGGCAGGCGGATTCTTAACCACTGCGCCACCAGGGAAGCCCTATTTCTAGATTTTTTGATAATGGCTATTCTGACTGGTGTGAGGTGATACCTCATTGTAGTTTTGATTTGCATTTCTCTAACGATTAGTGATGTTGAGCATCTTTTCATGTGCCTTTTGGCCATCTGTATGTCTTTTTTGGTGAAATGTCTCTTTAGGTCTTCCGCCCATTTTTTAATTGGATTGTTTGTTTTGATATTGAGCTCCATGAGCTGTTTGTATATTTTGGAGATTAATCCTTTGTCCGTTGTTTCATTTGCAAATATTTTCTCCCATTCTGAGGGTTGTCTTTTCATCTTGTTTATGGTTTCCTTTGCTGTGCAAAAGCTTTTAAGTTTTATTAGGTCCCATTTGTTTATTTTTATTTTCATTACTCGAGGAGGTGGTTCAAAAAAGATCTTGCTGTGGTTTATGTCAAAGAGTGTTTTTCCTATGTTTTCCTCTAAGAATTGTACAGTGTCCTGTCTTACATTTAGGTCTTTAATCCATTTTGAGTTTATTTTTGTGTATGGTGTTAGGGAGTGTTCTGATTTCATTCTTTTACATGTAGCTGTCCTATTTTCCCAGCACCACTTACTGAAGAGGCTATCTTTGCTCCATTGTATGTTCTTGCCTCCTTTGTCATAAATTAGGTGACCATATGTGTGTGGGTTTATCTCTGGGCTTTCTATCCTGTACCATTGATCTATATTTCTGTATTTGTGCCAGCACCATACAGTCTTGATTACTGTAGCTTTGTAGTATAGTTTGAAGTCAGGGACCCTGATTCCTCCAACTCCATTTTTCTTTCTCAAGATTTCTTTGGCTATGGGCTTCCCTGGTGGCGCAGTGGTTAAGAATCCTCCTACCAATGCAGGGGACACGGGTTCAAGCCCTGATCTGGGAAGATCTCACATGCCACGGAGCAACTAAGCCCATGCGCCACAACTACTGAGCCTGCGCTCTAGAGCCTGCAAGCCACAACTACTGAGCCCGCGCGCTGCAACTACTGAAGCCCACACGCCTAGAGCCTGTGCTCCACAACGAGAAGCCAACGCAATGAGAAGCCCGCGCACTGCAGCAAAGAGTAGCCGCCACTCACCACAACTAGAGAAAGCCCACGCACAGCAATGAAGGCCCAACGCAGCCATAAATAAATAAATAAATAAAAAGATTGCTTTGGCTATTCAGGGTCTTTTGTGTTTCAATTACCCGTTACTATAAAATATTTAAGATACACTGCCATTGTAAAAATAATGTTGCTAATTGTTTTCAAATTAACACACTGAAATAATTTAAAATTATGATTGACTATTACATACCTTTTTAAATCCAAAT
The DNA here is from genome assembly GCF_949774975.1 of Lagenorhynchus albirostris. Classification (NCBI taxonomy): domain Eukaryota; kingdom Metazoa; phylum Chordata; class Mammalia; order Artiodactyla; family Delphinidae; genus Lagenorhynchus; species Lagenorhynchus albirostris. The sequence continues at coordinate 64,687,266 of NC_083109.1, forward strand.
AGTTGGTGAAAGTGAGGGTGTTGTAACATTCTCATGTAAAGCTGCTGAGTATAAATCTAGCTCTCAAAAGCCTTAAAATCTTGGCCGTAATCCCATTTCCAGGTCTCTGTCTCAAAAGAAAAAAATATATATATATTGACAAAGATTTGTGTGTCTCATTTATTGTCAGGGACATTTGAAAACAAAATGTTAAGCAGCAAGGGAATGTTAAAAAAAATGTGGGGGGCTTCCCTGGTGGCGCAGTGGTTGGGAGTCCGCCTGCCAATGCAGGGGACGCGGGTTCGTGCCCCGGTCCGGGAAGATCCCACATGCCGCGGAGCGGCTGGGCCCGTGAGCCATGGCCGCTGATCCTGCGCGTCCGGAGCCTGTGCTCCGCAACGGGAGAGGCCACAACAGTGACAGGCCCGCGTACCGCAAAAAAAAAAAAAAAAAAAAAAGTGGGGACTTCCCCAGTGGCCCAGTGGTAAGACTCTGCCTTCCAATGCCGGAGGTGTGGGTTCGATCCCTGGTCGGGGAACTAAGATCCCACATGCCGTGGGGTGCGGCCAAAAACTTTTAAAAAAATTGTGATCCATCTGTATGATGTTATGTAACCTACTGAAATGCTTATAAAGAACTTTGGATAAAATGAGAAAACACTTATGAAAAAGAAATGAGAATACCAATTTTTTTCTTTCTCTTCTTTTCATCCTCCCTCCCTCACTCTGTTCTTTCTACCTTAAAGGGAATTTGACAAGACTAACAGTGAATGTCCACACATATTGCTCATACATGATTTTTACTTTTGTTTTCTCTGTAGCTTTCAACGTTCCCTTTATTTTCTATAATAAACAAGTATTTTTGTAATGAGAATACAAAATTTCATAAAGAAAAGGCTTATTATTCCCTAATTCAATCCTCAAAAATAGAAGTGAATGTCTATATTATTTTTCCTTCTTTTTTTTTTTTTTTTTTGCGGTACGCAGGCCTCTCACTGTTGTGGCCTCTCCTGTTGCGGAGCACAGGCTCCAGACGCGCAGGCTCAGCGGCCATGGCTCACGGGCCCAGCCGCTCCGCAGCATGTGGGATCTTCCCAGACCGGGGCACGAACCCGTGTCCCCTGCATCGGCAGGCGGACTCTCAACCACTGCGCCACCAGGGAAGCCCTATTTTTCCATTTTAAAGATAAGGGATCTTTATCTCACAGTGGTAAAGACACCTGTACAAAATTACACAAAGTACAAAGCCATTCTATGTCCCCAGCACATCCCATGCATTGGAAAGACAATACACCAAATGGAATTTACTAATAAAGCAACACCCTATATAAAGAAGACACATTCAGAAGTTCTATCTTCCTAGGGATCAGACCTTGCAGTGCCATCCCAGGAAATTAATTCCTTTCTTCTCCAATACTTACTCAAGTGGGTATCTACAATCAGATATGTAGCTGCAAGAATTTACTTTGCTAACTTAAGAGTTAATGCAAACTAAAGACTTGCCAAACTGGATTCTTCTCTTTGCTGGAATTAGAATATTTTGTGATTGCAAGAAAGTGCAAGGCCACCTTGATAAAGAACAAGAACCTGAAGCCAATGGGATAGAACAGAGAAAAGAGAAATGTTTGCATGTACTTTCAAAATTCCAGCTCCGAGTACTTGTAATGAGGTGTGTGTGGGGTCCGGGGCAGGGGGATGGGAGGAGGGAGTGACTGAAAACTAAGTATCCAGTATTGGTGAATGATTATGAAAGTATACACTGACACAATGGAAGAATACCATGTAGTCATTAAAAAGAATGAGTAGCTACTCTCCATATAAAGATCTTCAAGATGTTATTAAGGAGAAAAAATGGAAAAGCTCATAAATAAATAAATATCACACATACAACTACAGATACATATCTGCTTGAATATATAATTTTCTGGGAGAATAAAATAAGCATTATTAGCAGTGTTTCCCTCTGGGAGGTGGGATGGGGAGTGTTGAAATAACTTTATGTCTTTTAAGTTTAAAACACACACACACACACACACACATCCCTCCTTGGCTTAAAAGCAAGTCTTAAAAGTACTCATTTGATGATTTTCTATAATTGAACACTTCTTTCTTCTGATTCTAGGAAAAGGTAAAGAGCAACTTTACAAACTGTTACAGCTTTCATGATCACCTGACTGCTAACAAGACGCCTCCAAGAATTCAAATACACAGAATCACATTTTAAAACCTTCAAGACATAGTTTAATCAGTAGTTGTAATGCACATTTGTTAGCGAGAGCTGCACTTTAACAATTATACAGACGTCATCTGCAGTTATTAAAGTTATCAAAATATATAAAAACATTCAAGTAAGAAGTATGCAAATTAGCAGCATTTAACTAAAATGAATATATTAGCATATTTCAGTATAATAATAGGGAAAGAAAACAGAGCTTCCATCTCACACACACACACACACACACACACACACACACACACACACACACCACAGAAAACTTGACTGTTTTCAGAAGCATGGTGAAGGCAAGAATGTTATACATATAAATTCTCTAGGCAAAAATGCCAACAATTTAGAATTTTTTAAACGTGAGGATGGAATGAACTTCCGTTTGCTCAAAATTCCATGATACTAGTTATTAGACTTAAAAATTCATAAACCTTAACAAGATAAGAAAAGAAAACCTCATCAGTTTTATAGGTATAAAAATATCCCGCGTTAATACTACCTGTAGAAGAGCAGGAAAAAAAAACTTTGGCAAAGGGACAAGTACACAGAAGTATGTTAACTATGGTGAGCTTGTTTTGCTTCTCAGAGCAAGGAGTCAATCATTTTTGAGTAATGGGGGGAGGGGGGAAATATACTTCACAGCAGCAGCTTTCTAAAACCTGCACCCACCTTTAAATTCCAGGCTACCCCCAGGAAAGGTTTAGAGCCAGTGAAAGGAAGGAAAACCATAGAAGGAAGGTACACACGGTCGTTACAAAACTACAGTACTTTGAAAAAGATTCTGAAGGTATTAGAATGAAAACTGCTTACATTAAACCATAATCTAAAAAAAAAAAAAAAACCACAATCTAGGCTTATATTAAAAGGTTTAAAGATATCAGTTTCAGTGATGAGGTATTTATCGCAGATGGTTTTTATGGTAACGGAAATCTGAAGAGATACTCTGCATGTTTTGTAAAATAAAATTAAAAATTTTAAGCACAAGAGAAACAACAGCCCTTACAAATATGAATACGTACATTTAAGACGCCAGCATTCAGTCTAGTTTGGTACACCGGCACAGGCTGGCCTGATGCTGCAACCCACATGCCGAAACACTCAAAGACTCAACGGTCCTTTCCAGCCTGGCTCCGAACCATGAAGTGTGATTGAGAGACCTCAGTGCAGGAAGGGAAACGGCTTTTGGAAGACTGAGAGACAAACTTTGCCTCTCCATATGGATGGCACTCTGCCAAGTCCCCAAACCCAGGACTAGAGGGACGGAAGTTTTGTGGCTATCCAGGCCCTTAAAGGCAGTTTGCCCTGAGTAACAAAGCAGTGGCAAAATGCCCAGGAAGCTACGAAATCCAGGCTGCCATCCTGCCGCTGTTCCCCTCCTCATAGCGCTCAATCCAGGGCACTCGGGGCCTTGCTCATTCGCACAGCAGGAAGGCCTTTTCTCTCCTAGAATATTATTCTCATATTACATATTCTCATGTAGCTGAAATTACATAACCATCCTCTTCATGCTCCCACCATCTGGTCCAAACATCACAATTCAAGGGTTTCTCCATTTCAGAAAAATCGAGTCTCCATTCTAAGTCTACAGAACCATCCTAGAGAGTCACTACTTCTTAAGGAACACTTCTCAGCCTAAACCCCCAGAACCTGGCTCCAAAGAACTAACCCAGGCTCATGGATAGATGACCTCTACAGTTAACTTTAAAAGACAATACAAATAAGCTTGTAAAACTATAAATGGTCTCTCCGCAATTTTGGTTGAAAACCTTCAATGGCTTCAGCGTTTTGGTTGAGCCCGAGCTGCTGGGCCTCAGGCAAACCTACTTTTCTAAGTCCCTAAAGCATTAAACAGGGGCTGGGTTATGTAAACACAGGCACTGGAGCTGCACGTATGGAACCACTTGCAGGAAAGGCCCAAATTCCAGAAAAATATATTTAAAAATTTCTGCTAAAATCTCAGGTAGATGGTGTAGGCTGGCAGGTCACCAGGCCAGCCTGTAAACCGCACACTGCAGCATCTCCCCGTCAGTCTAGCCGGTTCCTCATATCCCTCTGGGCTTCTGTGAGTTTCTGGATTAGATAACGCTTGTCACGACTTTCCTAAAAACACAGACGGGTTCAAGAGCACATTCAATATATTTGGAAACAAATATCATTATTTCGACCTAAGAAATTACCTATCAGACTTGGTAGGTAATAACCACTGGACCATGGCAATGACCTCCAAATTGCCTCTTTCACTCTTCCTCCCTCCCCAGCCCCTCGTCCACAAAGCGGCCTTGTAAAAATGTTCCTTTAAAAATGAACATCAGACTTTTACTTACCACCTCCAATGGCTTCCCATCACACTCAGAATTAAACCCAAACTTCCCACCAGAGCCCTCAGGTGATGCTGTGACCCCAGCTATGCTGTGACTCTAGCATCGCCTTGCCTCTCCCCATCATCCTGCACCCTCCAGCCACACCGCCCTTCCCCCTGGGCCCAGCAGTGCCCAGCTCACTCCTCAATGCACCCTCTGCCTGTTACTCTCATGCCCAAGACCTCCCATAATTGGCTCCTCTCATCATTCGAGTCTCAGCTCCACCATCGCCGCCTCCAAAGAGGCCTTCCGTGACCACCATCTCAGCAGCAGACGGTCCACCCGCCACTCTAACTACCTCTCTGTATCATCGTCATACCAGTTATCGCAATTGGAATTTATCTCTTTTCTTTAACTACTAAGCAGCCTTGTCTCTCTTCTTCACCTGTGTATCCCAGCACAGTATGAGGATACAAATGTTGAGGGAATGGATGAGTCAGGGAATGAATGGGGCTGGAGGAGGCCGAGCCTGAAGGCAGGGTTCTGGGGGAGTGATGATGGGAAATCCCACCCTCTCCCTGGGAAGAGCTCCCCATTCCTTTCAGTGTCCTGGGTAAATGTCCCAGCCTTGCCCCTGGGACCGGTGCTTCCTTACCAGGGACAGCTGCTCTCGGAGCTGGACAACCACCCGCTTGTGCGCTCCTGCTAGGGCGATGAAGTAGAACATGACGAGACTGCAACAAAAGGCGAGAGGTCACTAGGGAGTTTGTACCATCTGAAGGCCACTGGAAAACAACCCGACACACTTCGCCTGGAACAGTTTTACTTTTGTTAGAAAAAAAGAAAGAAAACCCTCACGTCTCCCAAGCAGAGGGCATCAGAAACAGCCAGAGGTATACATCTGAAACTAGCACAACATTGTAAACCAACTATACTCCAACAAAAAGAAAAGAAAAGAAAAAATGAAACAGCCAGAGGGGTTTTATTGGGCAGTGGCAGCAGAGACTGATTCCTGCCTTGCTTTCTAGAGTTAATATTAAAAGCTGCTGAGGCTCCCCTGGTACACACATGAGAGGGGAGAGAGGAGGAGACGGGCCAGAAGGCCAGCTCAGCACAGAAAGAACTGGCTGTGGATGATCACTGTGGAACCTCCCTGGCCTCAGTTTCCTCATCTATAAAATGGGGATAATAGAGGAAAATCCAGTGATAACAAGCCTAAGGTAATACAATTTTCAATAAAAGAGACTGGCAACTGGTTCCTGTTTTCTGTGCAGGGGAGGTGGCTGCCTGTCCAGTCTCCCCAGAGAGGGCTGAGGGCCACGGGAATCAGTGATGTCAGTCTTCTCTTCTGGAAGTCCTCATGGCCAAGGACAAGAATGACCCCCAAAGATGTGGAAGCCAGATCAGGTAACCACCACCAGATGGTGCCAGCCAAACCACAGCTGGGGTGAATCGATTAGGATGGAACCACTGGACTCTGGGATCCTTGCAATTCCAGGCTAACTGGCTGCAACCCCACATCATTTTATGAATATCAAAGGTATCCTGCCTTTAACAAATGAATTCTTTAACCCCTTTCTTGCATTATGGTGGGGTTTTCCTCTAATAATATCTATATCGTAGGATAACTGTGCTGATTGCATGAGTTAATACATGTAAGCTACAATCAATTCCAGTGATTTGTGGCACTTCTTTTCTGTTCTATAGTCTCCAGGAACACTGAATCAGTGCCCCGGGGGGAAATACAGAATAGGTTCCTTTATGCCCCTGGTCACAACATTTTTGTCAACTGATCAATACTGTGTTTCTTGAGAGAGAAGGTTATTAATACATAACCCTGTTTCTGTTTCAAGACACCTTATTTAATATCACTGAACTCACAGCCAACAGCACCATGACATGTGCCTGAATGAAGCTTATCTAACACACATATTTTCTTCATAAAACCCATCCTAGCCTTCTTGCACTTAGGAACCCTAGATAGCACTTCAGCTCTACGTGTGAACAGTGAAATCACCAACCAAAAGCACAAAATGCAAGAAACATCGCACTAAATGGATCACAAAAAGAACACTTAAGTTACAGTCTGAGCTATGGTTTGAATATTTGTGTCCCCCTCAAATTCATATGTTGTGAAATCCTTATCCCAAGGTGATGATATTAGAACGTGGGCCCTTTGGGAGGTGATTAGGTCATGAGGAGCCCTCACAAATGGGATTAGTGCCCTTATAAAAGCGACTCCAGAGAGCACCCTAGTCTCTTCTGCCATATGAGAATACAAGAAGTCTGTAAGCAGGAAGAGGATCTTCATCCGACCATGTTGGCACTTTGATCTTGGACTTCCAGCCTCCAGAACCACAAGAAATAAATTTCTGTTGTTTAGCCACCCAGTCTATGATATTTCACTATAGCAGCCCAAATGCACTGAGACATTGTACATCAGGCAACTCAAATTTTTTACTACTCTATGCATGTCTACAAATAATCACCAAAAAAAACACCATTAGTACTGATTTTGGGGTTACAAAAATATTTTAGCTAGTAAGCACATTTGCAATACAGAAAAAAATTACGGAATTTATGAATAATGAGAATGGGCTATAATTAGAACAATGCCTAGTACAAAGTAAGTCCTCAACAGATATTTGTGATTAGAATTACACTCAAAGTGAATCACTGCACAAAATCCCTCGTCGCCCCTGCACCCAACACTTGTCATTTATCGAGCCTTCACTAAAGGCCAGGTCCTCTGCTAAGCACTTCACCATGTGTCCTTCTTCTCACAGCCCTACGAGGTGTGTGCCATTCTTATTCCCATTTTCCAGGTGAGGAAATCGAGGCTCAGAGGGGTATGTGATGACCTGAGGCCACACAGCTTGTAAGTGGTAGAGCCAGGGTTCAAGTGCATGCTTCTAGTCTGGTGCTCTTCTCTCAGCCCAGTTATCAGTTCCTTTTCCAAAGAGCAACTAATTTTGTGAATAATCAGTAATATAATAATAGGCAACATTTCTTGGGTTATATTTTATAACTCAGGCTTCTGGCTAAGTACAGATCCCCATGACAAGTGGGATCTCCCTGAACCTGCTCAGTGACCCTCTGAAAGAATTACTACTGGTCTTATTTTGACATCTTAGAGATGGAAAAGTGTGGCTCAGAGAGGTTTGGTACCATATCAAGAGGTGCAGGTGAGCTCCATTTTCCAGCAGAGAGGAGCCCACCAGCCACAGTGGAAAATACCTGCAGAATCCAGGTGGTTCTCACTCACCAGAGGATCATGAAGAAAGGCACTGCGAAGGCTTCCGACGTGATGCCATGGACCAGAGACTGCAGCGAGCTGGGGAAGGTGCTCACCATCTTGGGGACCACCTCCCAGGTGGTGTTGAAGTTGGTGAAGGGCCCACAGGCTTTGGAGGAAGGGATGCTACCAGGACACAGAGCACGGGGCTCAGGGCCAGGCCTGCAGCACAGGCTGAGCATCCCTCCTCTGCGTACCCACAAAGCTTTGTTAACAGTGACCCACAAGGATCCGCCTGACCTCATGGGCCTTCTGGAATATTCTGGTCAAAAATGCTTACCCTGAAATCTCATCAAGTCTCTAGACCTGACTTCCAGTTTATAGGAGATTCAGGACAGAAGGTCAAGTTTAAAAATAAGAGTTACCATATGATCCTGCAATCCCACTCCTGGGCATATACCTGGAGCAAACTCTAATTCAAAAAGAAACATGCACACCCATGTTCATAGCAGTACTATTTACAGTAGCCAGGACGTGGAAGCAATCTAAGTATACATCAACAGATGAATGGATAGGAAGCGCGCGCGCGCGCACGCACGCGCACACACACACACACACACACACACACACACACACACACACACACACTGGAATATTACTCAGCCATAAAAAAGAATGAAATAATGCGATTTGCAGCAACATGGATGGACCTAGAGATTATCATACTAAGTGAAGTAAGCCAGACAGAGAAAGACAAATATCATATGATATTGCTTATATGTGGAATCTAAAAAAAAGATACAAATGAACTTATTTACAATACAGAAATAGACCCACAGACATAGAAAACTAACTTATGGTTACCAAAGGCGAAGGCCGGGGGGTAGGGATAAATTAGGAGTTTGGGATACACACTACTATATGTAAAACAGATAACCAACAAAGACCTACTGTATAGCACAGGGAACTATACTCAATATTTTGTAATAACCTAAAAGGGAAAAGAATGTGAAAAAGAAAAAGCCATATATATACGGCTGAATCACTTTGCTGTACACCTGAAACTAACACAACATCGTAAATCAACTATACTTCAAAAAGAAAAAAGAACCTGTTACTTGAAGATAGCTACTCTGGTGATATTTTAGAACAACAATAAATTGAGCACCAGAAATTTAAAAAAGAAGAAGAAGGTCAAGTTAAATGACACTGTGAGAAAGCAATCAGACAACTCCAGAATGTGGGGAGTCTGCCCTTCAGTCTCTTAATTTAGTGGTGAGGGAACTGTTTGAAGAATCAAAGACTAAGGAGACATCGCAATCGAAAGTAATGAGCAAAACTTGAAAGATCTTCATTTAAAAAATAAAGCTATAAAAGACTATCTTGGGACTGGAGAAATTTGAAAATGGCAGGAATATGATATTGGCATTAATTTTCTTAGGTGTGATAATGTTATTGTGGATATATAGAAGGGAGAATGTCCTTATTTTTAGGAACTGCATGTTCAAGTATTTAGGAATGAAATGTCATGATGCCTACAGCTTAATTTCAAATGGTTCATCATCACACACACAAAAAACATGTATATACAGAGAGAAAACAAACGTAGCAGAATGTTAACAGCTGGGACAGCCAGGTAAAGGGTATATAAATTTTCATTGTTGCTTTTTTCAACTTTTCTATAGATTAAAAATTTTCAAAATAAAAAGCAGGGAAAAATAAAATTACAATGGAAAAAATTAAATTAAGGCTTACAGGAATTGCCTACATTCTTATCATAAAGTTCTGTGTAGGAAATTTTCCACTGCAGCTCTATTTTAGGGATAAAAATAGATTCCTGGAAACAACCTAAATGTTGTTTAAAGGAAATGGATGCACAATTTATGATCCATTCATACAATAGAATAAAGAACCACTGAGAGAGAGACAAACACATACAGATATGACTGTCTTAGACAGAAACTAAGTAGTTAGGAAATAGAATTGGAGAATGAACTTCCGCCATATACTCTTTTATACTTTTTTTTTTTTTTTTGGTACGCGGGCCTCTCACTGTTGTGGCCTCTCCCGTTGCGGAGCACAGGCTCCGGACGCGCAGGCTCAGTGGCCATGGCTCACGGGCCCAGCCGCTCTGTGGCATGTGGGATCTTCCCGGACCGGGGCACGAACCCGCGTCCCCTGCATCGGCAGGCGGACTCTCAACCACTGCGCCACCGGGGAAGCCCTCTTTTATACTTTTTGAGTTCTGTTCCATGTGAATGTATTTCTTATTAAAAAAATCAAAGCTAAAAATTACTTTAAAAGAATGAGAGCTCTCCATGTGCTGGCCTGGAAAAGGGCACAATATAAACTGAAAAAAAGAATTAAGCTGCCAAACAGTATTATTCCAGATGCATTAAAGATACATTTTTCATAATAACTTTCTGGAAGCGTTCATAAAATGTTAACAGTGGTCACCTCTTAGAGTAGGACTAAGAGGTGGGAATGGGGAGCAGTATTTTCTCTTTAATTTATACCCTTTTCTGTACCGCTTGAATTTTTCAATATATGTAACATACCACTATTACAATAAAAATATATAGACTCAATTTAGTTTAAAAAATAATAAAACCTGAGAGAGGAATTCAAAGTTCTAGACTTTTCATTTAAAGATTAAGAAATGGAAAAAAATAAGATAAAATAAAATAAAGATGAAGAAATGGAATTCCATGAGACTGTAAGTCAAGGGTTGGCAAACTATAGCCCACAGGCCAAATCTGGCCCACGGCCTAGTTTTGTTTTTTTTTTCATATTTATTTAGTTGCACCCGGTCTTTGTTGCCACACGTGGGCTCCTTAGCTGAGGCATGCATGTGGGATCTAGTTCCCTGACCAGGGATTGCACCTGGGCCCCCTGCATTGGGCGCGCAGAGTCTTACCCACTGCACCACCAGGGAAGTCCCAAGCCTAATTTTTATAAATGAAGTTTTACTGGAACACTGTCATGCCTGTTAGTTTATATATCATCTATGGCTACAACATAGATGATATGTAAACAGTTGAGCTGAATAGTTGCTATAGAAATCATATGGCCCAGAAAACCTAAATCATTTACTCTCTTCCCAGCCTCTGGTATAAATGGTTAGAACACTAGGGGGTGGCATCACTGGGATTTGAACCCTCAACTTCCCATCCTCAGGACTGAGCATTTCTGCTTTTTCCAAATTCCACACTAGACACTACATTCCTTGTGCCATGTCTGAATTGTCTTTATACCCCTAGCAGCTAGCACAGTGCTTGGCAACAGAAGACACTCCAAGTCTTCTCAGTGACCACGTATTAACTTCATAATCAGAAACAAAGAAACAATCCCAAAGGGGACTAGAAGAGAGATACTAGGAAAAGGGATCTGGGTAGAATAGAGCCAACCGACACTCTCAAACACAGTGAGAACCCTGCAAGCCCAAGTTCAGAAGTGACCCAAGATATTCCGAAACAAAGGTGGGCCTGGCTGAGCCAGGAGTGACTTACTGACCTCTGCGGGTGGAGCACTATGAGGAAAGCCAATAAAGAATGCAATGAAGCCTTTAACATAAAAGACGGACATGTCAAGGAGGGAATGTTCTAGAAGACAAAGTCATATTTACCGTGCAATGCTGATTGTCAGAGGTATTATTGCCAAGCACAGCCCAATCAGTAACACCAACAGGAAGAAGAAATTAGAATTAGATGCTCTGAACTGCCTCGGAGAGGGTCTGCAGGTGTAAAGAAGACTTATCTAAGGGGAGAGGAAGAAAGAGGAAAAATTAAGAGCACAGCTTCCTTGAGGATAAATGAGCACAGTCATGTATTATAGAATGTAAATCGGTGTAATCTTTCTAGAGTAGTCAGCAGTATAGACCAAAATTTTAAAAATGGGTCAAAAATAAGTATATGGATATTTACTGCTACAGTTGTTAATAACAGGGAATAACTGAAAGCAACCTAAGTAGCTACCCAAGGGGTTCCTTAAAGGTTAAAGTGCATCTACACAATGGAAAATCACATAGCCCTTAGAAAAGCTTTATATCCTACACGGCACCGTGAAGTGAAAAGGGTAGATTCCAAAACTCTGTACTGTATGATCTTGTTTAAGTTTTTTTTTTAGTATTTTTTTAAACATTTTACTGTAAATTTCTTTCTTTTTTTAGCTTTACTGAGGTACAATTGACAAATAAAATGGTAAGATACTTAAGAGCGTACAATGTGATGATTTGAAAGAATTCGAAAAGTATTTACTCTCTACAGGGGCTTAAACAGGTACTAAATATATACACACCAAAACAGGAGATATTTGCTTGAATTTTACAAGCATATGTATTTTTCCTACATATTAAAAATAAATATTTCCATTGAGGGACAAAAGACTTGAAGGAGAAATCAGGTGGGGACGCGGAGAGGGGTACAGTAACAGGCATCCAATTCCTCCTTAACATTCTAGAAAGCTACAGACAGCCTCGGGAAGGGGCATCAAGTTCCTGTGACTGCAGCAGCTGGAACATCTTGTGAGCCGAGGGCACCGAGCACCAGGGACACTTGGTGTCCTGTTAGGGTGTCTGGGGGCAGGTGGCCAGTCAGACGGGGGTGTCAGAACTCAGCCCAGTACCTGTGACCCATTCCATTACCCCTACGCTGTCTTTACTGGGCTACACGCTAGGAAACCACTGCCTAACATATTTTCTGGAAGAAGAACAAGCTCCTCTGAGCTTTCTCGCATCCGTCTCTCCCTTGGTGACTTCAGCCAATTTAAGTTTCCAAACGAAAGCATCAGAACAGTCTTCAAAGGCCAAAACACCCAGGTAGAAAGTATGACCCAATTCAAGGCCCTGCCTACTGGATTAAGAGCTTAGGCTCTGGAGTGAGGTAAACCTGGGTTCAAATCCCAGGAGTCATTTATAAGCTGTGTGAGCTTGGACCAGTTACTTAACCTCTCTAAACTTCAGCTTCCTAATTTATAAAGTATGGTTACTAGCAGTGCCTACTTCAAAGGGTGTATCGTTGTTATTGTTATTACTACTATTATTACTTCCATTTATGAATCCTCAGGGCTTGGCATAATAGGTGATCCATAATGTCAGGGGTTATTAACAGAGGCTACCTCTGGAAGAAGGGATGGAATACATATCTGTATTGTTTAAATGTTTAATAGTGAACATATATTGCCTCTACAATAAAGAAAAAGTTTGGTTAATAAGCCCAGATAAGTTAGTCCTCTATACAGCTACTTCACCCATTAAGCACTTTGTTCAGGTACAATGCCTAGGGCCTGTGAGCCGTTTGAGGAGCTACACAAATAACTGAGAACTGAAAATAAATGCACCAGCTCCAAAATCCAAACAGAAAACTACAAAACTTTAGTTAATAAACCTTTTGTTAAACATCACCAGAATGAACCACTGTCAACTGATTGATCAACTGCAACGCAACTCTTAGTTACATACAAAAAACATTTTTTAAAATCACAGGAGCAAAATCATTCTTAACAAAACTCTCAAAATGACAAAAATGCGAAAATCCATTCAAAGCCTTTTTTCCAGAATAAAAATATGAATCAAATAAGGGATGCAATTTTGATACATCTAATGGGATGTGGGTGGGCTCCAAGCATCTGTGCCGAATGTCTTGCAAGGTCAAGGATGGTCTCAGTTACTGACCCCTCAACCCCACCTCTCCTTACCTCTTTCACGTAAAAGATGACAATGAACTTCAAGGTTGCAACTGCAGGAAGAAGGGGTGAGAAGAAGGCTCCAATCCAGCAAATGGTTTGCCCGTAAACGATCCCTAGAACATTATCAGGGATAGCAAACTCCTGCTGTCCCCAGCACTGAAACAGCTTCCAAGAGGAACAGTAGGTCACCAGGATCCTGGAAACAAACAGGACCATTTATCACCTGGACTACAGTGTCTGCCAAGGCCACAGAACCACATCCACAAAATCAGGGCTGTTTCCACACATGCTTCTTATGGAAACTGCTTAGTCACATGTCTAGAAGATGCAGAATGCAGTGAACTCTGGAATCATTGACACCAGGGTCCAAGTCTCAGATCTGCAGCTTATCGGCCAAACAACGTTAGATAAGGCTCATTCTTCTCAGCTGGAATGTGAGGGCATTATAATGCAGCCTACTTCACTGCGTTGCAGTTGACAGTAAATGACACGGGCAGTCTCTGTGCTCTAGTTTGCCACTCAACCCAAAAAGTATTGAGCTACTGTGCATCCACACAGAAAGTGGCTTATGGGGACCTACCACCCTGCACGCTACTCCCTGGAACCCTAGAAGCTTTCTACAAAAACCCTAGGACCGGGGGCCTGAGATAAACACACAGAGCTGTTCACTGTAGCATGACCACATATTAGCAAAACTACTGGGAACAACCTAAATGCCCATCAGTAGGGGCTGCATCGACAAATCAGAAGCCACGGGTACAGTGGAATAACACACAGTCCTTAAAGCGAGAGAGGAAAATCCACGTGCCTTGACAGGGAAAGTTGTTCACGGTAGTTTGTTTGTATGGGGGAGAAAAAGCAAGCTGCGGACCCATGTGGATGTACCACGATCCCATCTGTGGGGTAAAAAAGAACACTTCCAGCAAGACTGTGTGTTTACTTACACATGTATTTATACAAATGTGTGCCTTTAGTTTTAAGGACTGCTGGATCTACCCCAAAGTGTGAACAATGGTCACCTCCGTGGAGTGGGGTGGGATTGGGAAGTAGGGGTAAGGTAACAAAAGACAAGTCTCACTATTCTCTGTATTTATTTAAGTTTAAATATTAAAAAAACTTTAATAGGCACATATTCACATCATATTTGTGTAATTTTTTAAAAGGACAGTTTCTTTTTTAATGTTGACTTTTAAGGGCTTACTGGACTTCTGGCATATACCAGGAGAATTTGTACATGTGGGTATAAAAGGGACTAAGTGAACAGGGTTTCACTTAAGGCTCAAGGAGATGCTGAGAATAATTTGTTTTTTTAATGACAGCATAGTAATGACAATCCTGATGGTGATAGTTAATGTTTTGTTGAGTTCTGTGGCGTGGAGTGTTCTTAGTACTTTTATCTGCATTTTGTCATTTAATCCTCACAACAGTGCTATGAGGTGGGCACTGCTACTGTTCCCATTTCACAGGTAGGAAAACAGGCACAGAGCTTAAATAACTTGCCCTCAGTCACATGACTAGGAAGCGGCAGTGCTGGGTCTTGAACCCAGACTAGGAAATGTGGCATCCACTGCAGCCCGGAGGGGCTGGCAAGACGTCACCCCACGGCAGCCCCGCGGAAAGCAGCACCGTTTCTGCTTCGTGCTGCCTTTCCATGGGGCACATCATGGACCAGGGGGAGGTGATGGCCTGGAGCTTTTTCAAAGTCTGTCAGTGGTTCCCAGGATGCGGAACCATCCAGCACTTAGTGAAGAGCAGCTGTGATGGGAAGCTGTGGTGGGGATGAGGGAAAGGGTGAGGGGGTAGGGGGAGATAAGAGGGGTACCCCTCACACTTACTTTCTAGGAAAATCCACAAAAAGGGTCACAGCCAAGATGATGATGAGGTCAAAGATCATCAGCTTGTACATTTCCTGCCCAACTTGGGTCTCCCAGCACTGAAACCCAGAGAGAAACGAGCCTGACTTGGAGCAGAAAAAGCCAGGTTCTCCCAATGCCATTTCCAGCCCCCGATCCTGCTGCCTCTGGAAGGCATCAGCGGATGCTCCTCTGAGCTCCAGCACAGACTTTGGTTTTCCAGCCCTTAGAATTAGAAGTGCCTGGCATGCCAGACTCTGCTACACAGCAAGAATGAGGATCGACTGGGATTCAAACCCTTGGCTTCACGGGCTGTTCTCTCGACCCTAATGCTACCACCCCCAAATGACCCACCGAGCAGGATGCCCATCCCCGCAGCCTCACCGGGTAGAGTTTCTGGTTGTAGCCACAGAGCTCACACGGGTAGTTATCGCAGGATGTAATCTTGGAGTCCAGAGTGAACACCAACACACAGATGGTGGCCAGCCGCATAAAAACACACCTGCAGGGAAGAGGGTAGGAGAGAGGATGGGAAGAGGAGGGCTCAGGGCAGGCGGGCCCCTTGGAACAGGGCTGGGGTGCAGAGAAGCTGCCTTTCTTCACAGCAAACCTACAAATGGGCACAGTTTCTGTTTGGGATGATGAGCAAATTCTGGAACCAAACAGTGGCAATGGTGGCACAACACTGAGCATGTACTTAACGCCACTGAATCGTACACTTAAAAGTGACTAAGATGGTAAATTTCATGTTATATGTATTTTACCACAATAATTTTTAAATGGCAGAGAAAAAAACAGATCAGAAAGCTGGGAACTCCTGAATCCAAGATGACGTAGCCACGCTGAGAACAATTCCTGGAAAGAACTAATTGAATCTTCTAAGTATCAGCTTTGAGAGATGGCTGATATACTGAGAAGTGAAAAAACTACACTGCAGAGTTTCACGTAGATACAATCCTATTTTTAAAAGAAAACAAAACATGTGAACGTTGGCATGAACAACAGGAACCGTGAAGATGAGGGCTGCTGGGGGAAAATGGATTCAAGAGAGGAGGGCAGAGGGCTCATTTTTTTTTTTTTTAAAGATGCTTCATCTATTGTTTGGTTTGTAATAAAAAAAAAGAAATGATATAGAAACATTAAAAAGTGTGTGGGTAGGGGAGCAAACCCACCCATTCACCTGACATACTGGGCCTCCCTCGGGGCGGACGTGAGTACCTATCACCACCGAAGAGGTTTCCATAACTAAAAACTGAAACAGAATCTAATAAAAAGTCTGAATCTACATTTCAGGAGGGATACAGGAAAACAAAAGACACCATGACGAAGCAATGAACTAAATCCAAAGTAGAGAACATTCTATAGGACAAACACCTCAGCTTCTCCCACAAATCAATAGCATAATACAATGGGGGAATTCTTGAAAGAATAAAGGGGACGTAAGAGACATAACAACCCAACACAGCATGCTGCCTTTCTTTGGGTCTTGGTTTGAATAAACCAACCATAGAAAGCCCTCTGCAACTCCATCAGGGGACTGACTTAATTCTGTGAGGTGTGATGACGATTATGTTTAAAAAGAAAAGTTCTTGTCACTTAGAGATATACTGAGCTGTTTACAGGTGAAATGACATGTTGCCTGAGATTTGCTGAAAAAAATCCAGCAGAGTGGGGGGGACCGCATGAAACAAGACTAGCAAAACGTTGGTAAATAGTTGAAACTAAGTGATGGGTACACATGGGGGTTCATTATACTGTCCTGTTTGAAAATTTCCAAAATAAAAAGATTTGTTTAAACAAAGATGCAAATGCCATCTGAGGCATTTGAGAAGCAGAGAGAAAACATTCCAGGGTCACACACTCCCCACCTGGTCCTCCTTAACTCATGTGTGTTAACTCCCTGGGCCCAGCTTTACACCTGCCATTTCTTTATTTTTTATTTTATTTTTTTAGGAAACTGAATATCTGTTTAGTATGAGAAGAGACATTACAACAAATTATAAAGAGTCAGTGGTAGCCCGCTGCGGGCCTCTCAGGCCGGTGATTTGCCCGCGCGCCTCCATGAGCTTGGCCCACGGCCTCTGACAGCGCCCACGCGAGGGCCCCGGGAGCCAGCGGGCAGCAGTCCTCGCCGGGGACCCTCCAGCGGGCCCAGGGGGACAAGCGTGGCTCTAAATCCAGCACGTGCATATTGAAGCAAGTGAAAGGATTTAATATGAAGCACAGAAGCAGATAATGCCGAAAAGCAAGCAGTAGTTGGGACACATTTAGTGAGTGGGGCAGCATTTCCTTCTCCCACTGCTGCTGAGATGGCAGAAATCAGTCGAGCTCAGGATGAAATGGAATACACCGAAGGTATTATTAGTCAGAGAATGAGGGTCTCGGAAAAATTAAAGGTAGCACCACCAAGTGCTGACCTGGAACAAGGATTCCAATAAGGAGTTTCAAATGTTAGTGTGATTATGCAGGTGCCAGAGAGAATTGTTGTAGCAGGAAATAATGAAGACATTCCATTTTCAAGATCAGCAGATCCTGACCTTATACAGTCAACTCCCTTCAAACCTCTGGCACTAAAAACACCACCCCATGTGCTTACGCTAAGTGAAAGACCACTAGATTTTCTGGATTTAGAAAGACCTCCTCCAACCCTTCAAAATGAAGAAATCCATGCCGTTGGCAGGCTAAAAAGAGAGCGCTCTATGAGTGAAAATGCTGTTCGCCTAAACGGACAGCTGGTCAGGACTGACTCCATGTACGGCATTTCAAATACAGATACAACGATTGAAGGAACCTCGGATGACGTGACCGTTGTAGATGCAGCTTCATTAAGATGAAAGATAATCAAACTAAATAGACGTCTACAACTTCTGGAAGAGGAGAACAAAGAACGTGCTAAAAGAGAAATGGTCATGTATTCAATTACTGTAGCATTCTGCCTGCTTAATAGCTGGCTCTGGTTTCACCGCTAGAGGTAACGCCAACTCTCAAAAATACTGTTTCAACAGCTGGAAATAAAAAGAATTTGCAAACTTCTCTGTTTCTGTCTTTGCATTGTATGCCGTTTTACAGTCCATGCCCTGAAAATGTATTTCTCCCAGAAAGGAGGTGGGGAAAGATTTATATTTGCAGAAGTAAAGGTATATTCTGTCCCTTGACTGTATATAGTTTTAACCAGTTTTGCCATAACACCTACTTAAAATTCTCCCTTTTCATGTTTTGTAAATAGGATCTAGTTTGTTTCGGTTTTATTTAAGGAATTTTTTTTGCCTCATCCATCTGCAGAGCTAATTCTATGAATGGGAGAGAAAAAAGTGTATAGGAATTGGATTTAGAGAAGTGTCTGTAAAGGAAAAATAATACTTTATTTTGTCCTGTTTCTCAAACACTGTTGGATTAAACAGTTTAGTTAATAGACATTTTTGCATCCACATTTCAACATTAACACTACTGAAGTCATGGTCTGGTGGCAGATTTACTAAACTCAAGCCACCTCATGTTTCATGATCACCTTCAATAAAATAATTCCTAACATTTTCAGCAGTTTATCTAAGATGTGAGCAAAATGTGCATTTTTATTTTAGTTTTGCAGATGGTTTTCTATAAAGTACATTTTTACTAAGTCCATGTGTGAATGACTTAAAAAACTACAGAATAAGGTACAAATGTAGTGTATTTAATAAACTGTCAACCAAAAAAAAAAGAGTCAATGGTAGCACACACAGTCGGTGACTGGGCCACATTTTTCTCAGCACTCACTCCAGCAAAAGTCTCAGGTTCCTACTGCAAGTTCCTACTGTAACTCTCGTCCCAAGGCCACGCATGGGCCTAGTGGGGTAGAAGCGTGAGGGAGTTAATGCCCCTGGGAGCCAGCCACCCTTAGGCAGGGGAGGCCAAATACTTGCTGGAGGACAAACACTCCTGCATAGGAAAAGTCTAAGATATTTTCCACGCAAACTCCCAGAGATGTCCCATAGGACTGAGCCCCAGTTGCAACTTGCCAAATAACATACCCTTTATAAGGTGCCTTCCCTTCTCTCTCTCACTTCCTCACTCTCCTGCTGGTATACACTTGTCTTTCTAACATCTTAAGAGCAACATTTCTTCCAAGGGCCCCACCCTATGCCCTCAGCTGTCAATGTGCTAATACATGAAAAAAATATAGACGCTCAAGTCAAAGAGATTTCCCTGCATATGCAAACTCTGATTCATTCATGGGGGCTGTCTGAAGGCTGAAGAGGATTCTTGGCTCAGCAGGGAAAGGTACCACAATGGATTAGCAATGTCTGCCGTGGGCAGGGGAGGGGACAAGTGGTGACGCGCTTGGCATGTCTAGGCATTACCTAAGGATTGTCAGCCGGATCTCAAAGCCTGGGGAATAATCCTCATAGTGGATGATCTTGGCAAAGATTATTGGGGTGATAAAATTGGCCAGCGTGATCACAATAGAAGGCAGGTACAGTATCAGGAGGTTCTCTCCAAAAACCATCTTGTCAATTTCCTATGAAGATAACAGAACTGGTCAGGAGTATAATAATTTGCATCACAAATGAACTGACCTTAAAAGAACTCAACTGTATGTGTGTCAAGTCATATGCTGAACACCTTAAACTTATACAGTATTGTATGTCAATTATATTTCATTAGAACTGTAAGGGAGAAAAAAAACCCAAACATGTTTAGCGAACAAAACAAAACATTTGTTTCATTCAACATGGCACCTAAAACTAAGCCATCTCCTTCTTTGGGTGTTCAAACGGAGGAACCATGATCTAGTACCATACTAGAAGAAAACTGAGCTCTACTGGATTTATTAAGGTGAAATATAAAAAATCCATGTATTCTGTATCAATGGGCAACTGAAAGCATTTTCAAGGCTGAACTAATTGACTTGGAACAGCCATTCTCTCCTCCTTTCATAATAACAGATTATTTAGTCACATATATGGCTATCTGAGATAAAACTAAATTTCCTAAGTAATTTGACTGTCTTCCTAGGTAAATGGCTCTCTGACTAAATTCTGGCCAAAGGGATATAAGAGGAAGTGTTAAGTGCAACCTCCAGGTCCTGCCCTTGAAGGGAAGGGGTGTGCTCTCATCCCCTTCACTTCCTTCCCATTGGCTAGAATGTGAATGTGGTGAGCTACCCGGTACCATACAGAAGAAGACCACATTCTAAGGTGGCAGAGCTACAAGATGGAAGGAACTTGGGCCCCTGATGATTGATTTCATGAAGCAGAGCCACTAGACCAACCTGGATTTTTATTTATTTATTTATTTATTAATTTGTTTCGGCTGTGCTGCAGGACGCGGGACCTTAATACCCCAACCAGGGACTGAATCCGTGCCCTCTGCAGTGGACGCGTGGAATCTCAACCATTGGACTGCCAGGGAAGTCCCCAACTTGGATTTTTAAAACCACTGTTATTTTAGGTAAACTGAGGCCCCAGATAGTAAGCTGTGCAGTTGGGGGTTAGATCCAGGCAGTCCAGCCTGGATTTGAACATTGTAAACTCCAGGAGGAGGAGGAACCCCAAACACTCTATTTTGGATTTTTTTTTTTTTTTCTATTGCAAGTGGAAACTAGTCACTCTGATTTTAGGTTCTCTGTCATATCAGCCAAACTTATATCCCCATATGTAAAACAGAATGATGATAGTATCCACCTGAGAGGTTTGCGATACACTTAGCATACATAACGTCCAACGGGACTAAAAGTTAAATTGACTTTCACGGAGCACTTACTTTTTTCATGTGTTCTTGAGAGAATGTAGTCGCTCTATAGATTGCATAAAAGCATGCCGCTAAAACGGCCAGCACGATGCAGTTCAAAAACAGTCTCAAAGAGTAAATCCGTATCGTTTCTTCTGAGGTCCTTTCTGCTATTTTCTGCCGTATTCTTTCTTCCTCCAGATCTGCCTGAGAACAAAAGAAAGCTCATTTGTGAGCACTGCGATGAAGGGATATTTAGGGGTGGAAACTGGGACTCACCGTCATACTCTCCCTCTCGATCTTTAAAGTTTCCTAAATATTCATCTCCCCCAGGGATACCCTCCTGGACCAAGCCCAACCAGTTTCCATGTCTCCTACATGAAGGCAGACCTTCTATTTAAGATTGAAATTAAACTCCACAATAAATGTGAAAACAGAACTATAACCTATTCAGGACATTACCTATATGGTACTATTACCTATAGGTTATTTCTTTAAACAAATAATACACTTCATTTGATTCCTTCCATCTCACTTCATTAAACTTTTGATATCATTGTCTCCTCCTTTTTTCGGTGGGTTTGATCAAGATGCTATCTGTTACTCCTTTTCTCCTGATTAATCTGGAAATTCCGCTTTTTCATATCCTCTCCGCTCCACCTTATTACCATAGCATTCTTAGTCCTATTTCTTCTGGTTTAAGAGATGTTTATGACAGGTTCTCATCAAGCAGAAAAATAACCGTACAAACCAACAAGGACCTACTGTATAGGACAGGGAACTCTACTCAATATTCTGTGATAAGCTGTATGAGAAAAGAATCTAAAAAAGAATGAATATATGTATGTGTACAACTGAATCACTTTGCCACACACCTGAAACTAACACAATATGGTAAATCAACTATACCCTAGTAAAATTAAAAAAAAAAAGAATAACAGTTTTCTTCAACTAGGATTAAAATAAGTTTTCTAAATTAAAATTTAGAAATTTTAGAAATTTAAAATTTCTAAATTTTGTTTTAATTTTCTAAATTAAAACAAAAACAAAAAATAGTATGGGGGAGAAGGGAAGATATTACCTCTTTTCCCAGCCCCAGTTCACCAGCTTCATGCTTGGGGCTAAGGGTGATCAACCCCAGGAAGTGGTTCTCTGCAAAAAGCTCTTGAAAACTACATAGGGCTACACAGCTAAGCACTGGGGACAGCCTGGCCCCCACCAGCTCCTTTGCAAGCTGTAACCCCACCTCCCGCCAAGAGAAAACTGAGTGGCACTCACGCGGAGCTCGTAGCGCAGGCTGCTGTGCTTCAGGTCCGCCACGCTGCGGCTGGTGATGCAGAAGTCCCAGCCCGCAAAGATCTTGTTGCAGTAACTCTGGAAGTGCTCCTCGCTCCGGATCAGATTACTTTTGAACCCTTCCACCGACCTGACCCCAAAACACGTTTATCGTTCTTATAAGAACAACAAAATACAGGCCCATGGATATGCTTTGTCTAAAATTAAAAAGTTACACATAGCTGCATCTTCCCCCCATTTTGACATGCTTGGTCAAGTTTTGGATCGTTCTAAATATGTGGCAGCTAACCAGGCATCTCACTGTTGAAAATCACTTCCTTTCATCCATTCAGTGGCTTCTTTCACAGCTGGAATAAAATCCAAACTCTTTTAATACACCCTAGAGGTCCTGCGTGACCCTGCACGGCACCATCTTTCCTCCCATAGGGCCACTCTGCTGCAATGACAAAGGCTTTTTTCCTATCCATAAACACACGAACCTCTCCTCCAGCCTCAGGGTCTTTGCACTTGCAGTTCCCTCTGCCCTCTCCTCTTCCCATGGCTGCCTCCTTCTTATCCCTCAGGTTTCACTCAAATATCCCCTCCACAGATTCCCCACCATCCCATCTAAAGTTGTGACTCCTGCTTCCAGTCAGTCTCTTTAATTTCCTTCACAGCAATAACCTAATCTCCAATCATCTCATTTATGTGTTTACTGCTTGTAGCCCCTTACCCTGACTAACTTTTAAACTCCTTGAGGGCAGGTACCCTGGCTGTCTTCCCACCTTTATATCCGGAATGCCTGGATATAAATATGGCCACTAACCATGGATACTGGATACATGGATACATGCATGAATAAATGACTTAAATAGTAAAATAACCAAATATTTAGCGAGCACCTGTTTTGGTCAGATGCCACTCTGTTGCACAAGTTCACAATCATTACTCATTCAAATGCTTTCCTGGAAAAAAATACACTGGCACTTGACATAAAAACGTCAAATGCCACACACTCTGTAGACAAGGCAGGGTATTTTTAGGATTTGCTACTGAGTTGTGAAGACAATAGAAATGAAAGGAATTATAGCAATCAGTTGTTCTGCCAAAGGTTCACAGCAAAGAATTTATGTCAGAACCAGCTGGGGTGCTTTTCCAAAATGCAGACTCCCGGGTGATTTCATATCCTGAGATTTTTAATTCAGTAGGTCTCATGGGGGGGGTCCAGAAATATGCTATGTATAAAGCTCCATGGTGATTCTGAGGTCTCACCCCAATTGAATGGTCTGATTTAGACCAAACCTCCATTTACAGGTGAGAAAGCTAAGGTCTAGAGAAGGGAAAAAGTATTTCCCTAGATCCAAAGAGCTAGCGGCAGAACTGGGGCTAGTACAATGATGATGATGACGATGATGATTTTAATTTAATAAACGTCTAAGTGCCCGGCCCAGTTCTAAGTTCTTCACCTGCCTTGTTTCAGTTAATCCTCCCAACAACCCTTCTAGGTGTGTGCATTTCACAGACAAAGAAAATGAGGTTCACCGAGGTGAAGCCACATTTGGACCTTGGTCTCTTGACCCCTAAGTCCACCTCCATTGTCACCCTGTAGCACTTCCTCCTCTCCGGGTAGGCCGCTCCCCATTACTTCACAGCCACCCTCCCTGCAGGCTTCCCCACGAAGCAGTCAAGGCCCGGAGGTGCAGAAGCTTGAGCAGGACCCGGAGGCGGCTTCACCGTTCAGCTGATAAAGCTTCTTCTTCAGGGCCCCTTCCAAGGCCCCGCAGCGCCTCTAGCAATGTGTTCCTACGGTCTTGTTTTGATTTTTTATCATTTACAAAAGATACTTTCATGTTCTTTGTCTTACAGACGGCCCCTCCATACGGTCTACACTGCCGGTCCATAAAACTTGGATCTGCCCTTGCCGTGAGCACACAACAGCAAAGCCAGAACCCCAATCAACCAACAGTTCTTTACCGAGCATCTCTCGGCCCTCAAAATGAGCCACTGCTCCTCCTTGCCAGTATGCTGCCCGTTTCTGTGGGGGATGGACACACACCAGTTCATTTTCATCTCACAGATCCTGACTCAGGATACGAGTGCCCAGCTGGGCTCTGGGGTTTTCTCTGTGGTGGTGAACCCTGGTCTCCATGGAGGACAGACTCAGACGCCAAAACCGTGGTCTCTTCTACACCTGTGATAAGGAGCTTCACAGCCCCATGGCTTATAGCACTGCCCGGCTCTCACAGGCACAATGAAGTGGGTAAGAGAGGTGGCCATCCAAGCATTCCCCTTGGGGCAGAGACAGTAAGCCGTCCATCAGGAATGGGTGGTTCTCCTTTCATAGTGTAGCGCTAGTGCTGGGAAGCGGCTGCCAGCCAAGGACAACATTTCCCAGCCTCCCTTTCAGTGAGCCGTGGTCACGTGACTAAGCTATAGCTGATGGAACGTGAGTGACGTTCATCACTCTCAGGCTGGGCCCAGAAACACTTACCACATGATACTCCTCCAAGGTCGTTTTCCCTTCCAGCCCTCAAGAGGAACAGCTTAAAAAGCCACATGCTGATGATGGCTGAGCTGCAGTCAACCTGAGTCCCAGCAGGACTGAGAAGGAGTCTTCCACACTAACCTGCGGCCCACTAAGAACTTCATGGGAGAAAGATTTACAACTTCTATCGTGTTGGGCCACTGTACTTTAGGGGATAGTTGTTTGTTAAAGTAATTTAAAGTAATTAATAATCCTCACTTTTCTTGGGAATTGGCACCTCCCACTAAAATGCCTGTCTACCACGTGAAATGCCACGTTCCCATATGACCCTAACCCACTGGCCACAACTGAAGGGTCAGAATTGGGTACCTGAATGAAGCAGAGCCAGCAAGTCTCTTCAAAGGATTTCTGAGCCTGTGACCCTGGGAGTACACATAAGGAAGCTGCCACCAGAAGAATCAGAGATGCAGGAGCCCTTGCTTTGGGTTGTTTTGAATCCATTCCTATATCCTTGTCCTTCCTGTAATTTGGAGTTTCCTCCCTTCCTTGGTTCTCTCAGCCACTCAATTCCCCTTTAGCCCAGTTAGTCAGAGCTGGGTTTCTGCCACTCGCAACCCAGTAGAGACCTGGTTAGCATATATACCAGATCAAAGATAAGGTTGGTGGGACTTCCCTGATGGTGCAGTGGT
Source organism: Lagenorhynchus albirostris (assembly GCF_949774975.1). NCBI lineage: Eukaryota > Metazoa > Chordata > Mammalia > Artiodactyla > Delphinidae > Lagenorhynchus > Lagenorhynchus albirostris. The sequence goes on from NC_083109.1 coordinate 64,712,702, forward strand.
TGAGAGTCCGCTTGCCAATGCAGGGGACACGGGTTCGAGCCCTGGTCCAGGAAGCTCCCACATGCCGCGGAGCAGCTGGGCCCGTGTGCCACAACTACTGAGCCTGTGCTCTAGAGTCCACGAGCCACAACTACTGAGCCCACGTGCCACAACTACTGAAGCCCACGCACCTAGAGCCTGTGCTCCGCAACAGGAGAAGCCACCACAATGGGAAGCCCACGCACTGCAACGAAGAGCAGCCCCCACTCGCCGCAACTAGAGAAAGCCTGTGCACAGCAACTAAGACCCAACGCAGCCAAATATAAATAAATAAATAATAAATTTTAAAAAATAAAGGGCTTAGGCTTGATAGATTTAAAAAGAAAAAACAAAGATAAGGTCGGCAGAATGGTACTGGCAAATGTGTTCACTGATGATTGACTGAAGACTCTGGGCTGCTACTCCAGCTCCCAGATGCTGGCCCCATCCTCCAGGTGTCCACAGCCTCCAACACACTCACAAACCTTTTTCCACAGAGCTCAGCCCTGCACTCTGCTCATCCTTTGGGCAATGGCTCTTGGAGTCCACGGACCTCCACGAGACTCCAGCCATCAAGAATAATTCAAAGAGAACACAATGACAAGATAAACTTTACCTTTTCACTATCCAAAGAAGGCTCAGGGCCAGGTAGGCAACTGTGCTTAACACATAAGCCAGAGGCAGATCATAGATGAAGTTCTGAAATTTCACCCCGTCAATGGTGTAATGTCCATAAAAGAGGCAGGTGTCCTCCAGGAAACCCTGAAACAAAGCCAAGGGCATGAGGTCAGATTAGTGAGTTGACTGCAGGGAACCAGGAAACCAGTCTCTGCCTCAAGGAACTCACATTCCAGTGTCACTGTTCATCCCTGAATTCCCCAGAGGCTGGAAAAATTCCAGATTTGCAGCAACATGGATACAACTAGAGATTATCATGCTAAGTGAAGTCAGACAAAGATAAATACCACATGATATCACATATGTGACATCTAAAATATGACACAAATGAACCTATTTATGAAACAGAAATAGAGTCGTGGACATAGAGAACAGACTGGTGGTTGCCAAGGAGGAGGAGGTTGGGAGAGGGACGGAGTGGAAGGCTGGGTTAGCAGATGCAAACTATTACATATAGAATAGATAAACAACAAGGTCCTACTGTATAGCACAGAGAACTATATTCAATATCCTATGAAAAACCATAATGGAAAAGAATATTAAAAAAAAGGGCATATACATGTGTGTGTGTATATATATGTGTATATATATCTGAATCACTTTGCCCTACAGCAGTAATTAACACAGCACTGTAAATCAACTATACTTCAATTTAAAAAAATAAATTAATTTTAAAAATAATTCAGCCTAATTTAAAAAAATGAAAAAAAAATCCATAGATATATGAGGTGCTCAACTAGAGTTTGGGGAATAAAGCACAGATAAAGACTGAGCATTAAAAACACACAGGGGGGGCTTCCCTGGTGGCGCAGCAGTGCCCTCTGTCCCACATGCCGCGGAGCGGCTGGGCCCGTGAGCCATGGCCGCTGAGCCTGTGTGTCTGGAGCCTGTGCTCTGCAACGGGAGAGGCCACAACAGTGAGAGGCCCACGTACCGCAAAAAAAAAAAAAAAAGAAGTCCATATAAGTGCACAAGAAAGGTTGAGAAAGATATGAACCATGGTGTTAAAGGATTGGTGGTCTCTGGGAAGAGGTAATTTTATTTTTTACTCTATAAGTCTTATATTTTTATGATAAACCTGTATTCTTATACTGAGTAATTAAGTAAATTTTTAATAGAAAAACAAACATGTAGAAACAGAAGACTCCATCTTTTCTTTAACCCTCCTGAAGCTGGGGCACACAGGCCATAAAACTTGACCAACTGTACAAAACATGTTTTTATTGCCCCAGGTTGGTGTCAGGACTGTCATCAATCTCTCCTACAAAATAAAGTTACATTACAGGACAAAGGTCCACTGGGCCTGGAAAATAATTTCTCTGATACGATCATGAGCTTGCCTCAATTGCTTTCAGCAAAGACAAGCCACTGCTTAATCTCTCTGGCCAGCTCCCTCTTGGGCCTATCATTAAAATTTATATGCGACATGATAAAGGTTATTCGCTAAAACTACTATAGTAATCATATTACAATATATAAAGGTATCAAACCAACATGTACATCCTCAAATGTATACAGTGTTATATGTCAATCACATCTCAATTTTTAAAAAAAACACACATGTAAAAGATGTAAGAATGCTACTTACTTGCTATGCTGAGGACTGTTTTTCAGTGCATAAATGTGATACGCATACTGTAATGCATTAGTGAAGATTTTAAAAACAGGAAAAAAGATGGTTGTAAAAGTGCTACTTGCTCAATATGTTCAGAATACTTTTATTTTAGTCAAGGCATGGGATGTCGATTCTGTAATGTGTGTAGAAAAGTTTTTAAAATTCAGTGTGAGAGAGAAGTTGTAAGACTGCTACAGACTTGCAACCCACATGGAGAACAGAACCCTGCTATTTCCATGAATGGATGTGACAGTCATTTTGTAATACATATAGAAATGTTTAAAAACACTTGTAAGACATATGCTGAAGTGGTATTTGCTTACTACATAGAAAACCCTGTTCAGCGAGTGGCTGTTTTGTTCATTCTATAAACATGAACAGAAGTGTTTAAAAACACATGAAAAATATGTGTAAGGCTGCTACTTGCTTGCATGGGTGAGAACAGTGATATTACAGGGAATGTACATGATGGCCATTCTGTAATGCATGTAGAATGGTTTTAAAAACACATATTGAAAACAAATAAATTGAAATTAACAACAATAAAATTTAATTAAAATTCAGTTTCTTGGTCACATTAGCCACATTTCAAGTGCTTAAGAGTTAGTGGCTGTCGAATTTCACAGCACAGATCCAGAACATTTTTATCACTGGAGAAAATTTATTCTTTGGGGCAGGGCTGTTTTTTATCATGCATAGTTTATTGAACATTTATGATCAAGTGCATCTAAGTCTCCTGTGAAATCTTTCCTATAACGAAGAAGATCATGGTGTGTGGTAACCTACAACAAGGAACTTCCCTCATGGGATGTGACCTAAAGAAATGGGGCTAACAGCAGTTCTGGGATTTGATCTCACTAGCATGTGACCTTGGGTGAGTCACTGGCTTTCTTTTCTCCTTGCGTAGTTTGCAAGCTTCAGTTTTCTCATTTGTATAGTGGACATTTTAACACCCACCTGACGATTCCTCTCAGTTGTTCTGAGGAAAACATGAGATCAGAGATGTAAAATCCACTTTTTCAAAACCAAATGCAGTGGACAAATTCGATGCTTTCTATCTATCGATTCAGAAATGTTCAATAGCATGGCATTTTAATACCAGTAACTTTCAGAAAGGTATTTTTACATACTTGTATTTTTTAAAACATCTAAAGGAGGGGTTCTCAACCTGGGATAATTTTGTTCCCCAGGAAACATCTGGCATGTCTGGAGACATGTTTGCTTGTCACAGCAGTGGGGCTGCTACCGGCATCTAGTGGATGGAGGCCAGGGATGCTGTAAACACCCTCCAGTGGACAGGACAGGCCCACAGCAAAGGAGTGTCGGGTCCAAGGTTGAGAAACCCTAGTCTAGAAGGCAGAGACACCACTTTTCATAGCTGCAATCTTATTTGCTGAAAAAAAGTGGGATTAAAAAAATGAAAGCACACACACAAAAACATTTTTTAGAATAAAGAAGAATTTAAAACGTTTGGAACTACTACAGGAAGGATGAGATTAATTCTACTTTAGAGCAGCAGGGTTAACCTGGGATTAATAGACTTTTAAGGGATTTCAGGGACTGCGTATGTGTGTGCACAAGTGCGGTGTGTGCATGTGCACATGTAAGGGCATGTATGCACGTGTGTACCACGCACACCTGCGTGCGTAATTGCTGGGAAGAGGAGTCACAGCTTTCATCCAGGTGGTCTAGGATTACAATATATTAAGGTCTTTCAATGTCAGAGAAGTTAAATAAATTCTATCTGGGTTTATTTTCACGGAAACTTCTTTCTACAGGGGAACTCAGATCTTGTTGCAGGTCAATACAAAGGTGGCAGGAATCAGGAAAAGGCCAAGGGCTGAAAGTGACAAAATACATTTCCTGTACATCTTAGCAGGGGCGGATGAGCATTATCCTTGCCGATAAGGTCACTGCAAATACTGTTTTCTTTCACTGGTACCTGTGTCAACACTCGTGTTTGATTCTCACTGCAGACATTCAGGAACCTGGTCTTTAAATTAACCTATTTCAGTATTGAGGGTCCAAATCCAGAATTATGTTAAATACTTACAGTGCCAGAAAGCAAGTCTATGATATAACTGTAAAAGTAAATGAGTCCAGAACTACTTATTGGATACACTGTGCATTGAATATCTGTAAAAAACAAAAACAAGAACGTCAGTAGAAATAGCTTCAGTCTCTATAACTTGTCTATCATAATTTGTGTATATATGCTTGTATATGTATATACATTTAGATGTCATATACAATTATATATGGATATGTTTGTGAATCTGTGATTTTCTATTTGCAATCTAAACGCCAGTGCACCAAGTACAGTACCATTTTCCCCTTTCACTATTCTCTAAATACCTGGGATATATGTTTTTTCTATACGTTTCGTATATGGGTCTAATAACAGCACAGGCTTTCTGATTGTATTAGTATTTTACGTTTTGGGGTTCATGTTTGCACATGTTTTGGAAGATGTGGTCGATATAATTATTATTCCATTTTAAGCAATCCAGTTTTAAAAGATCTCTACATGTGTGTAAATTAACAAGCAGTTTCACTTAAAAAATACCATATGTTTACCTACATATAATTGACCAAGAAAATTTTTGAACAGCAATTTTAGTGACACTACATTATGCTAGAACAACTAATTCACTTCCTCTGTATCAGTCAGCTATTGCTGTGTAACATCCTTAAAGTCTCAAATTATTTAACCTCCAAACATTTATTTTCTCCTTCATGGATCTACAGTTTGAGTTCACTCAGCTGATTCAGGCTAAGCCAGGATGGACACCAGGCTCCCAGCTGGGCTGAGGTCTGCTCTACATGATTTCACTCTGGGACCAGACTGGAGAGGCAGTGGCTACCTGGGGGGGATGCTCTCCTCATGGCTCTTCTCATAAGGCAGGCCAACCACATAAAGCCGTTTCAAACTAATACTCCACTAGACAAGTCACATGGCCAAGAGCAATATCAATGGGGGCAGAAAGTATTCTCTGCTCACAGTGGGAAGCTTTGCAAAGTTACAATTACAGGGGAGTGACAAACTGGGGAAAATAATCCAATGTACTACCCCTTCTCTGGACCTTAGTTTCCCCTTTGTTAAAATAAGAGAGTTGAACCAGTTCCTCCAAGGCCAATTCCAGCTCTGCCATTTTATAATCCTAACGTGTGTTCACTTATTCATTCAACAAACACTTCTTAATTACTATGCACCAGGTACATGCTGGAGATAAAATGATGAGTAAGAAATAGTTCCTGCCTTTGAAAAGCTCACCATCAAGTGGTAGAAAGGATAAGTAGAAGTTAGGTGTATATAAGGTGCTCAAATGGTTGTATGAACACAGTATTAGAGGCAAAGAGGAGGGAGACAGTCACTATTTGGAGCAGAGTCAGGAAGATGGGAAGAGACAGCTGCCACTCTGCTCCTCACTCACTGTCCTCAAGCCTAGAGGTCGACAAACTATGGTCCTTGTGCCAAATCTGGCCAGCTGCCTTTTTTTGTTAATACCGTGTTATCGGAACACAGCTATGCCCATTTGGGACGTTTCTCCGTGGTCACTTTTGTGCCACAACGGCAGTACTGAATAGTTGCAACAGAGACCATATGGCCAGCCAAGCCTAAAATATTGACTATCTGGCCCTTTCCAGGAACGTGTCCACCAGCCACACCTGGCTTTTCATTTCTCTAATATGCTGAGTTATTCCCAGCTCTGAACCTTTGCAGATGCTGTTCCTCTGCATGAAGAAGCTTCCCCGAGCTCTCCAACAGCTGCCTTCTCCTTGTCCTCCTGGGCTCACCTGACATACCCCTGCCTTCACAGAGGGCTTGGGGCACCCCTCAGCCTCCAGTGTCCTGGTGTCTGACCTCTCAGCACCTTATCCTTTCCCCTCCCCCAGAGGCAAATTCATAGCTTATATACCTCTTCGTGTGGTCCCTTCCTAACGTCCATCCTCTGCTATAGTGCAGTACCCTGTGGCGGTCCCTGCTGTAGCCCCAGGGCCTGGCTCAGGGCCCAGCACACAGCAGGTGCTCAATAAACACTTGTTGAAGGAAGGAGAAGGGAAGTGAGAAGAGGAAGAAAGGGACTTCTGACCCTTATCTTAAGGGACAAAGTTTACTAGGTAAGTCGAAAAAAAAAGCATGTGCAGGAGGACGATGCAGTCAGAGGAAATAATGAGGAAAAAGAAGAGATGCGTGGTGTCCACGCTCAGAGTCCAGCTTCATTTCCTCCAAGAGCGTGGCCTCCCTCCACCCAAGGCCCTGCTCACGGCTAAAGGGAGAACTGAACAGGCAGTGGTGTCTAGTGAGACAGAATAGCATTCAGTTCTTCTAGAAAGAAATAATACTAAAAAAAAAAAAAAAAAGCTGCATTTATTGAGCACTTTCCATGGGCAAAGCACTGTATTATCTTAGTTAATATTCATTTAAAAATTATGAGTATTGCTTAATCATTACTTAAGTTTTCTGTATTAAATAATATAGAATTTATATTATTGTTTTCAATTATTTGTACTTTAAATAATAAGTATTTATTATCTTTTAATGAGCTAAGTATTAAATAGTGTAGTACAACATTATTTGAATAATGAAACAATTGTCTCACTAGTTAAATCATCACCTTCATTCTACGGATAAGGAAAATGAGGCTCACAAAATCTAATCAACTAACAGAGCTGGGTCTTGAAACCGAACCCAGGGGTTTTCACACAGCAGCAGGAGATATTTATCTGTGACATGGACATATTAGAAATGAGAATGCAGCATCGGGCAGGCAGTAGGCACTCAAAAAGTCAGCGTTTCCACGTTATTCTTATTTGATTTTTAAGTGTAATAGAATTAAAACAAAAACAAATATGATGAGGAGGAATGTTTAGAGCCACAGAAGTGACTGCAGACGGGGCATTCTTCTGGGGAGAGGAGTCATGTGATAGAAGCAGGAGGTTTCCACTTCCAGCTCCTAGCACAGAGCCTGGTACTAGAGGGTGGTAAATAAACATCTCTGGAATGACAGAAATTTTCCCCATTTGAAAAAACAGGATGCCCAGACCTGACTTACACTGAGAATTCAGTAGGAAAACACAGGTCCATTACCTGCCATAGCGTCTGGCAGATGACTGATGTTTAATAAACAGCAGCCTGAGCAACACCATTATCGGAGATAAAAGCCTTGAAATAAAAGCTTGAAATGAAGTCACTGGAGTCGACTGTATTATGTTTACTGAATAGTCCACTTCCCCACCCCCCATTGCTCCTCCCAAACGCCTTGCTGAACCCAGGAGTGGCAAGTGACTTGCACTGGCTAGTAAGGTGTGGCGAAAAGGATGTGTGTCATCTCCAGGCAGAAGCATTAGAAGCCAGCACGTGTTTGCCATGGCTCTTTTTCCTTTGGACGTCGTGACTATCAATGGTGCAGAGAGAGGCTGCTCCCTCAGCTTGGGCTCCAGAGTGAAGACAACATGGAACAAAGCCACCACCAAACACTGATGGACATACAGTGTGAGCAAGAAAGAAACGTTTGTGGTTACTGGGTGCTGAGTTATGGGGTCATTTGTTTCTGCAGCATAACCTAGCCTATCCTGACTAATACAGTCACCCAAGACTTAGATTATAAAGATTGCTAGAGAAAGAAGCATTGTAGCTAGGTACACAATGAAAAGAACACTCCTCATGGCAAATCAGGCCTTACACTCACCCGCGCCTTTGGATGGAATGAGCACAAAGCTGCTGTTGGTGATCTTGTATCTGGTGAGCAAGACTGGGAGCAAAACCAGCATAAAGATGATCAGAAATATCACCAAATTCAGCAATACCAGAAACCGTAAGAAGGAGAAGTAGGACTGAATTCCAGTGCCGAATTTCCCTGGAAAAAAGAAATCCAGACATCACTGACCAGGAGTATTGATACAGTACCCACTGTAGGTTCAATCAGCCACAGAGGGCTGAACTGAAATTGGAGGCTCTTAGTGGGGGAGGGAGGAAGAATAATTTCAAGGCTCTACTTGAAATTATTAAGTTTAAACTTTCACATGTAAATCTACAATCACTCTTAAATCAATAATTTGAGATGGTGTGAGAGAGGGCTCAGTATTCTCATAGGAATATCTAATGGACTCAGCACCATTTATTGAAAAGGCTATCCTTTCCCTAGTTAATTGCAATAGTGCTTTTGTAATTGACTATATATTTATGGACCTGTTTCTGAATTCCCTCTTCTGTTCTATGGGTCTATTTGTCTATCTTTGCACCAATACCAGAACTGTCTCATTATTGCAGATACAATAATACTTGATATATGGTGCTCTAAGTCTTTAGGCTTTCTTCTTCCTCAGGCATCCTTGGTCCTCTGCATTTCTATATAAATTTTAGAATCAGCATATTCATTTTCACACATACACACATGCATGCATGTGCAAAATGTGCTGAGATTCCGACTGGGATTACATGGAATATATAGGTCAGTTTGAGAACAAGTGACATCTTTACAATATTGAGTCTCTGATCCATGAACATGGTATATTTAGGTTCTTTAATTTCTCTCAACAATATTTTATAGTTTTCTGTGCAGAATCATTTCACATAGTTCTTTAGTTATATTCCTAGGTGCAATGATACTACTGTATAACTTATTTTTTAAATGTTTGTTGCTGGTATACAGAAATACAGTTGGTTTTATATAGAGATCTTATATCTAGCAACCTTGCCAAAGTTACCTCAATTCTAATAGTTTGTCTTTTTTGTTTTCTACAAATAAATCATGTCATCTGCAAAAAAAAAGAGACAACTTATGTCTTCCTTTCTGGTCATTGACCCTTTTTTTCCCATCATTGTACATTGGCTAGGACTTCCAGGACAATGCTGAATAGAATCTGTGATAATTAGAAGTCTTTTCCTCATTCTCAATCTTAGAAGAAAAGCTTTCAATATTTCACCATTAAGTATGATGTGTGCTATACAATGTTTATAGATATTTTTTCCCAGATTAAGAAAGCTCCTGGGAATTCCCTGGCGGTCCAGTGGTTAGGACTTAGCTCTTTCACATTGTGGTGGCCTGGGTTCAATCCCTGGTTGGGGAACTAAGATCCCACAAGCCACACAGTGCGGCCAAAAAAACAAAAAACAAAACAAAAAACAACAACAAAAAAAAGAAGGCTCCCATCGATTTCTTATTTGCTGAGAATGAGAACTGAATTTCACCAATGCTTTTTCTGCATCAGTTGGGTTAATCATATAATTTTTTTCCTTTATTCTGTTAAGGCACTGAATTACATTCATCGATTTTTCAAATAGAAAACAAACCTTCCACCAAACAATGATTAAATTACTAAAGACAGACAGAAAGCACTCAAAGAGTAAGGATGTCTGCTTGTTCTTGGTGCAGGCAAAGAACTTATATTCTGAGACTGAAGATGTGTGACCCACAATCTTTTCTTCTCTCCTTGACAGAGGTAAGGAGCTTAACTATCAATCCTTCACTTCCTGTCAGATGAGTACCTAGTCAGCCAAGAAATCACAGGATTGGAGTCACTGAAGAGAAAATCAAGGGCCCAGTTCCATGGGGAGAAACTACCTTCCAACACATAAGCCACTTTATGAATGAAAATCTTCATAAAAGCCACCACTTAACAAGAGAGGAATCTGAGCATGGTGGCTAAAACCTTGGGTCCTGAAGCTTGACTGCCTGGGTTCAAATTCTGGGTCTGCCTTGTTCTAGCCAATGAACTTGGGCAAGTGTTTTAATCTCTCTGAACCACGCAAATGATAAATGCCTATGTGAAAAATGGGTTCTTGTGAGGGTCAACGGAGATCATATGAGTAAAATGTTGAACACAATGCCCAGTTCACAGTGAAGCCTCAATAAAGGTTAGCTTTTATTATTTTTTGCTCCAAAGATAATGTTCACTTAAACTTCTAAAGTGGATGGTTGAAGTTCTAAGTTTCTAATGAATCCCCCCCTGGAAATAAGTTTACATTCTCCCAATAAAACAACTAAAAAAGTTCATTGAATAGATTACCACTGGTATTTTATAGGTTTTAAAATAGTAATAATGGGGGCAATAAATTTTTTCACATATCCTGCCATGGTCCCTACAAACATCACAAAATTTCCATTTCAGCAGTTTTGAGGAGAAGCTTGTAAATTGTTTTGCTTTCTAGTAGAAACCGGGTAATCCTAAAAGGTATTTTCCCCCTGGCTCAGTTATGTCACCCAAATGTTTAATTTTTTTTTTTCTGATTTTACATTTTGTCATAACTTCCAATTTTTGTATACCTGCTGTGGACTGAATTGTATATTGTTCCCCCCACCCCCTGCAAATTTATATGTTGGAACTCAAACCCTCAGTGTGATGGTATCTGGAAACAGGCCTTGGGGAGGTAACACGGCTAAGGTAAGGTCAGGAAAGTGGGGCCCTCATGATGGGTTAGTCCCCTTAGAAGAAAAAGCAACAAAGCGTGCTCTCTCTCCCTAAGCACACACAAAGAGGAGGTCATTTGAGGACAGAGTGACAAGGTGGCCGGATATCAAACTTCCAGTCTCCAGGACTGTAAGAAAATAAATTTCTATTCTTTAAGTCACCCAGTCTATGGATTTTGTTATGACAGGCATACCTTTTATTGTGCTTTGCTTTATTGCGCTTTACAGATATTTTGTTTTTCATACATTGAAGGTCTGTGGCAACCCTGCATCAAGCAAGTCCATCAGCACCACTTTTCCAGAGCATTTGCTCACTTCCTGTCTCTGTGTCGCATTTTGATAATTCTCGCAATACTTCAAACCCTCTACCAGCAAAAAGATTACAACTCACTGAAGGCTCAGATGATGGTTAGCACTTTTTAGCAATAAAGTACTTTTTAATTAAGTTATGTACACTACTTTTTAGACATAATGCTATTGCACACTTAATAGACTACGGTATCGTGCAAACACAACTTTTATACGCACTGGGAAACCAAAAAATTCACGTGACTCGCTTTATTGCGGTAGTCTGGAACCAAACCCTCAATATCTCCTAGGTCTGCCTGTACTTCATCCCAATTCTCACCATTACGGGAAAGCAGGATTATTAATATTTTCAGGGCTATGGGTGTCTTTGGCAGTCTGATGAGGCTTATTGAGCCCCATCTTGGAATAACATTTTTAAACGCACAAAATACAAATGGTCGTATGATGATCAAAACATTATTGTATAAACTAAATTTGTGATAGATTAATACATGAGCATTTTCATTAACATATCAAATAACAAGGTCTAGTGGCAGATCTAATCACTGCTGTAATTTCAAAGTCGTGATGAGCGCAGATGCTATTCCCAGACAACTGCAACAACTGGAAGGAACAGGAAGACATCTGTGATGTTCCTGGTGACGAAGACACAGGCTCTATTAATCCTAACTGTGGCTAGTTGCTCACATTCATCACGGAAGGAAATGCTACATTTCAGCTGGGGGGTTAGTAAAAACAAAGCTTTCCTTTCCTCAGGCGCAGGAGACCTCTACGGAGGAACACGTGCAGTGTGGGGTGTGTACCTTCTATGCTGCGAATGTCCTTCCGCCACAGCTCCAGGTGGGTTGTCATCTCGCGAGCCTTCTCTATGAACCTCTCCCAAGACTTGCTGCTATACCGTTTCCACTGGTCCCACTCAGATAAGTACTTCATTTGGGTCTCCTGAATGTCCCTGCATTGAGAAACAAGCATGACAATGACAAGGCAGGGTCATCAACCTCAGCACCAAATAAAACCCCAGCCGAGAGGATGTGGAAAACCTGGAGCCCTCATGCACTCCTGGTGGGAATGGAAAATGGTGTGGCCACTAGAAAGAAGTTCAGCAGTTCCTCAGAAAGTTAAACGCAGAATTACCATATGACCCGGCAATTCCACTCGTAGGTAGATACTCCAAAAGAATTGAAAACAGGGTCTCAAACAAAAACTTGTACACAAATGTTCAACGCAGCATTAATCACAATAGGCAAAATGTGTCAACAACCCAAATCGCCATCGAAGGATAAATAAACTGTGCTCTATCCACACAGTAGAATGTTATTCAGCCACAAAAAGGAAGGAAGTACTGATACATTCTACAACTTACGTGAACCTTGAAAACGTGAAGTTAAGTGAAAGAAGTCAGACACATGGATGATTCCATGTATATGAAATGTCCAGAATGGCAAATCTATAGAGACGGAGAGTAGATTAATGGTGGGCAGGTGCTGGGGGGAAGGGGAACAGAGTGACTACAGACAACGACGAGGCTTTGGGGGTGGCAGAGCCACAAGATGGAAGCAGCCTGGGTCCCTGAGTGACTGCAAAGTTCCCCCTTGACCTCAACCCAGGACTTTTATGTGAGCAAGAAATGAACTTCTAATACACTGAGATTTTACCTGTGCGGGTATCTTTGTCACAGCAGCTTAGCTTATCCTAAGTAATAAACTTTTAATTATGTGAACTCTTCAGGAAATGCATTCCATGCATAAAAAGCACCTCTTCCCAAAACATACATCATATGCCTTCCAGATGGCTGCTGGACAAACCTTAGTCTCCGCTTCTCAGAGATGTTCAGTGCGTATTTCCGAATGGATTGGTTGTCAAGGTTTTCAGTGATTTCTCCCTCCAACTGGGAGCTGTAAGAGTCTGTTGGCTTCAGCAAAGTGCCACTTTGCTTGTCCCGGGGAAGGATGGTCGTCCTCTTACGAGCAATAGACCGGTAGCTTGGCAATTCTTGAAGGAAAGTCACAGGTGGAGAAGAAAAGCAACTGGAGTCCAAAGAGAGGCTCTCTGGATAAGAAGGAAGAAAACCACCATTCACCCCAGTGAACTTGGGGACCAAAACCCAAAACTTATGTAGGAGACTTAGATCTCAGAGACCCTAACTAAACCTCACAGTCAGGAGCCTGGGCCACTGACAGAAGTATTTGTATCTTAATTATTTCATTTACCAGGATGGTGCTCAGGACAATGAAATCATCTGCAAAAGGGTTCACTTTCAGCAGGTGTGTTTTAAGTTACATGATGCCTGCATTCTAGTGTCTGGCTGCAGCCACTTGCTAGGTGTGTGGCTTTGAGTAATCTAACCTCTGTTTTTCATTTGGCAAATAGGGCTAGTGACATTTGCCCCAACTATCCTCACACAGTGTAGGGTATCCACTGTATGGGATAAAGCTCTGAAAAGCATAAACTGCTTTGCAAATGCATAGCGATAACAACATCATCAACGACAATAATAATAATGGCGTTTACGGAGCACTTCCTTTGCACCAGGCACTCTGTTAAGAGCTTCATGACCACTCATGGGATGTGGGCTGGCCTTATGATCTGCTTGGGCCAACAGAATGCGACAGAAGCGATGCTGTGCCAGTTCTAAGCCTAGCCTCAGGAGGCCTTGCCAGCTTCTGCTGTTCTTTGGACGCCAGCTGCTGCCTTGTGAACAAGCCCAAGCTAACCTGCTGGAGGATGAGACCAGGTAGAGCAGGGATGATCACCCCAACCGAGACCATCCCAGGCCAGCCTACAGCCAGCTGTTGCCCAACTGACCAGAGATGCTCACACGTACTGAGGTAGGTACTATTATCATCCCCACTTTACAGATGAGAAAATAAAGTCATTCATGGGTTCTCCAACCCCTTGCCCAAGCCCTCGAAGCCCTGCATGATCTGACTCCTGCCCGCCTCTCCAGCTCCTCAGGCTCTCTGACCTCCAACCTACATTTCTTAGGATCCTTCATATACTAAAATGGGCCTGTGTTCCCTCCTCCTCAGAGCCTTTGCGTTTCTCTTCCCTCTGCCTGGAGTGAACTTCTTAGCTCCTACTCGAATGCCACTTCCTCAAGGAAACCAACCCTGCCTCACTGCACTATTGTAGGTGTCTTTTTTTTTTTTTTTTTTGCGGTACGCGGGCCTCTCACTGTTGTGGCCTCTCCCGCTGCAGAGCACAGGCTCCGGACGCGCAGGCTCAGCGGCCATGGCTCACGGGCCCAGCTGCTCCGCGGCATGTGGGATCTTCCCTGACCGGGTCACGAACCCGTGTCCCCTGCATCAGCAGGTGGACTCTCAACCACTGCGTCACCAGGGAAGCCCTGTAGGTGTCTTGTTACACATTTTCCCCCACACTGTAAGTCCTTCACAGCACTTATCACAATCTATAACCTTATATTTCTTTGTGTGACCATGTGAGTATGTCTGTCTTACCCAGTGGACTGTAAGTTCTCGGAGGGCAGGGACTGTGAAGATTTCCTCACCATTGCAAGCCAGAACCCAGCAGCATCCCTGGCTCAGAGTAGTTCAATAAATACTTATTGGATAGATGGATGAGTGGATGACATTCGTAATTTTCCCGTGCTTAGAGAGCCTGGAGGTGGGGGCATTGGAAACAGAGCCAGGTCTGCCAACTCAAGAATCTCTATTAACTATACTTCAATAAAAATAAAAATTAAAAAAAAGAATATTCACTCTGCTACATCAGACCACAGCTGGAGGCCAAGTTTTGCTGTGCCTTGTGCAGAGGTCTGAGGAGGGAGAGCTTTCTGTTGAAGGTGAGGAACGAATGCCACTTTCAGGATGTATTTTATACCTGATCCGATTTTAGTTTGGGAAGACCATCCTGAGTGGAGACAGGACATGGAAGGAGGTAGGGGGCAGCTGTGATAACCTAAGCAATTACCCCTCCAGGGAGCAAAGCTTGCTTGGGTTTGAATCTGGGGTCTGTCGATTACTAGCTGTGTGTCTTTGGGGAAATTACTTAACCTCTCTGAGCTTCAGTTTCCTCATCTCAAAAACTCATTCATTCACCAAATATACCTATCATGTGTCAGATCTGGAGCTAGGGATACTACAGTGAACAAAGTAAATACCCTACTCACATGGCACTGAGGCTAAATAGAGGGGGTGTGTGAGCCCTGTGGATATTTGGGGAAGGGCATCCTGGAGACGGAAACAGCAAGTGCAAAGGCCCTGAGGCAGGGGCGTGCACAGCATGCTTGAAGACGAGCATGGAGGCCTAGGTGAGTGGGGAAGAGTGAATGAATGGGAGCCTCGAAGGCTCTTTTGTTGGTGGCCCCCAAAGAGCCACACCAGCCCTCTGTGGTCTCCTCCCCTTGAATCCGGGCTGGACCCATGACTTGTTTTTAAACAAAGGTCACGAGAGAACTGATACTCTGCCAGTTCCAGATCCAAGCCTTAAAAGGGCCAGGAAGCTTCTACTCTGTGCTGTTGGGAGCCTGGGGCTGCTGTGTTAGAAGCCCAGCGATGCTGCTGACACAACCACGTGGAGAGAAAGAGGCCCCGAGGCTCCAAGGAGGACAACCAAGGAACTGGCTGACAGTAAGGACCAAGGTCCCGGCTTATGACCCCAGCAGGCCGCTGCAGCCGGTCCCCAGCCACCCTGGTCATCCTCGCCAGGCCCCACCATCCTGCTCAGACCCAGCAGATAGGACACAGAGCTGAGCAAACCGTTTCCTCTGTAGCCTGCTCATTTCCTGGCGCACAGGATGAGCAGAAACAATAAAATGGCTTAAGCCATCACATTTGGAGCAATCGATCAAGCAGCAACAGGGAGCTGGGACAGGAAGAATGGAAAGCAGGGATCAGAGAGGTGGCCAGGACAAACCAGGTCAGACTCTGTGGGCTGTGCTATGACCCTCCAATGTGGCAGACGGGCAGCCACCCGGGGCTCTGGGCCAAAGCATGTCGTGATCTGAGCACGTTTCAAAGGATCACTCTGTAGGCTTCAGGGCTAAGGACGAGATCCATCACAGGAGTGCCAGCTTGCGAGAATCAAAGGCGATCATGCAGGCAGAAACACTGAGCACAGCCCTGCACGCAGTGGGCTCTGTAAATGTACTTATAGCTAACAGCGAGGGAGCGCTGGGGGGAGGGGACTGGCCAAGGCCTTGATCCGAGCTGGAGTCTGATGGTGCAGAACTGTAATCCTTGCCTCTCCGATGGGCAAGTTCACAGAGCAGAACAGCTGTCCCACTGCTGATGACACGGACACGCGTCTGGAGCCCTGCCAGTCACCAAGTGCAAGCCGACAAACCCGGCTCAACCTTTACTCCTGGCCCCAGCCCCCCCCCCGCCCCCCGTCGAGGGCATGACACACTTCCATTGGTAACATGGCTCCCTAAGCAAACACGGGGGTCTGGGGTTGGAGTGGAGGCTGAAGGCTAGAGGCTCAAAGCCCACCGCTCCTCCCTCTGGCCAGCAACAAAGGGCTGTTATGAACCAGAACAAAGGCCTTTGAATATGGAGCGGCACTGACCCACTGAATATTCAGCAGCTGCGGGATCCAGGGCCGGAGCTGGAGACGGGCTGGCTTGTCACCCACTAGCCAGGCCACCCCAGGAGAAACAAAGACCGTCTCTGAGTCACACGTTTCTCATCTCAGGAACAGTGGGTATAATACCATGACCTCAGCAGCGTGATCATGAGGACAAATGTACCAACAACATAAATAATACTGGCTGGGAATTTGGGAGCACACTTGCGCCAGGCTATTTGAAGAACACGATATGCATCACCACTCTCAATTCTCTGAGCTACTCATTGAACAGAATTACCCCATTTTACAGATGAAGAAAGTGAGGCTCGGAGAGGTTAGGTGCTTTGCCCACTCACACAGCTAGGAAGTGCTGGAACTAGGAACCTATCACAGGTCTGTCAGATGCCAAAGCTGTAGTCTTTACTGAGACCACTCGGTGGGCCATGGATTTGCAAGTGCTTTGTAAACAATAAAATGCCACACAAACTAATCATCTGATTGTTCTTGCAGCCACACCACAGGAAGGATACATCCTATTCACATTTCCCAGCAACAGCCTCTGATGGAAAACTCTATTTTCAAAATGGCCATCACTGAAGAGGAATGCTTTTTCCTTTTCAGACATCCTTGGGAAGTTCTCCATCTTCAAGTTAAAAGAAAAATCACAACTATACCCTTGAACACAAGCACCATTATTTTTGTAGCTGGTACACTTCCAACCCTTTGCATATAGGACCACACACTTTTCAAAGCATGACATCACCGAATTTCTCACACCACCCTGCTGGGAAGGCTTTGCTGCCCTGGCTTTTCAACAGGGAACCTGAGGTCTGGAGAGATGGCGGCTTGCCCAAGGCTTTGATGTCAAGACAGACTCCTGGTTCTACCGATTCTTAGAAAGGCAGGTGGCATCACCTCTCCTAGCCTTGGTTTTCTCATCCTGAGAGGATAAGAATGGCTCGCTAGAGTTACTGTCGGACGTTCTCCTGAGTTGATCATTTAAGCCTGTGGTGTGTAGGTTGCTTGACGACCATTTGCATGGGAGCCTGGAGCATGTCTCAGATACTGGGCTGCCTCCACCTAGGAAGGCCTAGAATCTGTTGGCCACTGGAGTCAGATTTCAGCAAGCAGGAGGTTACTTAGGTGGCAGGATGACTGGGTAATTATTACAGGAGATATGGGGACAGGGGCAGGGGTAACTACTTCTTCTGGTAGCTGCTGTTCTTCCAGGTTAAGGACAAAGTTAGTCTCTCTGAGGCTTAGAGCGGTGCCTTGCTCACAGAAACCTCTCCATCTGGAGAATGAATGAATGGATGGATGAATGGGCAGAGGCAGGCACATCTGGAGAGCATCCTGACGTCCCAACTTGCTGGGCAGCTCTTTCCACAGGACACCAAATCCTACCAACGAGCACAAACATTCCCAGAATGTGGGCACAGGCCAACTGTGACCTAAATGGCACCAAAACCACCGCCAGCCTCCCTCAGGGGCTTGCCGAGAACCTAGCCTGACCGTATTTGGTGCCGGCTTCACTCCAGGGTTTTTCTTCCCACGAACAGAATCATGGAAACTCTGGGGAAGAAGGGACCTTCTGGGTCATCTGGTCCAGGCAACCGGCCAGCTGCTGTGGCGATGAGCTCTGTTTGATACCTTGCATGGAGTCCCTCTCTGTGTGGGACTTTGGGCTGGGGGCAGGGGCTCTGGAGACGATGAAGGTTTACAGACTTGCTTCCCGCCTCGAAGAGTTCCCCCCCCCCCCCGCCTCGTCCAACCAGCACTTATCTCCCAAGTGCCCAGCCCACTGCATCGCTGTCATTAGCCCATCCTCCTCCCTATGTGTTTACCTGCGTATTGACTCTGACCGTCTCCCTCCCCCATTAGACTGTGACCTCCATGAGGAAAGGGACCCCATCTCTCTCCTTCACCACGGAGTCCTCAGGCTGTAAGACAGAGCCTGACACATGGCGGATGCTTAATAAAAACCTGTTAAGTGAATGAACGCATGCATGAATGAACTGTGAATAAATGATTTGGCGCTGAGGATACAGGCAACATTGGCTCACCCCCCAGGTAGACCAAAGTATATGTTTAGCACACCAGCAAAAGAGGGGCACCAAAAAAATGAAAAGAAGATGTAAGGAATTTAAGCATTTAATATTATTCTTTTCTTTAGGGGTGACTTTTTATTTCACAATTGAAAAAGCTGGCAAAAAAAAATTGATTGGGATGTTGACTGTATATTACAGCCTTTCTACTTCAGGTACTTTACACAAGGCAGCCCTATTAGACACATGCATGTACACCCAGTTTGACGTTACCAATAAGACAATGTAGACATCGATTTCAGAGCTTCTTAGACTTCTTTCCACTCATGTCTGTGTGTGTGACATTGTTTTGATTTTGGATGCTAACTGGAGCTGGGGCACCTGAATAATTTCTGCTCACAGCTGCCAAAGGGTCTTAACCAAGGAGCTCCCAGTGCAGGGGATCTGGTTAAAGCTTCTATGACATTTCTACCAAGTGCTCAAAAACCTCTGAGGCCAGGGGACTCATCAAGGCCCTACTCCTGGCAGGACCACCCAACCACCCATCCATTCATTCACTCATTCACTTGAAAAGAGTTACCGAGCAACTGCTACGTGCCATGCACCGTCCTAGGACAGGGACGCAGCCTTGAATACGACACGCAAACTCCCCCTGCCTCTGGAGGAGACAGACAATAGACAAGTAAGAACAATATATTTCAAATGGTGATAGATGTCTGGAGAAAAACAAAGCAGGGGTGTATTTGAGCAAAGCCTGAAGGGAGGGAGGGAAAGAGCCACGTGGTTATCTGGAGGAAGAGCATCCAACAGAAGATAGAGATGAGCAAGGTAGAGACAGAGAAGAGCAAGTGCAAAGGCCCTGAGGCAGGACTGTGCCTGGTCAGTTCGAGGAACAAGAAGGCCCGTGTGGCTGAAGGAGAGTCAGCAGGGTAGGAGGTCGGGGAGAAACAGGCCAGGCCACATGGGGCCTGTGGGCCATGTTGTTACCTTACTCGGGTAAGGTGGGAACCAAGGAGGTTCTCAGCAGAGAACGATCTGACTCAGATTTAACAGGATCTCTCCGGGCAGCCACGTGGCAATTTCTGTCCTTGAGCTACGCAGGTCGGCATGGCTACAGCCCATGGCAGGGCACCATGTGTCGAGGGGCACCATCCTGCAATGACGGAAATGTTCTATAATGGTACTATTTAACATGGTGACCGCTAGCCACTTGTGGCTACTGGGTTACTGAAATGTGGCTGGTAAGACTAAGGAAATGAATTTTTAATTTTATCAGACTTTATTCAATTTACATCTTACAGCCACGGGTGGCTAGTGGCTACTGTACTGGACAACACAGAGGGGCCTTTTTCACAGGAACCCAGAACCTAGTCTGAGAGGGGAGGAGCCAGGGCCTTGGGAGCCTCCTCCATCTGCCAGACTTCAGAATCGCAGGGCTGGGGGGACCTGCGTGAGTCACACCACCTGGCACCTGGGTGGGGCCTGGGGAACGGCTGGGTCCCAAGGCTTTATGACCAGACAAGCAAACAGCCGTCAGGAGCAGTGACTAACTGAGCAATCAGATCCATGCTGAGCCCAGAACCCAGGCCTCCTGGTTTCGAAGCCAGTAGAGCATCCGGTGGACTGTCCATGGAGCTGTTACGGTGCTTCTGTCTGTCTGAGGAGGTGACATGACACGTGGTTAAGAGCACTGGCTCCAAAGCCCGCTGCCTGGATCCTAACCCCGGCTCCACTTGCTACCCGTGTGACCTGGCAAGTTTCTTGACCATTCTGTGTCTCAGTTTTCCCACCTGTAAAATAGGGGTAGTAGTTCCCACCTCGCACAGCCATCCTAAGGCTATTAGATGGCTACTGTATGTCAAGTGCTTAGAAAAGAGGGCAGCAAATCTTTTCTGTAAAGAGCCAGATTGTAAATACTATTTACCACACGGTCTCTGTCACAACTATTCAACCTGCCACTGCAGTAGGAAAGCAGCCATAATGCATGACTGTTTCCTAATGAAACTTTATAGAAATACGTGGTGGCCCAGATATGGCCCACGGGCTGTAGTTTGCAGACCCCTGGCTTAGGGCAGTGCCTGGCACATCGTGCTACCTACTTGAAGCCAGGACTCTGATTATTTATTGATGAACTTAATGTACATGAAGATTTAAATCTGCAGTGGCAAGGGGGAGGAGGGGGTGTCCTCTTGCTAAGGACCAAGCTACTCCCTATGTGGAGTGTTTATCTTCCTTGGCTAGGACCTCTCCAAAAAAGACTTCCAACTTTCCTGGAAGTGACAATAACCAAAAATTCGCCTTTACTGAGCATTTACCGTGTGCCATGATGATGTCAAATCCTTTACCTAGCTATCTCCTGTGATCCTCAGGAAGGGCCCTTCTTATGTATTACCCTTATTTTGCAATATGGAAAGTTCAGAGAAGACAGGACCTTCTTCCAAGGTCAAGTTAAGGTCTGAACCGTGAGGGCAATGACCTCAGCATGTCTTACTCACTCTCACACCCCTACTGATTAGCATGGGGCTGGCACATAACAGGGACTCAAAAAACGTGTCAAATTAATACACGGACACGGTAGCTCTATTCACAACATGAACATCCTTCTGCTGCAGCAGCTTGTCAAGTAACATCTCAGGGCCTCAGTTTCCAGGGGGATAAAATGGGCAAATAACACCTACTACACTGAGTTGCTCTGAGGAATTAAAGAAAGTTACCCACTTGAGTCCCAAATCAAATTGCTGACGGAGCCTACTGACCCTCAGGGACCGGCTCCTGCTAGCTGACCTCGTCCCATCTCCTCTCCAAGCTCCAGCCCAAGGCCTCCTCAGATACATGGAGGCCATTCCCACCTCTGCCCTTTGCTCTTCCTGTAGCCCCTCCGAGCACTCTTCCCACCGGGGCTTCCCATTCACCTGCGCTGGCTCCTCTACATCCTTGGGCCTCGGCTCAGCGGTCCCCTCCTGGGAGGGCTGTCCAGGCGGGCCGCTCCCCCTCTCTGTCTCATCACCTGCTTATCTCCTTCTCAGCACCTATGCTTAGCTGTCTCTGACCCATTTCCCTCCACCTGTTTAGGGTCTCCCCTGCTGGACTAGAAGCTTCGTGAAAGCACGTCCCTTGCCTGCCTCTTTCGTCCCTAGGCCCCTCGCCTGGTGCATGCTTTTGGCCCAGGATCAGTTCCCCACCTTCTCCTGGTGGGAGTGGGAAAACACAGAAGGGCTGGGTGGTCCCACAGCCAAACAATGCTCTTTTACAAAGCAGCCAGATTGCAACAAAGTTAACAACACTGAAAAGTCATTTCCCCCTTTTATCCCTTAAATTCTTCACTTCCTGAAGAAAAAACCAAACAAAAAAAGCCACTCACGGCCTCTGGCCTTTGGGCCTAATCCGGTCCTGAACTGCTGGGCAGACAGAGCTCGGCCTCTTCCAGACAGAGGGGAAAAAAATAACTCAGGTCAGAAGGCTGGCTCACTGTGGCCTGTGTCCAGGCCTGCACAACAGCCCTCCCACCCAGGACAGCTTTGATGAGTAACCTGGATGAATGGACTTAGCAGATAAAGTTAAAAAAAAAAAAACACTGCAGGTCAAACGGTTACTTGTTTTCAAATTTCCTAAAATCGGTCAGACTAAAATAGCCCACGGAATAGTTGTTTAACTACATAAGTATCTAACAGATACCTCCAGAGAGTATAGGCACAGAGCACATGCAGTCATCAAACCTGATAATACTGGGGCTAGAAAAGGCCCTAATAATCATAATCATAATAATACCAAGAGCTGCCATTCAAGTGCACAGCGCCTGCCCACAAGGTGCCAGACTCTTGACACGCTTATCTCACTAAATCCTCTCAGTGACCCTAGCAGATGGGGGGATGTGAAAATATTTTGGAACTAGGTAGAGGGGATGGTTGTACCATATTGTGAACGCACTAAATGCTGTACACTTTAAAATGGTTGATTTTGTTATGTGAATTATGCCTCGATCTCCGCCCCAAAAAAGTCACTGCATGCATGCTAGCCGAAGGACTCCTGACAGGAATGAGCATGTAGTTATACTACACATCCTGTACACATACATTTACTGACTGGTATGAAGTACTGACAGACTGGAATATGGTAAATATTTGACAAAGGGAAAAAACCATGCAGAGTCACTCCATTCAATAAACACAGAACATGCCAGGTACGATGGGGCTGAGGGGCAAAAAGCCCTGGAAGAGGGCAAAATGCCTCCTGGTCAGGGGGTGGGGAGGCGTTGCCTCTTGGGAGGAGGGGACATTCCAGCTGAGAGCAGAAGTGTGAGGAGCTGGCCCTGGGAAGAGCAGGGGGAAGGGTGTGCCGGCTAGAGGGAACAGAGGCTGCAAAGACCTGGAGGGAAGCGCTGGGGCCTGGGAGGGGTGGGGAGCAGGTGGAGAGGCCCTGGAACAAGGCGGTCCTCCGGCTTCCATTCCTATCAGAATCTCCACTTTATAGATGAGGAAACGGAAGCTCAGAAAGGGCAGTAACTTGCTCAAGGCTACACAGCTTATAAGAGGCCAAGTCGGTGTCTGAACCTGGGTCTGCTTAATTCCAAAATCCCTGCTCTTAAAAATGATACAACTCAAGAGAAGTGAGAATACAGTTCAAGGGATACTTTGACAGGGTGAGGCTAGCGGGCTCTGTGGGTACAGAGACGAGACACAGTCTAGCCTGTGGGAGGGGAGGTAGTCAGGGAAGGCTTCCAGGAGGAAGTGACACCAGACTGAAAGATGAGAAAAATAGTATGCCTTAAAAGGAAGTAAAGTAATAGCCTCATGGTAGAGGGAACAGCAGAAGCTTCTCAGGCTCAAAAAGTAGCATGGGAACCGTCAGGCGGGGGTGGGGTGTGTGTGTGGAGATGGGAGCTAAGATGGGGACCAAATCACTAAGGGCATCCTTTCAACTAGTGTTTATTGAAGGCCTCCTATACACCAAGCACTGGGCTAAGCAGGGGGATGCCATGGTGAGCCAAACAGGCCCAGGCCCTGCCCTGCTGGAGCTTACCATCTAGTAGGAGAGCAGAGACATCATAACAACAGTTAACACTTACATGGGCCATGGCAGCCACTCCCCAGGATGGCCCCCTGTGACCCTCCCCTCCTAATATTCACGCCTCTATACACTGAACAGGGCTGACCCATGTGAACAATAAAAACAACACAGTGTGATTTCTAAGACCAGCTCATAAAAGACACTACAGCTTCCACCTTGCTCTCTCTTGGATCATCTGCTCTGAGAGAAGCCAGCCACCACGTCTCGAGGACACTTAAGCAGCCCTCTGGGAAGTCCACATGGAGAGGAACTGAGGCTTCCTGTCAACAGCCAGTGTCAACTCACCATCCATGTGAGCGAGTCATCTTGGAAGGGATCCTCCAGCTCCAGGCAAGCCTTTGAATGACTGCATGGCTGGCTGACACCATGACTGCAATTTTGTAAGACAGACTGAGCCACAAAAGCCTAGATAGGTCACTCCCCAATTCCTGACCCACAGAAACCTTGAGGTAAGTGGGTTCTAAGCCTCTAAATTTTGGGAAAATTTGTTCCAAGGTACAGATAACTAACTTAAGCATTTACTTATTTATATAAGTTATGAATTTATTTATATAAGTAAGTTATTTATATAAATTATCTGAATCCT
Source organism: Lagenorhynchus albirostris (assembly GCF_949774975.1). Classification (NCBI taxonomy): domain Eukaryota; kingdom Metazoa; phylum Chordata; class Mammalia; order Artiodactyla; family Delphinidae; genus Lagenorhynchus; species Lagenorhynchus albirostris. The sequence continues at coordinate 64,736,960 of NC_083109.1, forward strand.
CATAATGACCTCCTGAAGTAGGTTCTTTCGTTATTTAATACATAAGGAAACTGAGGCACCAGGCACTTAACTGCCTTTCCCAAAGACAAAACCAGTGAATGGGAAAAAGAGGATTGGCATCTGAGAATACAGAGTCTAGACTTGAAACCACTACACTATAGCTGCCAGCATGGCTGTGGGTATACTCCATCATTCATTCATTCATCACAGGTTTAGTACCTACCACGTGCCGGACACTGTTCTAGGTCCTAGGGGAACAAGAAAAAGCCCCTGATTTTCATGGCACCCACATTCTACAAGGAGAGATAGCTAATAAACCAGGAAATGATCAAACCACATGACTTCAGATGGTGCTAACTGCTTTGAAGGAATAAGCAAGGTCAGGGTAAGAGATAGGGGGGTACTTCTCCAAACAAGATGACTCCAGAGGTCTGCCTCTCTGAAGTGACATTTGAGCAGAGACCTGACAGGAGCAGAAAGAGGCTGCCATAGGAAGATCAAAGAGAAATGCACTCCAGGCAACGAGAACAGCAGATGCAAAGGCCCTGAGGCAGAAATGACCTTGATATGTTGGAGGAATGAGAAGGCAGTCAGTGTAGCTGGAGCAGCATGGGCTAAGGTAAGGCTGTAGGTGATGAGAGCCTGCAGAGATGGGCTGGGGTCCTTGCTGGCCTTGTTGGAGGCCTGGAGCTTGTTCTCAGAGCAGTGGGAAGCCACTGAAAAGTTTTAATTAAGAAGGCAATTATTGTCTATTCAGCCATAAAAACAAATGAAATAGTGCTATTTGCAGCAACATGTATGGACCTTGAGATTATCACACTAAGTGAATTAAGTCAGAAAGAGAAAGACAAATACCATACGCTGTCACTTACCTGTGGAATCTAAAATATGACACAAGTGAACTTATCTGCGAAACCGAAACAGATTCACAGATACAGAGAACAGACTTGTGGTTGCCAAGGGGAAGGGGGGTTGAGGGAGGGATGGACTGGGAGTTTGGGACTAGCAGATGCAAACCATTCTATACAGAATGAATAAACAACAAGGTCCTACTGTATAGCACAGGGAACTATATTCAATATCCTGTAATAAACCATCATGGAAAAGAAAAAAAAAAAAGAAGGCAAATGTTGTGATCTGTTTTATCATTAAGAAGGATACACATTTCCCAATTCTGTAAACTAGACGCCCTGTGTCTCCTGACCCCCTCCAGCTGTCCTCCCAAGATGCTCATACAGTGCGTCATGGTTTACAAACTGCTGCAAAGTTATAAACACAGTCCCTTCTGAGCCTTCCACTCATGCTGGTGGGTACAAGGTCATAAAATATCATCTGTCCAAGGGACAGGGAGAACCTTTTGATTAGAGGCGCTAGTTACAATACTCATAAAAAGATGCTTAGAGATCCCCTTGAACACCCAGCAAAGATCCAAGGAAGAGGAATCTCCTTGCCTTCTGTATGGGAAACCAGGGTTGGCATCTTAAATGTGATGAAGTGTGATTAAATAAGAGAAAGATAAAAAATCATGTGGAAAATATTTGAATAGCTATTACTGAAAGGCTGAAATTGAGCTGATGCCAGCACTATTAATACTGCATTAGAAAATAATTAGCATCAAACCCAGTCTTTTTTCTGATTCCCGAGCAAGTTCCCGGAGTTTGAGTCACTCTAGATGTTTTTCTCTTTCTTCTTCTAGATGTTGAGATCAATCCAATCAGAGGGGCCCAATGCCCAAATCTACACTCATGCTTTACTGTAGATCCTTGTAACAAAATCTCTATTCTCAAATTGAAATAGAAAAAACGCTGCAGATAAAACTCACAGTGGGGAAGTTGAAGCCAAGGTACTAGGTATTGGAAGCATTGTCCACACACACACACACACACACACACACACACAAAACCTCACGGTGGGGTCTTGTGTTTTCTTAAGGGCAAATATAAGATATGAATGCTGCAAGGAAGCCTGGCTGGGTACTGGCAACTTTTCTATCTTGACTGAGTAGCGGTTGTACACATTTATGTTAAAATTCACAGAGCTGTACACTTCACTCTTAAGTTTTACCCAATAAAAAAAGGGAAAAGCATATACTTGTCCGGCTACCACTGATAGTGCCTTTTCTGTATCAAGCACTGTGCTAGGCACTTCACACATTTTTCTCTCAACTAATCCCACCAACATCTTATTCCCATTTTACTGCTGAAGAACCTAAGGTTCAGAGAGGGCAAGTCACTTACCAAAGATCACACAGCAATAAATAGCCGAGGCGGAATTCAGTTCTAAGTCCATCTAATTGTAAAGCCTCGTATGTTTGGGAGGCAGGCACCTGGTATCAGAATGTTAGGGCTGACAGGGATCTCACAATCTTTTCATTTAACATCTAAGATTATTTTGAGACTTGCCCGGGATCCCTCGACCAGCTTTGGGAAGGCAAACTCACCACTGTCGAGACTCCCATTCTAGTGCTCCTTTTGGTAGGGCATGGGCTCTCTGAATTGGGTGAGGATGGGTTGGAGGAGGGAGACCAGCAATAAGAAAGATCCGCTTTCCCCCAAGCCGGGAGGTGGGGAGGGGGCCGGGCCCGCGCCGAGCTCCCAGCACCTCGCGGCCGCTTGCACCCGCCGGCCGCCTGGAGCCGGGTCCGCGCCGCCCTACCTTGGTGGATGAAGGCCTGCCTGCTGGGCCTGCCGGGCGGGAGCGTACTGGCACCGGACTCGCTCATGGCTGCGCCGCGCGCCCCCGAAATGCCGCCGGAGACCCGCTCCGGCCGCCGCCGCCTCCCAGCCTTCCCTCCCGGAGCCGGGATTCCAGATTCCGGGGCCGACGTCACAGAGGCGGGGGCGGGGGCGGGGGCGGGGCGGGGCGTCCCGGTGGCCCTTCCCACGCCCGACCCCGCTGGACCACCCGAGCAGCCCCGCGCTGGGAGGCGAGGTGTAGCCAGGAGGCAGTGGGAGGGTGCGGCTCTGCCGCGTCGGGGACCCTGAGGCGCGGCTGGAGAGCCGGAGAGACCCGGGACAGCTCCGTCCAGCGGCCGCGAGGAGGGGAGACCTCCCAGATTTTAAAAAGTGTAATAAAAATAACCAAGACGCCGAACAAGTGTATCTAGTAGGTTACCATTTGGGTACCAAAAGGAAAAAAAAAGAGGGAGGGAATATATTTGTACATGTTTGTAAATGCATAAGATATCTGTCGAGTGGGGAGCTGGGAGGCCTGGATGAGAAAGGTACGAGGGATAGTTTTTCACTACGTGCCGTGTTTGTCTTTTAAAATTTGCACCTTATCCACGTTTCATCTCTGCCTCTATCCAGGTACAGCTTAAAAGATAGAATGAAAAGGAATTAGCAAATATAAATAAGGGCCAAATAATTAAAGAAATGTAATTGTATATACATTTGTATACAAGTAACTTCCAAATTAAATAAATGGGAAGTGTAGATAAATCGCCTATGCAGAAAAATTCTAAGTAATTTATACAGCTACTTCAAGGAGGTGGAGCCTGACTCCCCAGTCTTTAAGTGCGGGCTGCACACAGTGACTTCCCTCTGAAGAGGACAGTGCGCAAAGGGAGGGCGGGGCACGGCAAGTAACTACCCGAATAATACCTGACAAACACTTGCTCAGACAGATGATCCAGGTCGACATCAACTGTGATGTCATGTTGATGGTATGTAAGCACCCTTGATATGATGTGATGGGAATGACACTCTACCTGTGTGGGTCTTTCTCCCCCAAACCCATAGCCAAATCATAAGAAAAACATCCGATAAACCCCAGTCAAGGGACGTCCTACAGAAGACCTGAATAGCTACACAAGACTGTCAAGGTCATCAGAAACAGGGAAAGTCAGAAACTGTCACAGTGAAGAGGAGCCTAAGGGGACATGACCGCTTAAATGACCTCTTAAGTGTAATATGGTCATCAGGGTGGGAATGTGGAACAGGAAAAGTAACAACTAAGCAAATCCGAATAAAGTATGGACTTTAGATAATAATACTGTGTCAATATTGGCTCATCTGCTACTGATGTAAGATAGTAATAATCACAGAAACTGAGTCTAAGGTGTATGGAAATTCTCTGTGATATTCTCAAATTTTTCTGTAACTCTAAAACTATTCCAAGATAGAAAGTTATTATTTTAAGAAGTAATTGCCTGGATCAAATTAAATGCTATTTTTATTGTAGTGAAGGGTTGGGTCACTGAGTTTCCAATTGGAAACTGGTTTCTAATTATTCCCTGAGTGAGCTTGGCCATGTGGCTCAACCTCTCTGAGCCTCTGTTTTCTCACCTGTAGAAAGGGTTGTAGTGAGAATAATCCCCTGAAGTGCCTGGCAGAGCATCTGGGGGAAAAAAACCCAAACAAACCTAATCTGATGCCAACCTCACACAAAAGAAAATCCAAAGATATAAATGTAAAAAATAAAACCATGAAAGTGCTTTGTAAAAAAGTGTTTTTGTTTTGTTTGGGGTTCGGTTTTGTTCATTTATTCAAACTACATAAAATTTTAAAATTCTGCAAGACAAGCAATGACATTTCTATGAGGCTATTCCTTGCAATGTTGTTTATACTAGCAAAAGAAAGAAGCGGCCTAAATCAATATAGATACAAGGCTGGTTGAATACATTTTGACACATACATCCAGCGATCAAATAGCTGTATATGGAGACATATAGAAAGTTCTACATATAGAAAGTTCTATGTGTGGAAATATACACTTAAGTGAAAAAAGCAAGGTGCAGAAGAAGTGTATTAGGTAAGCTACCATTTGGGTAAAGAAAATACAAGAATATGTATGTGCTTGGAAATGCATAGTAAATTTCAGGACAAGTTGGGGGTATTTACTGATAATCCTTTTCTTCTGTATTGCACAGCTATATTACCTATATATGCTTGAAGTTTTAAAAAATTACCTCTAAAGTCTGTGGCACAAAGCAGTGTCGAGAAATGATGGCTATTTCTGTCGTGAGACAGTGCCTCCTTCTTCCCTTCCTCACCAGAGGCCACCTCCCAGCCCTGATCCCAGCCCACAGATCTGGAAGGAGATGGATGGAGCCTGCCAGTGCTCATCTCCCTCCTACTGGTCTCACGCGGCACCTGGCACCTGGCCCTGGCTTGGTCTGCATCCCAAGCCAGGAGAGGCCTTGGGTTCTCTCTGGGGCAGGGGAATGAGCCCAGAACCCTGAAGGAAACTCCTTCCTCCCAGGAGATGACTGATTTTACAGGAATAGAAATAGGGTAGTTCTTTGGGAAAAGGTCTCAAAAATCTGTTGGAAGGAAACAGAAGGGGGAGGAAGGCTGTTAGCGGACAAACAGAAATTCAGACAGAAGGATGGCAAGTAGGACAGAAAGCAGAATCAAACATGGAATTCTTGATTCCATTTAGGTATTGCTTTATTTCAAGGGGAGGCGCATGTCTTTCCACAGCGCCCCCTATCAGCTTTATCTGTCTTAGCACTTTATTTTTACTACTTGATTTATCTGTTTCCCACACTGGAATACAGTATGAGGAAAGCTATGGTGGGGTCTCTCTTTTATTATTAGGATAATAATAATAGCTGCCACTTATTGAGGACTTACTCTGTACCAAATCCATATCATGCATTACCTCATTTAACTTTCATCATCCCTAAGAAGACAGTAGGAACCTTCAATCCCCATTTTAGAGAAAAAAGAACCAGGGTGCCGAGGGGCAGGGTGGAATCAGCCCTCTGCTCTCCTTCGCCACCAGTGATCACCTAAACCAAAGCACCACCACCTCTGCCGAGGCGAGGACTGCCTCCTGACTGTCTCCCTGCCTTGTCCAAACCTTGTCCACCAGCAGAACCAGCTTCTCAGAAAGGAAATTGATCTTGTAATTTTCCTGCTAAACATCCCCTCCTCCTCTGGTTTCCTCTTGCCACTTAGAATACACCCTTGCTCTCCTTATCATGTGTGGAGCAGGCTTTGGGGGATCTGTCCAGCCCCATCTCCTACCATCACCACTGTGGCTGGCTTCCTTTCTCCTCCTATCTGAACACACCTATCTGTTCCTGCCTAGGAGTTCATGTTTGCTGTTTCCCTCTTCCCAGAGCCTGCACCTCACACTTGCCCCTGATTTTGTCCGCTTCTCCCTTCACATGGCAAAATATGGCCACATTGCAGCCCCAGGTTGATATAAACTCTGAAAAGACTGATTAGAGGTCTGAGTCACAATTCCCAGATCCTGGGAGGGAGAGTCTGATGTATTGTATTTGACTTAAATAAAGAATAAAGGACTTCCCTGGTGGTGCAGCGGTTAAAAATGTGCCTGCCAATGCAGGGAACACGGGTTTGATCCCTGGTCAGGGAAGGTCCCACATGCCGCTGAGCAACAAACCCATGTGCCACAACTACTGAGCCTGCGCTCTAGAGCCGGCGAGCTACAGCTACTGAGCCCACACGCTCCAACTACTGAAGCCTGTGCGCCGCAACTACTGAAGCCCACGTACCTAGATCCTGAGCCCTACAACAAGAGAAGCCACTGCAATGAGGAGCCTGCGCACTGCAACAAAGAGTAGCCCCCGCTCACCACAACTAGAGAAAGCCTGCGCACAGCAACAAAGACCCAATGCAGCCAAAAAAAAAAAAAAAAAAAAGAGTAAATTCCTGGCCCCATTGACCACGTTCTTAATGTAGATTGTCCTGGTGCATCCTATTGCCTTTCCCCTTCTTTCCACCCCCAACAACTGTCATTCCACAAGTGATCTACAACAGAAATGCTTTGTAAACTGCAAATGTCTAAATAAATGTTAATATAGTAGCTGTGGCTGTGTAAGACATAACTATGGGGTTGCAAAATGGGACAAAAAAGGGGGCATTTTATATACCAGAGATGCGTGCAAATACAGCTCATCATCTTAGTTCATTTATAGCCAGAGAATTAGCCAGTGCCTTTGCTACTCTGAATTTTCATGGAGAGTTTGAGTTTGCTGTTGGTCTGTTTGCTTTTCTTTACTCATTTGGCTGATTTGCCTAAAAAAAGCCTTTAGCAAAATATTTTCCTCACCTTCTGACATGTTCCCTGACTTACACCAAAGTTCTGACACCTGCTGATTGTAAAGATCGCAGCTCTTTTATTTCTCAGCAGTGATAACCCAGTCTGATTCTCTTAAGGGATAATGAGAATTTATTGGAAGGTTGCTGGGTAAGACACAGCTGAGCCTCAGAAAGGATGGAAACCGAGGACTGGAGGGAAAACAGGAAGATGATTCTCTCTCCCCTTTTCTCATTTTGGCTCGTCTCTGAGGCTGCTTGTTCCTTCTCACACTATGTCCCAGCTTTCCACCAGTCCAGGTGGCAGAAAATGACTGGCGGTAGCTGGTGCAGCCAACAGATCTTCGTGGTTGCTCTGTCTCTCTACCTGTACTTTTCTGAGTAATTTCCAAATCTGTTATTAAGTGTGACACCAGCCTCATTTTAAATCAAGTTTGGGAGACCTTTTCATGCAGGACTGTAGAATTTTCCCACATATATCACCTCATGAGGAGGGGACAGCTGTGGGTGCAAGTATTACCATGGAAAGAAGAGGGAAGCGTTTTCTGTGGGTTGCTAGGCCTTGGTCCTACCAGATGTCTTCCTCTAAGAGAGGCCGGAACAGAGCAGTAAGTTTTGAAGTGTTGTTGCATAGGTTTGAGTCAGGGATTTGTTTTTTTCTTCTTTGTAAGAAAAGAGTGTTCAGTAATTGCAAAAAAAAATTTTTAATAAAAAAATAAAAATGGGTGTAAATTATTCTAAGGCGCTTGTGTCAGGAATGCTTTCATTTGTAAGTAACAGAATGCCCAGCTTAACCCTTCAGGGCATTTTTATTTATTTAGTAAGATATCTCAAGATGAGTTTGGCAGCTCATCAATGCCATCAAGGACTTAGGTTCTGTCTTTCTGCTTTGCCATCCATAGCATGTTGGCTTTTTGTCTTCATGGCCGCAAGATGGCTGCCACATCTCCAGACATTACATCCATGTTGAAGGTACTAAAGAGGGATAAAAGACAAATCCAGCAGAATTTGGCATTATGACCACCCTTAGCTGCTAGGAGGGTTGGGGAAGTGAGGATCTGGTTCTCTAGCTTATAGAATAGGGTTAGGAATGACTACTGGGTGGTCCAGCCAACGTTGTCTGCTCTACCTCTTCTTCAATAACAAATAATACAAATGTTCATAAAAGACGGGTGATTGCATTAAACCAGTTCTGCCTTGACTCCTCTTTTCATTCCCCTCACCTCCTTCTCCTAGAGGAGATGGGAAATCCTGGCATGGAGCAGAGAAGTTTCCCTGGGCTGCAGGCCCTCTCACGCTGACTGTGCTTTCGTCTGAGGTCACTGTCTCTAGGACATGCTGGGAACAGAGCTTCCACAATCCCACTACCATTTGCATTGCTCCTTCTTTTCCTTCCTGTGGGATCTTGAAGATGTTCTGGGGTGGTGAACGTAGAGTTCCAGAATGAACAACCTTGGTGCTGTTCATGAACATCCGTGTCTAATAAAACAGATGCCAGGCTAACGTGGAAGAACATGATCTCAAAAATATGTCTCCAGGACACACAGATCACTCACAGCGGTCCCTGCAGGAAAAGTCAACTCACTAGCTTGTAAGAATTATAATAATGAATCTCCATTGCTGATCAGATTATCATAGAATATCAAAAATCCTATCTGGGGACTTCCCTGGTGGCGCAGTGGTTGAGAATCCGCCTGCCAGTGCAGGGGACACGGGTTCGAGCCCTGGTCCAGGAAGATCCCACATGCCACAGAGCAACTAAGCCCGTGTGCCACAGCTACTGAGCCTGTGCTCTACAGCCTGTGAGCCACAACTACTGAGCCCACGTGCCTGGAGCCTGTGCTCCACAGCAAAGAGAAGCCACCACAGTAAGTAGCCCGCACACCGCAACAAGGAGTAGCCCCCACTCGCCGCAACTAGAGAAAAGCCCACACACAGCAACAAAGACCCAAGGCAGCCAAAAAATAAATTCATTAATTAATTTTTAAAAATCCTATCTGTTAGCCTGGTCACTTTATTTTTAGGAATTTACCTTAGGAAAATGTAACACATAGGCACAAAGGGTTACAGTGAAACTAATGATGGTGGCAATGATGACAGTGAAGCCACATTGAGTGACTACTTTCTGAAGGCCGGACACCGTTGTATGTACTTTATGTGGATTAATCCATTTAATCCTTACAATAGTCCAGTGAGGTAGGGACTACCATAACCCCATTTCACAGATGAGAAAAATGAGCTCCAGAGAGTTAAATATCCTCTCCAAGGTCCTGTAGAGAAGTGACAGAGTTGAGCTTGGATCTCAGGAAGTCTGAACCCAGAGTGCACATAATCAACCACTGTGTTTTTATGATGATCCTATTTCAAATATAAAACAAGGAATTCCCTGGCAGTCCAGTGGTTAGGACTCTGTGCTTTCAATGCCAAGGGCCCGGGTTCAATATCTGGTTGGAGAACTAAGAACCCAAAGCCACACGGTGCAGCCAATATGTGTGTGTGTGTGTGTGTGTGTGTGTGTGTGTGTGTGTGTATGTATAAAACAAACCAACAAAAAAAGAATGTCCGACAATAAGAGGTCAGTTGGGTAAATTATCCATTGAATGGAATGCTAACTAATCCTTAACAACGATGTTTTAAAAGAACTCACATAATGACATGAAAAAAATTTTCACAACATTTGTTAAAGTGAAAAAAATTGAAACAGAATACAAAAAATATAAAGAATATATAGGATATAATCCTATTTTAGTAAAAATGTATGTGTGGGGCTTCCCTGGTGGCACAGTGGTTGAGAGTCCACCTGCCAATGCGGGGGACACAGGTTCGTGCCCTGGTCCGGGAAGATCCCACATGCCGCGGAGCGGCTGGGCCCGTGAGCCATGGCCACTGAGCCTGCGCGTCCGGAGCCTGTGCTCCACAATGGGAGAGGCCACAACAGTGAGAGGCCCGCATACGGCAAAACAACAACAACAACAACAAAATGCCAATGTCTTGAATGAACACACACCCCCAAATCGGACAAATTAAAGATTAAAGGATTAAAAGATAATAAAGAGGCTTGAAGATAAATGCAGTTCCTCCCCAGGTGGGCCTCTCTATAGGGCTGCTTGAGTGTCCTTACGACACGCTAGCTGGCTTCTCCCAGAGCGGGTGATACAAGAGAGAATAAAAGGTCTTTTATGACTTCGCCATTGAGGTAACATACTGTCATTTCCACGACATTCTACTGGTCTCATAAATTGGCCCTGTTCAGAGCTGGAGGAGAACACACAGGGACGTGAGCACCGCAGGATTAGGACCATTGACGGCCATCGTGGAGGCTGGCTATCACAGCACCTACCTCACAGGGCTGTCGTGGGGATTAAATGCATGACCATACGGAAAGGATTCCAGACCAACGCTCTGTATACTGTAAGGGCTCATAAATGTTACCTTTTGTTATTATTGGCCCAGGGAGAAGCAGCTTCACTTTCTTCAGCTACTTCACTGTTATTGTAACCGAAAGTGGGTCCAACTGCTCCCCACTCAAAAACCAATAAAGAGGCAAGGTTGGCGGCAAGGAAAGTTTGCTTTGTTTTGGATGCCGGCAACCGGGGGTTTGGGGGAGAAGGTGGACTCCTGTCCAAAGGCTGACTCTCCCTCGCTGAGAATCAGTGGGCAAGAGCTTTTATAGATGGAGGGAGGGGGCTCCATGCAGTAAGAGCACAGCCAGCTCTGACAGTCATCTTGAAATTGGTCCTGCGGTGGTCTGACCAGCATCATCTTGATTGTTCTAAGTACAGTTAATCTTCAGTTCCAGGGTCGGTTTGTTCCCATTTCTTTGAGGCCAATTCTCAGAATCATGGCAGCTTATGTCATGGCTACAGTCTGGTCATCATGGACTGGTCAAGTTAACTTCTTCTACACGGTGGAGGTTTCAGTATCTACAGGACAGCTCACAGGGTAAGGCTCAGAATATTTTCTAAAGCCCTTGAGAAGGAACTAAAGGTCCATGACTTTGCTTACGGACCAAACTATTACTGTTTTGTCCTGTATGATTGCTTTTGTTTGCTTCTGCATTTTCTCACTTCCCTGATTAAGCTTATTCTTTGGCTAAAGTTTTTCCACAGACAAAAGGCAGGCTGGGGACATGGGGGGCAAGGACCATAGGGTCCTGCTATGTTTCATTACCATTTAAATAATTTTTTTTTTAATTTTAAATTTTAAAAAAATATTTATTTATTTATCTAGGCTGCACTCCAGGGAAGTTCCTTCATTACCATTTTTAAGATAATAATCTTTTTATCTTTAATTCAGGATGCCCCTCAGAATCACATGGATTTTCAGCTTAATATTGCCTTTTAAAATAATTTTAATTGTCTTTTGAATTTATGAAAAGAATAATGCTTGTTCAACCTTTCAGAAATATGTATAAATATGCTTGTTTCCAATGACACAGAAACAAGAATAAAAACTAACATCTCTCTTAATACTCTATTCTATTTCCCTATCCAGCAGTAACCACTTTTTTTTTTTAACATCTTTATTGGGGTATAATTGCTTAGTAACCACTTTTAAGCTTATGTTCTTCTGACCACTTTACCTTAACTTACAGACATGTTATGCTAATATTTAATAAATGGGATTCTAGTGTATATGTAAGTCAGCGGTTTAGAAACTGGTGGAACAGTTTATCTTGGGAATCATGCCTGTTATGTCAGTGCATTTAGAAGTCAGTCGGCCTCCAGTCCCATCCTACTCCCCAGTGCCTGATCATTGGGGGATTTTTTTCTAGGTGTTGAGGGGATATTTTCGTAATTTGTGATTCCATGTGGGATGGAATAATGGAATTGTGACAAAGTTTGACCCCCAAATAAGTCACTTGGCTTGACTCCATTTCAAGGCTACAATGCGAAATTGGGGAAAGTCTGCAAGCTCCAAGGAGTCGGACGCTGGCTCTGATGTTTGATAGTGGTGTGTCTTTGGGCAAGTTTCGTTTTTCTTTGTTTGTATTACTCTCTATCCCTCAGTCTCCATATTTGTAAAGCTACCTCATGGAGAAGTTAAATGAGGTCATACACGACGTCAAGTGTCGGGTGGGCTCCCAGCCCGAGGTACTTAGTATAGATTGGTTCCCTTTCCGGACGCAGCACCTTCTGGACAGACTGCAGGGACTTCCCACAAGGGGGCGCAGGTGAGCGGGTGTGAGCGGATCGCAGCCTTTGGGCTGAGCGCAGTCCCTGCTTCTGGAGGCTCCGGGGCTACGTTTGTATTCACTTGCAAGCATCCTTGCAGTGTGTAAACACCATCCTCTCGGGAGATGGCAGAATAAAATCATGTCTTGGATATAATGTGTGCTCCAGGGGGTGGCAACGGCTCTGCTTTGCCCCTAGGGAGCCTGCCTTCTGGTTCCTATGGAAGTTTCACAGCTACTCTTCCCAAAGCATTGAGTCAAATCCCTTTTGTGACCAGGAGCCTTAGTTTCACCACCTTTAAAATAGATGGTGTCATACTTTCCAGTCCCTCCCCATCAGGTTAGCTGAAGAAATCTGGGCACAGTTGGGTGCAACTCAAAAAAGTAACATGCTTACATTTAAAAAAAACTGGCTAATGGTAACATTCCAGATCTCATCTCAGTTCAACCCTCAGAACAACCCTGTGAGGTAGGTACTATTATTAGCCCGTTTGACGATTGAGAAAATGGAGGCACAGAGAGGGTTAGCGACTTTCCCAATGTCATACAGCTAGGGAGTGGGGGAGGCGAGTTTCAAAGTCTTTTCTATCCAAACTCCACAGCTTGCATGTCTAACCACTGCACACACAGCCTTTCTGCTTGAGATAAAGACACCTTTATCAGAGTCAGAAGATGTAGTTGAATTATAGTTCTTTTACCACAGTAAATTGGTCCTGGGCAAATCCTCTGGTTTTATTTATTTTTCCATCAGAAATTGGGGTCTGGACAATTCCACTCCTGGGTATATATCTCAAAAGCAAAAACACTAATTTGAAAAGATACATGCACCCCACTCTTCATAGCAGCATTATTTATAATTGCCAAGATATAGAAGCAACCTAAGTGTCCATCAACAGATAATGGATAAAGATGTGAGATATATATACACATACACCCAATGGAATACTACCCAGCCATAAAAAAGAATGAAATTTTGCCATTGGCGGCAACGTGGATAGACTTGGAGGGCATTATGCTAAGTGAAGTAAGTCAGACAGAAAAAGACAAATACTGTATGATATCACTTATATGTGGAACCTAAAAAATACAACAAGCTAGTGAATATAATACAGAAGAAAACTCACAGATGTAGAGAACAAACTAGTGGTTACCAGTGGAGAGAGGGAAGTGGGGAGAGGGAAGTGGGGAGGGGAAAGATAGGGGTAGGGGAGCAAGAGGTACAAACAAACTATTAGGTATAAAATAAGCCTCAAGGATCTATTGTACAACACGGGGAATATAGCCAATATTTTATAATAACTATAAATGAAGTATAACCTTTAAAAATTGTGAATCACTGTATTGTACTTCTGTAACTTATGTAATATTGTACAGCAACTATACATCAATTAAAAATAAAGAAAAAAAAGAAACTGGGGCCTGGGGGTAGTGTGACTCTTCAATCCCCTAATATCCCTCTCATGGGGTTGTGTAGGTATCAAATGTGATAAAGGGTGTGAAAGCGCTTTGCAAACTGTAAAGCGATGTACACACATGTAAGGGCCATGCTGACAAAATTGAAGATGATGACGGTGAGGAAACAGCCATGGGCTGGAGGGTCCTCATTGAATTTCTGGGCTGGTTTATTTCCTTCTCCTGTCTCACTCTCAGCTCCAGTGACTGTATTCATTCAGTGAATACCAAGTGCCTATGACATGCCAGGCTCTATCCTGGGTACTGGGGATTCATCAGAGGTTCCTGGCAGAGATCTTGCAGCACCCAAGACGAGCCTCGTAGGTAGGTTCTCTTTCTTGTTAGACTTGCCACCTACCAATCTGGAGTGACCTGCTTGTTTCTCTGGCCTCCTCTTGCCCTCTGTGTACCAGGACCAGTTTCAGATTTCACCCGGGGAGCTCCCAAGTTTGTGAACCAACACAAGCTTCATGCTTGGTACACAGTAGGTTTTCCCCAACTGTTTCCCGGAGGAAATAAAAAAAGGCTGAATAAATTCTAGAACGGAGAACTGGGAGAGGTTATTTGGGAACACCCTATGGGTTCCTGCCCAAGATCAGCACCACCCAATAGAAATATGAAAGGAGACACATCATACCGCATAAATGTTCTAGTAACTGTGTTTTAGAAAAGGAGAAACAGGTGAGATTAATAATAATTTCATTTTAAAAACTATATCCAAAATATTATCATTTTAACATTCAATTTAACACTTGTTAATGAGTTTTTTTAAAAACTCTTTTTGGTCCTAATTGTTAAACACATCTCAGTCTTTGGAGCCACAATTTCAAGCCCTCAATAACCACACATGGCTAGTGGCCAACGTTCTGGAGAGCGCAGCCCTAGTCCGCGCGCCCTCCGGGTCCCCTGGGTGCCCGCAGCACCCAAGCCGTTGTGCAGCATCTGGTGGGCGCTCTGTATGGTTTGATCAATGGAAGCAAAGAATGAATGCAGACTCGAGGTTAATGAATAGAGGTCTCGGATGCCAACAGGTGTGCTAACTCAGCACTCGCAAGAACCTGGCTCGATTCCACGAAGAAAGCAATCGGCCCTCCAGGCAGGAAGTCCAGCGCGTGTGCAGGGACGCGCAGTCTACCTGCTGCCAGGCCCAGTGTCGCCGACGCTCCTCGCGGGTGAGCCAACCGGGCGGCGGCCGGAGCGCCAGGCGCAGGCGACGCGAACTTCGGTGGGAGGTGAGGTGGCCTCGCCAGGACGCGGGGCGGGCCCTGGGGCTGCCTTGCCAGGTATCCGCCGAGTTGGGCGACGTGGCGGAGCCCCGTCGCTGACCCCGAGAGGGGGTCGATGGGCAGAGCAAGGCGCCCCAGCGGGGCGTGTCCCCAACGCGGGTCTGCAGCAGGGTGGCCCCGGGTGGCAGCCTTGGCGGGGAGTGGGGAGCGAGCAAGAAATGGCGGGGAGAACCATTCAGGGGCGGGAATCGGGGGGTGGGGGTATCGAGACAGCGGCTCCAGCTCCAGGCAGCCGCGCGCGGACTTCCGCGCTAGGAAAGTTTCCCAGGGGTGCGCGCCAGCTGCCGCCTCGGGCAGCCTCCCCTGCAGCTGAAGGAAGGAAAGGATAATCGCATCCAATTATCTGGCGCTCACTCAACCTTGCCGGACGGAGAGCTTCTCTTCGCGCCGCGATGGGGGTCAGAGAGCGGGCTGTGGAATCACACCGTTTATGCGCTGTGCGCCTTTAGTTAAATTACTTACCCTCTCTGAGAGCCAGTTTCCAACTCTGTTAAAAATAGGACGTCCCTCCTAGGGTTTCTGTGAGCCTTTTGTGTGCTGGGAACCCAAGAAGTGCTTCCTAAATGTTAGACTTGGTTTATTTCCCCTTGGGATAATCTCGTGAGATAGGGTCTCCTGGTCCCATTTTCCCATGAGGAGATTCGGACTCAGACGGATTTAGTAACTTGCCCACAGCAATTAGATGGAAATAGCTGGATTTGAAACCAGGAAGTCGAACTCCAGAGACTGGACTTTAACGTCTAATCCAGGTTCCGCTACTTCCTAGAAGGATGAAGAGGGGGTGGGGATAAACTGCTTCTGAGACCCCTTCTCCCTATCTGGGAAATGGGTATAATATTTTTTTTAATTTATTTATTTTTGGCTGAGTTGGGTCTTCGTTGCTGCACGCAGGCTTTCTCTAGTTACGGCGAGTGGGGGTTACTCTTCTTTGCGTTGCGCGGTTCTCTCACTGCGGTGGCTTCTCTTGTTGCGGAGCACGGGCTCTAGGCATGCGGGCTTCAGTAACTGTAGCACTTGGGCTCAGTAGTTGCGGCTCACGGGCTCTAGAGCGTAGGCTCAGTAGTTGTGGCGCACGGGCCTAGTTGCTCCTCGGCATGTGGGATCTTCCTGGACCAGGGCTCGAACCCACGTCCCCTGCATCAGTAGGTGGGCTCTCAACCACTGCGCCACCAGGGAAGCCCGGGTAAAATATTGATAGTGCCTAGCCTTTGGGCTTATTGTGAGGATTAACTGAGCTAACATGTAAGTGCCTCCCTGCTAAAGTGTGCATGCCACAAGTGTAGGATTTTTTTCCCCGTTTTGTTTGCAGATACATCCCTAGTGCCTGGCACATAGTAGATGCTAAACAAATATTTGTCAAATGAGTAAGGAACACATATTTCTTTTTATCCTTTACAACAATCCTTGCTACTCCCGTACTACTGACGAGGAGACTGAGGTTCAGAGAGGTTAGGTAACTTGGGAGATGTCACACCGGTGGCTGGTAGAGGAGTCAATATTTGAATCCAGGTCTGTTTGATCATAAAGTCTGTGTAGTTCTGATGCCCGACCCAGGTACCATCACTTTCCAGTAGGGGTAGTGTGGCAAGTTATTTAACTCTTCTGTGTCTCGGTTTCCTTATTCATAAAATAGGGACAGTGACAGTACCTACCCCATATAGCTTTTGTCTGGTTTAAATAAAGATAAAGCTCTCAGAGCAGTGCCTGACACTTAGCAGGTGCTCAATAAACCTCGGCTACAGTAAATGCTATGTCTGCCCACTAGAGAGTGGAGGGGGTGGCACAGCAGGCGTGTCTGATTATGGAGAGGGGAAGTGGGGGAAGCAGGGAGGAGGTGACCAAGGAGCTTTCCTGCCTTCTGTGCAGTCCACAGAACCAGGCCCGTTTGCCCTCTGGAATATTCCTGAGAAGCCCCCATGCTCAGTGCAGAGGGAGGGTCATCACTTGACATCCTGCTCTCCATCTAGTGTACAAGGAGGCTGTCTTGAGGACCTGCTACCCTTTTGTTATACAGAGGAGGCCCTGAGTCCTCGCTGCTTCAGTTGATTACCCATTGCAGCAGATGGGCTTTTGGGAGGAGGATTTCAGGAAGCAAGAACAGTTACGTGGTGGTTATGCTAATTAGACCTGCATTCAGATATCATCTTGAAAGTAATTCCCAGCTCTGGGACTTTGGCAAATCGCTTTGCGAGCCTCAGTTCCCTCATCTGTGGAATGGGCACAATAATAGGACCTCACAAGTGTTGTTAGAAGGATGATCAGAACTGTCTCGAAAGCATTTGGCACAGTGTCTGGCACGTGATAAATGGCAGCCCTTGTTCGTATTATGGATGTGTGATGCTCTTTTCTATTCCTGGCCTTAGGATCTGTTGATGTGCAGGTAAAACTCTCCAAGGAGGATTAACTAAAGTGTCCTTTCCTCGAACCCCTTCTCATGTAGAGAGTCTCATTCTGGGATCTCCACCTGTCAAATCCTTGAAGAGGGGGGCTTCCCTGGTGGTGCAGTGGTTGAGAGTCCGCCTGCCGATGCAGGGGACACGGGTTCGTGCCCCGGTCCGGGAAGATCCCACATGCTGCGGAGCGGCTGGGCCCGTGAGCCATGGCCGCTGAGCCTGCGCATCAGGAGCCTGCGCTCCGCAACGGGAGAGGCCACAACGGTGAGAGGCCCGCGTACCGCAAAAAAAAAAAAAAAAAAAATCCTTGAAGAGTTTTTGTATTCTGATGGGACAAGTGCGACCCTTAGGTGCCTCAGGGCAGTTTCTGGGGACAGTAAAGCTGGCACATGATGGGAAGAGCACCGTGCTCTCTGCTTGGGGAACTCCAGCCTTTGATGTGTGCACTTGGTGGGGGTAGGGATCTTAGCCTTTTGGTATAATGAGTCGTTAACGTTAGTTCCGCTTGTTCTGTGCCAGGCATTGTGCTAAGCCCCAGCTCTGGTCATCTATGGAACCTGGGCTCCAAAGCCAGATTGCCTGGGTTCCAGTCCTACCTCTGCCACTTCCTAGCTCTGTGAACTTGGGCCAAGTTACTTAACCTCTCTGTACTTCAAAGGATTCATCTGTAAAATGGGATGATTGTAATATACATAACTCACAGGGCTGCCATGAGGATTAAATATAATCAACATATATATGATGATAAGAACAATGTAATAATAAACATTAGTTACTTATATAGTTAGAATTGTCTCCATTTTATAGTCAAGGAAACTGAGGGAGATTAATAAACAGCCTGATGACACAGAGCTATCCTTTCTTCTCAAAACTGCCCATTTATTTCCATTTCCACTGCCATCATCTTAACTCATGCTTCCTCTTTCCATGTCCAATTCCCTCATCTGCCTCTTTCTGGAATCCCTGCTTCCTGTGGCTTGGGTCCCAGTATCTGCTCCTTCCAGAAGGTTCTCCCTCTCTCTCTCTTACAAAACTCTAGGTGTTTCCTAGAGGCTTTGGAAATAGTTCTTTTTCTTTTACTCTTCCTGTCGTTTTATCTGATAACAAATGTAATACATAACAAAAATACATAATTTTTAAAATTTGTGCCTCCTAAAAATATTTGCATAGGAGGTGAGAAACTCTCTGTGATTTCCTCCCCTAGTGATAATCATTGTTTAGAGTTTCATGTATGTTTCTCTAGGTTTCTCTCCCTCCCACTGCATATGCTAAATTCATATAGGTCATTTTTACTGGTCTTAAAAAAAATGGGATCGTACCTTACAAACTGTGTGCAATTCACAGCAGAAAATTTTCAAATTTTAATATATTTTTTGAATGTTGTACTTCCACATGGTATAAAATCCAAAAGACATCTAAGCAAATATTGAAAAATCTCTCCCTTCATATCTATCCCCAGCCACCCAGTTCCTCACTCTAGAAGCAACCACGAGTGTCAATTTACAGTCTGCAGACAAAGCACGAAACATATAATTACATTTTGTAGGGCAGAATATATGTCTTATAAACCACAAGATGTAAAAACACGGTAGAGTTTCTAGAAGTGGGGAAACTGAGGAGGAGAAAAGTTTCTTAGAGGAAGATGATGAGACACTCCTTTCCTTGTCTTACGCAGTGGGGAATTGGGAGATGCCATCCCCAATCCACGCAGCATCACAGCCTTCACAGCAGCGTCTCTCAACCAGGGGCAGTTTTGCCCCCCGGGGACATTTACTCATTCTCAGCTTGCGGGGGTAGTGATGAATGTCCTACTGGCATTCACTGAATAGAAGCCAGGGAAGCTGCTAAACATCCTACAATACCCAGAAAAGACCCCACGACAGAGAATGATCTGACCCAAATGTCCATAGTGCTGGGATTGAGACACCCTGACTTATACTTACAAAAGAATTACTCATCTGTCCTTTTGCCTTGGACTCCAACTTGGATCAGCTCCCTACTGCCTGACAGGCAGGACCCCTGAGTCACATGCTGCCAGGTACTGTCATCTCGCCCCAGGAGTGACGTCTTCCTGGGGATCACCACCTATCTCCTCTCTTTTTCCTCGATCAGACAATTTGTAAAGCAAGTCTCTGTCTAAACAGGAGAAAACGGACTTCCCTGGTGGCACAGCGATTAAGGATCCACCTGCCAATGTAGGGGATACGGGTTCGATCCCTGCTCCGGGAAGATCCCACATGCCGGGGAGCAACTAAGCCCATGCGCCACAACTACTGAGCCTGCGCTCTAGAGTTCGTGAGCCACAACTACTGAGCCCGTGTGCCGCAACTACTGAAGCCCACGCGCCTAGAGCCCGTGCTCTGCAACAAAGAGTAGGCCCTGCTCACCACAACTAGAGAAAGCCCTTGTGCAGCAACGAAGACCCAACGCAGCCAAAAATTTTTTAAAAATAAAATAAACAGGAAAAGAGTTTCCTTGCCTTTGGAGAGCCACTATTTTGTATTTATAGGGGGCCCATTAATAACACATCAAATGTTGGGACCAGTAACTATGGTCCCCCAATTCTTCATGTGAATTATAGAATAGGACCTTTTTTTTTTCTTTTAAATGCTATCCATCCAGAGTCAGATGCCATAGGAAACTTGTTTGTTTTGGCATTTGTAAAAATTCCAGCCCTGGATCATCTACTTCTGTCTTTTTTTCCATATGAATACTCTCGCTCCTAGACATGACCGTTTGTTTCCTGGAGGATTAGCGAACCTTAGGTAGCTGTTAATAACCTGACCACTAAAATGGTCCAACCTTTCTCAGAGGTTAACCCATTTAGGTCTAACCAGCACTTTTCAGGAGGTTGAGTATATTTTTCAGGTAAGACGGGGGAAATTGAGATTCAGAGGGAGAGACTTGGTTCAGGGGGGTAGAATCATAAAGTGCTGGAGTCAGGATTTGATTCAAGTCAGCCTTGAGTGTGGGCTGGTTCCACACTATCCTTTGTCCCTGCAAGACAGGCCATCATAATTATGAAGTTAAACCTGTAAAGTCTGAATATTGCCCCAGGGGCTGAATCTGCAGGACAAAGTGGCCGGTGTCTGAGGGTGTCTAGTGGAGCATTCAGTCCAGAATGGCTTTGTTGTAAAAATGAAAAGCTAAGCTCTCTGGGGTGGGGGGAAAAACCCAACCTTACTAACTTCCTTATGTTGTCCAAGAAGTAAGATCACCTTTAGCAAGAACTTTGATCTTTTTATTACACTAATGCTGAAAGAACATTGATGAGAGTGTGGGGCTGAGGTTCAGCAATAAATAAATACACGATGTGGGCCCTGAGTTAGGGCTTTTTTCCCCCTCAAACCCAGCACAAAGAGGCCATGGTGCAGCCATGAAGTTGTGGGTCAAGGACTGATCTGCATTTAATGGGTGAGACCCAGTTATTCATTGTCAGACAGGGGGAGAGATGATAACCAGGGTGGCATAAAACTGCCACAAGCTGGTAAACATCCCCTCCCTGGGAGCCCAGAGGCATGACCGAGAGAGCAAGCAGGGCTGTGTTTAAGGCAGAAAAAGATGGGCCTTATGGCTTAGTAAGAAAAGAGGACCCATTGTCTCTGCAGAGTCGAGAGGAAATGCCAGCACATTCCTACAGGATGGGAAGCAGGTAAGAGAGGACGCTTTGAAGGAGGGTTGGGGGGGGGGTCACACAAATGATGGGGAGCCCTTGGGAATGAGTCATGGGAGGAGGCCCAAACCGGGGCTGTCCTTTTGCTTAGCACCAGATGCTATGTACAGAATAAATGCACAATAAATATTTGTTAGAGGAAAGAATGACTCTGGGGAAGTGGGAGGCAAATGAGTGTTGGCTATAAGAGAAGGCTCTAGAGCTGTCTGCTTGAGCTGGAATCTGGGCTTCCCAGGTCCTCACCGTGAGACTCTGGGTGAGTTGGACCTTTCTGGCTTCAGATTGCTTGTCTGTAGGATGAGTAGTGTGCTAAGAGCTCCCAAACCCATGAGAGGCTATCAGGGGTAATCAGAAAATATGGTGCACTGTCAGCACTCAATAAATGTTATCTCATTCTCCTCTTCCTTCTCATGCTTCTCTTCTTCCTCTGATAGCAATGATGATGATGATCATGATTAAAGTTCAGGCAGAGAGGGAAGAGTTTGAATTCCATTCTGTCTGTTTAACTGTGTGACCTTGGGCAAATTACTTAACCTCTCTGGGCCTCAATGTAATCATCATAAAGTAGAGATAATAATACCTCTCCATAAATTTGCTTGGGGATTCACTTGCTAATGCATGTGAAGGGTATAGCTGGTGCCTGGTGGTCAGTTAAGCTCTCAACAAATGGTGCTGTCTTTATACTTATCATTAGTTACTGTTGTTGTTTGACTAGATTCCTTCTGCACTGAAAAGGGGAAAAGGAGCTTGGATGTCAAGCAGTGGGGTTTAGAGTCCTATTTTGCCAGGAAGAGTCCTCTCCTCAGAGGCTGGGTGAGGTAATCACATGATGTATCACGTTTGACAAGAGCTCCTGGAATGGAGTAATGGGAGATTGGACTATATTACTGCTTAGGTTATTTCCAGCAGCCTAAGGTTCAATGTTCCCAGAGATAAACTCATGCTGATGAAATGCTAATCATTACACGGGGTCATTTCTAGGAAAGACACTCTATTCGTAGGGAAAGAAATAAGAGACTGGGTAAGATTTCCGGGTTTTTGCAAGCCCAAACAAACAAGTTCCACTTTCTATGGCGTTTGAATCTGGGTGGGGTGGCATTTGATAAAAGAGAAGAAAGTCCTATTTCTATAATTCACAGGAAGAACTGGGGACCATAGTTACTGCTATCAACATTTCCTGTATTTGCATCCCCAATAAATGCAAAATAGTGGCTTTCCAAAGGACAGGCAGAATTTTCTCCTGTGGTAGAGACTTATAAATTGTCTGATCAGAGGAAAGGCCTTAAAATGAGAGGAGAGGGACTTCCCTGGTGACGCAGTGGTTGGTAATCTGCCTGCCAATGCAGGGGCCATGGGTTCGATCCCTGGTCTGGGAGAATCCCACATACAGCAGCACAACTAAGCCCCGTGCCACAACTACTGAGCCCTTGCACCACAACTACTGAAGCCCACGCGCCTAGAGCCCATGCTCCGCAACAAGAAAAGCCACTGCAATGAGAAGCCCGTGCACCGCAACGAAGAGTAGTCCCCGTCGCTGCAACTAGAGAAAAACCCGCGCACAGCAAAGAAAAACCCAACGCAGCCAAAAATAAATATAAATAAATAAATTTATTTTTAAAAAAATGAGAAGAGAGAGGCAGTGATCTCCAGGAAGATGGTTTTCTTTGCCCCCAAAACTGTCACTCCTGGGGTGAGATGATGGTACCTGGCAGTATGGGACTCAAGGAACACCTAGATTTCGGGGTCCTGCCTGCCAGGCAGTATGGAGCTGAGCCAGACTGGAGCTAGAGGACAAGTTAGTAATCCCGACCTGTCTTTATTGAAAATGTTGATATTTGGTTCATCATGGATTTTTGCATTTTTACTTTAAAAAATATTGCATTAGGGCTTCCCTGGTGGCGCAGTGGTTGAGAGTCCGCCTGCTGACGCAGGGGACACGGGTTCGTGCCCCGGTCCGGGAAGGTCCCACATGCCGCGGAGCGGCTGGGCCCGTGAGCCATGGCCGCTGAGCCTGCGCGTCCGGAGCCTGTGCTCCGCAACGGGAGAGGCCACAACAGTTAGAGGCCCGCGTACCACCAAAAAAATAAATAATAAATAAAAAATATTGCATTAAAATATTATTGATCTAGGGACTTCCCTGGTGGCACAGTGGTTAAGAATCCGCCTGCCAATGCATTGGACATGGGTTGGAGCCCTGGCCCGGGAAGATCCCACATGCCGCAGAACTAAGCCCGTGTGCCACAACTTCTGAGCCTGCGCTCTAGAGCCCGCGAGCCAAAACGACTGAGCCCGTGTGCCACAACCACTGAAGCCCGCTTACCTAGAGCCCATGTTCCACAACAAGAGAAGCCACCGCAATGAGAAACCCAGGCACCACTACGAAGAGTAGCCCCCGCTCGCCGCAACTAGAGAAGGCCCGCGCGCAGCAACGAAGACCCAACTCAGCCGGAAAAAAAAAAAAAAGTATATAAAAAAAATTATTGATCTCGATTACTAGGATTTTTGGCACCCCTTAAGTTTGCATCCCGGGCCAGGACCCTACTGTTGGCCCTGCTGAAAATAGCACCGAATCTAGAAACTTAAGTTCGTACTTAAGTTCGTAAGTTCGTACTTAAGTTCGTACTTACCCAGCATGGGCAAAAAGATGACTGTATTCAAGATGTGAATGTTGGACAAGCAAGCTGAAAAAGAGAGAATTCTCTTCCCTGAGAGGAAGGGGCATTTATGATACTGTACTCCACTCCTTATTGGCTGTGTTTCCTGGCCAAGTTACTCAGCCTCTCTGTGCTTTCATGTCCTTCTCTGTAGAATAAGGGTAATAATAACACCTATTACTAAGGCTATGATAGGGATTTAATGGGTTAACACCTGTCAAGTTCTCATAACAGCGTCTGGAATATATATATTTGTTGTTTTGTTATCACTGGTTTCATTTCTCTTTTCCTGTCTGCAAATCTGGAATAATAATACTTAGATTGTGTTATATAATGTTTGTTTATATAGGCATTATAATAGGACTGTTATATTACAGGGATCTGAATTAGTCTGATGAAGAACTAAGCTTCTAGTCCCAAAGGTCGATCCAGAAAGGGGATTGTTTTTCTTCTAAACAAGGGAGGCTTGACACAGACCCAGAATCACAGAATGTGGATAAAGCTCAACTGGCTTTACTGGTCCCTCCTGCCTTTCTGAGACCCAGTGGTAAAGAAAGGGGAGGATCCCCAGCCCCGGGGGGTTGGGGGGGCACTAAGGTTTATCATTTTTCCCTGCTCTGGGCAGGATTCTGAGCACATTGACAGTGGGAAGGGAATGAGGAGGGATCTCCAGGAAGTGGGGTCCTTCCTTGGGTAGCAGAGTCACCCACTCCTCCCAGCAGGTCTCAGCAGGTACAGGAGCTGTGATGTGTACTTCGTGTTGGGTCCGGTTCTCCCAGAAAGGGGTCCTTGTTCTTCTGGGATGGGCTGGGGTGCTCCAGCCGGGCAGGAAGGCACAGAGCCACCAAGGCACAAGCAACCCTCACCGCTCCTCTTCTCCTCCCACCTCTCTGCCTGCCCCTTGCTGATCAGTTCCCTGGCTGATCCACAGTGATTCTCAAACCTTGGTGCATAGAAGAATCACCTGGGAAACCCGATAAAAAGGCAGATTCCCAGGCCCCACCCCAGACGCACTGAATCAAAACTTCTGGGGATGGGACCTGAGTTAGGGTGGTTTTCCTGGGACAGGCAGGTTCCCAGGACACGGAACTTCCAGTGCTAAAACTGAGAACATTCTGGGCAACCTGGGACAAGTTGGTCACCTGACAACCCACGGGTCCCCCATCTCCCTTAAGCTCCTGGGTGACTCTCCTGGACACCCAGCTTGATGCTCCCCGATACACACAGATCAGCGATGCTTTAAATGTTGGAGTTCCTTTACGCTCTATGCTTCACTCTCTTTTCCTTCCCTAGACTTGCACTTGGTAGCCCTATAGCCACTTATGGTTATTTATGTTAAAGTTAATGAAAACTAAATAAAATTAAAAATTCAGCTCTTCGGTTGCACTAGCCACATTTTAAGTGCTCAATAGATACATGTGGCTAGTGGTGGCTATATTTGACAGTATAGTGTAGAACAATTCCATCATCATAAAAAGTTCTACCTCATTTGATTGTGCTTCGCACATACTGCGTTTCTTACGAATTGAAGGTTTGTGGCAACCCTGTGTCGAGCAAGTCTATTGGCGCCATTTTTCCAACAGCGTTTGCTCACTTTGTGTCTCTGTGTCACATTTTGGTAATTCTTGCTATATTTAAGGCTTTTTCATTGTTATTTGTTATGGTGATCTGTGATCACTGATTTTTTCCAACAGCGTTTGCTCACTTTGTGTCTCTGTCACATTTTGGTAATTCTTGCTATATTTAAGGCTTTTTCATTGTTATTTGTTATGGTGGCCTGTGATCACTGATCTTTGATATTACGATTGCAAAAAGATTGAGACTTGCTGGAGCCTCAGATAACGGTTAGCATTTTTAGCCAAAAAGTATTTTTAAATTAAGGTACGTACATTTTTTTTAAGACGTAATACGATTGCACACTTAATAGACTACAGTATATGTAAACATAGCATTTGTATGCACTGGGAAACCAAAAAATTCACGTGACTTACTTTATTGTGATATTCACTTGGTTGCAGTGGTCTGGAACCAAACTCACAGTATCTCCAATGTCTGCCTGTTTTGGACGACATTGCCCTAGATGATCTCCTCAAGGTCAGGGTTTCTCAACCCGGAAACTCCTGACATTTTGCGTCAGAAAATTCTCTGTTGTGAGGGGCTATTCTGTACACTGTAGGATTTTTTTTTTTATTGGAGTATAATTGCTATACAAAGTTGTGTTAGTTTCTGCTGTACAGTGAAGTGAATCAGCTATATGTATACATACACCCCCTCCCTACTAGACCTCCCTCCCCCCATCCCACCCATCTAGGTCGTCACAGAACACCGAGCTGAGCTCCCTGTGCTATACGGCAGGTTCCCACCAGCTATCTGTTTTACACGTGGTAGTGTATTTATGTCAAACCTATTCTCCCAGTTCATCCCACACTCCTCTCCCCCCACTGTGTCCACATATCCGTTCTCTACATCTGCCTTTCTATTCCTGTCCTGCAAATAGGTTCATCTGTACCATTTTTCTAGATCCCACATATATGTGTTAATATACGATAGTTGTTCTTCTCTTTCTGACTTACTTCACCCTGTATGACAGTCTCTAGGTCCATACAAGTCTCTACAAATACCCAATTTCATTCCTTTTTATGGCTGAGTAGTATTCCATTGTATGTATGTAGCACATCTTCTTTATCCATTTGTCTGTCGATGGACAGTTAGGCTGTTTCCATGTCCTGGCTATTGTAAATAGTACTGCAGTGAACATTGGGGTGCATGTGTCTTTTTGAATTATGGTTTTCTCAGGGTATATGCCCAGTAGTGGGATTGCTGGGTCATATGGTAATTCTATTTCTAGGTTTTAAAGGAAGCTCCATACTGTTCTCCACAGTGTCTGTATCAATTCACATTCCCACCAACAGTGCAAGAGGGTTCCTGTTTCTCCACACCTTCTCCAGCACTTATTGTTTGTAGATTTTTTTGATGATGGCCATTCTGACTGGTGTGAGGTGATACCTCACTGTAGTTCTGATTCGCATTTCTCTAATGATTAGTGATGTTGAGCATCTTTTCATGGGCCTCTTGGCCACCTGTATGCACTGTAGGATGTTTAGCAGCATCTCTGGCCTGTACCTAATAGATGCCAATATCGCACCCCTCGCCCCAAATTTGACAACCGAAAATGTCTCCAGACATCGTGAAATGTGCTATGGGAGGGCAAAATTGCTGTGATTGACGATTTCTGCCCTAGACTGTGGCTTGCACTAACCTCTTTCTAAAGTAGAATAAAAGGCACTCACACCCTGCACTTCAAACAGAACATTGTCACCTGAATGCAGGCGCTGTCAATTCAGTTGCATCAGCCAGCTTCACATCTAAGGCCTGTGGGTTTCATCTATTTTGGGGGCAATCTTACATACAAGAAAGAAAGTCTTGATATAAAGTGTCATTTGTGTGAAGAGGGGTTAGGGTTATAGTAAAGATGACTGTTGGGAAGGGTTTGGTCCAGAGAATTCCCACCAAGAAAGGAGGGAAGTAAAAGAGGAGGTATCGGCTAGTGTAATGAAATTTGAAGGGCTTCAAAACATCCATATAGAGACTTCCCTGGTGGCGTAGTGGTTAAGAATCTGCCTGCCGATGCAGGGGACACGGGTTGGAGCCCTAGTATGCGAATATCCCACATGCCGCGGAACAACTAAGCCCGTGTGCCACAACTACCGAGCCTGCGCTCTAGAGCCTACGTGCCGCAATTAATGAAGCCCGCGCGCCTAGAGCCCATGCTCCGCAACAAGAGAAGCCACTGCAGTGAGAAGCCCACGCACTGCAACGAAGAGTAGCCCCCGCTCACCGCAACTAGAGAAAGCCCGCGCGCAGCAACAAAAACCCAACGCAGCCAAAAATAAATAAATAACTTTATTTTTAAAAGTATGTAAAATCATCCCACTCTTTTTCTTGAAATTTCCTCATGGAGATTAATTGGTGACATTTGCCAAATCTATCACCCCAAGTTTCCCAAGTCTTATTTTAAAAATATATTAGAACTCATCTTCATTTTGTGTTATAAGAGGCATCGGCTACCTCACTGCTAAATGCAGCCCATTAGACCGTTCTCTGGATAGATTTTTGCCACGTCAAGGTGATGCCCTTCGTAAGATTAAAATTCACGTTTATTTTCTAGTCTTTGACACTTTCTCATGTGCTTAACAAGCTAAAAATCTTATATTCTTTTGTCATTCATAAAATATGATGATCGTTCCTTGGACATTGTGTCTTGAAAATTTAGTAAATTCCTTGTTGAAGGGAAAACATGAAAAAAGACAAAATGTACCCATTTTGTTATATTTATATTTCCCCTTCTATTCATAGCAAACCAGACCTTATTTTCTGAGGGATCCAATGTGTGGCATTGAATATGCCTGAGTCAAAGGCAGAAACGGCCTCTGAGAAGCCTCATGGGACGCGTGCTAACAAATGTTTTGTTCTGGGAAGATGTTGTTAAAGTGATTGGATGATTGAAGGTTTTGCCCTCACATGCTTTAAAGAGACTGATTTCCTTGTCTTTATTTCCTTGTTCTGAGCTTTCCCCGCAGAAAAAAGGATTCTAAAGCATTTGTTTACAGTGGCTTCCATGATGACAGCCAAAGTAATCGTTAAGCTAACATGACCAGCCCAGAAAGAACAACAAAGCAATTGTGAGCAAATGAAATCTACGTCTCTGCTGAAACATGGATGTGTGTGAGCGCATGGCCTGATGCCTGGGCAACGGCTCCCAGACGTGTGGTGGCCTTGGTTGTTCGTGTGGGAATTGCCTTTCCAAGATCAGGTGCCTGAAAGGAATCAAAGCTTCTAGAACTGCAATTATGAGGGCTTGGCTCAAATGAGATGCCTGGGAATGAGCGCTGTCTCCTTTCTAAATTCCTTTTCCTTCCCTTTCAGGAATTCTTAGAATTACAACTGGTATTTCGTGCGTGTGTTGGGGGGACGAAGAGAGTATGTAATTATATTATTGTATAATGTCCATTGTTTCCCCAAATTTAGTCATTTGCATTCCACCTTCATAATTGTTGCCCTTTTTCTTACTGTGAATACTATTATTTATCTGTTCTTTTTAACCTAAAAGATTTATTTTAAAAGGAAACATTATTGTAAATGGAAAACTTCTATCACTTACTTATAGATATAGATAAACATTATTATAAGTGGAAAACTTCTATCACTTGCTTATAGTGACTATATATTTATAGACGTATATACATACAGGGAAAACCAAACCATGTTGTTAAATTCTAACTAGATTATGAAAGAAGCCAGTCTCAAAGGGCTACATTCTGTGTGATTCCATATATATGACATTTGGAAAAAGGCAAAACTAAAGAGATGGAGAACAGATCCTTGTTAGACCAAGGATGGGAGGAGGGGTGATTACAGGGAGGGGCACAGGGGAGTTTTGGGGGTGATGGAACTGTCTGTATCCTGATTGTGGTGGTGGTTATGCAAGTGTTCAAATTCATAGAGCTATATCCCCCAAATATTTTACTGTAAGTTAATTTTAAAATGAAATTGTTAAATTCTAGTCATAAGTTGTGGCCTCATGAAGGTTCTGAGCCTGGAGTGTTGCTCTCTCCTGGTTGAAAAAGAGACTGGCCAATCCAAAGAGGTGTTGAAGAACGATTAGCACTAATTGAGACGACATGGTTGTTAACTTGAATTACTGAACAGGAAATAAAAAGGAAGGAACTATCGCTGGGAGATTTCTTGTTATTTTCTACGAGGGAATTTATCTTTTCAAGAATCCCCCGCGCTGGGACTTCCTTGGCGGTCCAGTGGTTAAGACTTCTCGCTTCCACCGCAGGGGGTGCTGGTTCCATCCCTGATCGGGGAACTAAGATTCCATGTGCTGTGCAGCATGGCACCGCACCGCCCCCCCCCACACACACACACAAAAAGAATGCCTGCGCAGATCTGAAACCGTCAATTTCTAAATGGGATGTGTTTGGGCCCAAAATGATGGAGCTAGGCATCAGAAGTGCTGCTCCGAGTGAAAGCTTCCCCACTCCCCACTCCCCCAGGGTGGCCCAGCGGATCACAGTTAGATTTGTTTCCTCTCCCACTGGCTGAGGGTAGCTACCACCAAGATAGGCTCCAGGCACTGTGTGAGATGAATGAGAACTTTGTGAGACAACATTCACTCATTCATTCAACAAATATTGAGTATCTCCTGTGTGCCAGGCATGGTACTAGATCCTGGGGATATAGTGAGAAAAACAGAACAACTCCTGCCCTCACAGAACTTTCAGTCTAGTGGAAGACACATTTTGAACAATAAGTGCATAAAATTAATATATAATTACAAATTGGTAAGTCCTGTGGGAAAAGGGGCAGGATGCTATGAGAGAGACTCAAGGAGAACTATATGGATGGGGTGAAATAAAGGGAGCCTCTCTGTGAAAGTGGCATTTAAGCTGACACCTTAAGAATGAGGAGTTAGCCAGGCCAAGAGTGGAGGGAAAAGCATTCTAGGCAGAGGGAACAGCATGTACAAAGGTCATGACCCAGGACAGGCCAGTGTGTTTAGTACAGGGCTTGGCAAAATTCGCTCCGCAGTTCAAATGCAACCCCTCCAACTGAGAATGGTTTTTATAGTTTTAAATTATAGAAAAAAATCAAAAGAAGAATAATAGTTCATGGCACATGAAACAATTCAGATTTTGGTGTCCATAAATTGGAACAATAATTTTGTGTTGTCTTGGGCTACTTTTGTGCCACAATGGCAGAGTTGAGTAGTTGCTACAGAGACCATATGGCCTGCAAAACTTAAAAAATTTACCATCTGGTTCTTCACAGAAGCAGGGCCAACAGGATTCAGAGAATGATGGACAAGGGGAGAGGCAGGCAGGGACCAGTTCATGGAATACTTTTCAGACGGTTGGGATGGAGGTGGGGGAATTATTGAGTCTTTTTTTTAAACTGTGCCCTGTGGTCTAGTTTTTCTGGAGCCCCTGGGAGGTGCACTCCTCTGGATAAACGAGGGAATCATCTTCGATTTCTTTTACCCCGCTAGGTTTTGCTTCTCCTTTGCCCCTTGGCACCCCGGTAGAGGAGGTAGATTGAAAGTATCACATTTGTCATTGTTCTTTGTCAAGTGCAGGTATGGTTGGAAGTGCATTTAGGGCTGTTGGTTTTTCAATTTCCTTTTATTGCTTTGATGAATTTTATGTTGAACGTTTAATGATTTTATTGTGCTAGTTTTGAGGCTTTAAGTAAGTGGCACAGTTCAAAAATTCAATACACTTTTACTGTAGCTAATTTTGATTTGTTTTACAGCTTCTGTAGCTTACTTGGGGATTAGGAAGAAAAACATTCACACAGTCAGCTTATTCCAGCTTTTACTCTTCCCCTCGTCCCCAGACACAGTGCTTTAGTGTTTCACTCCTTTTAAAATCTGGTTTTCGTTTTGAAATGACTGTGATTTGGAAAAATTCTGTCTCCTTTCTTTGTTTGTTTTATTTACAATTCTTTTAAAAAATTGTGGTAAAATACGTGACATTAAATTTACCATCTTAACCACTTTTAAGTGTACAGTTCAGTAGTGTAAGTACATTCACGTTGTTATACAACCAGTCCTAGAACTTTTTCATCTTGCAAAGCGGAAACTCTATACCCATTAAGCAACAACTAACAAATCCCCGTTTCCGTCTCCCCTCGGCCCCTGGCAACCACCACTCCGCTTTCTGTTTGGCTACACTAGATGCCTCATATAACTGGAATAAATCATACAATATTTGTTTTTTGTGACTCACCTATTTCACTTGGCATAATATTCTTAAGCTTCATCCATGTTGTAGCAGGTGTCAGAATTTCTCTCCTTTTTAAGGCCGAATAATATTCCATTGTGTGGCTGTACCCCAGTTTATCCATTCATCTATTGATGGACACGACTTGCTCCCACTTTCAGATCTTGTGCATAATGCTGCTATGAATACGGGTGTACATATATCTCTTTGAGACCCTGCTTTAATTCTTTTGGGGATATACTCAGAAGTGGGACTGCTGAATCACATGGTAGTTCTATTTTTAATTTTTTGAGGAGCTGCCATGCTGTTTTCCATGGCAGCTGCTCCATTTTACGTTCCTACCAACAGTGTGCAGGGTTGCAGTTTCTCCACGTCTTCACCAACACATGCTATTTTCTGCTTTTTCTGGATAGTGGCCGTCCTAATGGATATGAGGTGATATCTCATTGTGGTTTTGTATGATTAATGATGTTGAGCATCTTTTCATCTACTTGTTGGGTATCTGTATATCTCCTGGAGAAATGACTGTGCAAGTCCTTTACCTATTTGTATTTGTGTGTTGTTGAGTTGTAGTTCTTCATGTATTCTGGATATTAATTCCTAATCAGATATATGATTTGCAATGATTTGCTCCCATTCCACAGGTTGTCTCCTCACTCTTCTGATTCTCCTTTGATGCACAGAAGTTTTAAATTTTGATGTAGTCAAAGAAAATTTTTTTTTGGATGTAGTCCAATTTGTCTATTTTTACTTTGGTTGCCTGTGCTTTTGGTGTTGAATCAAGAAATCATTGCCAATCCAAGGTCATGAATCTTTCCCCCTGTTTTCTTCTAAGAGTTTTATAGTTTTAGGTCTTAGCTTTGGGTCTTTTTGATCCATTTTGAGTTACTTTTTGTATATGGTATAAGGTAGGAGTCCAACTTCATTCTCTGGCATGTAGATACCCAGTTTTCCCAACACCATTTGTTGAAAAGGCTGTCCTTTCCTTGTAGAATGGTTTTGGCTTCCTTGTTGAAAATCATTTGACCCTATATGCAAGGGTTAATTTCTGGACTCTCTACTCTGTTCCGTTGGCCCGTTTGTCTGTCTTTATACCAAGTCTTGCCTCCTTTTATTCATCTTGTTTATTGTTTTTCTTTCTGCAAAGAATGCTTCTTTTTACATGAATCAGAATTGTGTTCTTTTTATTTTCTATCTTAAGTAGGGGAAAAACCTCTGCCCCTATTTCCCTTTCTGCTTGAGCAATCTTCATTGATTGTTCAAGATATGTCAGTAGTTAAATAAGTAAATTAAAAAGTGAAGGAGGGCTTCCCTGGTGGTGCAGTGGTTGAGAGTCCGCCTGCCGATGCAAGGGACACGGGTTCGTGCCCCGGTCCGGGAAGATCCCACGTGCCGCGGAGTGGCTGGGCCCATGAGCCATGGCCTCTGAGCCTGTGCGTCCGGAGACTGTGCTCCACAATGGAAGAGACCACAACAGTGAGAGGCCCATGTACCGCCAAAAAAAAAAAAAAAAAACCCTCAGCATATTGGTTGAAATTCTCTTTCATTTGTGTATGATAGAAAACCAACTCAAACCAACTTAAGTCAAAAAGGGAATGTAATGACTCAAGTATCCAGTGGCTGGCTGCCTTCAGGCATGGCTGGATTCAGGTGCTTAAACAGTGTCATAACATTTGATCCTTCTTTCTGTTTATCTCTTGGTTCTGTTCTGTTCCCTGTTGGTACCACTCTCAGGCAGGCCTTCTCCCCTGGTGACCTCTGGCTGCTTCAGGCTTATAACTTCCTAACTCCAAGTCCAGCCAAAAGAGAACTTCTCTCTTTCAACATTTCTGACAAAACTCCCAGAATTGAGTCTCACTGGCTCCGACCCAATCACTGTGGCCAAGAAGCAAATAATTCTGATTGGGTCACACGTCTACACCTGGCTGACATGGATTGAGAGGAAAATGTTGCCACGAAAGAGAGAAGTGGATGTTGGGTAGGGACAAAATAATGAAAAACTGACTTCTGCTATACTGAGAAGTATGGAAATGAGTTGGCAAATAAACATTCTAAGGCTATAAGGCACGGCAGAAGATTAATTCTTTAGCTCCGATTACTCAACAGAAAGTCTAACCCTTTTTGTTCACATAGAGATAAACCTGTAAACATTGGCTGAACTTTAAAAATGGTCTACTTCCTTCTTTCAAAAGCATCGCCATTTATCTAATCATGCTGGCTGAAACTATGGAGCTATTTTTTATCTTTTCTTTTCCTTAGCTTTCACCCTTCCCATATCGGGTCAGTCCACTAATCCTATTAATTCGTTCTTTAAATTTCCTCCCCTACTTATTTTCTTTGCTGTTCTGACTGACACTACACCAGAAGTTCCAGGCTTATATTCTATCTCCAAAACAACTTAGTGAAATAAGAGCACATCTTTCCCAGTTAGTCCGTCAAGGTCCTGGAAGACTGACTTGGGTTATGTGCCCATTCCTGAACCAAACCCTGTGGCCAGGGGTATGGTGGACACTGATTGGCCAGACCTGGTCATGTGACCATCCTTGGAGTCAGGAATGCAATCAGCCTTTCCTGAATCTCCTGGACCGTGAGCAGATGCCCAGAGGAAAATCAGGGCATTGATGCCAAAAGAAGGCAAAATGGGTAAAAGGCAAGTAAAAACAACAGATAGTCAGTTCACTTAGAAATTAAAACCCCATCACTTCTGATTTGAAAGTATGCTGTGTCTATAGATTACAGCTCATAGAACTCATAAAACCATATTTTCAAACTGGAGGGGATGGTAGTGCTTGTCTCCTTACCCAAGCCCTCTAGTTACCATTAACCATTCTTCCTTTGTGCGCTCATAGTAATTTATGCTTTGAACCCAAGAGCAAGTGCAATCAAAGTGCTCAATAAGTCCTTGTTTCTTCCAATCTTTTGGTTCATTGCTCCCCTCCCCAGCAGAAGGTATTGGTCAGGATATAAGTTTGGCCAGAAGTATCAGATCCAAAAAACTGTGGTTTACACAAGATAATGGTTTATTTCTTTCTTTACATAAAAGCCCAAGCTGATATTGGGCACTGATCTGTGAAATCATCAACAGCCCAGGCTGTTCTGCTGCTCTCCCTAGGGTGGGTGCTGCCTGTGTGCATGGCCAGGAAGCGCCCCATCATTTCCACGGTCCAGTTCACGGGAAGTGAGAAGACTGAGAAAGGGAGGAATACCCCTTCCCTTTAACAGCACAACCTGGAAGTTGTGTATATCACTTCTGCTCACATCTCGTTGACCACTCTCATGGCTGCACCTAGATGCACAGGAGGCTGGGAAACATAGTCTTTATTTTGGGCAGCTGTGTACCCAACTCTGAGAGAAAAAAGAACAGGTACTGGAAAATAACCATCAATCTTTGCAGGGAAGAAAGGGAAAAAAATTCTGACCTTTCCTTCCTTTTTGTTTTTCAGGTAAAGAAAGAGATCCCTGAATAACTGCAGAGGCAGGAACCTTTTAATACTCCAAGGTAAACATGTCTGCCTACAGGAATAATGCTTACGAGGAGGATCCAGCTTACCCTGACTATTACGGGTCTCGGAACCATACTCGGGGGTATTTGAAAACTCAGGATTATCCAGATTCGCCAGGTCCTCCGAACAACTCAGATGACCCCAGCACCAGGAGCAACCCATACTCTGCAGACTCCAGAACAAGTCCAGACTATCCTGGGTCTCTAGCAGAACCAGATTTTCCTAGATCTCGGAGGAATCCATACTACCCTGGCACCAGGAGCAATCCATACTCCGCAGGTTCCGGAAGTCCAGACAATCCCAAATCTTTGGCGGAGCCAGATTATCCCGGATCTTGGAGCAATCCGTATCGCCCAGGCTCATCCAGGGAGCCCGACTCCTCTGAATCTCAACGGAATCCTGATTTGGCAGGTTCCAGAGGCAGTGGAAACTACGCAGGCTCCAGAACAAATCCAGCTTATCTTGACCCCTTGGGAGAGCCAGACTACGCTGGAGCTCAGGGCAGCTCTAACTATGCTGGCCCAGGAGCCAGTTCCAACCATCCAGCCTCCAGAAGAAATCCAGAACGTGCTGGTTCCAGGATCAGTCCGTACATAGACGCTCCGGGAGCGCCTGATTATCCAGATGCTGAGAATCAATCTAGCTATCCAAGCTTTTCGGGGGAACCAGACTATCCCGGCGCTCAGGACTATCGGAGCTCTACAAAGTTCTGGGGGGAGCCCGATTACCCAGGTGCTGAGAATGCTCACGATTATGGCTCTTCAGAGAACCCGGAAATGACCAGGGAGTAAGTGCCGGAATCTCCCTCCCCTGGGGATGGAGGATGAAGGCTAGATCATTCAGTCAATTGAACTTGGTTGGCGATGTTTGGGATAAGGACACGTATGATTATTTCCCTGACATGAATTTATGGTGAAACTTTCATGCCTACCTGTATACCGCACCTGGTCCTTGGACTCTCAGCCTGAGGCTTCAAGCCCTTACCTGAACATAATCTTTCATCACTTCTTGCTCAAATAACATCCTTCCCAGTCTCCTATTTCTTCCCGTCTAATCCCTGCAAGGCATTTAGATCCCCACTGTTTTGACATTGCTACTTCGCCAATGAGGTTAGGATTAAGATGATGTTTATGAACCCAAACATTTTAACCAGAATTATATCAACAGGAAGGCTTTTTTTTTTTTTTTTTTTTTTGCGGTACGCGGGCCTCTCACTGTTGTGGCCTCTCCCATTGCCGGAGCACAGGCTCCGGACGCGCAGGCTCAGCGGCCATGGCTCACGGGCCCAGCCGCTCCGCGGCATGTGGGATCTTCCCGGACCGGGACACGAACCCGTGTCCCCTGCATCGGCAGGCGAACTCTCAACCACTGCGCCACCAGGGAAGCCCAGGAAGGCATTTTAATCAAGAAAGTCTTTTGAAGGTCTAACTCCATGAAATCCATTCAACTCCTCAGTTTTTTTATACAAGATGATTGAGCCACTCCTGATTTTTTTTCCACTTTCATCTTTATGTTACTGAAATTATTGTCAGAATTGATCACTTTTCATGTTTAGAGTAGATTTGGCTCATTGATCTTCTGCATTGTTGTTTTCATCAAGTTTTATTAATTCGTTTTTGCCTCTAAGGAGGTTTTTTTTTTTATTTTAAGTCCAATTTTTCCTGGTTCAGATTTGATAGATCTAACTTTTGTCAAAAAGATTTTAATCTTCCATCAATTTTGGTCATTGACAAATTTTACCAGGTACGGTTTGGGTCGCTGAGTGTTAGTCTTGGGTGACAGTTTTGCCAAACTGCGTTTTTCCTGGGTTAAATTCCTTAATGTTCACGTTGCCAACAAGATGTGATTCTTTATTTATTTTTCAGGTTATTCTTAACCTATAACAAATTTACCATGTGAAATTTCAACCAGTACAAGTTTTATTTTGTATGTACTATTTCTACTAGTAATATTTATGAATTCAACAAAGGCGAATGCCTTTTATTTACCTCTAGGAACAAGGATATGGGATTTGGGTGCACAGTGAGGTCAAATGCCTACAGGAGTAATGCTAAATACAACCTAAATAGGTGGATTACTAGGACCATGTCAAAGCGTCCTCCTTGGTCTTCTCCCCCACTGCCTGGCTCATCATTAAAAATATACCTTTGATCTTGTCACTTCCTTGTTTCTCATCTTCCATTGTTCTTCATAACCTTTGGGAGAAAGACTACACCACTTCACTTGTGAGAACATTGAAGAATGAGGATGCACTGAGCTAATGTAAGACGCCAGCCAAAGCCCAGCCTGACTGACCTCCTCCCACCTCTGCTATCCTCTCCCTACCCGAACCCTGTACTCTAGGTCAGTGGTTCTTGACCTTGGCTGCTGATTAGAATTATCTGATTACCTGGGGAGACTTAAAAATCATACAAATGCCTGGGCCCAACTTTCAGAGATTCTATTTAGTTGTCTGGGGTGAGGCCTGGGAATAGGTATATACATGAAATTGAGAATCATTGCTCCAGGTTAATTGATCTTCATAGCATTCCTTTTATATATTCAACCCTTTCTGGTCTCACATGTTTATTTGTGCTGTTCTTCATCCTTGGAATGCCCTCCTCCTAACTATGTATTAATTTATCCTTCCAATCCCAGCTCAGATGTCTCTTTTCCATGTAGATTTCCCTTCAGACTCCCAGGCCAAATTCTCTTCTCTTTCCTCTGAACTCCTTGGGCCTGTCTTCTTATATTCATCTGTTGCTACTTGTATTATAATTGCTTATGGCTGTGGTTAATAAGCTCAGCCAGACTGTACTGAGAGTTCCTTGAGGGTAGACAACCCATGTCTTTAACTTTGTCTTCTCACCCCATTGCTCATGCCTAATACATGGTTGGCATTCAGTCAGCGTTTGTGGGATGAATGCATTGATGGATGGATGGATGGATGGATGGATGGATGACTATCTTTACTATGCTATTGGATGACTATTGATCCATCATTTTGGGATTTCAGAATGCTCAGCAGAGCATCTTCAGTCCAGCCCTCATTTCACCGTGAGGGTGACAGCCCCTTCGGCATCCTGGGGAGAAAGGATGGAGATTATCCTGAAAGCATTGAAATGAAATCCAGGGAGATGGCAAATCCGTACAGCCCCTCTGTGCCAGGTGCTCCTGGCAATGGCTATGGTAAGCATTTGTTAAGAAGAGAATCATATCCTGGGAAGAAAGTAAAATTCAGTGGGCTTGGGACCAATCATTAAAGATCAGCAGGAGAAGAATTGGTTTATTCCTCCTCCTTCAAACACCCACCTTACAAGAGTTGAACATTCAGGGTCTAGAGGAGACAAGCAGTGTCATCAATTATCAAAGCAGGTTGGGCAGGGGTTGTGCCTGTGTGAGGCAATTGATGGTCAGGTTCAGCCCATCGCTGTGATGTGGGAAGATGGACTTAGTGTGGCCAGATCCTCAGATTTTTCTAAAGAAGCCAGAAATCTGGGTTTTTACATGCTCCAAAATAATTTTTTGAATAAATAAATAAAATCCCTGGTGGACTAGATTCAGTATGTGTGGCTGCCAGTGTCCAGCTTTAGTTCAGCACATCCTGCAGGTGTTCAGATGGTCAGCACTTGTATCTTTGGAACCTACTGGGGGCACAGGGAGTTAGAAGTAGCTCTGTTCTCAGGGTTCGTAAAGCCTAAGTGAGTAGGTGACACCAACACATCAAGACTAAAGAAAATTAGCAAACAGACTGACAATATGTGAAAAATCACGTCGTTCTCAGAATCTGCTGTGTGTGAAGGTTTAGCTCTAGGAGGTAAAGGAGATTCTACCAGTTCTCATCTTCCGGAAGAAAAAAGGGACTTGTTGTCTGATAGAAGAAGCCAGCTCATGGCACAAGTCAATGTTATAGGAATTCAGAGCCCGTGAGAGCTGGAAAAAGGAGTGTTCAGTCATGAACAGAGTGAGGGACCCAAGTGTTGGTTGGTGCAGATGGAAGACTGCTCAGCCCTGAGGGGGTGGGTGGGGAAGGGATTGAAGAAGGCAGGGAGGAGGGGTGGGATGCATCGCCATGCACTAAGGAAAAACGCAGACTCTTACACATTTGCATAGACAGCATTAACTTGGGCTATTCCGAACCTTTATGCCAGGCATTCTCAGTGGGGCATATCAATCCTAAAGGGTGAAAATTTATTGAAAGGCCACAAAAAACCTTCCTTTTTTATGTATAAAGCAGATATGCATACAGTATATGTATATAGTTGTACGTATATCTGTGGCATTAAAATATCATGGGGGAGGGCAATAAGGAAGAAATGTCTAAAAAGGCTACTTAGGTGGCCAGTAATGAAAAAGAAAAGATTGAGAAACACTGCCCCACCCCAATGCAAGCAGAGCTAATAACGCCCAGCGGGTTTTGAGTGTTTCCCATGTCCTGGAAACCCTGCCAAGCACTTTACTTTTACAGTCTTCTTTCATCTGCGGCCACCTTTCAGACAGACACTACAGCTCTCCATGTTACAGAGGGGAAAACTGAGGCTCAGAGAGAAACGCGCCCAAGGTCACCCAGCTACTAAATCAAAAGAGCCAGTGTCAGAATCTAGTCTCTCTGACCCTGCATTACTTCTGGGTAGGATCAGGGCAAAGGCGGATTCCTGACCACCAAGCTCCATAGAACACTGGAATTAGAAAGCTACTTTAAAAAAGTGGTCACGTGAAGTGTGGCTTCCTTCTCTGGGCTCCTTGTAGGACCAAGGTCGTTGTGCCGGCATTCACTTGTCCAGCGCTATGCCATCCTGTAAGACTATGCACTCCTTAAGGAGAACCCATTTCATCCATGTATCCTCCAAGGCTCTATGTGATTTTCCTAGTGCCTAGCATACAGCTGGTGCTTGAGCAATGCTAACTGAATTAGTAGCAACAACTGTAAGGGACGTATCAGTTGGCTATTGCCACAGGAATGCTTCATAACAAACAACTCCAAAACCCAATGTTGTAGATAAGCATCATTTATTTCTCACCCACACATCTGTGGGTTTGCTTGGAGTTTGACTGAACCAGGCTGGGTTTGGCTGTGCCTGATTTGAGGTCACAGATTCTATTTAGGTCTAGGGTCCTTCTTGACCCAGTGAGCTAACCTGGGCCATTTTCTTCCCATGGCATAAGCTGGAAGCAGAAACAAACGATGTCTCTGAGTCCTTGACTTGGAACTAGCAAACTGTCACTTCTACCATGTTCCACTGGTTAAAGCAAGTCACATGAGCAAGCCCAACTTCAATGGAGGTTTCCAAGGTGGAGGAAGTGTAATATTTGCTGAAAAACAATTAATTTACCACAATAGTTAATATATATTAAGAATTTGTTATGTTCCAGGATTACTTTAAGCACTTTACGTGTATTAACTGATTCAATTTCCCCAACAATCCTATGCAAAGGTCTTATTATTATCCCTGATTTACAGACTCTGAAGCTCAGAGATGTTAAGTAACATGCCAGAGAGCACGCAGCTAGTAAGCAGCAAAGCCAGGAACTGATCCTTGGCAAGAAGTTCCAGAACCTCCTGCAGTATAATTTTGTACATCTCCATCAAAATGTGCTCCATTTTCTCTGTTGAGGAGTTTAGCCTTCATTGTTTACCATGAGTTGAATAAAAATATACTGAAATGTGACACTGTCGTGTAGATGCTGAAAGTGGACTCTGTCCCTAAGAAAATCAGGCCAAATTTCAAATTTATTCACGTGTCATCATAAAATGCTAGAACTAGAAGGAAGCTTTGTAATCACCTAGAAAAGTTTTTTTTTTTTTTTTACTCAATTTTTAGAAGACTTATTTTTTTACAGAAGTTTTAGGTTCACTGTAAAATTGAGGGAAAGGTAACAGAGATTTCCCACATATCCCTTGTCCCACATGTGCATGGCCTCCCCCGTTATCAGAGTCCCCCACCAGAGTGGGACATTTGTTACAATTGAACCTACATTAATAAATCATTATCACCCAAAATCCATAGTTTACAATGGGTTCACCTTGGGTTGTGAATGTGTATGGGTTTGGACCAATATATAATGACATGTAGCTATCATTATGGTATCACACAGAGTATTTTCACCATCCTAAAACCCTCTGAGCTCCATCTATTCATCCCTCCCCCTCCAGACAAGTATTTTTCGAACTCTGATTTGTGACCCATTAACAAGTCTTACTGACCACTGTGTGCTCAGTAACATCTAGTGTGGTAGGATTAATTGTCTCTTGTCTCTTCATTCCAGTGAACCCTGCTTATGTGGGTGACAATGGCCTCAGCCAAGCTTATGGAGAACCCCCCTTGTCTGGACACGATTGGCATAAGTCACCCCAAGGTAAGGCTTAAATGGACAGTGACCAAAAATGTCAACCCTAAAGAAGGAATGTGTTCAAGGCAATGCGGACATTGCCATTTCCTCTTGGCCTCTGGTGTGCTAACTGATGCAGTACTTCCTTAATTTATCATAATGGGGTTTTCTTTTATTTATTTATTTTTGGCTGCGTTGGGTCTTCGCTGCTGTGCGCGGGCCTTCTCTAGTTGCGGAGAGCGGGGGCTACTCCTCGTTGCAGTGTGCGGGCTTCTCATTGCAGTGGCCTCTCTTGCTGCTCTAGGCACGCAGGCTTCAGTAGCTGTGGCACGTGGGCTTCAGAGTTGTGGCACGTGGGCTTCAGAGTTGTGGCTCGCAGGCTCTAGAGCACAGGTTCAGTAGTTGTGGCGCACGGGCTTAGTTGCTCCGCGACACGTGGGATCTTCCCGGACCAGGGCTCGAACCCATGTCCCCTGCATTGGCAGGCAGATTCTTAACCACTGCGCCACCAGGGAAGCCCGGGTTTTCTTTTACACATGCAGTTTTTTCTCTTTTGGATATCAGGGTGTCTTCACTAGGACTCTTCTGGTTGCAAGTGACAGAAACCCAACCCACCCAGGCCCAAGGCTTGTGTGGTGGGAAGGATATGGAGAAACAAAGAATTGAAGGTAGAATTACCTTCCAGCACCTAGGACAGTGCCTGGCACACAGTAGGTGCTCAGAGATATTTGTTGTATGAGTCACAGGAACCAGGGCCTGAGTCTGAAGCCAGGGGCTCGGGGCCACCTGGATTCTTTTTCTCCGTCTATTTCGCATCTTTGCTTCATGCAGCTTCTCTTTAAGCTTCACCTCATACACCTCAACCAGTCAGGCTTTCCCTGCAGGCCAGGGAGTGTGACAGCAGCAGCCCTAGACACACACACAGCTCAGCAAAGTCATGGAAAGTCTTCCTTTCTCTCTAGGCCTGTGAGTCAGTGCTGAGGAGACTCTCTCCAGCTCCATTTGGGACACATACTTACACATGAACCAATCATTTTTACATAGGAAAGAAGGCTGGGTCACATGTCCATCCGTGCCTAATACATGTGCTGGTGAGGTGGCAGTGCCTTGAGCCAAATTTTTCTGAATAATCATAGAATTATTATGACAGTGGAGGGTAGGAGTAATCAGATTGGAGAAGGCTTTTTTTTTTTTTTTTTTGGAGAAGGCTTTGAGATCAGTTAGGAAGCGCTATAAGGATCACTGTGTGCTGTGGTGAAGGTCTGAGCAGAGGCAGAGGCTGAGAAATAAAAAAGCATTAGAGGAGAGAGGCCAGGGAATACTGGAAGTTAAAGGCAAACCTGTGAAAAACGAGGAATAAACCGAAGACGTCCTCTAAGTAACAACGCAAGTTGCGGGGCCCCATGACTTAAAACCATCCCTCACCTTCTGACCCCCTAGGGTGGATGATATCCTGTAGCCTCATTCTCTAAGAGCCTTCTCAAGGAGGCCTGTATCTTTCAAGGGGTAGGTGTTGCTACTTGGGAGAGAAAACCATGGGGATATAAACAGTCATGCTCTCCCTTTGGTTCCCACGAGAGCAGGGAATGGCTTTAACTACTGGGGAAAAAGAAATGCTTTTAAACCTCCTAAGATGCTCTCTCTGGCCAGCATGAAGTTTAGGGCCTCTGGGTGGAGTGCCCAGGAGGCAGAGAGAAGTAAAGAAATAGAGGACCCAGAGATGAACCTGGCTTTCTGCACCATTTTGCTTTGCACCAGTTCTGATTCTCAAATCATTTATAATTAATCGGTGGACAGTCTCCTGATAGAGTGTCACTTTGATGTATCATGCCCACATCTAGGAAGTGCCTGGCACCTAGCAGGTACTCATAAACATTCATTCATTTATGAGTGATAGCTCAGCATCTTGTTACAGGAGAGGACCAGGGTGAAGTGATTAAAAGGCCCTGCTTTGGAACCAGACAGACCTGGGTTTGATCCCTAGCTCTGCTACTTGCTGGTTTTGTGACCGTAGGCAAATTACCTTTTGGGGCCTCAGTTTTCTTATCAAATGGGGTTTATTATAGTATTTATTTTGTAGGGTGATTGTGGAAATTAAATAATATACTCGAGGGCTTCCCTGGTGGCGCGGTGGTTGAGAGTCCGCCTGCCAATGCAGGGGACACGGGTTCGTGTCCCGGTCCGGGAAGATCCCACATGCCATGGAGCGGCTGGGCCCGTGAGCCGTGGCCGCTGAGCCTGCA
This sequence comes from Lagenorhynchus albirostris, assembly GCF_949774975.1. NCBI lineage: Eukaryota > Metazoa > Chordata > Mammalia > Artiodactyla > Delphinidae > Lagenorhynchus > Lagenorhynchus albirostris. Next base: position 64,780,440 of record NC_083109.1, read on the forward strand.
CGTCCGGAGCTCCGCAACGGGAGAGGCCACAACAGTGAGAGGCCCGCGTACCGCAAAAACAAACAAACAAACAAAACCTGTGAATGGGGGGGAGGCTCTCTGTGGTTGTCATCACTTTTCCTGGAGGTTCCTCACAATGCCAGTGTGACTGCTGTAGGAGGTCTTGGGAAGCCCACCCTGGTGGAGAGTAAGGCTTGGAGGAAGCCAGAGATGCTGTCTGGTGACCAAGTGAATGAAATCATCATTGAGGTTGAGAATGTCCCATCTGGGGTCCAAAGCCATCCATCTTCAAGTCAGATTGTTCCAGAACAGACGCTGGCAAACTCAAGCTTTAGTTTGGTCTCCTCCATTTCTGACATTGATGTGACAGACTCTCAGATTTTCAGCAACTGGAATGACAAAAAGGGCAAGCAGTTCTTACGGTTTTCAACACCTGTGAATGAATCGTTTTCCCAGACCCTTCATAGCTCAGACAGCATGGGCTTAGACACCCCTTGTACTTCACATGAGAACATCCAAGGTAGTGAGACCCTGGGGCAGAGGAGTTAGAACGGGAACGGCACCTTCCAAGTTGCCCACAGGGTTTTGGTTTTAAGACTTCGAGGAGGGTGAAGGTTTGGTGGGTGACCTGAGGGTGCTCGGGACCGCGGAAGGGGTCACTTTGAGAACGTCTGATACCCAAGAAGGAGTTTACCTTGATCAAGCTCGTTTCATGTGCCCAGTCTTCTGCCTTTTTGTTACCCATCGAGTTTAGTTTTATTTACTTGCCACGCTCCACACCCGTGAGGCAGGCATGCCTGTCGTTTCCATTTGCTTGATGAGGACCCTGAGGCTCAGGGAAGTCCAATGATGTGGCAGATCTGGGATCACATGCAGGTCTGCCTGACTCCCAAGCCTGACACCTTAACCACCGTCCTGTCCTGCTTTGGTCCCATCGCTCTCCACTCTGGATTTGGCAACAAGGGGTGCCTCTTTTGTCAAGTCCGCCGTGAAACCTGGTTTTTTCCTCTTCCCTCCTTCGCCTTTCTTCTTTTCTGTCTACTCCCACTTCCCTCTCAGGAGACACTCAAATTCCTCGTCTTCAGCCGAGTGATTTGGTGACCTTCTTCTGGGCACTCTCCCTCCACCTCAGCTATGTCACTGAAATGAGGAGTTCCGAGCAGCTCCCTAATAGGGCCAGGAGCCAGCCTGCTCCTGGCCACCGCCCCAGCGGGCCCCCAGCTGCCCCTCCACTGCTACTGGAGTGGGGGCAGCAGTGCCAGGCATCACACGTGGACACAACACCACCCAGAGCGAGAAGGGTCTGCCTTTTCCATGTTTTTTGAGCCTTGCTTTTTTGAGAGGGAAGAAACCTTTTCCAAGAAACTCCTCAGCAGACCACCCCTCACAGAACATTGGCCAACGTGTCACATGCCTGGGCCTGAACAGGTCACCTGCAAGGGGGCTGGGACCATCAAGATAGGCTTGGATTCACTGGGATCTGTCTCCCGTGCCTGGAGATGGGTCCCACCCTGCAGAAGCCCAGGGCCGTGGGAGAGAGGGCTGTAGATTTCTGAACCAGATCGGGATTCTGTCAAAAAGGAGAGCTGACTGCGGGATAGATGACCAACAATATTTGCCACGCTGACGCAAAGTGGGAATTTGAGTTCTTGGGAGAGGAGGGGGGAAGTCCTCATCTTCCAGCGGATGGAGGAACACAAGACAACGGTCCAGAAAAGTCAAGAAGATGCTTGGGCCTGGAGTGCAGGGGGCAAGAGGAAGCCATGCGGGAAATTACAGAGGGAGGAGAGCCAGGCCGACCGAACATGCTGGGTCTCATCAGCTTTGCTGACTGTTCCTTGTCATGCGAAAAAGGAAAGCACTGAATTAGAATTGCGTGCAAACCATCATATGCTTTGGCTTCGAGATTTCACACGTGTACGTGCTGTCTTCTTCTTTTTATTTGTGACTTTGGGGATCACTGAGTACATATATTCTTCTTTCTTTGTGATCTTATAAAAACATGCTCTATCGTCAGCACCATATTTCAAATGCTATTATTCTGTTAAAGGAGAAAAAAATTAAACTCCATTTTTTTTTCTGCAGGACAAAAGTTAATCGCATCTCTGATACCCATGACATTTAGAGACAGAATTAAAGCCATCAGGAATCAACCAAGGACCATGGAAGAGAAAAGGAACCTTAGGTATGGACAAAACGCTTTTCTTCTTGCCCGGATTTCATGGAAACCTCAATCTTCTACTTTTGTCCCATGTTGGAAAGATAAGAAATAAATAAATGCAAGAGAAGAGACAATCTCCCTACCGAAGAATTCCACACAGTCTGTGTTGGTTGCCTGGAGTGTGGGCTGTGCTTAGTGACCTTCTTCCTGGGAGCAGAGCATGCAAAGGGGGAAGTAGCTTCCCAGGGGTGAAGTCAGGCTAATACTGCCAGGTGGTCAAGGTTAACATTCCCAGGGAAAGTCATGTGACCAGAAGGAGTTCCCCTCTGTGGTACCCTCTCCTAAAACCAGCAACCCTAGTCTAACCAGACAAAATAATCAGGCAAACCCCAATCGAGGGACATTCTTCAAAGTACCTGAGGAGTATTCCTCAAAACTGTCAAGGTCATCAAAAAGAAGGGAAGTCTGAGAGACGGTCACAGGTTGAAGTGTTCTGAAGAGACATGATAATTAATGCAATGTGGTTTCCTGCATGGGTCCTGGAAATGGCACCTGTGGAAAAACTAGTAAAATCGGAATAGTCTGGAGTTTAGGTAAAAGTTAGACACCAGTGTTGGTTTCTTAGTTGTGACAGACCTACCATGGAAATGTAAGATGTTAAAGGGGGGAGATGGTGAGTAGTAGATGGGAATTTTCTGTTCTCTTTTTGTAACTTCTCTGTAAATCTCAAACTACTGTTTAAAAAAAAAAAGGTGGGGGGTGGTGAGGGGAGGGAGTTCCCTGGTGGTCCAATGGTTAGGACTCAGGTGGTTTCACTGTTTCGACCCAGGTTCAGTCCCTGGTCAGGGAGCTAAGATCCTGCAAGCCACAAGGTGCTGGGGTCGGGGAGCACAAAACCCAAACAAACAAAACCTCAGAAGCTTTCCAAGCCCAGGAATTCAAAAACAAGAGCGAGGGCTGTTTAAGCCTTCAGCCCTTCTTACATTTTCCATTCCTCAGCCTTTTTCTTTTTCTTTTTGCCATTTGTAGCGTTTAGCAGAGACTAGTAGAGTGGATGCAACTGCTAATAAATGATTCAATGACGCAATTGTTCTGAGGTTCCGGGTCTGGCAGGGGTGATAGATTGGTCAACAAGTAACTTATAAATGACAGAAAGAAAATCAGGCCAAATCAAGGTGGAAGGAGTTTGCAGGGGGAGGATTAGAAGGAGAGAGATAGTTCCCTTGGGCAAAGCAGGGGGCATCTGTGAGCTGAGCCTTGGAAGATGGTGATGTGGTGATGGACCTCTGGGGTGGACAAAAGAGAGCCAGGAAGGGGGCAGAGCAAAGGAGATGCCATGAGTTCATGGAGAAGTGAAGAGAAAACTGAGGCTGGATCTTTTTGAAAACACTCTTCCGTTTCAAACTCTGCATGGCCTCCTCCGTCACAGAGCGTGGGCCTTGTATGGCCCGAAAGACTTTACAGCAGGATTTTCAACCTGACATTTGGGTCTGGATCATTCTCTGCTGTGGGAGGCTGTCCTGTTCACTGTAGGGTGTATAGCAGCATCCCAAGTCTCTACCCACTAGATGTCAGTGCCCCCTCCCTACCCCCAATTTGACAACCCCAAAAGTCTCCAGACTTACCCAAATGTCCCTTGGGGGCAAAATCTCCTAGGTTGAGAACCACTGACTTATAGGACCTCACCCACCTACCTACGGTTATCACTCACACCCTTCCCCCTTCCCCCACTCATTCCATTCCAGCTGTCCTGGACTCCTTGGGGCTTTGCACTGGCTGTTTCCTATATTCAGACACTCCCTTATCCATAGACTAACCCCTCTTCTCCTTCAAGACTTGGCGCAAACACTTTGTACTATTCAAATTGTACCACGGTCTTCACCCCAGCATTTCCCACCTCCTTACTCTGTTTTTCGATTTTCTTTCCCATAGTACAACTCACCTTCTATTATCCTATATCATTTACCCACTCTATTTCTATATTTATTGTTTATTTTCTTTCTCTTCCAACCAAGATGTCTGCTCCATGAGCTGGGGAAATCCGTCTCTACCTCACCCCCTGGGACCATGCCTGGCACATCTCAGGCGCTCAGGAAATATTTGGGGAATGAATGCAAAACAACGTTGATGTCTCTCACTTTCTTCTGCTCTTTCCCACAGGAAAATGGTTGACAAAGAGAAAAGTAAGCAGCCCCGTCGTATCCTGGAGTTCAACGGCTGTGCTCAGTGTCTGAATTCCATTTCATTGGTAAATCGGTCTTTACCGCGGTCTGTAAATGGGCACAGAGTAGGGTGAAACCAGGGAGGTGGGAGAGTAAGGATGAGAAGGGACCCACAGGGAGGAGGAGCCAAAGTTCACGGTTGTTTCCTTGAAAGACGTAGAAACTGGGTCAGTCTGGGTGTGGGGAAAACAGGCAGGCATGGGAAGGCCTAAGAGGTTGCTGAGTTATCTGGGCAACTTAGCCACTGTGAGTGTCACCCTCACTAGCAAACCTGGGAAGGTAATAAATAATAGCACTCACCTTAGGGGGTGGTCCTGCGGATTAAATGAGATACCGTTTGCAAATGCGTCGAGCATGGCGCCTGGCACATCATACCGCTCTAGAACAGTGGCCATTGTCTCTATTATGGAGCCTGCCCAGTAGATATTTGTTGAGGGACGGTCCAGCCGCACACGTTGTGTCTACCTGCAGGCATACCGGAGATCCAAGAACAGTCTGTTGGAACTGTTCAATTCCATCAGCCTGTGGCAGAAGACGCTCAAGGTCATCGGAGGCAAGTTCGGCACCAGCGTCCTCTCCTATTTCAACTTTCTGCGGTGGCTTTTGAAATTCAACATTTTCTTGTTCATTGTGACCTTCAGCTTCATCATAATCCCTCAGTTAACCATGGCCGAGAAGAACCACCTCCAATTCACTGGACTGGAATTTTTAACTGGGGCTGTAAGTGCACCATCCCCTGCCCAGAGTTCACACCTTGGAGACACAGGCACAGGTCTGCCCGTCACCCTTCCAGGCCTCTCATTTTACCTGGGAGTCAACTGATGGGGAAAGAGGGTGTTTAAAATGATTTCTTTTTTTCCCCCAAAGTAACATATACACAGCCTAGTAGAATTTCTGTCTCCTGAGGTGAACATGTTAACAGTTTTTGTTGTCCAGAATCCTCTTCTCTGCACACAAATGGACACATTGTGCATGGACATACGCATTTGTTTTTTAACAAAAGATGAATTATTCCTATAGACTGCCTACGACTTGCTTTCTTCCACCTAATATGTGGTGGACATCTCATATTGATGTTCACAGATCTACCTTTTCTTTCTTATTTTTCTTTCTATAAAATACAGTCCTCCTTAAAAAAAAATTCCTAGTACAGAAGAGAGCAAACTAAGAGAAAGTCTATCTTATCCTCCTTCTTTTGTCTAACTCTCCAGTTTGGAGTGTACCTCTGTCCACCATTTTTCTTTCTATACAGTCATAGATACATAGGTAGATAGATAGTTAAACTTTTTTTTTTTAAATAAAAGAAGATGAGATACTACAAATCTTGCTTTGCAACTTTTTTTTTTTTTTGCGTTACTATGAATCTTGAGCATGGATATACATCCGTATTATTCTTTTTATTAACAACCACGGTATATCTACCCAGCTGCCTACTGAAGCACATAGCCCCTGCCTTGTGAGTTTACCTTCTAGAAGCGATTTCTGCCACTGAGATTCTGTGGATAGACAAACTACAGCCCAAGAACCAAATCTGTATAGCCTGCAAAATAAGATTGGTTTCCATGTTTTTAAATGGTTGGAAAAAAATGAAAAGAAAGATAACATTTTGTGAAACATAAAATTTATATGAAATTCAAATTTCAGTGTCTTTTCGGTTAAGTTCTTTTGGAACACAGCCACAACCATTTGTTTCCGTGTCTGTGCTGCTTTCCTGCTACAATAGCAGAGGTGAGCAGTTATGGGCTGGCCAAGCCCAGGATATTTACTATCTAGCTCTTTACAGAAAGAGTTTGCCTACTCTTGTAGTAGAGCATTCACAGTAAGGTTCCTCCATTCGTCTTTCTTTTTTCTTTTCCTATTAAAATTTTTTTTCCTTGGGATAGACACATTCAAATGGAATTATTGTGTCAATTTATCCTTCACTTTTTCCTCATTATTGTGTATATTTGTATATATGAAACATTTTATTATGAAAAATTTCAAACATACAGGAAAATAAAGAGTAGTAAAATAAACACCCAAAGACCCATTACGTAGATTTTAAATTGCTACCATTCTCCCAAATTTGTTTTTTGAAGTATTTTACAGTAAATCACAGACATCAGCTGAATTTCTTCAACATGCATCTCTGAACAATAAGGACATTTTCCTGCAGGCATATACATTATCACACCTAGCAATATTAAAAGTTAATATCATCTAAAATCCAGACCATATTCATATTTTCCCAGTTGTCCCCCAAATGTCTTTCATAGCTTGTGTTCAGGCCAGGATCCAAGCAAAGACCACACTCTCTTTGCGTTCAGTTGTTTTTCTCTGAAGTCTTTATTAATCTAGAATGATATCCTCAGTCCCTTCCTCCTTTTTTCTTGACATGGGCTTATTGCAGAAACCAGGCCAGTTGTCATGCAGATTCCAATGTTCTACCTTCTGCAATTGTCAAATTGTTCCCTCCGGGTCTCTCTAATTTGTTCCTCTAATTTATACAGACTCCTTATTTCTTGTAAATTGAAATTTAGACCTAAAGGCTTGATTTGTTTCGTTTTAAACCTGTTTGACCATAGTACTTGTTAGAGGACAGAGGCACATAATGGCTGGCTGGCCTGCTTTTAATCATGCTTGGCTTGGTCACTGGGTCTGGGTGGTGATCGCTGGGTCCCTCCATTGTAAAGTTATGCTGGTTTGAGATTCTTTTCCACCTCTGAGAGCCTAGTGATAAGACGTCTAGGTTCTCAGTGGCCTTGGGTGCCTCTTTCCTGGCAAACAAAATGTCTACACTGACCAGTGCAGGCTTCTTGCATATGGAAGAGGTCAACTGTGCAGACCATAGTCATTCATTGTTTTCTTAAGAGATCCACCTGACCTGTGGTTTATTGTCCCTTTCAGGGTTATTTTAGGGACACAGTGATGTACTATGGCTTTTACACCAGTACTGAAAACCAGCATGGGAGTAGTGGGACCTCCTACAACATGCAGTTGGCCTACATCTTCACAGTCGGAGCATGCTTGGTTGTCTGCTTTTTCAGTTTGCTCTTCAGGTATAGAATGTCTGCATTTTCTGATTCTAAGCTGTTTTTAGATTTAGGCAAAATTCAAGAGACTCAAAAGTTACTGGAGAAACAGTTTCTCTGAAATTTCAACTTTCTATTGCTGTCTTATCATTCCTTGTCCTAGAACATAAAGTATAAGTTGGGATAGAGGAAGAGAAGTTTTCATGTGCTTTTAAAGAAATTGGTCAGTCTGAAAATAAGGATGCAATGACTCAAGTAGTTTTGACTGACCGTTGTCAACTGACAATTGTCAAAGAGGAGGTACAGATGTTCAATCTGTTAAACCTATTGTTTACTAGGTCTTTGAAACAAAGTACCACAGACCAGGGGGCTTAAACAACAAAAATTTTTCTTCTCAAATTCTGGAGGCTAGAAGTCCAAGTTCAAGGTGTCAGCAGGGTTGGTTTCTCCTGGGCCTCTCTCCTTGGCTTGCAGACAACTGCCTTCTCACTGTGTCCTCATGTGATCCGCCCTTGGTGCATATCTGAGTCCTAATATGCCCTTCTTATAAGGGCACTAGCCATACTGGATTAGGGCTCACCTAAATGATCTCACTTTAACTTAATTACCTCTGTAAAGACCCTATCTCCAAATACAGTCAATTTCTCAGGTACTAGGGGTTAGTACGTCAACATATTAATTTTTAGAGGATACAATTCATCCCATAACAACCTCACTGCCAGCACGATAATCCAAAATAAAATAAGATTGTTTTTGTCCTATCAAACTAGGAAATGTTTCTGTTTCTTAAGCTGTTAGTACTCAGTGGTGGCAAATTTTGGAAAGGTAATGTCCATTTTACTCAGCATTTTTTACATGCCAGGCTTAGTGCTAAGTGCTTCCTGGGCCGGATTTCACTGAATCCTACTGACATCTCCATGATAATAACAGCTGCCTTTATCGTGTGCGTACTGCCCTGAGGGTTACATTGACTTGTGGTGGGCTGAATAATGCTCCCCTTTCAAAGATGTCCATGTCCTAATCCCCAGAACCTGTGAATATGTTACCTTATCTGGCAAAAGGCATTTTGATTGATGAAATTAAGGATCTTAAAATGGGCTAATGTAATCCCAAAGTCCTTGAAAGTGGGAGGCAGGAGGCTCAAAGTCAGAGAGAAAGTGGAATATGCTACTCTTCTGGCTTTGAAGATGAAGGCGCCGCAAGCCAGGGAATGTAGGCAGCCTCTAGATGCTGGGAAAAGGCAGGGAAACATATTCTCCCTTAAAGTGTCCAGAAGGAATACAACTCTGCCAATACCTTGATCTTAGACCCATTTTCTGATTTCTGACCTCCAGTAAGAATAAATAAGTGCTGTTTTAAGCCAGTAAGTTTGGGGCAATTTGTTATAGCAGAAACTAATACAACCCCCATAATAACTCTGTGAGGTGTGAACTATTATTCTCCCCATTATATGGAGGTGGAAGCTACAGGTCAGAACAGTTAAAATGACAAAATGCCCCAGTTGGCAATCTAGGATTACGAAGTCAGATGCCAAAGCCAGCACTCCTGACTACTCTGTTCCAGAAGAACTTGGGGCCAACTCTTCCATGTTGCCTTTCACCATTAATGCTGGGACTCTTCTTTGCTATACTCCCTGCACCCCCAATGCCTGTCCTAATAACCTCTGGGTATTTTGGTTCCTGCCTTCCCTAGCATGGCCAGGTATTTCCGGAACAACTTCATTAACCCACACATTTACTCCAGAGGGATTGCTAAACTCATCTTTTGCTGGGATTTCACTGTCACTCATAAGAGCGCTGTGAAGCTGAAACAGAAGAATCTAAGCACTGAGATAAGGGTAAGGCAAGCTAGCTTTACACCCCTTCCCATGGCCAGTCATCTTTCCTCCTTCAATATGTCTGTCACTTTTCTCAAAGTACTAATGAATTATTTTTTATTCTCCATGATATTGGCAAAAAAACCCTAAAACTATTTTAAATGCCCAGGGCTGGTGACGGTGTAGGGAAATGGACATTTTCACACAACGTGGTGTCTTTGTTATTGATACAAGCTCGCGGGAGGGCAGTTTAACAATTTATAACAAAGGTCTAAATGTAAATACTTCTCGACCTCACAGTTCCGGGTTTAAAGTTTTATCCGGTGGTTTTCAACGCGGAGTGGTTTTGCCCTGGGGACACATGGCAACGCCTGGAGGCTCTTTTGGTTGTTGCAGCCAGGGAGTGTGTACTCCTGGCACCTCGTGCGTAGAGGCCAGGGACGCTGCTCAACATTCTGCAGTGCACAGGACAGGCTCCCTGTCACAGAATTATCAAGCTCTGAATGACAATAGCGCTAAGGTGGACAAACCCCGGTCCATAGAAAAAAATAGCAAAAAAAAAAAGAGCAAGCAGAATTCATAAACGAAGGGGCTTTGACAAGAGGGTTCCCTGGCGCAGACACACAGCCTTATTCTTCAAGGAGGTTCTGTGACCTCAATGTATTTTCCCAAGATCATGGTCCCAATCTCTGTTTCTCTGAGATGGAAAATGTATTTAATGAAGTGATGGGGGTCTTGCCCATTCGAGATTTTCCCACAGGTCTCCTAATCCAAGTTCCTTGTGCACTTACCCTCTCTTTCCTGTGGATCTGGGGTGGATTTGTGTCACTAGGGGCAGCAAGACCTGGGGGGGAATCTTTGCTGACAGTGGAGGGGGTCTGCGGGTGAACTTGACGTCCTTGTGTTTACAGGAGAACCTGTCAGAAATCCGTCAGGAGAATGTCAAGTTAACACTCAATCAGCAGTTGATTCGCTTCTCTGCCCACCTGGCAGCCTGGGTTGTCTCTACTGGAGTGACCATTGCCTGCTGCGTAGCCGTTTATTACCTGACTGAGAAGAACACAGAGGTAACCAGAGAGGCAGGAACTCCAGGGTCCAGAGCACAGAGAAGCGGGTGAAGGGACGGGATGCAGGAGGGGGAGGGGAGGGGAGAGCCCACCACTCAAACTTGGGTCGTGGCCAGCAGCATCGGCACCAGCGGGAAGTTTGCTAAAAAAGGCAGAATCCTGGGTCCCTCCCTTGACCCATGATCTGCATCACAAGAACATCCCCAGGTGACGTGTGTGCACACCTCAGAGTGGGAAGCTGGGCTAGTGGAGAGATGGGAACTTTGGCCGCAGGCCTGGGATCAGGTTCTGGTTTCCTCCTTTATTATTATATCCCTAATGTCTCTCATAGCCCCTGGCACCGAGTAGACACTCAATAAGTATTGTGAACCGATGGCATCTGGCAAGTGATTTACTCTTTCTAAGCCCCGGATTCCTTACCTGTAAACTGGGAATACCTGCTGTGCAGGTGTGTGGTCAGAACTAGAGAAAAGTTACATGGAGAGTCTATTTAGTGCCTGGTACCGTGGGTGATTGAAGGAATGTTAGCTTTTTCTTTTTTTTTTTTTTAATGATATGAGCTCTGAGACTAATTGGCTGGGTGGACAAAGTACTGTTTTTCTGTAGATTTCAGTCATCTGGGAAATGGGGCTAATTTTAGCCCATTTTGCCGGCCCCTAGAATTGTGGTGCAGGTTGGTCTGATTGTGTCACTTTCTTTAATGGCTTCCCATTACTCTAAATATAAAATCTATCCTCCATGGCATGATTGATAGATCTTTTGTGATGTGACCCCTGCCCACATCTCTAGCCTCAACACCTCACAGGCCACCCATATCTCACACCGGCAACACTAAATGGTGTGTCCATAGTTCCCTGAACACACCATGTTCTTCCTCATCTCTGGATGGGAAACATTCATCCTGCACTGCCCTCCCCCACTTCCCTTCATCTGGCAAACTCCTCCTTTTCTTCCTCTAGACCTCAGCGTGAGTGACACTTCCTCCAGGAAGTCTTTTCTCAGCATCACTACCTTTACTAGATTGAGTTAGGTGTGCCTGACTCTGCAGTCTTTCCCTGTGCGCTGGTCACATGCAGCATCGAAAATGCTTGTTTATGCATCTGTCTCTTCAAAAGAATAGCCAGGCACCTGGCCCAATACCTGGTACATAGTAGGTGCTCAACCCAATGGATGAAAAACCGAAGGAGCCAGCAGGAAAATGGGCGTGAGATTATATAAACCTAAGGCTTTGTCATCAACCATATTAAGGATTGCTCTGAAAGAGACAAAAGTGAATCACAGTCCTGTGGGGTCTGGCACTGCCTACCTAGGGTGGAAGCTGTGACAGGGCAGTTGTAGGTATAAAGGAGACTTCTGAGTTTCTCCTTGACCTGGAAGGTTTGCTTCACACTCACCTGAAGTGAAGGAGGGCATCTAAGGAGGAGAGGAGGTAGAAGTGGAATCATTCCCATTGTTTGAACATCTTCCTGTGCCAGGCAGGATCAACCCTTTGCACAACTCCAGGGGTCGCATTCACTGGCAGCTACAGTTTCTCGCGAATGGTGCCCCCAGCTGTGTCGTTTAGCAGCCCTGCGGCTAGACGTCCCCTTATTTGGTCTCCCTTAATTCTTACAGTGTCTCTGTGGGTTACGTGATAATCTCCCTATCGTGCAGACTGGCACAGAGGCTCAGAGAAGCTATGCATCTGGTTCGAAACCTTGCAGCTTATAAGCATGGGGAGGGGGCAGCATTTGACCCTAGGTTACTCTGGCTCCAAAGATACTGCCAGAATTACGTGTGGTGCTTTCAAAACCATCCAGAGGTAGATAGAGGCAGAGTCAGGCCTGGGGGTGGGGAATGGGAAATTGTCAGACATCAAATAAATCCACTGGAATCCCTTACCCCAAGGGCGTCTGGCAGAGGGGCAGCCCAGGCTTCCCTCCAGCCAAACACCTGAAGGCAGGGGCGTCCCTCTGACCCTCATACAAATGTGCAGCAGGTGCTAGCAGAGGCTCCCCTTGCCCCTAATTCAGCACCTGAGGACAGGGGAAGCCGGGTGAAATGAACAAGGGCATGCAGGAGAGGGGAGGAGAAATTCCCTTGTGTGGTAGCTTCAGTGACTCAAGCTTTTGCTCCAAAGGCCAGGAGCACATTCTCATTCTTCCAAACCTCTTGGTAAGGAAAGTAAAGTCACAGAATGGCTGTTGGAGCTCAGGTCCCTGAGTCTGATAGACCAGGGTTCGCATCTGCCACTCCCTAGCTGGGTGACCCTGGGCAAGTATCTTCACCTCTCTGAGCCTCAGGTTGTCCATCAGTTAAGTCTATTAACACCCACCTGCTGGGCTGTAGTGGGAATTAAAGCATCATGTGGGTAATTCTCGGCCCAGGGTAAGTGCTGGATAAATGGTACCATAATAGCTAACCTCAGAGGATCTACTTCTGCGGTTTTCCCATCGTGACGATGGGAGTGGGAGGGTCTTCTGAGTCAGGCAGAGAGGGGTCCAGTGTACAGTTGGCATCTTGATTCTCTCCCTCCATCCCCTGTAGTTCCTGGCGAACCACAAGAACCCCGGGGCGGTACTGTTACTGCCTTTCGTTGTGTCCTGCATCAACCTGGTCATGCCTCGCTTCTACTCCGTGTTCAGGCTGGTGGAGCGCTATGAGATGCCAAGGCACGAAGTCTACAGCCTCCTGATCCGGTAAGTGTGGCTATCACTCCCCACACCAGCTTCCATTTTTATGGAGGGAAATGGATGGAAGCTAGAAAGGGTTACACTCAAGTATCAAAGTTCTGTTTTCCAGAAAGAATTTCAAGAATAAAGTGTGGGGCTTCCCCGGTGGCGCAGTGGTTGAGAGTCCGCCTGCCGACGCAGGGGACGCGGGTTCGTGCCCCGGTCCAGGAAGATCCCACATGCCGCGGAGCGGCTGGGCCCGTGAGCCATGGCCGCTGAGCCTGCGCGTCTGGAGCCTGTGCTCCGCAACGGGAGAGGCCACAGCAGTGAGAGGCCTAGCGTACTGCAAAAAAAAAAAAAAGAATAAAGTGTGTTTTTATGGTATGGGTTAATAGCCATGAAGTCCAAAGGGCCCTGAGGAAATACAGTTATTGAGTACATCTGCCTTTTGCTCAGAGTAATAGCTTATCTTTCCCAATTGCTCCCAGCCTGAGGATTAACATAGTTCTCAGTTATGAGATGTACAGATGGGCAGGTTGTGCACTGCACAAATGTTCTTGGCTAAGGCGTTGTGTGGGGACTGATATCATCCAGTGTTCCGATGAGTCAAACTGTGAGGCTGAGTACCCCCCCACTGAATCATCCGGGAGGAACAGGTGCATTTTTTTTTTTCGGTACGCGGGCCTCTCACTGCTGTAGCCTCTCCCGCTGCGGAGCACAGGCTCCGGACGCGCAGGCCCAGCGGCCGTGGCTCATGGGCCCAGCCGCTCCGCGTCATGTGGGATCTTCCCAGACCGGGGCACGAACCCGCATCCCCTGCATCGGCAGGCGGACTCTCAACCACTGCGCCACCAGGGAAGCCCCCACAGGTGCATTTTTGTAGTTCATCCACCCAAATGGAAGTGGAGAGGTTGCTTTTTGGCAATTCATTGGCTGGGAAGGGGTGGCTTTTTGTGATTCCCACAAAGGCACTGTATGTGCTAGAGGTGACCCCAGAGTTTTGATAAACAGAGTATAAAACTACCCAAATTGTGCCCTTATTGCTTCTTCCTGGCTAGTGCCCTGACCAGTTCCTGGTTACGGTGGTGTTTGTAATGATAAGGCTGTACATGCAGACTGACTTTCTTTATTGATCAATTCCAGAGCCATTACCTTACCATGGCCTCTGAGATCTGGCCCCTGGCCAGCTCTCCAACTTCATTTTCTGCTTCCCCCCCTCCTTCCTCAGTGCCTCCAGCCTTACTCACCTTCTGATTGTTCACAAACATGCCAAACTGCCTACCCACCTCAGGACCTTTGCACTGGCCATTCCTTGCTCCTGGAATAGCATATCTATGCTTATGTCTATGTTTCTAGTTTCTTCATACAGATCTTAAACATTTCTGTTACCCTTAAATTTGTAACAAGCATATTTTAACACACACATACACATATATACACATATATGTTTTAGATCAGCAGTTAGCAAACTACAGCCTGCAGGCCCAGCCTGCCTCCCATTTTCATAAATAAAGTCTTATTGGAGTGCAGCCATGTCCAGTGGCGACATATTATCTATGGCTGCTTTCCTGCTACAACTGCAGAGTTGGGACACAGACTGTATGGCCTGCAAGGTCAAAAATATTTACTGTCTGGCCTTTCACAGAAAAAGTTGGCTGACTTCTAAGATTAATGTTTAGAGTGAATCTATATATGTATTATTCTCCTGAAGAAAAAAATCTGAGAAAGCCTTCACTTCTACCCACCCTACACGTCTGGGGGCCTCCTTTCAATGGTTAGAAACAATTGGGATTTTGCGTGTGTGATTAAAGAAACCATTTTAAATGTACAATTCAGGGGCATAAAGCAATTTTTTTGGACATACACATTGTTTGACTGGCTTCTTTGCTCACCGGTGTTTGTTAAATGTATCTTACTTACAACTTCCTCGTTTTACAACAGACGATAAGACATCATTTTAGAGTAGATATCGGGATGGTCCGCCTTCTAAGTACTTCCACGTTCCCACATGTCTTTTATTTTGCCTTTCTACTTGAATGTGGGTTTGAGTGGGCCAAAGACTCTGTATTCTAACTACCTCTTCTGAGGTCTGCAGGTGTTGCTTTGAGGTTTTCTGACATCTGGCATGGTCAAATAATCACCCAGCTGCCCTTTCCAGACACTTCGTATCTGCTGTCTCTGTGCTCCGGGCATCCTCAGAACTACCACAAGCTCTGAGGAAGTCCTCTGCCAAATTTGTTTTAAACTGGGGTTTTCTCCAACCCCTTTTGATATTTTCATCTTTCTTTAATCTTTTCATAGTTTTATTTCTGCTTTCTATTTTCCATAAATTCCTCTGTATTTCTGGTCTGTCCTTGGTGACTTGTTTTCCTCTCCTTTATGGGTCTTTTAGCTTTTAACTTTTCTATCATTTCAATGGAATTTGGATAGAGAGGTGGTAGGCATGTATGCTCAGTGTGTCATTTTGATCTAATCCCTTTATCTAATTTGCATTTTTCTGATCCCAACAGAGATTCATTCTCTTTTAATATATATTAGCCCTACGTATTGCTTCATAAAATATTTAAGATCTTCTCTACACGCAGAGAAAATGAGAAAGCTCAGAAATAGACAATCATTCTGACCTATGATAAGCTTCTCTCGGCTTAGAAGAGTGTGTTTTCTAGTTTAACCTGGAGTTATACTGCAGTAAATGTACATAAAGTTCTGACACCCATTCTGATGTGTGGGGTTTTCCCACATCACTAAGCCATTCTCCACTATCAGTTGGTGTCCTATAATTTAATTCAACTCTGACACTATCTACCTGGAGATAGCGTCAGATCCCACAAGGTAAGGGCTCAGTCCCACAAGACTGCCCCCACCCCTACTTCAGATGCCAGTCGCAAATCCATGTGGTCACCCGGGATTCTGACCGACTAGCTAGAGATCGGAGGTTCCAACGAACTTCTCCTCAGGTTTGATTAGTTTGCTAGAACGGCCCACATAATTCAGAGAAACACTTTACTTACTAGATTACTGCTTTATTATAAAAAGATATAACTCAGGGACAGCCAGGTAGAAGAGGTATGTAGGGCAAGGTTTGGGGAAGGGGTGCGGAGATTCCTTGCCCTCTCAGAGATTTCCACTCTCTCCAAATATTGTCCTGTCACCAATCCGGAAGCTCTCTGAACCCCCTCCTTTTGGGTTTTTATGGAGGCTTCATTACATAGACGTGATTGATTAAATGATTGGCCACTGGTGGTTGAACTCAATCTCCAGCCCCTCTCCCCTCCCTGGAGTCTGAGCTAGGCAAGCTGAGTTCAGAACTTCTAATCACAAGATTGGTTGTCATGGCAACCAGCCCCTAACCTTAATAGACCTCGGGGCTTCCCAACAGTCACTTCATTAATATAACAAAAGGCACCTTGATAGCTCTCCTCATTTAGAAAGTTCCAACGGCTTTAGGAGCTCAGTGCCAGAAAAGGGAAAGAAGACCAAACACATATTTCTTATTATAAATCACAGTATCACTGTATACTAAGGTGTCAATCCAGTAGATATTGAGGGTCTACTATAGGCTAAGCACTGGGTAAGAGGTTTGGGATCTGGAGTTGAAAAGACAGATCTTGTCCCTTTCTTCACAATGTTGTCTAGCGCAATGGTTCTCTACTTTTAGCATGCACCAGAATTACCTGGACGGATTGCTGGGCCCCAACCCCAGAGTTTCTGATTCAGCAGATCCGGGTTGGGGCCAGAAAGTGTGCCTTTCTAACAAGTTTACAGATGCTGCTGCTGGTCTGGGGACCACACTTTGAGAATCACTGGTCTAGTGGTACATGATTCTTGACACACCAAGGCTGAAGACTTCTTAAAACCAGAAGGTATTGATTTAGGCAAAGTGACTGGGTTTAAGACCTCAGGCTGTTCAATCAGATGGTCCTCGGTTTGAACCTTTGCCATCCCCCTAAACAGTGTGATCTCATACAAGTTATTTCATCTCTCTGCGTTTCAGTTTCCTCATCAGTAAGATAGGCATAAAATACCACCTACCTGATGATAGAGTTGTAAAGATGAAGAGGGATGATTTGATAAAGTGCTTAGCACGTTTACTGTCCATGGTAGCACCTGATGAATATAGTATGTATGTGTACTACTGTTACAGTGAGAAATGAAATCAGGTAGTTTGGAGATACCTAAAAGAAGGTGTATCAGTCAGAATAAATGAGGTGAAACTGTGGTAACAAATATCCCCCACCTCGAGCTCTCAGTGGTCTAGAATACAAATGTTTATTTCTTGTCCATGCTACATGCCCATCGTGGATTGGCAGGGGACTTCTGCTCGTGTTAGTCACTCAGGGGTCCAGGCTGAGATTGCAGCAACCATCTCAAATACTTCTGATTGTCATTCCAGAGGGAAGACAGTGAGTCTTGAAGAGTCTCACTGGCATTTAAACGCTCTAGTCTAGAAGTGACACAAAATGACATACATCATTTCTGCTCACAACTCATTTGCCAGATCTAGCCATATAGCCCCACTCAACCACAGGGGGGCAGGAATTTCCATCCTACTCTATGCCCCAAAGGAAATATTGGCAAACAGCACTGATGACTGCTGTGGAGGGTAATGGTAGTTGTTTTCACTTCTGTTTTTTAGAAACATCCTTCTGAAATTATCAATCGTTGGAATTCTTTGTTACTATTGGATCAACACTGTGGCCCTGGCTGGTGAAGAGGTGAGATTTCCATGCTGTTTTGTCTTAAGCTTGCCTTTGACTGCCAGGGAGGAAGTGAGTTTCTCAAGAGCTTCTGCTTATGATATTAGAGCAGATATCATGTTATTTTTCCATCCATCTCTCCATCTACTTATCCATCTATTCATCTAATCATCCATCAATTCTTCCATCCATCCTTCCATCCATCCTTGGGCCGTACACCTGAAACTTTCCTCATTCAGCCAAATCTAAAAGCTCTCAATCCATCAGCTCATAGCACTGACTTCCTACAGAGGTAGCTAACCACCAGTTTCATAAGCTGATTAATTCAACCTTCCCGTTTGTGCTGGTCTGCTAAACCTCTAGGCCACTTTCTTAATCAAGAAGATATTAATTGATTTTTCATAAGGTTAATAAGCAAAAGGAGTGGAGGCATTATTCGCCATTGACACCTCCTGCTCTCCTTGGTTAAGAAACGGGATCCAGAGGGCATAGAACAAAGAAGAAAAGTGTTAAAGGGGAGAGCTAGTGAGAAGGGAAAGTTTGGGTACCTGAGGAGGGCAAGCCTTAATGGGGGAAGAAGGAGCACAGGAAGAGAATAAACATTCTTGAAAACAAATTCACCCTAAAGGTGCATTTCTGTTGAGAGTGGGTCTGCTTTTCTGGACACACAAAAACTCGGTCAAACTAAGCCACCAGCCACATTCTTAGGAGCACAGGGGGCCAGGAACAGATGGGAACTAAGTGGAGACAACAGCCTCCTCCCACATCCCAAATCTTGTTTGCCTTCCAGTGTTGGGAAACCCTCATTGGCCAAGAAATCTACCGGCTCCTTCTCATGGATTTTGTGTTCTCTTTAACTGATTCCCTCCTGGGGGAGTTCCTGAGGAGGTAAATATTTGTTTGTCTCCGAGTAATTATATCTGACGTTGTAACCAGAGCCATAGTCCTGGCTGAGCATGAAGTGTGGGTCCCTTCTGTACTCTAAGTGTATGTTGTTCTAAGTCTGCCTATTGTCCTTTGAAACATTGTTTTCTTCTGAATTAACTGAAATTTCATCTTGACCTGACAGTCCTGTTGTCAAAGTTCATTTAGTTCAATTGGCCCTATGCAATCTCCTGAGAAAGTTCTATAAATTAAACACAGAAACAGAGAGTCATTTGAAATCTTATCCACAATAGACCATTTTAATATTCTAGTCTATGTATATTCCTCCAGATTTGTCTATGCACTGCTTTGTGTGTGTGTATACTATATAATTTTCAAAGACAAAAATGGGGTCACACTGCAAAATCGCCATGGAGTTTGCTCTTACTAATTCTGTCAGTATGCCTTGTCATCTTTCCATGCCTGTACCTATAGATTTATCTCATTGCTTTCGTTGAATTTAATTAATGCACGAATTTTTATTTTAGACTCCAGGTGTGCAGGATTAGGGCAATGTCATCATTGGCCCATGTGTGGTCCTCTTTTATTTATTCATTTATTTTATAATAATATTATGAGCATCTCATTCCTAATAGACATTTACTTATTTTTGCAAATTGCCCTAGTGATAAGATGGCATGGCATAATACTGATTCCTTCCTCAGTGGGTAGGTTGAAAGCCAAATTTCCTCACTCAGTTTGCCCAAACTCACTTTTAGTTTAGCCTCTGTCCAGGGTCTGGACATAAAGGTGAGAAGTTTTTTTTTGTTGTTGTTGTTTTGTTTACTTTTTACAACAGTTTTTTACTGGCAATTCTTCCGTAAGAAAAAAAATCAAAGTGGTCTCAAGTTTCTTCAGAATAAATGGGGACGTAGGGCTCCTCCTTGTGGACTTAGAAAACAGGGAAACACCATTAACTCAATAGCAGTAACTGAAAGCTGAAAAATTTCATTTATTTGGGTTGAGAGTGCTGAGTTTGGTCCCTGAAAAATAAGGTTTAACAAGCAAAAGGTGGTATAAACAAGATAATAGTTGGGATAATTTAAATAATTATCTTATTTAAATAATACCTATTTTAAATTCATAATTAATTATCTGTTTAAATAGTAGTTGGGATAATTTAAATAATGTTCTCTAGAATTTTTTTGAACCACTTTAGCAGTACCTCCATTGGAATGCATTGTGTTAATTCCATTTTCCCTCAATTATTTCTTCAAAAACATGCTCATACTTGGAATTTTCAGAAATTTGCAAGGGAACTTATGACTTTATTCCAAACTGGTGAGGATTTGTCCTCCTTTTTCGATTGTGAGGAATCTTTTGAAAGAGGGAGTTGATGGTTTGGGCACTAAACTCATGACATTTTCACAGAATCATTGGACTACGGCTTATCACGAGTCTTGGCCGACAGGAGTTTGACATTGCCAGGAATGTCCTAGAACTGATCTACTCACAGACTCTGGTGTGGTAAGTTTTGACAATCTTTGGCTTGCCCCGTGGTTCCAGCCTGACTGTGGACTAGGCATTTTGGTGGCAATGCCCAGAATCTGTGGTTTTCCAAAGCTGCATAGGTGATACCAAATCCAGCCAGTCTGAGAACCATGAATTCATGTCCCAGACTGTTCTTTTCCTTTATGAGGACTTCAGCCAAGAATCAACATAGAGCAGGGATTCCTAACCTGGAGGGCCCCGGGCCGTATCCAGCCTGCAAGTGTGTTTTTCTTGTCCGATGCAGTGCTTTTTCTAAAAATTTGAATTAACCACCAGTATTTAAGAATCAGGGGATTTCACATAAAATTTAAAATTTCTGACTTCTCGCCAAAAAAGGAAAGATCTAGATCATCTCCCATTATGGTAACAATTGTCTGGGCCTTGAGCTGGGGTGAGTGGTTCCAGTTTGCTGCAGACCCACCTTGAACTATTGTCTCCCCAGTATTGATTTGCCATTTCTTGTTGCCCTTATGCTGTCAGTTTTTTTATGGTAGAAAACTTTACTTTGTATTGATATCGCAACAGAACTGGGAAAATAAAGGCAGAGAAAGTTGCCTTACACTCGATCTGCTTCACTCCCTGGTGGTGGGGCCCTGGTGGGACCTCTGTAGCCTTTGGGGTTTGCCACCTCAATTTTGGCAATTGTGTATGCGTGCATGTGCATGTGTGTGTGCGCGCGTGTGTGTGAGCATGCATGTGTGTTTTGAGGATAGACAGCTAGTGGCATCAAATTTTTGACAAGCTCACCTAGAAACTCAAACCAATAGCCAGTGACTATTTTTATTTATTTATTTTAACATGATGTAGCTAATGCCAGAATGCTGCATGGCATATTGCATTGCCAGGTTCCATCTTTTGGGGGGTTGCTAATCTGAAAGTAGGGGATTTGGAGTTGAATAAACTTGGATTCTGGGGCTGGCTCTTCTACTCACTGAGGTCACTGAGCTTCTCTGAGCCTCAGTCTCATCTGTCAAACGCACATAATAACAGCTGCCTTTGAATTGTGTTGAGGATTAAATCAGATGATACAAGAAAACTGCTTTGCAATCTCCGACGTGCCATACAACTGTAAAGTGCTTTATTTTCCAGCTCTTTAAAGTTGCCCCGGGTGATTTGGCTATCTGCAAATAACTCACTAATGTCAATGAATTTATTTTTGGAGGTGGTGAGGACTTTTTCTTTGTGTAGTTTAGCTGATGCATTTGCACACTGCCAGGTCACCCACTGGCAACTGGGCAGTTTACAAAGGCCTTTTACTCACATTATCTCAATGAACAGGATGCCGTTGGGCAAATAACATAAACTCTCTCTAAACCTTGGTTTTCTAATCTGTAAATGGGGGCGATGCTCGTACCTACTTCGCGGGGTTTTGGTAAGGATTAAATGAGAAAATGTATGCATTAAGTGCTTAGCGAGTAACTGATTCAGAAATGTTTATAAGTAGGGATATTACATGGCTGTTGTTATCCTTAAGGGCTCTTTTAAAAAAATTGTTGTAAAAAACACATAACATAAAATTTACCATCTTAACCACTGGTAAGTGTACAGTTCAGTAGTGTTGAGTACATTCACATTGCTGCGTAACCAATCTCCAGAACTTTTTCACCTTGCAAAATTGAAACTCTGTACCCATTAATCAACAACTCCCCATTCCCTCTCCCCTCCAGCCCCTGGCAACCAGCATTCTACTTTCTGTTTCTTTGAGTTTGACTAGTCCAGATACTTCATATAAGTGGACTCACATAGAATTTATCTTTTTGTACTCGTTTATTTCACTTAGCATAATGTCCTCCAGATTCATCCATACAGCATGTGTTAGTTAGAATTTCCTTCCTTTTTAAGGTTGAATAATATTCCATTGCGTGTATGTACCACATTTTGTTAATCCATTCATCTGCCAGTGGACACCAGGGTTACTTATGCTTTTTAGCTATTGTGAATAATTCTACTATGAATATGGGTGTACAAATATATCTTTGAGACCCTGTTTTCAATCCTTTTTGATATATACACAGAAGTGGAATCGCTGGATTGTATGGTACTTATGAGCACTCAAATTTTTTGTTGTTTAATAAGTAATGTGGGTAAGTCATCTGATTCAGTATCCAGGTTTTTGAATCCTAGAGGCTGAGCCCTCATACTATTGACCATTCGACAGAGATTCCCAAGGGAAGTGTTAGCTTCGAGGCGGGAAAGCTTACAATGAGATGCTCATTATTCTGGGCCTTTAAGGTTTTTGTTAATAAATCATAAATAAGCACAATCGGAAACACACATATCTTTTCCTTTCTCTGTGGCAATTATAGATTTAATCTCTGTGGGTTTTAGGAGAATATTGCCTTTGATGATGAGCTTTAAAAGAAGATAATAGAGTGACAGAAATTGAGTGTATGTTAGGGATGATGGTAGAAAATGAGGTGAGGAAAATGTTTCCCAAACTTTAGTCTTTTGTACACCAGCCTGCCTATTTTTGGGGCATATCTATCTATCACCTGTACTGTTTTTGACTTAATATTATCTTTTAAATTGTTTGCCTTTTTAAAATTTAAATATATTTTTAATGAGTCTTTATCATCATCAATGGAAAATCATATCATTTGACAGAAATTGCAAGTAATTTGAAAAATAAAATCAATCCCATCACAAAAAGTCATTAAATTCTAGCTAGGGCTTCCCTGGTGGTGCAGTGGTTGAGAGTCCGCCTGCCGATGCAGGGGACACGGGTTTGTGCTCCGGTCCGGGAAGATCCCACATGCCATGGAGCAGCTGGGCCGGTGAGCCATGGCCGCTGAGCCTGCGCGTCTGGAGCCTGTGCTCCACAACGGGAGAGGCCACAACAGTGAGAGGCCCGCGTACCGCAAAAAAAAAAAAAAAAAAATCTAGCTAGATGCTGCTGTCTGTCAAGGCTCTCAGTCTAAAGGCTGCTTCTTTTTTTAAAGAAATGGAGGTTGGAAAGCGTTAGAACTTAAGGACCTTCTAGCACCAAACTGAGATTTTTTTTTCTTTTGGCCTCAGAAGCACTGGGGAGAGCTGAGTAACTCGATGCAGTTTAATGCCTATCCCTGCAGGATTTCAGGCCTTCTTGAATGCCAAAGGGGGAGGAGGAATTCACGTCCCACATGTGGGACACCTGGATTAGGGCTGGCTGAAGGCCTCTGGTGGTTTAATTGATGGCTGTGTGGGTAGCATTCTCTGCAAAATCTCTTTTCCAGAGCTGTGGATACTGTGTATGGTGGGACTTGCCTGCTTTGCTGTGTTGGAATCAGGCTCCCTCTGTATGAGTTTTCTAGGGTGGCTACAACAAAGTGCCACAGACCGGGTGGCTTAAACCACACACATTTATTTTCTCACAATTCTGGAGGCTCAAAATGCAAGATCAAGGTGTTGGCAGGGTTGGTTTCATCTGAGGCCTCTGTCCTTGGCCTGTAGATGGTGCCTTCTCCCTGTGTCCTCACCTGGTCTTCTTCCCTCTGAATGAGTCTGTTAGGGCCCACATGCGGTCAGGGGCCTCATTTTACCTTAATTATCTCCTTAAAGGCCTTATCTCCAAATACAGTAGCATTCTGAGGTACTGGGTTAGGACTTCAACACATGAGTTTCGGAGGGACAGAACTCAGCCCATAACACCCTCTTTCCCTGCCCTCCGCACAGATTCCCTGTGTCTCCCCTGATCTCTGACACTCATCCCCTTTCTCTCATAGGATTGGAATCTTCTTCTGCCCTCTGCTGCCCTTTATCCAAATGATGACTCTTTTCATCATGTTTTATGTCAAAAATGTGAGTCAGTCTGAAGGTGGAACCATTCGGCTTTTCTCAGTCCCATGTGACCCAGTGGTGGCTGGAATTGGGTGTGGGGGCTGCTGGGAAAGGTGTCAGGGAGCTGGTGTCTGGCTGGGGTCCCTCTGGCCTGCTTCTCCGGCTACAGAAGGGAGGTGACTGCTTCTCTTTCTTCAGATCAGCCTGATGATGAATTTCCAGCCTCTGAGCAAAGCCTGGCGGGCCTCACAGATGATGACTGTCTTCATCTTTTTGCTGTTTTTCCCGTCCTTCACTGGGGCCCTGTGCACCCTGGCCATCACCATCTGGAGGTAGGAGATGGCAGACTTGGGGTGGGTGCGTGTTTTAACATATAGGTTTTATCATTCTTCAGGTATGGTGAGGCCAGCAGATCAGGAGACGACTACCACTGAAAAAATAATTTGTTATACTCACAGACCCCAAAGGGAGGGGGCACATCACACCATGGGTGGGTCACATGGGGAGGCACCAGGGTCCGTCAGAGGCAGAGGGAGAGAGCAGTCAACGTGGTCAAAAGTCTTTATTGTGGTTTCGGTGGGGAGGAAAGGGAAAGGCAGGGTTAGCGTGCTTAGGAGGGGTAAGTTTGAATAATCTCAGCAGGCTCTGGGGTATAGGGACCCTCTGGAGTTGGCTGGTATGTGCCCTGGGGTGATGGGGGCAGAGGAACAGGGCCCAGAGTGTGAGCGCTTGAGAGAGGAGCTGGAGGTGGGATGGGGGCTCAGGTTTGCATAAGAAAGGCATGCTTTGTAGGCTAGCCCTGGGAAAGGCAGTCTCTGCAGGATCAGTAAGGCCCCAGATGCCGCAGGTCAGAATAAAAAGACATGCTTCATTCAGTGTTTAACCCAAGTTGCCTTGGTAACCAACAGATGCTGCTACAACCAAGGGAGGCAATATATCCAAGTTGGGTCACCGCCCGCCAGGTGCCCAGTCTTGACGGCACGCTTCCTTACTTCCTCCAAGTTCTGCAGCTTCCCAGCTGGGGAGAAGGCAGCTCTCCACATGCAGAACAGAACTTCCTCTAATGAACTGAAAGGCCCTGTCTGGTCAGGCTCCCCCTTACCTCTCCAACCTCACCCCCATGGCTCCATCCTACTCCAGCCTCAAGGCTCTCAGTCTGTTCCTGGGACCCTGGGAGCCTCTCCTCACATGGGATGGGGTTACATCTTTGAAGCGCTCTCCCCAGTCCCTTTGCTTGGCGGCCTTCCTTCCACCCTCATCTCAAAAGTCCTCTTGAAGACCTGACTTTCACCACCATCCTCGTCTTCTGTCAGCACCCCCCTCCTCTCTCAGGGTGGTTTCCTTTGTTCGTTCCCTAGTTCGTGTCAGAAATGCCTTTGAATCTTTGTTTAATTACATACTCATTGCTTGACCATCTTTCCCACTAGAACCTGGGAGGGCAGGTATCATGTCTGTTTTGTTTACTGTGGACTCTCCAGGGCTTAGTATCTAGCACAGAGCCTGGTACTGATCTCAAGGAGACAGCAGTGAGCGTTGGCTTGAAGCAGAATCTTAGTTCCCTGCCCAGGACTTGAACCTGGGTAGCCTGGCTGAAAACCAGGAATCCTAGCTGCTAGACCAGCGAGGGCTAGAGGCTAGAAGCAAAGTTCCCCTGGCTCTTGCCCCGTTTGAAAGCAAGAATATTTCAAGGAGGCAAAAACTGTAAAAACAGGTACAAAGCTTATTATTAGAGACACAGCACAGCAAGTGGGAGAGCACACAGGGAAACAGTTTTTTTAATTTAAGACAGAAGCAAGGCAGAGATACACACCTGGAGAGAAAAGGGTGTGGGTGTCCTCCCTAATGAGGAGGAATGCAGTAAAGAGGCGGTTAGGTCATTTATATAGAGCAGTTCTTGCACAACTTTTAGCCAAGATGGATTCCAGCGCAGAGGCCTGTGGGAGGCCTGGCATCACCTATTATGGGGTGGAGCCCCCTCCTTTTTAACCCCAAGGAGTCTTTCTGTGCATATGTAGTCAGGGAAGTCTCCGTGACCTCAAGAATCAGAAATATGTGTTCTCTTTATCTGGGCAGGACTCAGCTCCTCTCTGCCCCTGCCATTACTGTTAAAGTGTCCACTGGAGACAAAGTCCAGCTATTTACCCTGTTCCTGTTGTTATTTCTATCTGGAAGTATAGAAAGGAAACTGGCTTGTAAATGTCTAACCTGGAGCCCATCTATCTCCTGCCTCAGTACAAGGGCAGTAAACCTTTGTAGAATGAATGAGCAACCGAACATACAACAAGGGAGTTGATTTTTAGGATACTCGTGGAACTGGAACCATGAGGGTCTCAGCGGCTTCAGGGCAGGCTCCTCTGTTCTGTGATGTCCTTGACTCTCTCGCCGTGTTTACTCTCTTTTCTCTCTTCCTGACCAGTTCCTTGTTGCCTTCTAGTTTCTGCTTGTTCACAACAACTGATTTCATGTGGCCATTATTACCACAACTCCAGCTTCCCTAGATTACAGCCTCCCATCTTTGTATTTCTTAGTTCAAGTTCCTAAGGAAGAGAGTCTGATCGTCCCAGTTCATTTCTTTGTGCCAGGATACCACTGAGACCCCTCTGCCTGGTTTTTGGATTGGTTACGGTTGGATCAGGTGATACCCCTGTCCAAGAGCTGGTCCTTGGAGTGCAGGTCACGAAAACAAAACACACCAGCTGGGGCTATGAGCAAGAGGGTTTCCTTTGCAGGGGGATGTGGGTGGAGCAGGTAAGAATTGCTGGTTCCATGTTCAGAGCCCAGAAATGACTGGGCTATTCTAGAATAAACTATACCTGAGTCTGGCACTAGACATGCTTCTCTGTCCCTTGTTTTATCAGATTGACACCTTCAGCTGACTGTGGCCCGTTTCGAGGTCTGCCCTTCTTCATTGAGTCCATCTACAGGTGGATTGACACCCTGAGTCAAAGTCGCAGCTACCTGTGGGTCGTTTGGATCTACCAGAACCTTGTCGGCAGCGTGCACTTCTTCTTCATCCTCACCCTCATTGTATTGTAATTGGGGGCCCTTGGAAAACTAGTGGGGGAAATACCTCATCTACACGTCATGTGGGCAGCCGAGGGCTGTTTGGTGGGAAGGCAAAGACTACAGTGGGGCTGTGTTCTGGGTCATCCCGACTCTGCCCTTGAATTTTTCTAAAAGTTATTTAATATCTTCTTATCATTTTTTGGGGGGGGCTGTTTTGTTTTGTTTTTTTTTTTGGCGGTACGCGGGCCTCTCACTATTGTGGCCTCTCCCATTGCGGAGCACAGGCTCCGGACGCGCAGGTTCAGCGGCCATGGCTCACCGGCCCAGCCGCTCCGCGGCATGCGGAATCCCCCTGGATCGGGGCACGAACCCGTGTCCCCCGCATCGGCAGGCGGACTCCCAACCACTGCGCCACCAGGGAAGCCCTGCCATTCTTTCTTTTCTTCTCTTCCAGAATCATCACTTACCTTTACTGGCAGATCACAGAGGGAAGGAAGATTATGATCAGACTGCTCCAAGAACAGATCATTAACGTAAGTCCCATTGGATCCCTTTGTTATTCTCCCCTCCTTTTTAACATTTTGTAATGGAAATTTTCAAACATAGTCCAAAATAGAGAATAGTACAATGAATCTTCCCACCACCTAGCCCTGACAACCATTAACCTTTGCATACTCTTATGTCCTCTACACTATCTCTTTGCTGTAAATCTCGATTATTTTCAAGCAAAATCCTAGCCTTTATATCATTTTATCTGTAGACTCTTCTATATGCCTGAGAGATACACCCTTTTAAAAAACATAACCACGGTACCAATCATCACACGTAAAAGAAAATTTAGTAATTCCTTACTATCATCTTATAGTCAGTCAATGGTCAAATTTCCGCAACTGTCCCATTGTGTCTTTTTTTTGCGGTACGCGGGCCTCTCACCGCTGTGGCCTCTCCCATTGCGGAGCACAGGTTCCGGAAGTACAGGCTCAGCGGCCATGGCTCACCGGCCCAGCCGCTCTGCGGCATGTGGGATCTTCCCGGACCGGGGCACAAACCCGTGTCCCCTGCATCGGCAGGCGGACTCTCAACCACCGCGCCACCAAGGGAAGCCCGCATTGCCTTTTTACAGCAGGATTACTCAAGTCAAAATCTGAAAAAGTGTCACATGTTGCATTTGGTTGATGTGTTGTTTACATTTCTTTCAGTCTATAGCTGTTCACACTTCCTGCTTCTCTTGCCATTTATTGTTGGAGAAACCAGGTCTTTTGTCTTGTAGTCATTCCCACATTCTGGATATATCTGATTTGTAACCCTGCGGTGGTGTTTAGCACGTTTATTTCTTTTTTCTTGTTTTTTAGCAAGTTTTAATTAATTTATTTATTTTTGGCTGCGGTGGGTCCTCATTGCTGCGAGTGGGTTTTTCTCTAATTGCGGCGAGCGGGGCTACTCTTCATTGCGCACGGGCTTCTCATTGTGGTGGCTTCTCTTGCTGGGGAGCAAGGGCTGTAGGCGTGCAGGCTTCAGTAGTTGTGGCGCACGGGCTTAGTGGCTCCGCGGCATGTGGAATCTTCCCGGACCAGGGCTTGAACCCGTGTCCCTGCATTGGCAGGCAAATTCTTAACCACTGCGCCACCAGGGAAGTCCCGAGCACATTTATTTCTTTAACCTCTATTTTAAAATTAAGGAAACTGGGCTTCCCTGGTGGTGAAGCCAATGTCCAGGACCCTACCTGCCTAAAAATCAACCTTTCCATCATTTACTTCCCAGCCCCACACCATCATTCATCCTCCATGTTTTTGTTTTTGTTTTCCTTCTTGGCAGGAGGGCAAAGACAAAATGTTCCTGATAGAAAAGTTGATCAAGCTGCAGGATATGGAGAAGACAGCAAGCCCCACCTTGTTCACGCCAGAAAGGAGAGACGTGGAGGTGAGGCTGGAAGCCGCCTTGGGATCCCTGTGACACAGATTTGCCCTCCTGGGAAAAGTGCATCAGGAAACGAGAATCACATCAGGGCACTTCACTTTCTGTGTTTTAACATTTCTGTATTTTTTATTAAAAAAAATAATACGCGGGCTTCCCTGGTGGTGCGGTGGTTGAGAGTCCGCCTGCTGATGCAGGGGACACGGGTTCGTGCCCCGGTCCGGGAAGATCCCACATGCCGCAGAGTGGCTGGGCCCGTGAGCCATGGCCGCTGAGCCTGTGCGTCCAGAGCCTGTGCTCCGCAGTGGGAGAGGCCACAACAGTGAGAGGCCCGCATACCACAAAATAAATAAATAATATGCATTCACCATGTTCTATGCCTGGCCCCATTCTAGGTTCTGGGGTTATCATGGTACCACAGTAGGGCTCTACCCTCGTGGGGCTTGCCTGCATCCTTTCCATAACCCAACCAAACAGAAATATATCCCACTGAGATGAAAAATGGCTTGAAATCTCACCCCACTAGGTTAATGCTTCAGTGTGTATTCTTCCGGATCTTTCCCCCAGGCATCTGCAAACAAGCATGCATCTACTAACATTCTTGTTTATTACAAAAAAGGGGTTACATTTTACACAACCCTCCCCCTCTCCCCGCTTAATACTGTATCTCAGACATCGTTTCAGTCTGTACCTACTTGGACATTTGGGTTGTTTACAGTTTGTTTTTTTTTTAATACTAAAAGCGATGTGTAATGAAACATTTTTTATTATAATTGTTTTATGTGAGTGTTTTATCTGCCACAGGCATGCACATGATAATGTTAACAGATATTGCCATATCACGCTCTTAAAAAGATTTTTACCCATTTCATTCTTAACAAGAGATGCCTGGAATCCTGCTCTAATACCAAAGCCTGTGCTGGCTTCCTTGGTGTCCTAGAAAATGTGGATAAACAGTAAACCCACGTTAATTCAAATGCTACTAGTTTTAGAAGTTATGATCTTGTCAGAAGAGACTGCCATGTCGTTTACTGCCTGTTCAAATGAATACCATCAGCACAACATAGGTAAGGGATCTAGAGGCCCACCTTTGAAGGCAAGGATTATGAGTGTACCTTTGCAGGTCCTAATATATTACCTGGTATATATTGTAAATGCTCAGTAAATATCTGTGAAATGAATGATTAAATGAATGGAATCACTGCCCATAAAAATTGAAACATGTTTGATATTTCTATGGCTGAATCTTGGTCTTAATCTGTCACCTGTTAATATTAAAATGGTGAGGTCTCACAAGTCTCACCACTGATGCAGCAGGATCTGAGGTGTACACTCTCTTCCAGTGATGAGATTTCTTGTTTTCTTCTTTTTTAGCAATCTGGTCCTCTGCGTGTCAGAGAGCATGATGCTGCTCGAGGTGAGTACCTGACTGGCACTGAGTAAGGCCTAATTCATCCAGATGATAGGTCCCAAGACAGAGGGTCAGAACTGCTCCTGTATCAGTCACTCGTTCAATTGCAAGAACTGGCCCAAACTGGCTTTAGCCAAAACTCAACAATAATTCTTGCTTTAGGTGTGGCCAGAAGCAGGGTCTCACAGTATGTTGGCAGAATCTGGTTTCTTTCTGTTCAGTTCTTTTCCACGTTATCTCCTGATAATTACAAGACAGCTTTCTTAGCTTCTTGTATCTTCTCAGATTCAAGTCTAGTGTGAAAGAGATCCAGATTCTCATTGTGTTTCATTGGATCTGAAACAATTGCTGTGGCCAAGAGACTGTGATGATTTCATTGGCCAGATCTGAGTCGCAGACCTCATCTCTAGATACAGGTGGTACAAACATACAGACCACAGGGACTGAGAGAGTGGAGAAGGGTGGCTTTCCAAAGAAAACATGTGGCTGATGCCAGGAGGGGAATGAATGTTGGGGAGGAAACAAAACAAATAAACCCATTCATCTTTTTGGAATAGCATTCACTGACAGCATCCAATGATGGGAGTTCAAGGGAGAGAATTGAAGAAACTTAAAAGGAGGAGGCAAGGAAGGCCTGAGAAGCTGCGGGATCTTGAAAGCTAATTTGGTTTTTCCCTTGGAGATACGGGGCAGTGTGCCTCTGTGCTAACTTCTCTTCTCCTGTATCAAACCCAGACCTGCGATTTAGGCGATCAGTTCAAGAAGATAATCCAAAGGCCTGATAATTATTGTGGTACCCAGACACCAACCAAATAAGGAGAGAAGATGAAGATGGAGCAGCTTCCTCCATGACACCTGGGCCTTTAGGAGATTCCCAGATGGGAAATTCAAGTCTGTAGCCAGGAGTGGAAACTGACTACAATGTAAATACAGAAGTAAAATTGGGCACTTCCTGCTGTTGTTTTTACACCTGAATTGCTGATTTTTCCAGACAAAATATTTGAGATTTTCCAGTAAAGATTGTTGTAATATTTGAACTAGTTCACAAAAACCTGGGAAGAGTTGTAGTTTAAGAGAGACGCATATGAATGATTGATCCTTAGAAATCGCCGCTCCCAGAACTCCCAGACCTGGCAAAGGTTTGGAGACTGGTGCTCAGACAAATGGTCCAGTCTGAATAAAAATGTGACCCTCGATCAGGGATGTGAAGCCTCTGAATTTTGGAAAGTGCATTTATTCATGACTTTGCACTGAAAACATCCCCATTTTTCCCAAAGGTGAGAAACAACCAGAGGGCTTGTCTATGAACTTTACTGCACATTGAGTACATGAGTCTTTTGGATTGGACTGGGGTGGGCATGTGTGGACTGGGACTCTACCCCTGTGAGGTTTTATACATGATCATCAGAGTCTTACGTTGAACCAAACATGAAATCGGTGGTGATGTGTGGAATATATATATTGAATATGTATGTGTATGTATATGTGTGTGTGTGTACATATGCACACATACATGTATAAAGCATTTTTTTGCAGATTTCCTAAATGATTCACAAGGCACCTGACTCTACTTAAAACGGAAGAGTCCAGCAGAAAACTGCCATTACCAAATTACTCGGGAGGAGAAATCTCCTCTTGGGTAATCACTGTCATGAAATCTAATGGGAACTGAATTTAGAAAACATTTAAGACGAATTTAAAACACAAACATCCAGTCAGTGCTCAGTCATTGGTTCACTTCTTCATTGACTTATTTGCTCACTAAATCATTCATCAGCTGAATTCAGTTCTTTTGGTACCATCTTTGCTAGTGGTTGCTAGAAGTGCTTCTTCGTTCATCCCTTCGTTCAACAAATATGTACCACGTGGTGGGGAACAAGATGGTGCACAAGTCAAGACACAGCCTCCACTCTCATATACTGTCTAGCACATCACTTTTGGCAGGAACTTAATAATTAAACAGTAATTACTTATAGCAGGTGCCATGAAGGAGAAGCCCAAGGGACGACGGGAGACTTAACTTGTCTGTGGGGTCAGTGAAGGCAGTCTGTGGAATTGATGTTTGATGGGATTTTTTTCCCCTCTGTGTTATCCTAATGCTATCTGTGCTTCTGCACTGAAATGTGAACTCCCTCTGGAAGCATCATTTTTGCTCACTTCCCATATGCTCAGGGCTTATATCCGGACTGCTTCTCCATTCACCTCTTATCTTTACTTCAGTGTAGCCCCTGCTTCTCCTGGAGGAGCAGACACAGTAGAAAGATCTAGTCTGTAGGTCTCACACACACATTTGGATGTGTGTAACATCCTCACATCCTTAGTCTTGAGATATAGGGGATATATTAGTTTGCTAGAGCTGCCATAACCCATAGCACAGACTGGAGGCTTAAACAACACAAATTCATTTTTTTCACAGTTCCAGAGGTGGGAAGTCTAAGATCAAGGTGTCCACAGTCAGTGTCCACAGTTTTGGTTTCATTCTGAGGCCTCTCTCCTTGGCCTGTAGATGGCCACCTTCTCGCTGTGTCCTCACATGGTCTTTCCTCGGTGCACACATCCTGGTGTACCTTTGTGTCCAAATTTCCTCATCTTATAGGGACACAAGACAGATTGGATTAGGACCCAACCTAATGGCTTCATTCTAACTAAGTCACATCTTTAAAGGACTTATCTCCAAATATGGTTACATTCTGAGGTACTGGAGGTCAGGACTTCACCATATGAATTTTGGGTCAATACCGTTCAGCCCGTAATAGGGGAAACTCACCCCCAGTCCCATCAGGACCTCTCATCAGGCAGCAGGGCTCTCATTGCTCGCTGCACCCAGGATCACACATGGAGCTGTTTGAACAGCCAGACCCAGGCCCTGCCCACTCTAGACCAACTAAATCAGGAATCCATAGTTTTCCCTGAAAGCTCTCAGATGGTTTCAGTGGGAAGCCAAGGCTGAGAACAACTGAGCTAGAATCTAGAGTAGTGCTTTCTGAACTTGCTTGACCATAAAAGTCACCTGAGGCACTTACTGAACATGCAAATAGTGAGCTAAGAATATTGCACCAAAAATTTCTAGGGGGGCTTCCCTGGTGGCACAGTGGTTGAGAGTCCGCCTGCCGATGCAGGGGACACGGGTTCGTGCCCCGGTCCGGGAAGATCCCACATGCCGCGGAGTGGCTGGGCCCGTGAACCATGGTCGCTGAGCCTGCGCGTCCAGAGCCTGTGCTCCGCAGCAGGAGAGGCCACGGCAGTGAGAGGCCCGCGTACCGCAAAAAAAACCCCCAAAGAACAAAAAACAAAAGGACAGCTTTTTACCCTTCTTTTTGGAGAGATTCCATGTGGGGGAAACAGAACACTTCTGACACTTCCGTGTGCCCCCATGCCTGGCCCCAAGCTCCGGGAGGACAGAAGCTCCTCTGCGTAGGACTTGCCCTCCGGAAGGACAGAAGCTCCTCTGCGTAGGACCTTGCCCTCCGGGAGGACAGAAGCTCCTCTGTGTAGGACCTTGCCCTCCGGGAGGACAGAAGCTCCTCTGTGTAGGACCTTGCCCTCCGGGAGGACAGAAGCTCCTCTGCGTAGGATCTTGCCCTCCGGGAGGACAGACGCTCCTCTGCGTAGGACCTTGTCCTCCGGGAGGACAGACGCTCCTCTGCGTAGGACCTGCCCAATGCATGTCTTCATCTGGCTGTGGGTATGTAGCCTTTTAATAGCCTCCCATAATAAACCGGTGATCTAGTGAGTGAATGGGTTTTCCTGAGTTCTGTGAGCTGTTCTGGCAAATAATCAAACCTGAGGAGGGGACTGTGGGAATATCTGATTTATAGCCATTCAGTCACAATTGCGGGTAACACCCTGTGCTTGCAGCTGGCATCTGGAGGATGGTCGTCTGGGACTGAGCCCTTTACCCATGGAATCTGATTCTATCTCTGGGTAGATAGTGTCAGAACTGAGCTGGATTCTGAAGGACCCTGCCAGCGACTGAGAATTGCTTGTTGTTGATGTGAGGAAGCCTCCACACACAGAACACACTAGAATTGGGCCCAGGAACCCCTTTCAGCCTCAAAGGACAACATTCTTTGAGAACCCTCTGCCCAGCTGATCTCCATCCTCTTCTTAACACTTGGTGTCCTGCTGTCAGATTTTGAGCGTAATTTAAAGTTTGACAAAGGAACACACAGGTCATTAATCTTCAGTATTTTTTTTTTTTCCCGCGGTACACGGGCCTCTCGCCACTGTGGCCCCGTCCCGCTGCGGAGCACAGGCTCCAGACGCGCAGGCTCAGCGGCCATGGCTCACCGGCCCAGCCGCTCCGTGGCATGTGGGATCCTCCCGGACCGGGGCACGAACCCGTGTCCCCCGCATCAGCAGACGGACTCTCAACACCGTGCCACCAGGGAAGCCCTTCAGTATTTTTGATCAAAGAAATCAAGTAACTTTGCCCTACAGTAACCGTCACTCCATGCTAAGGTTTGAGTGGATGTCTGGAACACTTCATTAACTTCCACCTTGCCTTGTCCTCAAAGCTGTGGTTGACTGTCCTGTTGAAGCATTATTCCCACTTCAGGAAATGGTGTCATTTAGAGATTCTTGTCTAATAAAGAGTATTCATGTCTTAGTGCAATTCTTGTCAGGACAAGATTGCACGCTCATCTCCAAATAAGAAAATGAGTATTGTTTAATGAAGTAAGCAGTGGGTTTCTCAAGCTTTTTCAGGTAGCCCTTCCAGGTTATCTGTCTCCACCATTCTGAGAACACAGGGGCAGTCCAATGAACAGCAGAGGATGTGATTTTTATCCCTATTGACTTTCTTGGAAAGAATGCTATCTTTGGACGGCTCATTTGTTGATGCTACTGAATCATTACACTCCCAAATCTTTACCTCACTCTAGGTCTATATTCAGGTTCCTCAAGGAAATTTCCACTTGGCTATCCCACAACTCATTCTTACAACTTTTTTTTTTTGCGGTACGCGGGCCTCTCACTGCCGCGGAGCACAGGCTCCGGACACGCAGGCTCAGCGGCCATGGCTCACGGGCCCAGCCGCTCCGCGGCATGTGGGATCTTCCCAGACCGGAGCACAAACCCGTGTCCCCTGCATCGGCAGGCGGACTCTCAACCACTGCGCCACCAGGGAAGCCCTCTTACAACTTTTATTGTCTACTGTGACAGGCACTGCAAGGAGTGCTGGGAACGTTTCTCATGACTGAGCCCTTGCTAAGCGACAGAAAAAAGGATAAGCCTGGGTTTAGAGTGTGGGCTCTGGAATTACATAATCTGGGCCTGAATCCTTATCCTATTACTGTCTGTGACTTTAGGTAAGTTACTTAACTTCCTTGGGCTTTGGTTTTCTTCACTGTAAAATGGAATTATAATGGTACCTTGACCTCATGGTGTTGTAGCAGAGTAAACACATAGAAAGCATTTGAAACAGTGTCCAGTACATGGTAGGCAGTCCATAAATCTTAGTTATAAACAAGCATTTTACATGTACTCTTTCCTTTAATCACAACTACCCCTGCCGTGGTACTAATACTGCCCCTATTTTAGAGATGAATTCAAGACACTAGCTATATGACTTGCCCAAGGTCATAGAGCTAGAGATTAGGAATTCAGATTTAACTTTTTCTGATGTCAAATCCTGTTGTTGGGACTTCCCTGGTGGCACAGTGGTTAAGAATCCTCCTGCCAATGCAGGGGACATGGGTTCAAGCCCTGGTCCGGGAAGATCCCACATGCCGCGGAACAACTAAGCCCGTGCGCCACAACTACTGAGCCTGCACTCTAGAGCCCGTGAGCCACAACTACTGAGCCTGTGTGCTGCAACTACTGAAATCCATGATCCACAACGAGAAGCTGCCACAATGAGAAGCCTGCGCACTGCAACGAAGAGTAGCCGAGTAGCCCAGCTCACCACAACTAGAGAAAGCCCGCGTGCAGCAAAGAAGGCCCAATGCAGCCAAAAAAATAAAATCCTGTTTTTAACCCCTTTACTAAACCTTCCAAGTAAGTAATTAACACCTTCTTTCTTCATCTGAATTCTCCATTCTTCAAGGCCCACGACCACCTTAGCATAGGATCTCAATCCTTAATTGGGCCTGGCTGAGTCAAGTGCAATAGGGATTTGGGACAAAGGTCAAGAGACAGAGAACTTCTGGCTCTCAAAAGGTCTTCACACCACAGAAGGGATGTTGTGAACTCTGTGCTGCCCCCAAGAGAATTTCTTCCCTGTCAGTTGCTGTATAGCCTCTGCAGGTAAACCAAAGGGGGAATTCAGTCCTCAGATGTTTTCTTTGGTCCCTTTCTCTTCCTCTTGTCACTCCAGTCATAACGTGGCATGGAAGTCATGCAGTTTAGATATCTGTTCCATTCACTGAATCTCTGTTCTGCTGTTAATTTTAAAATTCAAGAAAATTCATTTGTAAACATCCCAAGCCTCATTTATTGTCCTCCTGCCAACACCAACTATAGCAAAAATCAGTCTGCTTCTCACCACCATCCAGCTGTGTAGGCTGGTGGCCGAGCTCAGTGACCCATGAGGATTCAGGAGGGAAGTCATGAATAAGCTGTGGGCCTGTGATCAAGGCCAGACAGGGCTGAATGGTGGGGGTGTGGGGCAGCTAGAGGAGAGAGCGAGCTTTGCAATTTTCTGAAGACTCAACTTCATTTTAAATGATGCCACTTAAGTTCACAATAAGACCCCTGGAAGCTCACATGGGAAAGAGCAGAGCTGGGAATCAAGGGCTCTACGTTATAAAGGCAGACAAAGTGAGTGGTTCTCTGAACCGACTGACCTGGACTTGAATACCAGTTACACCAAGGAATTTGAGACCTTGGGTAAGTGACTTTAACCTTGCAGTACCTCGGTTTCCTTATCAGTAAAAAGAGATTAATATCTCTGTAAGATTTTTGTGAGGGTTAATTAAAATAACACATGTTAAATCACTGAAGTTCCTGGTAAATAGTAAACAAGAAATTTTATCATGAGATCAGGCTCTATGTCACAGCTGTCATTTCTGGGAAGACCCTTCCCTTCCAGATTTTAGTTTTCTCATTTGTAAAATGAGGCTAAGCCTAGATGTTCCCAGAAGTTTCTTCTAGTTCTGTCTGTGATCATCTGCTGTAGAGCAGCTTGAAACGGTACAACTCTGCCCCCTAGTGGTTTGTAGCTCTTATTTTTAGATACCATAAACAATCCCTCAGACTGATATTAAGACCTCCTTACCATTTTCTTTGCTTCACACCAATGTCTCACCAGGGGCCCAGGCCACTGGATTGGAAACAGCAGCTCCCTTAAATTCTTTACGTCTTAGGATATGACGCTTGGTACATGGTTTTCCCTTAGTGCTCCTTTTAATGATTTTATTAGTATGGTCACAAGTTTGATGTCTACAGTACATTGATAACATAGCTGGATACAAATATTTTAAATAAGTAAAGTTATGTAAGTGTGTCAAGTTTTAAAACGTCAACTCTGAGTGATCATGCATTTCCCATGCATTTGCATCTGCACCCCCAAATTGCACAATTCAATCTGTGCTTATCTTCATTGGGCTTCAGTGCGTGCCTCAGCTAGGTTGGGGCAAGAGTGTTGTGCCTTTTTGCAGACCCAGACTTTCAAGAGCATCGGTTTTGAACTCAGGCATTTCATGGAGCATGGTAGCAACACTGGGTTTTGCTTTGGTTCAGGTAAATACCCAGTTACCGACTACTGCTTGTGGGAGCCACCTGATCCCGCAAGGGCTTGGGTATATTGATATTCCTCCATGAGGCCAGCAGGCAGTTTCTGTACCTGTGTTTCCTCCCTGGGGGAAAAGTCTAGAAGTGAGGTGTGCAGTCTTCCAACATGCTGTCGGTGATATAGCTGGAACCAAGATGGGATTCATAGTAACTTTTTTCATCAAAAGTATTAACAGTCCAAGCAACAACCTGAATGCCTTTAGCTGACCACTTCTTCAAGTAGTCCCTGGAGAAAGAGGAAAAACCAACCTTGTTAGAATAATGTCAATTGTCTCAGGAATCTACAATGGTCACTAAATATGGTGTTCGCTGAGTACTAACAGCCCCCAGAAGGAGCCTCTTAACTGGCCTCCGCACTGCAGCCAGAGGGTGTTCCAAACCCAGCATGAGCACCTCCACCACGCCGCTGCGGCTTTCAACACTTCAGCCACTTGCTGAAGACCCCCCCACCCCAAACCCCTACCGGAGGCTGTACCTAGCCTAGTCCCACCTGTTTCTTTGGCCTCATCTTACACCACACTCCCCCGTTCTTTTCTGTGCTGTACTCTGTGTGCATACTGATTTTTCCTGCAGTTCCTTGAAAGAACCAGGCTCCTTCCTGCCACAGCACTTTTGCACATGTCTTCCCCTCTGACTTGGACCTCCACCCCCAATCCCCTCATTTCCTTCAGAAATGAGGAATCTTCAGATCTTAGCTCAGCTGTTACTTCCTTGGGGATGTTTCCCCTGACTCCCTCGACTAGGACAAATTAATCAGCATATGTGCACTGTTCTCTCTTACACAGCATTTATCTTAGCTCTAATTTTATGTTTATTGGATCTTTATTTGATTAGCATTTATCTCTTCCACTTGACTATAAACTCCATGAGAGCAGACTGTGGCTTTCTTTCTTTACCACAGCATCTTCAGCTTCTTAACACAGTACCTTACAATACTGCAGGCATACAACAAATATTTATTGAACTGAATGCACACATACCTGAAATAATATGAAACTTACGACTGTAACCACCTGAAATACACAGCTATAAAATTGCCAAAATAAAGATTCAGAGATTGCTAGCAGGTTAGGGAATGGAAAGTTTCCTGGGAGCAATGGAGTAGAGCCTGTAATATATAGGGGAGCAGAAGGAAAGTTGGGATGGATGAGGT
Source organism: Lagenorhynchus albirostris (assembly GCF_949774975.1). Classification (NCBI taxonomy): domain Eukaryota; kingdom Metazoa; phylum Chordata; class Mammalia; order Artiodactyla; family Delphinidae; genus Lagenorhynchus; species Lagenorhynchus albirostris. The sequence continues at coordinate 64,819,451 of NC_083109.1, forward strand.
AGGTGCCCACAAGACCTCTTCATTGTGGTTCTGCCCTAGATCCTATGTTGGTTTTTAAAGGGAGCCAATCACAAGGAAATACAATCTCTCTGTCTCTGACGTCATAGTTTGGCACGTTTATTTTTTCTTTAAAATGCACTAAAACCTAAGAATATTTGATCAACTTGTTTTGGAAACAGTGAAATATGCCTAAACTCTTCCCACCTAAGAAGCTAGTGGCATTTCAACTTAATAAAGGCATGGTGGGCTTCATGGGTGGGAACCAATCCAGGTGTCCACTGTTAATCCTCCCTTTTCAAGAAGAACATTCAGGAAATGTATCAGAAGATAAAAAAAATCTTCCAACTTACGGAGATACAAAATCCTTTTGTATGAGGAAAGCTGAAATTCCACACAAGTACCACAAGATATTATGCATACTCCAATCGAGCAAAATGTCCAATGCCACAAACATGGACTGTTTCCAGAAAGCAGCAAAGCGTGGTTTCCCATCTCCTGTATGGCTAAGGCTCCAAGGTCTGTGAATTAAAGCTGTTACTACATTCTGATCTGCTTGTCTCATCTGAAAGGAATTTTGGAAAATAAAGCAATTATCATATCTTAAGGCCAATACTTCTCATTTGTTCGTTAGATTTAGCCAATGTACTCAGTCTGTACAAGGAGGTATGCTGCCCCCCATGTCTACTAAATAAGTACTCCATCATAAACCCTTTGAGAAAATAATGTGTTGAATGTAAAGCATTTAATATATAGTATAAATGAGAACACTTCCTCCACAATCCTAAAAGAACTGCAATACTATCTTTAAAATGAGAACATTATAACCTCAGGGTCAAATTTTAATAATGTCACAAAGAGTAACTTTCAATTGGATATTGATTTAAATTATGGCCAGAGATAATTAGAACACAGTGAAGATGGAACCATGATCATTTCAAGATGCGCTGGTTAGTTTTTGATCCTTTTTAGAGAAGATGGCTGAAAAAAGTTGTGGGGGGCGGGGAAATGGGGTGAGAAGGGAGAGAAGTGGGGGCAGGGACAAGGACAGAGCAATGGACAAATGGGGGATATGGATGGAATTTTCTTAGTCTGTGCTCTATGGTCCTCTGGAAAAGGTATCACTCATTTTAAAGGCCTCTGGTCAAGGAAGTTTGGGAAACACTGATCCAAATGTCTAGAAGCCCCAGGACACTATTCATCTCAATGACAGTTTATATCCCAGTAGGCTCCACCCTTACTGCAAAATTTTAAATACATGCTGTGTTGGTCACTGTTGAAGAACCAACTCATTATTTTGGAAACTGGTAAATAAAGGACAGGATTAAGCATTTATTTGCCTATTGGATAGCTAAACAGTAGATGAGATCCTCTTTATAGAAGTATTCCCTCTAGGTAATACATGAACAAGAAATGACAGACTTAAAATATCGACACTTTGAAACCCCTAGTAGGCACTTCCCTGGTGGTCCAGTGGCTAAGACTCCACATTCCCAATGCAGGGGGCCCGGGTTCGATCCCTGGTCAGGGAACTCAATCCCACATGCTGCAACTAAAGATCCCGTGTGCTGCAACTAAGACCCGGCACAGCCAAATAAATAAATGGATAAATAAATAAATAAATATTAAAAATAAAAATAAACCCCCTAGTAAACTGCCAGAGCCGGCCACTGGCATCAATAACAGCTGCTGACAACGTGACGAGACAACCCGGCATTATGCGCCCCCTGATGGAAGAAGACCCTTGCCTAAGAAATTACCTTGCCAAGTATAACTGAACCTAACCTGATCAAGCCTTCAGCTCTACCAATTCATAGGAAATATACAGAGGAGATGAATGTGTTAAATTGTACCATGGCATAATTAGCAAAATCCAGACTTTGTTAAATAAACTCTACAAAACAACCTAATTTCTTCAATAAATACATGACAAGGGGGATTTATACACTGGATATTTGATGATCTTAAGGACTTCCTGTTAGTGGTTTTAGATGGGATAATGGTATTGTGGTTATGTTAAAAAAAAAGGAATCACTTTTTAAAGATACTTAATGTAATTTTCATGGATAAAATGATATGATATCTGGAATCTGCTTCAAAATAACCCTGGGGAGGAGGCGGAGTCAAGACAGCATTGTGGGAAGATGCGGAGTTAGCTTCTCCCCACAACGAGGGTGCCTGCCGGCTGCTGGTGGGGAACTCTGACGCCCAAGGAGACGGAAGGGACCCCAAAGTGAACCGGTAGGATGTAGGGGGACTGAGAGGGGAGGAGAAGTGGAGGACAGACAGGATCTGTGCCCCTGAGGCTGGGGAGATCAGGAGAGGTAGGCAGGAGGGGCCCTCCAGGAGGAGGGGAGAGGAGTGGAGGGTGATTGACCAGCCCACTCGGGCCTGAGGAGCCTGCTGGGCTCCCGCACTGATCCCCTGCCCTCCAAAGCCCCCTCCAGGCCGCATGGGTCCTTGGCAGCATAGGAGGGAGGCCAGGGAGATCAGGAGAGGCAGGCGGGAGGGGCCCTCCCAGACCAGAGGAGCAGGAGAGGACAGGAGGGCCCCACCCACTCGAGCCCAGGAAGCCTGCTGGGTTTCCAGGTGAGATCCCCCGCCCTCTGAGACCAGGGGTAGGGGACTCGCCTGGGCCCCTTCTGTTCCTTGAGCCTAAGCCCCACCCCCCACAGCCCCCAGGGCCTTTTCCAGCCCTGTGGGTCCGGAGCACAGGCCCTGCCCACCGCCCAAACCTCGCCCTTGCTTAGGCCCCGCCCCCCACAGCCAAGGCCTTCCCCCCAGCCCTTTTTTTTTAAATTTTCCCTCCTCCTCTTTTTTAGTATTGTGGTACTGATGTACCTTCCAGTTGTTGATTCATCTATATTTTAATTTTTATATTCTTTCTAACATATCTGGTAGTTTCCTAGTCTAATTTTATTTTTTACTTTGTTACTGTTCTCTTTTTTTTTTTGCCACCCCACGCGGCTCACGGGATCTTGGTTCACAAGCCCAGGGTTGGGCTGAAGCTCCTGCAGTGGGAGCTCCGAGTCCGAACCACCGGACTAACAGAGAACCTCAGACTCCAGGGAATATTCATCGGAGTGAGGTCTAACAGAGTTCCTCATCTCAGCATCAACACCCAACTCTACCCAATAGCCTACAAACTCCAGTGTTGGAAGCCTCAGGCCAAACAACCAGTAAGACAGGAACACAATCCCACTCATTAAAAAAAAAAAAATGAGATGTCAAAAAAATGTGTCATGAAGGAGCAAGGTAAAAAAAAACCTACGAGACCAAATAAATGAAGAGAAAATAGGCAATCTACCAGAAAAAGAATTCAGAGTAATTTCAATGATAGTAAAGATGATCCAGAATCTCAGAATGAAGGCACGGATTGAGAAAATACAAGAAATGTTTCACAAAGATCTAGAAGAACTAGAGAACAAACAAACAGAGATGGACAACACAATAACGGAAATGAAAAATACACTGGAAGGAATCAATAACTGAGGCAGAAGAACGAATAAGTGAGCTGGAAGACAGAATGGTGGCAATAACTGCCAAGGAGCAGAATAAAGAAAAAAGAATGAAAAGAATTGAAGACAGTCTCAGAGACCTCTGGGACAACACTAAACTCACCAAATTTGAATTACAGGAGTCCCAGAAGAAGAAGAGAAAAAGAAATGGTCTGAGAAAATATTTGAACAGATTATAGTCGAAAACTTCCCTAATATGGGAAAGGAAATGGTCACCCAAGTCCAGGAAGCACAGAGTCCCATACAGGATAAACCCTAGGAAAAGCACACCAAGACACATATTAATCAAACTAACAAAAATTATATTCAAAGGAAAAATATAAAAAGCAGCAAGGGAAAAACAAAGAATAACATACAAAGGAATCCCCTTAAGGTTATCAGCTGATTTTTCAACAGAAACTCTGCAGGCCAGAAGGGAGTGGCAGGATATACTTAAAGTGATGAAAGAGAAAAACCTACAACCAAGGTTACTCTACCCAGCAAGGATCTCATTCAGATTCGATGGAGAAGTCAAAAGCTTTTCAGACAAGCAAAAGCTAAGAAAATTCAGCACCACCAAACCAGCTTTACAACAAATGCTAAAGAAACTTCTCTAGGCAGGAAACACAACAGAAGAAGAAGACCACAAAAACAAACCCAAAACAATTAAGAAAATGGTAATAGGAACATACATATCGATAACAACCTTGAATGTAAATGGATTAAATGCCCCAACCAAAAGACACAGACTGGCTGAATGGATACAAAAACAAGATCCATATATATCCTGTCTACAAGAGATCCACTTCAGACCTAGGGACACATACAGACTGAAAGTGAAGGGATGGAAAAAGATATCCCATGCAGATGGAAATCAAAAGAAAGCTGGAGTAGCAATTCTCGTATCAGATAAAATAGACTTTAAGATAAAGACTGTTACAAGAGATAAGGAGGGACACCACATAATGATCAAGGGATCAATCCAAGAAGAAGATATAACAATTATAAATATTTATGCATAGGAGCACCTCAATATATAAGGCAAATGCTAACAACCATGAAAGGAGAAATCGAAAGTAACACAATAATAGTGGGGGTCTTTAACAGACCTAGAGTCTGTCGTACAGAGCGAATAAATCAGAAAGAGAAAAACAAATACTGTATGCCAATGCACATAAATGGAATTTAAAAAAAAGGTACTGATTAACCTAGTTGCAGGGCAGAAGTAAAGAGGTAGACGTAGAGAATGGACTTGAGGACATGGGGTGGGAGGGCAAAGCTGGGGTGAAGTGAGAGTAGCATTGACATATATACACTACTGAATGTAAAACAGTTGGGTGGTGGGAAGCAGCAGCATAGCACAGGGAGATTGCCTTGGTGTTTTGAGATGACCTAGAGGGGTGGGATAGGGAGGATGGGAGGGAGGCTCAAGAGGGAGGGGATATGGGGACATGTGTGTGCATATGGCTGATTCGCTTTGTTGTGCAACAGAAACTAACATAGTATTGTGAAGCAATTATACTCCAATAAAGATCTATTAAAAAAAATAACTCTGGGGCTTCCCTGGTGGCGCAGTGGTTGAGAGTCCGCCTGCCAATGCAGGGGACACGGGTTCGTGCCCCGGTCCGGGAAGATCCCACATGCTGCGGAGTGGCTGGGCCCGTGAGCCATGGCCGCTGAGCCTGCACGACCAGAGACTGTGCTCCGCAACGGGAGAGGCCACGACAGTGAGAGGCCTGCGTACCACAAAAAAAAAAAAAAAAAAAAAAAAGAACGAAAAAAAAAAAAAAACTCTGGGGATAAATGGGGTTATGGATGAAACAAGCTGGATTATGGTTAAAGGAGGGCTTGCTGTGTAGTATCTATGTATTTGCATATTTCAAATTATGCATATTTTAAATTCTCTATAAGACTTATTTTTTAAAAAGGTATAGTCTGCTGTTACTTAGTGAGACACAGAAATATATAATTCATTCTGTTCTGAGAATGTTTCCAAAGTAATCTGAATGAGCCTATAAACAACATGAAAGAAGGAGCTAAAAAGGAATCATGGTATTTTAAAACGGCGTACGAGTACTTTCCCCTTCCTGCATTTTTGTTAATTTAAAAGAGGAGTCTCTTCACAGATGTAGAGAACAAACGTATGGACACCAAGGGGGGAAAGGGGGTGGGGTGGGGGGTGGTGGTGGTGGGATGAATTGGGAGACTGGGATTGACATCCATACACTAATATGTATAAAATAGATAACTAATAAGAACCAGCTGTATAAAAAATAATAATAAAATTCAAAAAAAAGAGAAGTTTCTTAATTCAGTTCAGTTTAACGGGCATCTATCTTATGCTTATTTAGCCCACTGCTATTATTACCACCAACTAACATAATATTATACACAACAAAAATCCAGAATTTTACCTTATAGATAACTTCTGGCAAGAAAGAGCAGACAATACTATTATTGTATAGTTGAGGAAACTCCATATATATTTTCTTCAGAGCATCAGTAGCCTGTAAAAGAGATTCATGTATTTAAAATCTATTAAAATGTAGTCCCAACCAGTAACTACTATATATAAGTACAACTCTATTAAGTAAATCAGAAATTTACTAATATATGGGGATGTGAAAAGGAGTTTTGGTAGGTTGCTTTATCCACTAGGATGCATTTTAAACTCACATCAGCAGATAAGGAAGAAGCTGGGGTACTGCTGCTTTACTATTTAGTTGAGAGGCTCACCTCCTTTTGTCATACTTTGGAAAAGTATGGCAGACTACAGGCCAGTGGAGGTTGGAAGCAAAATTTTAAAATCTTTTCCTTATATTCTAGTTTAGCCACTAGGATAGGTCCTTTTATACCCACAACTCTATCTCCCTCTGCCTTTCCTAGCTGAAGTGGGAGTCAACTAGTCTGCAAACTAGAGAGGGTAGATTTTCTCAGTCTAGGCGACTAAGAGGAAACGTCATCCATCATCAACAGGGAAGGAGAAGCAATGGGACAAGGGAGAAACTGGGAAGAGTCTCCCAACTCTTCCCAAGAAAAGCAGAAGTTTCTTTTTGCAGTAGACCAGCTACCAAATGAAGAAGAAGTGATAGAATTAAAATACTGATAGTTTGTAACCTCTAGTGAATTAACAGATTTGGCCACTGAGCAACAGTAGCAGCTAACAACAGAGATGACCAGACGTTAGGTGGAATGTAATGTTGCTACATCATAATTCTTGAAATACCCCTAATTTTTGGAAAGTCACACATAACCTATAACCAAATATAAGCAACTAAATGCATTCCCCAAAATAAAAGACATAGAAAACATAGAAATTATTCATCTCATGCTTCCCTTCACTAATATCACAGAGTGTGAGCTATAGAGCCGAAGTAGTTTTCTTGTTGTGAACTAACATGCACCATGTGTGATGCTTCACCTACATTCTTTATCTGATTCTCGCAACAACCCTATGTGATCATTTCTTACATTGTTCCCATTTTGCCCATAAGGAAACAGAAGCTTATCAAGGTTAAGGTTACACTGTAGTAGGTGAGAGTTTAATCACAATCTCCAAAGCCCGTGATCTTGGCTCCTGTTATCTACTGTCTCCAATTTAATGCCAACACTTGTTCCTTTATACTCCTATTTTTAAAATTAATTAATTAATTAATTAATTTTGGGGGCTGCGTTGGGTTTTCGTTGCTGTGTGCGGGCTTTCTCTAGTTGCGGCAAGTGGGAGCTACTCTTCATTGCAGTGCACGGGATTCTCATTGCGGTGGCTTCTCTTTGTTGCAGAGCATGGGCTCTAGGCGTGGCATGCGGGCTTTGTTGTGGCACATGGGCTTAGCTGTCCCATGGAATGTGGGATCTTCTTAGACTAGAGCTCGAACCCGTGTCCCCTGCATTGATAGGTGGATTCCTAACCACTGTGCCACCAGTGAAGTCCCTATGCTCCCATTTTGGTGAATTAGATCACTATGTTCTGCCCAATGCTGCCCAAACCATCTGTGAGCACCGAACCAGAAAGCTCAAATAGCTGGGGAAAAAAAAAAAATTTCTTCTCCTCCCTCACCCCTCTTTATTCTAAGAAAATAATCATGAAGGTCAGTACACCATGGGTGAAATGTAGGACCTATCAGCGTTCCCAAACATGGGCCGTTATCATCAATAAAACCCGAGGTGCTCATTAAAAATCTTGTTCCTTGGGCTTCCCCGGTGGCGCAGTGGTTGAGAGTCCGCCTGCCGATGCAGGGTACATGAGTTCGTGCCCCGGTCTGGGAAGATCCCATGTGCCGCGGAGCGGCTGGGCCCGTGAGCCATGGCCGCTGAGCCTGCGCTCTGCCACGGGAGAGGTCACAACAGTGAGAGGCCCGCATACTGGAAAAAAAAAAAAAAAGAAGTGCCTCTTTACTGTTCATTTAATACCTTTTGTAAATGTTTCATGCAAATAAAAGAAACCTGACTGTTCTATTTTGTGCTAGTTGTCGAATATTGGGGATTGTTAAATGGTTCCATCAAAGGTTAAAAGGTTAAAAAGGTTCCATAATTTACTGTTTCCTTGAAGATGTGGATTTTTGCACTGTAAACTTCCATTAAGCAAATATAATTTGTAAAAATAATTTAAGAATATAAAAAATAAAATATATAGTTAATTTTGGAACAAACTAGCACTTAAATAAAGCTGTCTTTTCCAAAGTGCAGTCTATGGTATAAACTGTACCATATTTGCATAGCCTTTGACATCAAAGAAGATTGTGAGGTTACGGTTTAGGCACTCTGCAACAGCTTCTCTCAGGGTAGGAATCTTTTCATCAGGGAAATCACTCCTATAAGAGAGGGAAAAGGAATAGTACATTGTAGGAACAAGGAAAAGATAAAAGTTTAGTGAAACAGACATTTGAAAAATGTCTCCCAACCAAAGGAAAAGAGTGTTTCCCCAACTTCCTTTCTCCAACCATACCAAAGTCCAAGGATAATATGGTTTTTTTTTTGATAATATGTTTTTAAACCAAATTAAAGATATTCTTGGCCACAGAACAGCAACAACAAAAATCATTTATTTTTTAGGCAGTCACTGGATTTATAATATAATTAGTAACTCTACTCACTCAAGGGCAGAGTATATGCCATCTTTGGAGAACTCAGAGACCCAAGATTGTACTTTCCCTAATAGAACCTTATGCAGGAGAAATTCCTAGCTATATATACATCTTTTAACTGTACGGTTGTGCATTTAAGTGAAACTGGTTAAAATAAATAATTTTCTAATACATATGTTTCTGAAAAAGAAAAGGAAAGTTAAGTGCCTGACACATAAGAAATCAGCTTTTCTCAAATAACAAAATTTCACTCTACATGATTTAACTTATGCTAATTCAACGGTATTAATTCAACTGTAAGATATTGGTTTTAAAAAAGATAAAGATAAATAGTACAGCAAACTCTGCCAGCCACTCTATTCAGTGACTATTCCCTGGGAATCAGAGACATGAATTTGCTATTCCTCCGGCTAGTCTTAGTTGCCATGCTCCCCTCTCAGGATGAGCATTTTACCCCACTGACAGAAATTTTCCCTTCTTTTCCAACAACATAGTCTCTAAACACAAGCCAATTATTTGGTATTTAAGCAAAGAAAATGCAACCTTTCAACTATGGAACAAAGACTGCTTGGGTTAAAGACATTAAGATGGCATATTGGCTCCAATATCATGCCTTCTTAGAGTATTTTAAGGGTGACGCTGACCCTAAGCATTTTTTGCATTAAGTGCTGACTTTGAATTTGACATCTTATTAGCTACAGTGTCACTGTAATATTAAAACCAGCCTTCCCCTTGCCTACAGCTGAGCAATGAAATGTCTGTAACAGCAGAGAGCAATTCCAGCAGCTTGGACTCAGAACTTTCAAGTGTTATCAGTATTCTTTCTAAAGTATGACTTCCTTTGGCTGACTTTTAATTTCTTTCAGTTCCTAGGAAAATAAAGTCTGAATCACCTTTTAGGGAGGACTACAGTTTAATCACTGGGTCAAATAAATTGACCAGAGAATTGATATGACATGAATTACAGTAAGAACACATTTTTCGGTATTACAAAGACAAGAGGAGAGGGATTTAAATAACCACATTCCAAAGTATATTACCCAGATACCAATTCTGAGGTGTTTATAGTTGTTAATGGTGGGAAGGGCATGGGTTCTGTGGTCATATACATTTTAGAAACACTAAGTTAAAGGCAAGAATTGATTGACGTGAAATGTTTATCCCCAAGGGGAATATCTAAAGTATAGTGTTGGATCTTATTTGATCATAGAACCCTTTTCTTCTGGAACATCTTATACAATTAGCTCTGATATACATACACACACACACCACATATACATATATAAATTTATATGACAGTACAAAGTAATTGTCACGTTAGAGTATCGTCTTGAGAATAATTTCTGAAGCCAAATTTGGCCTCAGTGGGAAAAGCTGAAAAGCATTCATGCCATATTTCTGTTGTTCGTGGCACCTGCCCATTACTTGGGAAACCTGTATACAGCTGAAAACAAAACACAACAAAACAACTCTTCTGGAGCAGAAGATGTAATTAGAAGGTGCCAGTGTCTTTCTGTGATCTCCAACACAAGTTGAAAGATATGTTTAGCTGACAGTACACCACTTACCTTAATCTGTGATTTGCTGCAGGATTAAGCTTCCTAATTTGTTCAAATGTCAAATCACACAATCGACCGGTGCCGTCAGTTGTCCTATCTACTGTGCTATCGTGCATTAAGACAGGAATCCCATCAGAAGTAAACTCAAGGTCCAACTCCACGCCTGTTGCTCCATTCTTAGCTGCCTTAACAAAAACACCAACGATATTAATGTCAAGTGGCCACAGATGTCATTTTGCAATCTAAACACTAAAGATGACCAACAGGACTGGCTAAGTAGACAGTTTCTCTTACTGATTCTATTCCCTTCCTATACCAAAGAGCAACCCAACCTATTTCTCTTTTTCATGGATGTTAACCTTACTTCAGGGTCCACACTTATGGATTCCTTATAAACTTCAATTTCCCCACTTTTCTCACTCTCAGAGTGGCAGATGGGGAGACTTCTGAAATTTGTTTTCTCTGGTTGCTTTAACTATACAGACCATTAATGGCTTACAATTACAAATATTTAGTCACATTTCACTGTTTACCTACACTCTCTTTGGTGCAGTATCTCTGATGATTCCCCTGTGTTTGTTGATTAGTTGGATATTGCACTACCTTGGCATAAACAGGACGAGTCAGGTTTTTGCTGGTTTAATTCCATCCTCTAGAGCAGAAACACCAAGACTGCTTCTAGAGGACGCTAGATTTTGTTTATGTGAGCAGCACTGGCTGTTGGCCAACAAGTTGGTAAGCCCGATAAGGTGCACAAGAATTTATCTAAAAAGAGAACATGAACATAAAGTTTGAGGGGCCATGCTCCTCTAAGACACACTATCCAACATTTGCTTCCTTGGCTTCTTTGTCACAATGAAGACGTGAAACACTCATTATGATCAAGACTTTAAAGACTTTAATTTTTTTTTAAATTATGCAAACATACGTAGTAGTATACAGCAAAAAAAAAGACTTAACAGATGTTAACATTTTGCCATATTTGCTTCAATCTCTTGCTGCCCTAAAACAATAATAGCTATATTATTTATTGAGCCTTTTATATTTGTCAGGCACTATTCTAACTGCTGTAAATGTATTAACTCATTTGATCCTCACAACCCTTCAGGAAGTACTATTAACATTCTCACTTTCAGATGAGGAAACTGAGAGAGATTAAGAAACTTGCTCTGGGTTACACAAACTAGGACGTGGTAGAGGCTACACTCTTAACCACATGACTTTACTATCACACTACAGATATAGCTAAAATCCTCCCCACTTCTTCTTCAGAGGCAACTGCCAAGTGGACGTGCATAATTTCTATAATTCCCTTACAGGTCTTTATATATTTACTACACACTTAAGTACCCATAAACAACATACAGCACTGTACTAGTGCACAGTAAGCATTCAATAAACATTAGCCATTGTTATTGTGTTTTGTTAACATGTTTTTAACCGTAAAATAGTCAAATTTATTAATTATGTCCCTTATAGGTGGAGATTTGTCTATCTTATTTAAATCCTTTCTTACCCCCACTTATAAACAACTGTTTTCTTCTAGGCTTCAGTTTGATTTTCACATATATGACCAAGATTTCCCCCTCTAAAAATTCCAATTCCATCACTAACTGGCTATGTCATCTAATTACAAATATTACTCTTGCCTCCGTTTCATCACTTTTATGATGATACTTCTTTAATGATCTTAAGAGTTGTGAGGATTTAGAAATAATGTATGTAAATCACCAAGCTTGGTGCCTGGCTCAGAGGTGGCGCTCAACAGAAGCTATTATGACTAGAAAAACACTTCTGCCTCGGTGAAAAAGTCATTACATAAGATGTAATGCTTACATCTACACTGATTAAAAGGTACATCTTTTTATAAGATTAAAGGTATATCTTTTCTAAGTTTAATAATGCACTGGTAAATCCACATGGGTTATATATTGTATAACATAAAACAAGATCACATTTCCAGTATTCACAGTGCATCTCTCTCACTGTAATACAAATGTTAACCTTACTCCTTGATGCTAGTAATTCAGTTCAATTGTACTTTTATCCATTAGGGCCATTGTTACTTGGCTACAAAACAAAAAAAACAATGGTGAGACACTGTATTTTAGCAAGAATACTAAAGGTAATGAGTTCATTTATTTGTCTTTTCTGTGTAGTTTATTAAGGCCCAAAACAAAAGTTCTATAAAAGAATCACCATACTAGAGCTTCTTAGACCAGATCTTCTAATGACTGCATTCAACTTTCTTTCCCAATACTTTTATGTAGAGGCAAAAAGATAAACCCCTGAATCTGATTCACATATTAGTATATACTTCATACTCTTATTTCAAGAAGTTTCTTATAATAGTATTTTTCTTCTAAACATACACACTTCACATAAACTAGTCTACATAAATACTGTAATTTATTAAAATTTTACTTAAGATGTTAATTTGAAACTATACTAATAGTTTAGTAATAGAATAGTATAGTGTAGTATAGTTAGAGAAATCAGATCAATGATTGCCTTGCAGCAGAGGCAGGAGTAGGGGTTGACTCCAAAGAGAACACAAAGGAACATTCTAGGGTGATGGAAATGGATTGAGGTGGTGGCTACCCAGGTGTAAATATTTATCAAAACTCATCAAACTGTATACTGAAAATGTATCTTTTATTGTATGTAAATTATACTTTGACAAAGTTGATTTAAAAAGTGTCTGCTTTAATAAAGTCATTATACTTATACGGCTTTTGACATACTATTCACATACCATAAAATTCATCCATTTAAAGTGTACAATTCAATGGTTTTCAGCGTATTTGCAGTTGTGCAACCATCACTACAATCGCTTTCTGAACATCTTCACCCCAAAAAGAAACCCCATATCCATTAGCAGTCAGTCCCCACTTCTCTCTCCAACCCTCCCAGTCCCTGGCAAATACTAATCTACTTCTTTCTCTATGGCTTTGCCTATTCGAGACATTTTATTTAACAGAATTATATAATATGCAGTCTTCTGTGACTAGCTTCTTTTACTTAGCATACTGTTTTCAAGGTTCATTCATGTTATAACATGTATGGGGACTTCATTCATTTTTCTTGCTAAATAATATTCCATTGTGTGGCTATATCACATTTTATTTATCCTTTCAACAGCTGATGGACATTTCTGTTGTTTCCACTTTTTGGCTATTATGAATAATGCTATGAACAATCCTGTTCAAGTTTCTGCATGATGCATGTTTTCAATTCTTTTGAGTATACACCTAGGAGTGAAATTGCTGCTTCAGATGGTAATTCTATCTTTAACCGCTTTCTAAAAAATTAATTAATTAATTAATTATTGGCTGTGTTGGGTCCTCATTGCTGCATGTGGGCTTTCTCTAGTTGCGGTGCACGGGCTTCTCATTGCGGTGGCTTCTCTTGTTGTGGAACACGAGCTCTAGACGGGTGGGCTTCAGTAGTTGTGGCTCGCGGGCTCTAGAGCACAGGCTCAGTAGTTGTGGCACATGGGCTTAGTTGCTCCGCAATCTTCCTGGACCAGGGCTCGAACCCGTGTCTCCTGCATTGGCAGGTGGATTCTTAACCACTGTGCCACCAGGGAAGTCCTATATTTAACCTTTTGAGGAACCGACAGACTAGTTTCCCACCATCAGTGCATGAAGGTTCCAACTGCTGCATAATCTTGCCAATACTTCTGTCTGCCTTTTTGATTACAGCTGTCCTAGTGGGTATTAAGTGTTATTTCACTGTGGTTTTGAACTGCATTTTTCTGATGGCTGATAATGTTGAGTATCTTTTCTGATGGGCTTATTGCTTATTTGTACATCACAATTCTTCCAACAAATATTTATTGAGTGTCTACTATGTATCAGGCACTGTTCTAAGCAGTGAGGAGAGAGTGGTGAGCAAGAAAGAAAAGGAACATGGATCTTACACTTTACTGGGGAGAAACAGACTATACACATGTTACATGTATTATGATAGTGATAAATGTTTGAAAAAGAAAATAGAGGGTAATGTGAAAGTTAAGGCAGGTGGGGGTGTCACTAGACAAGGCAATCAGGGAAGGCCTCTTTAAGAATATGACATTTGAGCTGAGACCTTAGTGATAAAAGGGAGTCAACAATACAAAGATCCAGGGGAAGAGTTTTCTAAGTACAAGAAATGGCAAATATAATACAGAGGCCACAAGGCAGGAAGGAACCACAAAGTACTGATTGCCTACCCAGATCTATTTCCTTTCTTCTTCCCTGCTGGTAGAGAGCTGTTCTTTCTCCAGTGTTCAGCTTTCTCCTCTGCTGTAAGTGGACTATTCCCAACCCCTCCGTGTGTGTCTGTCAGAGAGAGTAAGAGAGGCTGACTGACTTCTGGGCAAGACTTATGGAAGAGGGAGTAGAGCCTTTTCTTGAGGCTGGATGCTGATATGTAAGAATGTGAGTCCTGGGGCTGCAGTGGCCACCTGGCAACTACAATGAGGGCTAGTAAATATGCTACAGGTGGCAGAGCAGATAGATCAGTAGAAACGGTGTCCTCCACAATCACAAATTGAACAGCGGAATAAACCATCCTGGAAGTCACCTCTCCCACACACACCTCTTGCTATGTGAGATAGTCCCCTTATTGTCTGAAATATTTTAAGTTAGATTCTCTATTACATGAAGCCAAAAGCATCATTAACAAACACCCAAGGTGGTTTAAACAGAGGGAGTTGGGGCTTTGAGAAAGGTCCAAAATGGAAAGGTGTTTTGATTTTACCTAACTGCAATAGAAAAAACACTGGAGGGTTTTAAATATGGGCATGATATAATCTGAATTATACTTTTAAAGCTGCACTGTGGCCCCTCTGTGGAGTGGACTGTGGGTTTGATTTCATGCTTCTGTCACTGTTTATAATCGTGACTCCGTTTTTGGAATGCATTCATTTCATTGCTCTCAAGTTTTTCCTTCTCTATCTATTCCATAATCTACCAGAAATTCTACCGTCAGAATGTCTTCCCTGACTTTTTACATAATAGAATGTTTAAGAATATAAATTATGAGCTGCAAACAAGCAAAGTGAAAAAGAACAGGACAAAAAACAAACTTTGAAGGAAGTAAACTACATATTTCTTTTGAAGTCAAGAGGGAGGACGTGACCTTGTCTTCTGCAGCTAAATTCTGTCACGGCTAAAACGTTCATTGATAATGACCTTGTATTTGAACAAGCTAAATTACATCTCATTTCCTCTTAAAACCAGGAATCAGCTTGGTGCAATGTTATTTATCATAATTACATATATTAAAGACATGTTCAGGGCTTCCCTAGTGGCGCAGTGGTTGAGAGTCCGCCTGCCGATGCAGGGGACACGGGTTCATGTCCCGGTCCGGGAAGATCCCACATGCCGTGGAACGACTGGGCCCGTGAGCCATGGCCGCTGAGCCTGCGCATCCGGAGCCTGTGCTCTGCAACGGGAGAGGCCACAACAGTGAGGCCCGCGTACCGCAAAAAAAAAAAGACATGTTCAACCTAAACATACAAGACATGAATGGAGTTTAGCTATAATTCCCTTGCAACACAACAGGATATGACACACTATGTATATGTGTATTTCGCATACATACTTTCTCATTTAATGTGAGGTAGCCTATTTCATCGAATCACAACCGATTAGGTGGATATTAACATCATTCCCATTTTACAGATGAGGAAACTTAAGGTCAGAGCTGGGACTAGAGTGAGGAGCGGTACCCTAGGGTGCCTTGCTTGCTACATCCTACCCGTGACTCTGGGACACAGAGCGCTTAAGTAACTTGTTCATTACACAATACTGTCTGTCCCTAGCTGGACAAAGAAAGGACATTCAGTTCAAATTTTACATCCTGGAACATATTCTAATCTAGGACAAAGGGCACTGGGACTTGGAATCAGAAGGCTGAATTCGAAAAGGAGCTGTGTGTGTTTGAGCCAGTTTTCCTACCCACTTAATGTTAAAATAATGTTTCAGGGAAATGAGAGGATCAGATATATTTCCACATATGCAAAAGTGCCTAGACAACTGTAAAGCTCTCTTACTACGCAAGCTGTTATTATGATGAAGTCCGGAGACTGCCGAGAGCTCCCTGTGGAAAGGGGAGGCAGAAATTATCAGGAGTCCCCCTGCTAGTGTTGTCTTACCACGGGGAAAGGTGATAAGGAGATGATTTGGATAATTTGAAGGACAAGTAAAGACAGCCGCTGTGAAGGTGATCCGTTTAGAGTATGTTAGCTAACGACTGACCAAGGCTCTACTTAACCTGGCCACATTTCCTACTTCATTCACACACCAGCCTTTGTTTTGTCCCTTGAAGTCAGGCCATATACTGTCTATTCTGTTACATGAGGATTCCAACATCATTCCCACCTCAGGACCTTTGCACTTGCTGTTCCCTTTTCCTGGAGCACTTTTCCCCCAGATCCATGGCGGCTCCTCATAATCCCGGTCTCAGTTCAAAGGTCACTTCTTCGGACAGGATTTCTGTCTAAAATGACCCTCCCGACATTCCTATTCGGTAACCCTATTTCTTCATTGCACTCATCGCTTTCTTAAAGTACCTTATGTACGTGTTTATTTATTTAAGACCTGTCTCCCCTACTCCAATGCAAGCTCTGTGAAAGCAGGTACCCTTTCTGTCTTGTTCATGACCATCCTCAGTACCTGGCACATAGCAAATACGTTAAGTATTTGCAGTGTTCTATAAACACTTGAAGTCTGGAGATTTTCCGTAATTCAGAGGGATCCAGGGCCACTTGAATGTATTCCTTGTGGACAAATGGGGAAGTGGTAAGGCTATCATGAAAAGGCTGGGGAACCTTCGGAAGGACAGGCACAAGTCCAAGCTCCCAGGAGGCGCGCAAGGGCGGGAGGAGTGTAGGACTCACCTGCCGAATGGCCGCCAGCGTGTTCTCGGGCGCGTCGTGGCCGCCGCCGCGGTGGGCGATGACGGAGACGCGGTCCCGGGGCTTGAGCACCTGCATGGCCCTGCGGGAGGGCACCGGCTCAAAGCTGAAGAGCCGCAGCAGAAGGTAGAGGCTGCCGGTGAAGAGGCAAGCATTGAAGGGACTGCGCGTCACCAGCAGCAGCATCATCATCAGGAAGGAGAAGGGGCCCATGAGGCCCCCCTGTTCCTCCCATAGCCACATGCCGGCGCCCGCACCGGCACGGACGGGAGTCCCAGTCCCGCCGGGCTCCGCGGATAGGAAACCAAGAAACTACGACGACAGCCCAAAGCGCTGACCGCAGCTGACACCCTTCGACTGGACGAGCGCCGCACAATGGCGGCAGCGACTACTTCCGTAGAAGGAGCCCGAGGTCCAGCCAATCAGGGCCGAGGATCTCCAGAGCTCGGGGCGTAGCAGCTGCCAAGGCAACGGAGGCGAGTTCCAAAGTACGTTTTGCGTTATTCTGTGGTCCGGATTTCCTCAGGGGCTTTCAAACTCTAGAAGCAAGGCGAGGGATATGACAGCAGTCTTAAGGTCGTAAGACTGGAAAGGATCTTAATGACTCCATTTTGCCGTCAAGGAAATTTTGGAGGGGCAGGACGCTTACACTATTGATTAATTCAATTGAAGGTATGCGAACAGCAGTCCGGATGCTCAGGACAACAGCAAGTGAACAGGACCGACAGGATCCCTGCTCTCATGGGGCTTACATTCTCGTGGGGCAAAATAATAGTGTTAGAGAGTACAGTTAACATTTATAGAGCACATAACCACGTTCCAGGTTCCATGACTGCGACTGCTTTGTGTGTTATTCTCACAACAGGCTCGGTTGCGTATTACCTCAGGAAACTGAATTCAGTCGACTTTAGAAGGATTTTTTCAGATTCTGAGGGAATGAAAGAACATAGCAAAGGAGGCATAATCGGATTATAAAGTTGGAAGGGATTTTAATAATGCCCTCATTTTATAGATGAATAAACTGAGACCAGGAGAAGTCAAAGGACTTGAGCGGAGTCAATGAAATGGCAGATTCAGGGCTGACATCATGACACCCCAGTTTTATGCCATGAATTTTCCACTGCTACTCCTTCTAACCTTCTCCTCCTACTCAGGGCTAATGATGGGGCTTCTGTGCAAGGCACTGCAAGAATTATCTCAGTTGTTCCTCGCAACCGACCTTGTGATAGGCACTTTTGAAAATCTTATTTTACATATGAAAAAATAGGCACGGGAAAGAGGGTCAGTAAGAGAGGCAGAAAGTAAAGCCGATTTAGGAAATGGAAAGTGGCTAGCTGCTAAATCATATTTTGGAAATGCCCACAAAAAGCTGGCAGTTGCCATCTGCCTCTACAAGGATTAAGTTACTAGCCACTGCAGCCACTGACCTTCAACACACCCTGAAAGGAGTTCAGGGAGATAGTTAGATATTCTCGGAAGATTTTATGAGCCCAATTCTTGCATCTCCTCATATCTAGGAAAGCACTAAAATCATTAACAGTGACATCTGCTCCTGTGACTAGCAGCAAGCCTTTGCCAAAATGTGTGCTTGATTGCACGGATCCCCCTTCACTAAAACCATATATAACACTGGCCTTCCCCCCTTCCTCTTCAGAGTAGTTTCTCAGAGCTATCCGAAATGCTGTCTCCTGGCCTATAGCCCTCATTTTGCCCCAAATAAAACTTAACTCACAACTCTTATGTTGTGCTTTTTTTTTTTTCAGTTGACAAAAAGCTGGTAACATGTTTCGATAGAGAACTTTGGCAAAACATTCTGAGCTTTTCCTGCCATCTTGGACCTGTTAACTACCTTTCTTGGAGCTATTTTCCCACTGATTTGCAAGCGGGTATGGATGTGTTGAAGCTTAGAGTTGGCATCTAGGATTCAGTAATTTTTTATTGACAGAGAAAAAAATTTTGGTGACCGTTGTATGTATTAAAACGATTATACATAAAGAAGTTCCTCTATACCGGTAAGTGAAAAATAGCAGTTTCAAGGAATATTTCAGAGGGCTTCAGACCTGAGGAGCGTTCTTAATGAAATAAGATTTGCGAGCCTGCAGTGAAGACTACGCCTCCCAGCTTGCACCGCGCCTCCCTCAAGTACAACGCCCTCCATCGCTGGGCCTGGACGTGTACCCAGGCGCGCAAAGCACCTCGGGGATTGTAGTTTTATGGAGGCCCAACCAGTCCAACGGCCCGGAAGCAACCACCGGAAGTGCCGGCCCTAAGAGGTGGAGTCCGGACGGCGGCGGCAGCGGCGGCGGCGGCGGTTGCCAGGAGCCCGCGTTGCCGCCTGAGCACCGTAATATGGCGGGGAGGAGGAGGAGGAGGCGGCGGTGGATGGAGCTGCTCTCAGTCAGTACCAATTGAGCAGTTTGTTTCCTGCCAAGGCCCGGAGCGAGGAGAGGAAAGCTGCCGTGGCCGTGGGAGAACAGGTGTGTGCGTGAGAGGGGCCTTGACTCAGCGGGTCCGGCTGCGAGGCCGCAGGGCGGGCGGAATTGGCGCGCTATCTGAGGGCGGGCTCTGCACGGAACCCGAGCGAAGGTGCCGGGCTCTTGGGCCTCGAGCCTCTGGGAAGGCTCCGGGTGGGCGGAGGCGGATATCCCGGGGGCCGGCGGCACCGGGCGCGGAGGTGATGCTCAGATGCTGGCACCGTCTGGCGGGTGTTCGGGATGGAGCCTTATCAGAGGAGTTGGGGGAGGTGGGCTTGGGGCGCTAGGGTGAGGGCAGAGGGTCCACAGTAAATAAACTCGGGCCAGACCCGAGGAACCACCTCCTGTTGATAAAAGTGGTTGGGCCTTTTTTTTTTCTGGCTAGGGGAGCATCCCCAGGGTGTGCCCTGGCCATTTCTGAACGGCAGTTACCACCAAGCAAAGACCCTAGGAGCGCTGTTTACTCTGCCTTTGCGATTCTCTGGGGGCAGAAGCATGAAGAAAAAAAGGAAATTCTCTTTATTACCCATGATGCTACTGGGTGTTTCCCACCCTTTGCTTCTATCTGGTTATAATCCCAGTTCCCTACCCCCCAGTTTAGGCAAATGGCAGGCGCCTAGAGATTGATTTAGTGGGGAGGGGTCTGGACACAGCAAAATGAGGAAGCTGTTGTCCCCCTTTCCACGTTTTTAAGTTAAATTGAATCTTACCAGGAACCAAGAACCGTCGCTACCCTCCAGGAGTTCATAAACTAGTGAAAAAAATCATAGTCATCATCATCCTCTTCGAAATAAAAGTCGCTCCCATTTATTGATGCTTTCTGCATATCCTACAGTATACTAATGAATCCTCACAGAATCTCTTTGAGATAGGTACTCTTGATTATCCCCGTTTTACAAATGAGGAAACTGAGACAGAGATGGTAAGTGAATTGCCAAGAACATACAGCTAGTGTGTGTGCCTGAATAAGAACCTTCCCCTTTATTGCCTCTACAGGAAGTTTGTTTTTAGGATGACTGATGGGTAAACAACCAGCTAACAACTGACAACAAGGCAAGATGTGTTCTGTGTTACTTTTACCATTCCCTTCAGTGACATTTCTGATAGAGCACTGGTGAGGAGTAGGTAGCAGAATCATGAGTCTATGGAGTTTGCAAAGAGGCTTATTTGGGGAAGGATCATCGTCTAAATGGAGAAGACAGGGCATGTCTGAACTTGATGCAGCCAACAAATTATTAATTCAAGTGGACCAGTAATGCCTGCTGGTAAAGTATGGGGCTGCAGATTTGTGGTTGGAGTGGCCTTGTAGTCAAGGCTCCCTTAAAAAAACCCTTCTGACAGGGGTAATTGTGGCCTGAGAAGCGAAGTGCCCTCTTGCTTAATCATATAAGATACAGACACTCGCTTTTTAAATGGTTGCCCTTGCAGTTTAGAGGTACCAGTTTCTCTGAGAAAAGGGTCATCTATGAAACAGTCATTCTCAAAATTCCATTCTTCCTTGCTAGCTTCTTTGCTGTGTAGTCCACTGTCTTCTTTTTTCTGGTTTACATTATTGTTTGAGCTAATTATCCTAATTTATTTATTCAGTATTTTTATGAAGTGCCTACTGTGTACAGACACTGTCCTATGTAATGGGGATTCAGTGGTGAGCAAGACTGAGAAGGTACCTGTGCTTATGGAGCTTACATTTTGGTGGAGGAAGAAAGACAAAAACCAAGGAAATAAACAAGATAATTTCAGATAGTGGTAAGTGCTATGAAAATTGGGAAACAGCAGGGTAGTGTGATAGTGAATGACACAGGGTTAATTTAGTTGGGATAATCAGGGACGGCCTCAGAAGAGGAGACCTCCAAGCTGAGACTAAAGGATGAGAATGATCCAGTCATGCTGTAGGGTCACTTGGTAATTTCCATAATCATCATATTAGACTTGTATTTGGATGTTTAATACCTTATTATAGGCTATAAGTTATGCTGTAATAATAATATATTGCTGTATGTCTGCAATATGTATGACAAACATATACTGTTTAAGGGATGTGAATTTAACTTTCTGAAGCAATGAGGCATATTTTTTATATGATGTTGTTGAAAGAAATATAGAACTTTGCCATAAAGATATTTTATTTCCTTAAATTTCCCAGACCTTCCATTCTTTGCTTGTGTGTCCATTGGAAGTATATTACATTAATTGTATGAGTAATCTGTTTTGGTTTCTTGTAATGCTGGATGCATGGGTTGTGTTAAAAAATCTTTTGAAGTATTTTAGTAGAAATGGGGTCATTCGAATTTCTCATATCTTAGCTTATGCCTATTTTGATTATTAAGATATCATAATGTGGGTTGAAGTCTAGATTAAAAAAGGAGGCCTTGCTATGGTTATCATGCAGTTAAGGTGTTATGTTTTGTTTTTTACTTTTGCTTGTCTTATGAATATAAGTTTGCAAAATAATCTCATTTACACTCTAGAGAACCATTTCTTTGAAATTAAACTCTCAGTTTGCATAAATGAATGTAGAAATAATTAGAATTGATGGGATGGTAGGAGGAAGTCTTGCTATTAATAAGACTACCAGTTGGTCAAAAGTAGCAATATATCTTTTTTCATAATCTAATCATAATTTTGAATATGATTTTTCTTCATTTCTAACTGTGATATTATTTGTCCCTGATACGTTAGCGTACTAAATTTTTAAGTATCTTGAGGCTTAGGGCAGTATCGTATTGTATCTTGTTTCATGTTTGCATATCCCACGTCATGAACTGAATTTCCCTTCCCTCTCTCTTTTTTTATTTGTTAATTAATTGTTTTAAAATGAACACTTAAAGAAGCATTATTGTATTATTTTTTCTGTTTTCACAGATCATATCGTTGTTGGTTATGTGTCCAGTGATATCCCTCTTTCCCTTTCCCTTTCCCTTGTTTATTTAAAGGAAACAATGCCAGACATAATGCTATGGAAACAGGCAATCAAATATTTAACACTTGCTACATGAATGAATTTGGTATCTAACCCTTCCTTTTACCTTGTATTTTCATAGCCACCATCACAGGTTCCCAGAAATTGTGAAATTACTGGACTGATTATTTTAAGTGGTTTGGTGATGGTTCCACTTTTTAACAGTAAAGTGAATTAATATGAGAGCCAGTAGATTCTGTTTTCCACTTCCGACTGATTTGCTCAGTTACCATGGAGTCAAATTATATTCTTAAGATATGCAAGTAATAGACTTTGGACTCCATGATAGAAAAAAGAACTTTTAAAAGTAAATACCAGTTCTTATTTAACTAGCCCTTTTGTCTCTTTTTTTGGCTACAAAAGCATTCCAACCTTTGTATTATTTAGGTTTTTTTTTTTTTTTTAAATAAACCGTGGTACACATTTTTGTGCTTAGATTTCTTTCTTATTTATTTATTTTGACTGCATTGGGTCTTTGTTGCCGTGTGCGGGCTTTCTCTAGCTGTGGCGAGCGGGGGCTACTCTTCGTTGGGTGCGCAGGCTTTTCATTGTGGTGGCTTCCTCTTGTTGCAGAGCGCAGGCTCTAGGCACGCGGGCTCAGTAGTTGTGGCTTGCGGGCTCTAGAGCACAGACTCAATAGTTGTGGTGTATGGGCTTAGTTGATCTGCGGCATGTGGGATCTTCCCGGACCAGGGCTCGAACCTGTGTCCCCTGCATTGGCAGACGGATTCTTAATCACTTCGCCACCAGGGAAGTCCTATTTAGTTTTCCTTGTGATGTGTAGATAAATCCTCCTGAAGAAAAGATAATATTATGTTTTACAACTGAAGTTAGTTAGGTTGTATAGAACTTTGTTTCCTTTCAGAAGGTTTCATTGCTGAGTTCTTAGTACTTTTCTAAACTAATCACATTTAAAGATTGATTATGTACAAATTTTCAGAAATATTTAATATATGAAGCAAGGCTTGACTGGGCAGGGTCTTGAGGTGCTTTCCTATAGCCAAGAATTAGCTCCTGATCAGTGAAACAATTCTGGGAAAGCCAGTTCTAGGAATTGTGAATTCTAGGAATATTTCAATGCCCTACAAATTTGCCAAATAAATTAAGATCTGTTTTTGTCAGCACATTAAAAATGGCTTTTTTTCTCTCTTGTAGTGTGATTGTGGGAAGATGGAAGAGTATGAGAAGTTCTGTGAGAAAATTCTTGCCAGAATCCAAGAAGCATCACTAGCCACAGAGAGCTTTCTACCTGTCCAGTCTGAAAGCATCTCACTTATTCGCTTCCATGGAGTGGCTGTGCTTTCTCCACTGGTAAATGTTTTTGATTTTAAATAATCTTTTTTTCTATAGTGAACCACTAAGGTAGTTCACAGAAAAACAAAAGAAAGGCTGGCTTATAAATATCAAAAAGATGCCTGACCCTTTTCATAAGTAAAGAAATGCAAATGAGTTAGCGGTTGGTTTTTTTTGTTTGTTTTTTGCTTTTTTTTTTTTAACATTTGATTGGCAACGATCTGATAGGACCTAGTATTTCTTAGCTTGTGGGGAGGAGGCACTTAAAATGCACTTTTGCTGAGAGAATCGGTTGATTTTATTTTTTGATGAGCAGTTCGGTAGTGTTTATCAGAATTTAAAAGTGTATGTAACCTTTGACTCAGCAATTCTGTTTTGGGGAATATCTTACAATTATACTCATCCATGTGCCTGAAGAAGTATGTGTAAGGTTATAGGAGCATTGTTTAAAAGAGCAAAAGATTGATAAACAACTTAAATGTCCATTAATAATGGACTAGTTTAACTAACTGGTCCACTTTATAGACTCATTAAAATGAGTACAGTAGATCTTAATGTGTGGGCATGGAAGGATCTTCACAAGCTGCTGTAAATCACTGGACACAGCATGCTCTCAGAGGCAGTATAGAGTAGTAGTTAAAGCCTGGCTCTGGATCCTTCTGGCCTGGATTCAGATTATTGCTCTGCCACTTACCTGCTGTGTGAACTTGCAGGTCCATTTTCTTTATCTGTTAAATGAGGCTAAAAAATAGTGCCTATCTCATTGGGCTGTTTTGAGGAAAACGAACTAATACATTTAAAATGCTTAGAACACTACCTAGATCATAGTAGGTACTCAATATATGCTAACTATTTGGGTTTTTAAATAAGACTGTTATCTTCTTTCTCTGGGGAGGAGTGAGGGAATATCAGATGAGAGGGAAGACGCACTTTTCATCGTGTTTCCCTTTGATACTGATTGAATATTTTATAAATGTATGTGACGTTATTTCAAATCAGAAAATATTACTGAAAGAGAGTTTTAAATTTATTTCTTTTTTGTATAGCAGGATTTAAAAGGTCCATATTTTCTGTCAACTTTTTGTAATGAAATTTTCAACCATACAGAAAAGTTGAAAGGATAGTTCAGTGACTACCCACATATCTACCATTTAGATTCAACAATTTTTAACATTTTTGCTGTCTTCACTTTATTGCGTTATTTGCTTTATTTAAAACTTTTTTTGTTTTATTGATGAGCCATTTGAAAATTACAGATACATGACACTTCTCCCCTAAATATTTTGGTATACAGTTTCTAAAAATAAGGATACTCTCCTACATAAAACTCCAATATCGTATCACACTTTACGAAAATTAATAATAATTTTAATAGCATCTAATATTCTGTTTATATTCAGATTTCTCTATTTGTGCTCAAAATGTCTTTTATAACTTTTTTATTGTCTGGATCCAGTCAGAGTTCACAAATAGCATTCACTTGTTATGTTTTTTTTTTTTTTCACTTGTTATGTTTTTTAATGTCTTTGACGTAGAACAGTTCCTTAATTTCTTTAAAAAATTGTTCTTTATGATAGTAAATTTTTAAAGAACTCTTACAGAATGCCTTCTATTTTGGATTTGTCTAATTGTTTCCTCATGGTGACATTTAACTTACCCTCTAGTCCCTGTAGTTCCTATAAACTGGAAATTAGCCTAATAGTTTGGTTAGAGTCAGGTTAAACATTTTTAGCAAGAATTCTTTGGAGATGATGCCATGTACTTCATATTAAATTAAATCAGAAGTTACATAATGTGTAGTTGTTTGTCTATTAGTAATGTGTAGTTTGAACACTTGCTTCTACAGTGGTGACTGCCATATGACTCTAAAGGTATACATTTTCTTTTCTCTTTTCGATTAGCAAGTAAACTGGAATGATTCTTTGGTACCATGCAAATAAGAAAAGATTTTAAAACATTTTTATCAGCTACTTGATGAAATATTGCTTGATTAGTTTAATATAGGCTAAAATGTCTGGGCCTTGTTGTGTAAGGTCTACGACTTCATCAGTTACTTATTTATAAACAAAATCTAATGCTTATGGACCTTAATCCATGATTTTAGGTTGTATTTGATAGTCAAATACTGCAACTTTGAAATAATTTTTTATGACATGTTTTCTATTTGCATAAATCTAAAATAAGTCTTGACTCCTTAACATAGTGACTAAACTTCCCAGGACTTAATAATAAAGACTTAAATCCACACACAAAAAAATAATGCTTGGACGCCTTCAATTTTTTCAATACATTACATTTTTATTGGAGGTTACAATGAAGTGGAGCCAAATATGTGTTCTGATTTTGTAGGCAAATAAAACATTATCTGTTTCTTATATCATTAAACCTTTGGACATTTTCTTGAGGTAGCAAAGAGGTGAATTGTATACTGATTAGAGGATTAGAAACTGAAGAATCTTAACTGAACCAGTGAAGTAAGACATTACCAAAGGAAAATCTCAACAGTAGCCAATAGGGTTAATTTTATCTTTCATTTCAGAGCATTTGATAAGTGAAGAGTTTTTTTTTCTTTCAACTTTTTTTTTCAATTGAGAATAATTACTTACAGTAAAATGCACAGATCTTAAGTGTTAAAGTTCCGTGAATGCTGGGGATTTCCCTGGTGGCCTAGTGGTTAAGACTCCGTGCTCCCAATTCACGGGGCATGGGTTCAATCCCTGGTCAGGGAACTAAGATCACATATGCCACACAGTGCGACCAAAAAAAAAAAAAAGCAAAAAAAGCAGTCCCATGAGTTCTGATATATGGCATCCATTTATAACTCACACCCACACAACATTTTCATGACCACAGAAAAATTTCATATGCTCCATTCCAGTCATCACCCCCAACCACTGTTCAGATTTCTTTCACTATAGTTAGTTTTACCTGTTGCACACATTTTTAATCATTCTGGTTCAAAACTACCTGATTTTATGATATTTTTACATTTATGAGAAATAATTACATATTTATGATGTTTTTCAGCTTAATATTGAGAAAAGAAAGGAAATGCAACAAGAAAAGCAGAAAGCACTTGATGTAGAAGGAAGAAAGCAGGTTAACAGGAATAGAGCTTTACTGACACGTGTCCAGGAGATTCTTGAAAATGTTCAGGTGTGTAATTTAAGCTCTTTTAAATTATAATTAAGAAATCATGAATTAAGCATTGATGATAATTTTTCAGAAATAAATTTGCCTTAGTAGTTAATTACCAATATACTGTTAAGCTTGAGAATCTTCATAATTTGTGATATTCCATTTCAGTTACTCCAAAGAAAATTCACTTGCTTGTTAGTGGTGCTCAGTACTTGAATCAGAGGGTACTTAGACAATGGACCCATACACTGAGTATAATTGCTTGTTGTCTATGTCTTATGACTCTAAAAACATTGAATTCTCAGTGACAAAATGATAGAATTGGCCATTGTAGTTTACCTCTGAACTAATCAGACTATTGACTCAATGACCTTATTCTCATTCTCTGCTAAAGTAAATAACTGTCCCCCATTTTTTTTTCTGGTGAAAATTCTGCTCTTAGATACACAAATGCAATTTAGATTAGATGATAGAATTGCCTAGATGCATCTTAGATACAAATTGAAACTTTTTAAACAACACATCTATACCTTTGCAATGATTTTTATTTAATTTAAATTTGTATAAACAATGTGTTTTAAGGTCTGGATCATTTCATACTAAAAACAGTGAATTAGATAAAACAAATAATTTCTGCCTTATATAACCCTGTTTCGCTGGTTACATCTTTTAATTTTTTTTATAATCCTAGGGGTTTGTGGTTTGTGTAATTCATACTAGATGATTTATGTACAATGACCCTTAGGATATTTCCCACTAACTACTACCTTCATTTCTCTGTGGGTAGTAGATTTTAATTTGTAAAGTATAATTACTGCTCATATTGAGTTTATAAAATGTAGTGAGTAGCACAATAAAGGTAGGTTTTTAATTTATTAGATATTTCCTATTATTGGAACAAAAATGGCATATCATTCTTGGTCCACTGAGGGAATATATCAAATATACTACTAATGAGTTTGTTGTTGAGTTTAAAGACTTTCTCTGCTTAATAGAACGTGTACAATGTTGAACTATAGAGTAATGAATTAATTATTCAGATAGAGAAATTTTATATAATACAAATAGATTTCTAAGGTCTGTTTTACCTGATGATTCTGATAGGTTTTGTTGTTGTTGTTATTTAAATTGTCTAACCAAAGACTTTTTTAGTGACGTACAAAAAGCATGGCTGCTGAATATCACAAATATGAAATGTTTAGCTATTTTGAGGAAATAATTTATTTTACTTAAACCTGCGAACATGTGTCATGAGTATGTATCCCTTTTGTTTTATTTTGATCGTGAGGTTGTGACCAAGTAGATCTTGTTGTACTGTTTATTGTGTAGTACCTGGAAATCATTACATATCTTGGGATTTGTAAGGTAAAATAGGAGTGCCATATTGCCTAAGAAAAAAAACACATACAAAACAACCTAAAAATCTTTTAAAATTCAGGATTCTGGAGTGTATTCATATGATAATATGATAATGATTTCTGCCAGTTTCATATATGCTTGTATAATGTTTAGAAAACATCCTAGTTCACTTTTTGTTCTTTTGCAAAGTCGAATTATTTACATACAAAATGTAATTTTATTGTTTTCTGTTGGATCTTTTGTGTATACAATTGTTTTCATCTTTATTAAATTTTTAACTTATTTTGCTTGTTCAAAAACTCATTAACAGGTTGCTGTTTTATTTTATTTTTTTATTTTTTATAAATTTATTTATTTATTTTTGGCTGTGTTGGGTCTTCGTTTCTGTGCGAGGGCTTTCTCTAGGTGCGGCGAGCGGGGGCCACTCTTCATCGCGGTGCGCGGGCCTCTCACTGTTGCGGCCTCTCCTGTTTCGGAGCTCCGCGGCATGTGGGATCCTCCCAGACCAGGGCTCGAACCCATGTCCCCTGCATTGGCAGGCAGATTCTCAACCACTGCGCCACCAGGGAAGCCCCCACGTTGCTGGTTTAAATGATCATCCAGCTAATCAAATTGAAACTTGCCTTAATCAGGTTTTAAGTTGAAGTTTTTCTTATTTTTTAAGTATTAAGCTAGATGGCTGACCTTTCATTTACCACAAATTTGTCTCATCATATAGAAGGATTTTAGTTAAAATTTGGAGTAAGCATATGGGAGGCAGGAGTCTTGGTACTGAATTATTTTTTTGCTTAATCAGTGTCCTGGGCAAGTTAGTCCTTGTTAAAGAGGAATCATCTATGTAAGAAATTTAATTACTTGCTATTTATTTTACACATTATTATCCCTAGATGACAGTTCTCATAGGAGGAGCAGTTGGTGATGTTATAACATATAACCAGAAGAAAGTTGAGGAAAATGCTTCTATTCCAAGATTAAATTGCACATGAGTATATGAATATATATGTGTGTGTGTATATATGCACATATGTTCATATTTGTATCAGATTAGATAAGTGACTTTTTTCTTTTCTTTCTTTCTTTTTTTTTTTTTTTTTTGCGGTACGCGGGCCTCTCACTGTTGTGGCCTCTCCCATTGCAGAGCACAGGCTCCGGACGCGCAGGCTCAGCGGCCATGGCTCATGGGCCCAGCCGCTCCACGGCATGCGGGATCCCCCCGGACCGGGGCACAAACCCATGTCCCCTGCATCGGCAGGCTGACTCTTAACCACTGCGCCACCAGGGAATCCCCTCTTTCTTTCTTTCTTTTTGGCCGCACCTGGCGGCATGTGGGATCTTAGTTCCCCGACCAGGGACTGAACCCGCACTCCCTGCAGTGGAAGTGCGGAGTCTTAACCACTGGACCGTGAGGGAATTCTCTTTTAATCTGTTAATAAATAGGCCAGGATGACCAGTAGATGCTTTTTATAGTAATTTGAGCTCCATGTGATATAGAATACCATAGAAAAGGTCATCTGAGTTTTTATTTGTGTTTTCAAATATTAGAACTCTGAATCTTCAGTTTCAGTTGCACTTTAGAAAACAATGAAATCAAAGGCTTCTTGTGTAGTCAGGAAATATTGCTTTTTATTTCTTAAATTTATTTTTATTTGTTTATTTATTTATTTATTGGCTGAGCCACACAGCATGTGAAATTAGTTCCCCAAGCAGGGATCGAACCTGTGCCCCGTGCAGTGGAAGTACGGAATCCTAACCAATGGACCACCAGGGAATTCCTGGAAATAATAATTTTTAAATTTCCTTTTTCAGGTTAGAAAAGCACCTAATGCCTGTGATTTTGATCAGTGGGAGACTGAAACAGTTTACTCTAATTCAGAAGTCAGAAACTTGAATGTTCCTGCTACACTTCCAAATATCTTGCCAAGCCCTACTGAACACTCTACTTTAGCAAAGTTTGAAAAGATAACTGGAATTTTGCCATTGAATACTGAGGACCAATTTAAATCTAATGGGGTAGACTTAGCTAGGGACTCAGAAGAATTCAATTATCTGAAGCAATGTGATAGTTCAAATATTAGCCACGCAGAAAACGAAGCTTCTCTAAAGACCTCCTCAGCAGCTGCACAAGAGCTACTTATTTCTGGTGGTCTCTTTCCAACAAATGAAGAACAAGATCCGTCACTTCTGGGGGAAGTTACTCCCGATCCCTACATAATGAGTCTTCAGAAGCTGATGAAAAAGTCAAAGGAATATATAGAAAGAGAGCAATCTAGACACAGTCTGAGAAGTAGTGCAAAGAGGAGTGTTAGTGAGAGTTATTCAGACAAAGAAAATGATGCTGTCAAAGTGACTGACTGTGAAAAGGAGAAGGCCCAGTTGACGGGCAGGCACTGTGGTTCAGTTATTCCTGACAAACCAAGCCTTAATAAATCAAATGTTCTTCTCCAAGGTGCTTCCACTCAAGCAAGCAGCGTGAATACGTCCATTTTAGGTAGCTTTTCTAAAGTGGACATACCTATACCAACTGGCCATTCTACTGTTTTAGAGCCTGATTCTGATTTTAAACGCATTCCCACTTTTGTTACTGAAAATAATGTTATCAAAAGTCTTACTGGTTCATATGCCAAATTACCTAGCCCAGAGCCAAGCCTAAGTCCTAAAATGCATCGAAGGTGTTCTAGGCCATCATCAGCATGTCATATACTTATAAATAACCCAATAAATGCTTGTGAATTAAGTCCTAAAGGAAAAGAACAGGCAGTAGACTTAGTTGTTCAAGAAACTGATGAAAAAACAAATGTACCTGAAACTGTGCCAGAGTTACCAATTGATTTAGCAGGAGTTTGTTCAAGCAAGGTTTATGTCAGTAAAAATACATCTGAAGCCATACAGGAAATGGTTTTAGGTAAATCAAATCAGGTATGTCAGTCTTCAGGAAGTCAATTAGAAAATAAAGTTATTCATGGACTTGCTATCACGGAAGGTCAGTTAACATCTGATGGGAGAGGACCACAGAAAATGGACAGTACATGTACTGCAGTGGAAAGATTGCGTGAGCCATATGCCACCAGTCAATGTATAGTGAGTCAAAACTTTGGAACTGTGAGTGGACTCAAGTCAGCCAATGCGTTAGAGAAAAACTCCTGCAATTTCCAAATGGGACTGAATAAGTCTTACGACGTAAAAAACCCATCTCCTTTACTGATGCAAAACCAGAATACCAGACAGCGTATGGACACCCCTGCAGTGTCCTGTGGAAATGAACAATTTTTGGATGACAGTTTTGAGAAAGTTAAACGGAGACTTGATTTAGATATTGATAATTTGCAAAAAGAAAACTGGCCTTATGTCATAACAACTGGAATAGCTGAACAGGAAAGGCAACATTTGCCAGAAAAAAGATACTCTAAGGGGTCTGTCTACATCAACAAGAATAAAATGTTAGAAAGTAGTTCAAAAGGTAAGAAAGCTTCGAAGTGTTTAATATCTGCCAAGCAGGTGGCATCTCTATTTAATACCTTTAATTGATAATTAATAATTGTCATAATAATTGCAGAATAATTATAATTGTCTTCATCTGTTCATTTATCAGAGAGCATCACTAGCTACAGTTTACTGCCATTTGATAGGCTTTCTTAAAGGATTTTCCTATTTAGATTATGAATCTTTCACAATCCACTTGGTATTATAGAGAATATTGTTAATGACTGGAGGAAAAAGTTCTTGCATGAAACATCACTCATAGTTTTAATCCAGTATATTGCTATGATGTCTTCCTTTGGACTGTGGTTTCTAATATTTTCATCAGTTTGCCCTTTCATTTGTAATGAGATCTTCATGTAGTTGGCCCTTTAGTAAACACTTTAACACTAAATTATTAGAGAAGATATCACAAATAAGGCTCTGTGAGTAGTGTTTCAAGAGTGGTGTCTTTATTAATGAAAATTATTTCAAATTTCTGTTGCGTCTAGTGTTATATTAACAGTAACTTGTTAAAACATGTCTTCTTTATTACTCCTTACTTTGTTGTCATGGCTCATAGTTCTTCATTACTGATGTGGAAGACATATAAATCAAGTAAATTATGTTTTTAGACACAGACATTTCAACTCTAGTGTGATATGCATCCTCCTGAAAAAAACTTCGTATTCTGTAAAATTGCACACTAAAAGTAACAAGGTTTATAGGAAAAATAGGGTTGGGTTGGGGCAGACTACGTAACACCTGTGCGACTTTATAAGCACTCTAATAAAAACAGTTGATATCTGAGGAGCCAGCTTGGCTTCTCCAAGTAGATGACACAGCAGGCTAGAAGCTGTCTCGGTGAATACCTAAAGTACACAGACTGACCAAGTGGCAGTTCTGGCAGTGCTTTCACAAGAGGAAGGCCGGTGCCTGTGAGATGAGGCCAGGCATGGAGGCAGCCGGCTTGCTATCAGAGTGGGCAAGGGCGGCAGTGCATCGTGCCGAGAGCTGCCCGTAGCTTGGCTGCCTGCCTCGGGCACACCTCCCAGAGAGGGATCCCCTGGACAGGCACTCATTTATAAAGTTTTTAAGGTAGAGCTGAATGGACTCCAGTTGTTGGCTGAGTGGTCGAGTGGAGGGCCTTTTTCCTTTCTTGCTGAACGTTACAATTCAACTGCTTTTCCAGTCCCCCCTCCCCCGCCTATAAAAAAATTGCACGTGAACAACTGCATATTGTTGTAGCTGAATAAAATGTATTTAGGAACAAATTATCAGAATACCATGGCAGGTAGGACAACTATAATGCGCTTATCTTCAATGAAAATCATTGACTGTGTATTTGGAAAGAAGGATTCTTTGAATTTAGTTGAATTATAATGGATTCCTAAATATCTATGTGCTACATCTGTGTAATACTTGATATTTCAACATTTCAAAGTGTCACACCACTTTCTATTCAGTAAGTTGCATAGTCATACTGATTTAATAAATTTTTTAGTTAGTAATTAAAATATCTAGAATTTTAATATCCAGTCTTTTTTGGAGCCTCAAGCTGAGTAGCTTTATACTGTCAAAGCAACATTTATTTTAAAAAAGTAAAACAAAGCAAAAGTAGAAGCTACAATACCAGAGACCCTGGAGAAGGACAGGAGTGAAGAAAATAAATGGAGGTGAGATGCACATGAGAACCACATTGTGAAGTTAATTGGAGTAAAGAGAATTGGATGGAACACATAGTCTTGGCTTCATCAGTTCAGATCATGATGGGATCTGTCGAACGAGTGGGTTAGGGTGATGAGATACAGACCTTTAGTAGCATGAAATGAGAGGAGGGCAAAAGAGAATGTGATTCAAAGTGGGGACCTGGCTGTATCTTGATTGTACTGGGTCAGATCCAGGAATACTCTCTGGTCAGAAGCGTAATTTAAATTGATGTTATAAAACATCAGATATTACTAAATTTTCTAAATTTGAGGGGACATGTTTCTTTTCAGAAGGTGAGGAGATATTAAAAAGCAAGATGTTAGCTTTCGAAGAAATGCGGAAGAGACTAGAAGAGCAGCACGCCCAGCAGTTATCGCTACTCATAGCTGAGCAGGAAAGGGAACAGGAGAGACTGCAAAAGGTGAGGAATTAAAATGTAGGGATATAGGGCTGGTGAGTGGAGTTTTGGTCATGTATAGGACACTTACAATTGTTACCCTTGTGTATCTTAATCTAAGGGGGTTATTGATTTTCATACATGGAGAGGTTTTTTTTGTTTGGATTTAAAAAAAAGTGACTTTGGAATTATCAGGTTTTTTTTAACATCTTTATTGGAGTATAATTGCTTTACAATGGTGTGTTAGTTTCTGCTTTATAACAAAGTGAATCAGCTATACATATACACATATCCCCATATCTCTTCCCTCTTGCATCTCCCTCCCTCCCACCCTCCTACCCTCCTATCCCACCCCTCTAGGTGGTCACAAAGCACTGAGCTGATCTCCCTGTGCTATGCGGCTGCTTCCCACTAGCTATTGGTTTTACATTTGGTAGTGTACATATGTCCATGCCTCTCTCTCACTCTGTCCCAGCTTACCCTTCCCCCTCCCCATGTCATGGAGAGTATTTTTATTGCCAAAATGTGAATTAAAATATTTTGATCCTTATCTAAAAATAAATGCATAATTTATCAAAAGGATACTTAATTGAATCCTTGATTCAAAATTTGTAATATTTTTAAAAGGTATTTTGTAAGTAGATGCTGAAATATGCATTCTGTAAGAGTATATCATAAGAGGAAGGACACTTGTTTTAAGATTATCACATTTTAAAATCAATTAAATAAATTGTCAATTTTATTTGAGGGAGGAGAACCTGAAATAAATAATAATTTGCTGATAACCATACATACTTTTTTTTTTTTAAAAGAGCATTTATTTATTTATTTATTTTGGCCGCATAGCTCACGTGCCTTCGCGGCATGTGGGATCTTCCCAGACCGGGGCACAAACCCGTGTCCCCTGCATCGGCAGGCGGACTCTCAACCACTGCGCCACCAGGGAAGCCCCATACATACTTTTAGCTGAGCCTAAAATACTATTTGGAGATGTAATTAAAAGAGCTACCATGTTATAATAAACTGTTAATCTACAGGAAATAGAAGAACGGGAGAAAATGTTAAAAGAGAAGAAGGTGATTACAGCGGAAGCCTCTGAATTGGACATTAGCAATGCTGTGGACTTAGAATGGAGAAAGATAAGTGACTCTGGTTTACTAGAAACAATGCTGTCTCAAGTGGACTCACTCCATTCTTCAAATTCAAATAGTTCTGGTAAATATTAAAAAAAAATCAATTTCCATTTGAAAAAATTATCCTATAGTAAGATATTTTATTTGGCACACTTTAAAATTGTACCTCCTTTCTATAAGTCATTCCACATCCAACCCATGCTATTTGCCAGCTCCTTAGAAACTGGTGAAAAATGAAGTGATAGCAGCAGATCAAAGACCAATGAGCAGGTTCACGAGAAAAGCCACCTTAGCAAGGAAAATATCAGGAAATTTGACTCAGAGCCTGGTCTTTGTTCATTCAAGTAGCAGGTGATATTCTTCAAGTGATAACACAGTTTGCTATCTCCTTAGTGATCTTGAATTACATCTAATTACCCAGTCCCAATAAGAGCTTATCTTCACATCTTCAATTATCCTGAGATGCTGTTTGTGTTGAAAAGATCCATCTGGTGCATATGCTTAAAGTCCATAAATATTTTAAGTCTCCTATGGATCAGTTTCAGAGTTGTTATTCTTAATGAGTGTCATGTTTATTTGGATGTTCTGTGTATTCTAATTATTTGACATGAAGTATAATACTTTATGTATATTTCTCAAGGTTTCACAAGTTCTGCCCTACAACACAGCTTTGGTTCTGCAAGTGAAGTACCATTCTACCTCTGGGGATCATCAACTAGTGGCTTGACCAAACTCTCAGTAACAAGACCTTTTGGAAGGGCCAAAACTAAATGGTCTCAGGTGGGCAAACTTAAAGATATATGCATGCATGTCTGTCTATATCTTTTCTAAAGAGCTGTGTTATCTTAGGTTATACAAATGAGGCATAAATATTTTGCAATACATCAAAAGCTTAACTTTTATTAAAGATTAAACTACAAAGAGTAAACACACATAGAAGAATTTAGTCATTGTAATAGATTAAGAAAAACAATCTTGAGTATAATGCTCAGATTATTAAAATGTTGTGTCTATCTTATTTCTTCTAGGTTTTCAGTGCAGAAGTACAAGCAAAATTTAACAAAGTAACTGCAGTAGCAAAAGGATTTCTTACTCGTAGGCTCATGCAGACAGATAAACTGAAACAACTTCGACAAACTGTAAAAGTAAGAGGATTGTGTAAATTGTATTACATTTCTGTCTCAGTTTCTATCAGTGTTGTGACAGCTGAGTTGACAAATTAGTTCAGAACTTAGGCAGATCAAACATTTTTTAGTCACATAGGCTGTTTTTGAAATTGATTAATCTCATTCAGATAATTTTTTAAAATATGTAAACGAAGTAATTTGTGCATTTTTTTGTCTCACTTTAAAGTGAGTGCTGTTTGACTTCTGATGTAATAGTTTTGTGTTCTTCATTTTGTTTTGACTGAGAAAAAGAACAAAAGGAAACTCCAGTGATCATGAAATCTTTCTAGAAAAATGAAGGAGCATTTCTTTCAGGATACTATGGAATTCATAAGAAGTTTTCAGTTGGAAGCACCATTAAAGAGAGGTGGTGTTTCAGCACAAGATGCTTCTCTTCAGGAAAGAGTGTTAGCTCAGGTAATGCATGTATCCTCAAGGCTCTTAGGGAATGGAAATGTTTTATTTCTCTACCTTCACTGAACCACTGAAAGTAGGTTTCAATGAAAACTTTAACCTTTTTCTCTAAATAAGAGCATACGTAATACTACTGACCTCTAACCTCATCTTTTTAAATGGGTATATTTTCTTCTTTCGAACTTAGTTGCGAGCTGCCCTGTATGGTATTCATGACATATTCTTTGTAATGGATGCAGCTGAAAGAATGTCTATTCTACATCATGATCGAGAAGTTCGCAAAGAGAAAATGCTCAGGCAAATGGTATGTTACATGACTTTTAAACTAGTGAGTGAAAAAACCCCTCTATTTCTTTTACACTCACAAATTATTTCTGTTACCAAATGTGTGGGTTTTCCCCCCACACCAGATCTCTGACACCAGCTGGGTGTCCTACAATTCAATTCAGTTCTGATACCATCTACCTGGAGTTAGTATCAGATCCTACATGTCAAGGAGGCAGTCTTATGAGACTGCCCCCACTTCAGATGCCAATCTCATTAAATAAACCTTTAGGAAAAAATAGGAAAGAATTTTTGTACTTGTTTAGATACATATTAATTATACATGTTAATTCAAGGGTTAAGTATATTTTATTAATAATTATGTTGCTTCTGACCAACTAGCTATAAAGTGGGGTTCCCATGACTCCCTCCTCGGGTTTGAAAATTTTTCTAGAATGGTTCACAGAACTCAGGGAAACATTTGCTTACATTTAATGGTTTATTATATAATAAAGGATACAGTAACAGATACAGATGAACAGCCAGATAGAGAGATGCATAGGGCGAGGTGTGGAAGGGTCCTGAGAGCAGGAGCTTCTGTCCTGTGGAGGGTGTGTGCCACCTTCCCAGCATGTGGATGTGTATTTTAGGGTTTTTATGGAGGCTTCATCACGTAGGCATGATTGATTATTGACTCAATCTCTAGCCTCTGTCCTGTCCCCAGAGGATAGGGGGTGAGGCTGAAAGTTTCAAGGTTGTAATCGTGCTTGGTCTTTCTGGTGACTAGCCCTCATTCAGAGCCCACCAAAAGTTGTCTTATTAGAACAAAAGATACTTTAGGGAATTTCCCTGGCTGTCCAGTGGTTAAGGCTCGGTGCTTTCACTGTCGGGGCCTGGGTTCAAAAAAATTGCTTCTATCTCCTGGGAAATTTCAAGGGATTTAGGAGCTCAGTGTCAGGAACCGAAGTCAAAGATCAAGCATTAGAACAAAAGATGCTCCTATCACTCAGGAGATTTGATTAAAAGGGTTTTAGGAGCTTTGTGTCAGGAACTGGGGTCAAAGACCAAATATTAATAGGAACCAGGGGCAGATCAATCGATTGATTGACCTATCTATAATTACTTCACATTGAGGTTCTTCTGGGTTTGGTGTAATTGATACTAAATATCATTCTTTATTGACTTTAGCACCCATCCTACTATTCTTTTTTTTTTTTTAATATTTAGTTATTTCTGGCTGAGTTGGGTCTTCATTGCTGTGCACAGGCTTTCTCTAGTTGCGGCGAGCAGGGGCTACTCTTTGTTGTGGTGCACGGGCTTCTCATTGTGGGGCTTCTCTTGTTGCGGAGCACAGGCTCTAGGTGTGTGGGCTTCAGTAGTTGTGGCTCGCGGACTCCAGAGCGCAGGCTCAACAGTTGCGGCGCACGGGCCTAGTTGCTCCGCACGGGCCTAGTTGCTCCGCGGCACATGGGATCCTCCCGGACCAGGGCCCAAACCTGCGTCCCCCGCATTGGCAGGCGGACTCCCAACCACTGCACCACCAGGGAAGCCCCCATCCTACAATTCTTAAAACAGGTAGTTCCCAGGATTACCAATAATATTTAAATCTGTAGACAAATTTAAAAGAAATTGGCAAGAATTACATATTGTTTTTGGGATTAGATTTTTGAGTTAAGTGTTGAATATTACTTGGATGACTCATAAAAAACTGTCCGCTGCTCCTGATTGAATTTCCTTGAAACTGTCATGTACATTTTACCTCTTTTGGAAATCAGAGTTAGAAAAGAGGCTCCAAATTAATTTGAAAAACAGTTGATCCTTGAACAACGTGGAGGCTTAGGGGTGGCCCACAGTCAGAAATCTCAGTATAACTTCCGACTCCCCAACAACTTAACTACTAATAGTCTACTGTTGACCAGAAGTCTTACCAATAACATAAACAGTCAATTAACACATATTTTATATGTTATATGTATTATATACTGTATCCTTAAAATAAGTTAGAGAAAAGAAAATATTAAGAAAATCATAAAGAAAATACATTTATAGTACTGTACTGTATTTATCAATACCATAATTTATGTTGTCTGTTTATAAGATGAATCATGTCTGTTAAGTACCTACATCAATATTGTCTTATATGATACAAAACACTGTAGATGTTACATGTATTACTAACATTAGACATCAAAAATGAAAAGATAAAAAAAATGAAAAGATAATGTGAAAAACAAGTTCACATTTATTTACAGTTGTAACAATTCATGCATTGATAATGAGGAAGCAGCAATATGTTTGATTTATGGGAACCTAATGTAATCAATATGATTGCTTCACAGTAGCCTAGCCTGTACACTAAGGAATAAATTGTTATAATCATGGCATACAGTGTTGTCATATTCATAATACAGTATTGGAAACAGTGTTACATTAAAAAAAAACCCACATACCTGTGATGATAGGCTGTAGTTGAGAGAGAAGAGAGGGAGAGGGAGGCACAGAGAGAGAGAAAGAGCGAGAGGCCTGCATACTGAATGGTAATGTAACTCTTTGAAAGCAGTTATAAAACAGTAAGAAAACTGACACATTAATTTTATATTAAATATCACTCACCTTGTGCTTATGTAAGGATAGACTAGTATATACATATATTTTATGCATTCATGACATAATTTTTTTTCATATTTCTAGGTTATGTGGTTCATCTGTGAGTTTTTTAAAGTCATAAATCTCCAAAAAATTTTCCAATATATTTGTTGGAAAAAAACCTGCATGTAAGTCACCTGTGCAGTTCAAATCTGTGTTGTTCAAGGGTCAACTGTATATCAGAGTGTTGGAGATCTGTGGTTTGAATCAGTGATCTTAGTGTGGTTGGCAAAAGAAAAGCCAAATTTATACCATTTCATTGGGAAAAATAATTTTAATTATTTAATTAAAAAAATTAGACTGCTTCAATTGTAAAGACTAAATTAAAGTTCAAAATGCCAGTAAGAGAAGCTTTTCCATGCAATTTGAGATCATTCAATACTATACTTTAGTGGTATTACTGGTACCACTAGAGCTTTATGTTACTTTTGTATTTTAAAGGATAAAATGAAAAGTCCACGAGTGGCTCTTTCAGCTGCAACACAGAAGTCTCTTGATAGGAAGAAGTACATGAAGTAAGTTTTTTTCATGTCTTGTCATATTCTAATTTAATTATTATCAAGCCAATTAATTTTAAGCAACTGTTGGTTTGTATATTCAAATTAGAAATAAAGAATTGTTAACACTTCTGCAGCTGAGGTGATAGAAATCCCTTTATATAAATAGTTTTATTAAAATCAGGTGGTAAAATCTGATTTTATCTTTAGATAAATGTATTAACTAATAAATTGGTCAACATTCAACTTGTGTAATTGATAGCTAATCAAGTAATCTTAAAAATACTTAATCCTTATATTCAGTGTTAATTTTGTATCTTTTAAATATATTCTTTTTCAAATATCCTAAAGACTTCATAGCAGGAAAAACTTAATGCAAATAATATTCTGAAACTATCCTATTAAAACTCTTCTTTCTTGAAATTTGTCTTTAGTATGCTTATTACAGCTCTTTCAGTAGTGCACCAACTTTGAAATGATGATTTGTTTCTGTCATCCTGTATCACATTTGTAATCATGTGTTTTGCCCCTTTCTAAATACATTATTTGTGTGTCCTTATTTTTATATTGTGTTAGAGCTGCAGAAATGGGAATGCCAAATAAGAAATTTTTGGTTAAGCAAAATCCTTCTGAAACAAGGTGAGAAAAATCACTTAGTCTCAGTAAGAGGCTATTTTTTAACTTTTAAGGAAAAGAAAATCTTATAAATCCCAAGCTTGTTTTTTGTTGGCTTTGTTCTACTTTACATCAGTAAATCTCTCCCTGTTGGGGTGGAGGGTCACAGAGTCAGAACCCGTAGTAACACCTGGTCATATACATGGTCATGTGCCAGACCAGATGTTCCTGGAGCTTTCTGTAGGACATGCTATGTCTGATGGAAATTTGAGCCCCGTATGTCCTGAGTTCAGTCTGCAGTCCAAGGGGTCTTTGATACTTACTTAAAAACCTTAGAAAGCTAGCTTAATGTTTCTGACGTGTTTTCTGCTCTTACAAGAGTGATGTTTTGTTTCTCAGATGTTTGAAAGGAAAAATTCCTTCTGTAAAGTACATAAATAAATTATCTAAAAGCACAAGGATTAATACTTGTGTTAGACATCTCTTTCCTGATAAAAAAACCGAGGTTTGTTCTCTTGGTGAGCAAATAAGCACTATATTAATACACTTTAATCAATTTGTTTTGCATTGTGATAATGTATAGGCCAAATCGTTGCATCGTTGACTTCTGCCTCACTGTTTCTTTCATCTGTTGAAAGAAAGTGGGGGAAAAACTGAATTTATCCTATTGAATTAATTTTTTATTTACCTTGTCAACAGAGTCCTTCAGCCAAATCAAGGACAGAATGCACCTGTTCATAGGCTACTGAGTAGACAAGGGTAAGAATTCAACACACATGGGTATTTAAAAATATTCAAATCAAGATTAGCTTTGAGAGGGATTAGCTTTTTATATAAAGGATAACTATTTTCAAATGTGATCTTTTTATAGTATTAGGAAGAGCTTTTAACGTTTTGTTCAAAGATAACCCTTT
The DNA here is from genome assembly GCF_949774975.1 of Lagenorhynchus albirostris. Taxonomy (NCBI): domain Eukaryota; kingdom Metazoa; phylum Chordata; class Mammalia; order Artiodactyla; family Delphinidae; genus Lagenorhynchus; species Lagenorhynchus albirostris. The sequence goes on from NC_083109.1 coordinate 64,860,927, forward strand.
GATGTACTGTTGTGTATTAAATTTTAATTATCATCTTATGTTGGCGTGTTTTTACTTTTCATTTCATACCATTTTGCTCATTAAATAATGTAAACATCCACATAGTAAGTTCAACATCACCAAAGTGTTTCTCCAACAAAGCATAAGTCATGGTTATAGTCTCCTGACGAAGGGAAAGGTATAGTTTCTTTACTGTGCACATGCATGAGACTTAATTCTTTTCAAGCTTATTTGTGCTTTGAACGGTTGATGCAGTATGGTTGCTTTTTTTGAATGTTGAACATTTAGAACTTAACGCAAGTGACTTATTAATTTTTTTATATTCAATTAGAACCCCTAAGACATCAGTGAAGGGGGTTGTGCAAAATAGACAGAAGTCTTCACAGAGCAGAGTGCCTAACAGAGCGCCTGTTTCAGGTGTGTAGCAAACGAATTCCTGAAACCCATTCAATAGAAAGACGTGCACAAGCTGCCCCATGACCCAGGCCATACCAGCGGGATAGACTGTCTTTCCTTGCCACCATAATTTTGGCATATTCACCGTCATTCCTACTAGTGATCATTTGTATTAGTATTTTGCGGCAGTCAGGAGATCTTAGTGAAACTGTGGTTGCAATCTTGATTTCTGTAAATTCCATGGAGACACTATGTATTTTTTAATCTGAAAACTTTGTAGAATTATACATGCTTAACTCAGAAAAGTTTTTATAAATGAGTAAAATATAATGATCTGATGTCTAAATCTGTGCATGTCTATTCAGCTTTGGGAAAGTGTATCACCCAGGAATATTTGTATCTGCACATAAGGGGAAGAATTTCTCTCTGACCACAAGGTCACATGTGAATATGCCAAATGGGAGGGGGTGAAGTCTTAATCTTTTGCTCAATAAGAAGCTTGAGCTAAATTTCTCTTTATGTTCATTATTTGAGAATTATTTAAGGGCTAAGCCAAAAAGTGTATTTTAAAATCCTATTTATGGTGGCAAAAAGACAAATTCAGTGTTGAGCTAATGCAAAACCCTTAAGCTAATGTTTTAATATTTTTTAGGTGTCTTTGTTAAGACACTGTGATAACTCACCAAAAATTATGTGATCCATTAAAAATACTTGCAGAATGCTTTGCTTTAACTAGACTGATTTCTAAACATTTAAAAGAAACCTAATCACCAGGCAATTAAAATTAAATCTTTAATCAATTCTAGTCTTCTCATTAATACACCATTAGTCATATTTTAGAGCTTTTACTACTAAGTAATTTTCTCCAAATTAGGAGGGAATAAGCAACATAAATTTTTTCATGTTATTCACATAAGTTCAAAGAGGGAACAAGATATTGATCACAACTTTGAATTGATTGCTCACCTTTTGCATGTATATATAGTGAGTTTAATTCATAATGTTGAATATATAGAGGATAATTTAAAAGGTCATCTTTTGGAATTCACTGTGAGTGACAGTCAATGGAGTTGTTTTAAAGGGGATTACAGAGCTGAAAATCCTGCTTATTCCAGAGGTAGAATCAGCTGGTTTGAAAGATAACCATTTGGAAGAACTCAGACTAAACATCAGACCTGTTGCTTGTGAAGTTACATGGAATTTTAAGACATTTTCCATTTTTCCTCGTTAGTGTTGTATATTGTAATAAATCCTAGCTAGTTGGCAAATCATTGAGGAATTAGTATTGCTTTGCCTAATGTTGTCTATTGCCCAAGTGACTACTCTCCATATTCTTTTCTCATGCATTTCATCTCCACTATTTGTCACCTGTGAATCTATAAGTAAAATAGCAACTACTGTTTCTATTCAGTAATACGCAACAGTATAAAGGATGAATAGGAAGTCATTGCAGTTAATGTGTACAATGAAGTTTAGTATCTAGAACTATTGTGGTTTAATTGCATTGCAACATAATTATTAATAAAAATGTACTTAACCCTTGAATTAACATGTATAATTAACATGTATCTAAACAAGTACAAAAATTCTTTCCTAATTTTTCCTAAAGATTTACTTATACGTGAGTGCATATTTAGACAATTGAAAAAGACTAAAGAATTTTATCCTTTTACATAAACTGAAAATTTGGCTTATGACTAAAATTCTACTATGAATCTCAACACAGGGATCCATAGTTGCTTTTGAAAAGATTATTCTTTCCTCCTTAAATTTTTGATGGCTTGGATTATGTTTCAAACAAATTTGAAATTATGCTTTGATATGACCTACATGGAGGACAAACCTTTTATTAAGCATTTTATAGAAAACTCATTTTTATGTTGATAGACTATCATATTCTTTAGACTGAAGTACAATTCTAAGGCGTTAAAGTTTGCTGCAAAGCAATTAAAGTTGTTTATAGTTTTTAGAAACTAAATTGCAGTCTCTGATCTCATATATGTTTTAAAACATTCATTTGATGTCTTGTGCTTGACTTAAGAGTTTATAGTGAAATTCAGAAATTGCTAATTAAAGCAGAGTAGGAGGTAGTAATGCAAAATGGTTAAGTAAAACAATGAATCAGGTAGAAGTGGGTTCTCAGAGTTTCTGCTTCTAGCTCTGTTACTTACACAGGTGACTTACTCTCCTATGTCTCAGTTTTATTATTGTTAAAATAGTAGTAACAATTTTGACCTCGTGATTATTTTACATAAGGATTAAATATAATAATGTGTTTTGCTTAGCTCAGTGCTTGGTGCATAGTGAGCACTCATTAAATGGTATCATTACAGAAAAACTAACATTGAGAAATAATAATAGTTTTGCTCTATTTTTAGGAGTATATGCAGGAAAAATCCAAAGAAAGCAGCCAAATGTTGCGACAACTTAAGAAGACAACATTCATTAGGATAAAAAAGGGGGGAAGGGTTAGGATCCATATTATTTTCCCTGCTCACGACTTTTTATTTAACTCTGGACTCTGTTTACACAGGCAAAGTGATGCCAAAGGGCTGAAAAATCATCTGGATATTTTGGTCAGCCTGGCTAATCCCATCCCCCCCACCGAATTTTCCTCTTAATATCAGTTTCAGGTGAAGACAAATTAGTGTTTAGTAATTGGCTCATTTCTGTCCTTAACCTGCACAAACATAAGTTTGTTTTATTACTCAGGTGTCCGCTGAGAACCTTTTTGTAAACTTAAAGGACATTTGCGTTTATTTCTATAAAATATTGAAAAGGTGTGATAACTTATAAATAAGTTCTGAAATATAAATTTCATTAATCTCTGCACACTGATTGCTGAATTTGATAAACTAGATACTGTTCTGTTTGAGGGGAAATTATTGCAGAAGAATGTTTTTCCCCGGTTTTGTAACTTTGAAAACTCTGATTAATCTCTCATATTCTTGGACTTACAGTGTAACCACATAGGATAGAACACTTGCCTGTTGATTGTGGTCTACCTAAAATTCACCACAGGAGTAGCTGGGCATCACCATTTTGGTCATAGGTACACATTCCTCTCAGCAACTAGTTGTCTCACAGAAATGTTAGGCTTAATGTATGTTAATAATGTATGTTACCCTAGTACTATTAGAAACGTTTCTATTAAATTATAAAATCTTTCTGTGGAGGGTATAACAAATTTGGGGAAGATAGCACAATGTTCTTAAATGTAGTAGCGCTTAGGAATGAATGCATTATTACATCTATTTCTTTAAAATAGAATAACGTGTTGCATGCAGTTACATTTTCTATTTAGTCTGTTTATTTCTTCATAGTCTGCTTTTTTTAGCATGCTGGATTTAGGGGAGAATAAAGGGCTATACAATATGATAAATTCAGATTTTCAAATGGGATAATAATACTGTCTAGTTTAAAGTCTGCATTACATAAGAGGCACTAATGTTTAAGGTTTTTCATCACTTACATAATCATTTAAAATATAAACCAAAAAGTGTTACCAAGGGAACATGATTTTATGAAAAAGAATGTCACTGTTAATTTATCATGCCATCTCCAAAAGGGCTTTGTGCTTCTCACATAAAATTGGGAACATTTATGTGTACATTTAATCTTTCTAACTTAAATTTTAAAAAGATACTGGTATTTTGAAAATGCAGACTATATATATATATTCTCAATATTCTCTTAAGAATGTCGAGATAAAGATTGTTTTCTTCGATTTTCCATTCCATTTAAAATTTAACTTTTACATCTAGCTGTAGACAGAAAATAGTAATCTACTCTGGGTGTAAACTTGATTTTCTTTATTGAGATGTATCATTTATTTAATGAGTGAATCAGAAAATTAGAAATAGAACACAGTCAAAAATGTCTGAGTTACCAATTTATATTTGTGGGCAAAGTGTATCAAAATTATCTTAATATGATAAATTGTGCTTTATCATTCTGAAAACTCAGGATACAGCTTACTCAGATCTTGTGGGTCTTTCCAGTATGAAAGATAGATGCTAAAAGTTTTGTGTACAGTAATGCAAATTGGCTACAACAAATAGTATGTTTCAGAGATAAAACTAGTTTTAGATTAAGGATGCAAAACTTGAGTGTTTTTTTTAAGGATAAAAGCTTGTGTGTTTTATAAATTTTTTTAATGTTCACAGCTTTTTCTCATAAAAGTGCCAGACATTGTTTTGTGCTTTTAATGGATTTTTATTTATATATATTATTTTTGTTATTTTTTCTTTGAGTGGAATGTCCATGAATGTAAATTATATTTATTTTTATACTTTAATTTTCACTAGTTTTGCTTCTAGGCAAAAGGCAAAATAAACTTTTCATCTTAAAAGAAATCTCATTTGATTTTTTATTTACCAAAGAAAGGACTTTTGAAAAGTATGTGGCCAAGACATTAATATTGTAATATGATAATTTTTTACAATTACAAGACCCATGAAAGGTATATCCCACTATTTAATATGTAACCTGTAACATTAGCCCCCTGGCATTTGATTTTGCATGAGTTGGACTTTTCAGAAGGCAAAAGTTCACTGGAGCTGGAAATGTCTTAGCTGGATCGAATGGGAGAGAATGCTCAGGTTGAAGCTCACACCAAGCTGCTGACTTGCACAGCGTTAAGAATCCAACCACTGCTGCTGCCTGGTCATCTAACGTGAGCATAGTCCAATGGTCCTCATTTTTACCTCTTATCGAGGAGATACTACATTTGATAATCTACAAGGCAGTGTGAGAACAGCCTCTCCCTTTTCCAGTGGCCACCCTTTGCTCTTGTTTATTATGTACATTGACTGGGAACTCTTTATTACTCATACTGAGCTGAAAACAAGGACCCATTCTGGAGATGAAGATCTTTTTTTCTGTCAGGTGTCACTGTCCCATGAACAACCACACACAATCCCCCTCCTACCCCCAAATGAAGAGTAATAGTTATAAAAAAAAAATAAGCAAGTGAAGTTGGAATGCTATCTGTAACAGACCATAGTGGGCATACATGTAGGTTATAAAAATTAAAAAAAAAAAAGACTTTCAGTCATGGAATGCAGCAAATCCGATTGGGGTATGGTGCAGTGGAGTCACATCGGTTAGGTTCTAAAGGACAGCTCTGAGAACAAATACCATGTCTAACCAAAATTATACTTGACAGTAAAATATTACCTTTTCACTTATTTATTTAATCTGTTCCCCTTTGGTCAGTTTCTCTATGGCTTTCAACGCAGTTTCTTGAGGTGGTTGACAAAGTTGCCACCAGAAGCGTGGTTTTGCTTCTCAGCCTATGGTGGGAAGACTCCCCTTTCACACTTTACATAACTTACAACAGCCTGTTTCAGGATTACCTCCATTATCTGTGTAACACACCTGACATGATTAAAGAGTTCAGAATCAGTGGGTGTGCCCGAATGTGCTGAGGAGCGCACGCTGTTGCTCTGCCGCTGCTTGTGTTCTATGCCCCTCCCCACCTTCACCACCCACAACGATCACAGCCCCTTCTGCATCCAGAGACCAGCAGCAGTGCCACCCAGGGACTTGTTAGAAATGCAGAAGCCCAGGCCCTGCCCCAGAGCTGAATCAGAACCTGCCTTTAAGATCCCCGGGTGAGTCTGTGCAATTCAAACGGGAGAAGCCCTGCTTTATGATACACTGCATCGTCTGTGGCCCTGGAAAGAAAAGCTCTGAAATCAGAAAGGTCATAGAAGTTACAATATGATTTTTCAGCCTGCCAAGTGAGTGATGTACTGCTTCAACTGAGTGCTGACCATTTGCCGGGCATTTGATAATCATCTCCCTTCACCTCGGTCAGAATTATCCTAACTTCACAGCTGAAGAAACTAGGACTCAGCGTGCTAAATAAACTGCGTATTCCGTTAGAGGGTTAGGGTATGTTCTACTGCCTTTTCCTGAGGAGATTTTTGAGAATGTGGTTTTCTGACCTCCTCCTGTCAGAAAAGACACTTCAAGGAAAAAGGGAAAAAAGTGAGGATCAGATGCCTTGTGATTAACCAACTGTTAACCAACAGTCACCCCCGTTAGATCTCCCCTGTTAAACTAGTAGTCAGGTCTGGAGTCAGGTCAAATCCCGGTTGCCGTAATTTCAGAGGTTTGCAGTGGGGAGTAAATGAAGAGTGAACGCAAAGTGCTCAGCACAGGGCGTGACACATGCTTACTATGGCAACCATTTAGTAAAATATCCTGTGATTTTTTTTTTTTTTAATCAGAGAAAACTAGACTAGACTAGAGCACGGAAGTTGTGTAGTGGAAACGGACATCCACCTTCATAGAAACGTACGGCTTCGCCAAGTGGGGTGAAATGCTGACCCCGATTTCTCCAGTTAGTTTAGTTCCAGTCGAAAGCTGTCCCATTTGGATCTACGGCAGCCCTTAGAGACCCAGGTTGTTAGTCCTGGGAGGTGGGTACGGTAAGTGCCTAAATTCCCCGGTGCACGGAGGTGGGCGCAGTGTCTTGCAGAGGGGGCGTGGCTTACCCAGCCAAACTGCTAATTAGCCGCAAAAGCACGCGCAGGCTGGACGCTGTTCCCACCCCAGCCGCGGTTAGCGTCTTCTCTCCGCAGGTGTCTGGATTCTTCACCGCCTCCAGAGGGCGCCGGCTGGCCAGGCGGCCACCTGCCGCAAGTGCCAGCTCATCGTGTCTGCGCTGCGGCACCAGCAGCCACAAGGCCTGCGGTGCCCTTCTTAATCATGGCCGCCCGAGCGGCAAGGCCCGTGCCTTGCGGGAGGGCGCCCCGCCCCTCACAAACATGGCGGCCCTGACCCTGCGGGGAGGGGCGTCCGCCCCTTACAAACATGGCCCCCTGGAGGGGCGTGGTCTGGAAGGGCGAATTGGGCTGGCGGTGCCAGAAGTAGCGGTCATGTGACTGGGAAGATGGCGGTCTTTCCTTGGTAAGAAGGAAGCGGCGGCTGGGCTTAAGGGAGGTGGTGTCCTTCGTTGTTTCTGGGATTCTGTCTCTGTCTCGGTGTGTGTCTCTGCGAGGGAGTGTGTGAACTGCTTTCTGTTGGGTTTGGTGGAGTCTCCCACCCCATCTCCTGGTGGTCTTGACCACAGATCCCCGGCCGCTACCCGGGTTCAGAGGACCTCCCTGAAGCCGGACGGGTGGGATCTTGGTCCCCTCCTCCGCTACCTCTCCCCGCGCCTTCCACGCCACCCTCTCCATTCATTCCCTAAAAAAAGCTCAAGTTCCCCGGCCTCCGCTTTCCCAGAAGTTGGCGCGGGTTCTGGGGGAGCTGGCTGCAGAAAATGGTGGGCTCAGCTCTGGTCTGGACGACTCGGAAGACCTGGCAGTTTTCTGAATGACTGGGCTCATCTAGAGGAGACTTGCTTTTCTCATCTGTGAAATGGCTGCCATTCATCCTACTCTGTGCAGGGCCCTGCACTGGGCATTCACGATACACAACCCTCAGACGTACTCCTTGGCATCAAGGAGCTGACAGTTTAGTGGAGCAGATAAGCTTCTGAATAGAAGGATATCCAAAGAAGGCATTGGGGATTAGGCACACCTGGCGGCTTGGGGAAGGTTTGAGAGAGGAAGAGCCTTAAATTGGGTTTTGGAGGATGAATAGGAGGTCATCAAGAAGAAGCTAATGGCGCGTTCCAAGGCGGCTGGGCCTGTCGGCCTCTTGTGGCTGGAGTAGCTAGGAGTGATTGGCGCTTCAGGCTCCAGCTGCTTCTACGGGTGTGTGAAGAACCGGAGCAAGATGTGATGGTAGTAGTGGAATTATTTGGGCACGTGAGAAAGGGAGATTATTTTCTGATCTTTCTCTGCAAATGATGCAAAGTGGTTTACATTGAATGAGTGAGTGAGTGAGCAAATGAAAAAATATACAGCCCTGGACCTTAGAAATAACCAGATACATACTTCTGATTTTATGCTTGATAAACAGCGGTCTTTCTCTTGTTCCCTTCACATGTCTAACTCTTTAAGAGTCTTCCTTCAAAAGTCTCGGTATGCTAAATCAGGATTGGATGCCAGTGAGTTCTTATATGACCTGCCTTGAGTTTTCTTTGACCTAGTCATGCAAAACCCCTTTTAGGAAATCACTAAGGCTTATATACCAAAACATATAGCTTCAATGCACTTATCTGGCTGGAATTTTGTAATCAGAAGATCCAGGAAGATGCTGTTTAATCCCAGTGCATTTTTACCTTTGGTATACTTTACAGTGAGAGGTGCTGTTAGCCGTTTAGCATCTAGGGTCTCCACAGTTCCTAGTCTGACTGTGCTCTAAACACTTCTGTCTGTGGTAGCATGTGTTCATCTTTCAGTTTGCCCATAGACTTGATGCTTCTTAAGTTAAAGGGGCTGAGTTTTAACCATCATTGTATCTCCAGAGCCTGGCATGGAGCTTGGCAGATAGTAGGTGCTGAGTAATATTTATGGAATGAATGAGGAGACTGAGGAGGCCCTCAGAGGAGAAACGTGTTTCTGTCATTAAATTTGACATTTATCAAGCCTTTATCTTGTGCCAGGCACTGTGCTAAGTGCTGAACGTGCAACATCTCATCTCCTAAAAAACCCATTTTTCAGATAAGAAAGTGGAGACAGAAAGATGAAGCAGTTCATTTAGCTTTATAGCCTGCAAGGAGTACTGAGGTTTGGAACTCAAACCTGTGATCTTTTTTTTTTTTGGCTGCGTTGGGTCTTTGTTGCTGCACGCGGGCTTCAGTAGTTGCAGTGCACGGGCTCAGTAGTTGTGGCTCATGGGCTCTAGAGCACAGGCTCAGTAGTTATGGTGCACAAGCTTAGTTATTCTGTGGTATGTGGGATCTTCCCAGACCAGGGATCGAACCCGTGTCCCCTGCATTGGCAAGCGGATTCTTAACCACTGAACCACCAGGGAAGTCCCAAACCTCTGATCTTAATCATTATTGTCATATGGCCCTACAGTCTAGGTCCCGGGCTGAGATTCCTGGGTAGCAGGGTTCCTGAGTCCTGCTGTGTTGTCATGGGTCTCCCCAGAATGCCTCTTCTCACCCACACTTTTTGTTATTACTGACCTCACCTGTGAGATGTCCAGTGCACTGTGGATTACATTTCCTGTTCAGTCCTATGGTCATAGCACTGTTAAAAATACCATTCTTTGGAGTCAGAATTTCTACATCATTTTAAGACTCTATTGGGGAGGGGGAGTATATTGTGATTGGGGGATAAAAAACTGTGTGGCCAGATTATGTCATTAGTAATTAAAAAGTCACTTGAGGGCAAGGGCGGCCCGACCCCCCAGGCGGCCATCCAGAGGCTTCGGGACACGGAGGAGATGCTAAGTAAGAAACAGGAATTCCTGGAGAAGAAGATCGAGCAGGAGCTGACAGCCGCCAAGAAGCACGGCACCAGAAACAAGCGCGCTGCCCGCCAGGCACTGAAGCGCACGAAGAGGCACGAAAAGCAGCTGGCACAGATCGACGGCACACTGTCAACCAGCGAGTTCCAGCGAGAGGCCCCGGAGAATGCTAACACCAACACCGAGGTGCTCAAGAACATGGGCTATGCCGCCAAAGCCATGAAGGCTGCCCACGACAACATGGACATCGATAAAGTTGATGAGTTAATGCAGGACATTGCTGACCAGCAGGAACTTGCAGAAGAGATTTCAACAGCTATTTCAAAATCTGTAGGGTTTGGAGAAGAGTTTGACGAGGATGAGCTCATGGCAGAATTAGAAGAACTAGAACAGGAGGAACTAGACAAGAATTTGCTGGAAATCAGTGGACCGGAAACAGTCCCTCTACCAAATGTTCCTTCTATATCCCTACCATCAAAACCCACCAAGAAGAAGGAAGAGGAAGACGACGACATGAAGGAATTAGAGACCTGTGCTGGATCCATTTAACTGGTCCAGCGCGGGCTGGGCCCAGACAGACTCTGGTGGCCTGCGAGGCGGGCAGGCCGTGGTGCAGGCAGGTTCCATCGCTCTCGAATCTCCCTCCAAAGCAGTAGGGCTGCATCACTGCTCACTCTGCATAGCATGGTCTGCACCCAGTGGTACGGGTTGGGGGGAGGGGGGTGGGGGGCTGGGAGGTGCCTGCTGTTTGTAATGTTGAATTTCTGTAAAATAAACTGTATTTGCAAATCCAAAAAATACAAAAAGTCACTTGAGAATTAAAAAGCAGTTATTGGATTTCGGTATTTCCAGTATAAGGAGATTAATTTGGTAACTGGTAGTAGGATTTCTACACATTCATGTTACCCAATGTAAATCATTTAAAAATAGGGCAGTGTCAACCTTTAATGTGCATATCAGTCACCTGGGGATTTTGGAGAAAGGCAGACCCTGATTCTGTAGGGCTATTTCAGTACTCCCCAGGTGATGCTCTTGTTGGTGATCTGTGACTCACACTTGGCGTAGCCAGAGGCCAGACCAAGCTAGGAGTGGAGGTATGAAATGTTGGCCTTTTTTCTGTGGCAGCTGCCAAGGAGCCAGACCACCCTTTCGCATTGCTGGGAGTTGGGGGTCTTTTTACCAGCTTACCAGCTACGTTCGCGGGAAGAAGAGTAAGGCTTTTTGAGAAAATGCCCACTAGAGGTCACTGTTAGCCTTACCAAAGACCCAGGCATTGAAGAAAATGCTTTTAACATCTCAACCTATAGGAAACACTAGGGAACTGAGAGCAAATTTGAGGAAATAACGGAAGAAATGGTTGAAAAATCGAAATAGCAACCTGACATGGACTTACGGCAAGGGTAAATGTTTCCTTCCCTTTTGTTTTTTAAAGGTTTGTCCAGAACAAGTATTTTTTCCCCCAAAGAATTCCCTCCCCTCACACTTAAAAAAAAAAAAAAAACATTTCAAAGGTCAGTCCTTAAAAAAAAAAAAATTGCTTTTTCAAATTCTCAAGTTGACCTATAGATGATCTGTAGAACTACTGAATCCTAGAGGCAGGCCGCCTCGGTTTGCATCTGTCTGTATCACTTGCTAACCTCTCACAAGTTACCAACAGCCTCAGCTTCTCCATCTGAGAAATAAGCATAATCATAGTACCTACCTCATAGGATTGATTAAATGAGGAAATAGAGGTAAAGGGCTTGTCCTGTATCCTGGTATATAGTGTCAGGGAGAGGAAATTCCCCCTCCTACTCTCTTGAGTTCTTGTGGCTGGACCAATAATAAAATTGACACAAGGTAAATTAATGGGAGAAAAAGAAACAAATTTTAATTTGTGTGTTCTGGAGGTCTCATAGATACAGGACCTAAGAAGTGGCTGAAACAGGCAGCTTTTATACTTTTTAGACAAAAAAACTAAATTTGTGAGGAATTGACAGAACAAAGAAAGTTGGGCTTTGGGTGCTTAATTAGTGAAGAATCTAAACAGCAGTCTTGTGGTATTAAAGAAATAACAAGGTTCGTTTATATAGGCTTCTTGGCCCTGAGTCCCCATCTCTGGCGACAAGGGTGTCCTTCTACCTCCAGATGCAGGTGGGCATCTTTCACAGGAGAGACTTATTTCCTGCCTTCAGGGAGACAGAGAGGAGGGTCAGAGTGTCCCTCTACATCAGCTCTTCCTTAAGTTTCTTAAGTAACTTTAATTCAAGATAATCAATATGCTATATTTGGGGGTGGCCCGCTGTGGGCCCCAGCAATAATAAGCACATAATAAATGAGAACTGATCCTTGGTTGTTGTGTATCAAGTCATACTGCTCTTTTGATACTATCCTTTTTTTAGCTGTTGATTCGTTAATAATTATTATGGCGATGAACAACACATTTGCAGTTGAATTTCAGGTCAGATTACATTTCTACTCATTCTATTAAATTAACTTTTCAAAATTCTATTGATAAAGTTAAGAGTGATCTGAAAGGAGGAAAAGTATAAGTTGATTTTTTAAACTCCATTATGGCTGTTGATGACTAGACTTCCAATTTATTCTTTGGGGTTTTGTTTGTTTTATAAATCAAGGCTTGGCTGGTAGCATATTAAAAGGAGTTTGGAAGAATATTTCATAAATGAATTCAACTGAAATATTTTTGGAAGATGAAGACAGTATATATTTAGTAAATGTAACCCAAAGGGACTAGGCAGTGTATTGTGGTAGGGGTTTTCCTTTAAAAACAAAAAACAAGTAGAGGCCGGTCTATATTGTTAACTAGCTTTTCTCCTTTCCTACACTCGAAGCGAAATTTATTTAGAAAGGGATGGAAGCGAAATTACATGGGCTCTCAGTTCTTTTGTACCGTGTTAGATGTCTGAGTAGGTGGGGTTTATTGAGTAAAGCTGATTAATTGCAAGGCACAGTTAGATTTGGGGTTCATACACATATTAATGAAGTCAAGGAGCTGAGAATGGGGGTGGGAATGGGGGGGCGTGGAAGGGATGAATTCAAGGCATCTGGAGGCCAAGGAAACAAAGGGGCCAGCTTCCTGTGCTCTTTGAAACTGAGTTTTCCAGGTTTTTAAGCCTGTTTGCCGTTTGGTCAGCCATTTTGTCTTTAAGTCATTCCTCTCCTCTTGAATTTTACTGTAAGCATTCAAGAGAAGCCAAGCTGCACCTTCAACACTTTGTTTAGAAATTTCTTCAGCCAAATATCCAAATTTCATGGCTCACAAGTTCTGCCTTCCACAAAACACCAGGACACGGACTAATTCAGCCAGGCTCTTTGCTACTTTATATCAAGGATTGCTTTCCTCCATTGTCCAAAAGCGTGTTCCTCCTTCTGTATGAGGCCTCATCAGAATGACCTTTACCTTCTGCGGTTCTACCAACATTCTGTTTACCCCCACTTAGGTATTCTCTAAGGAGGTTGAGGCTTTCTCTGCAGCTTTCGTCTCTTTCTGAGCCCTCACAATAATCACTGGATAATCAGTCCATTCACGGTAGTGGCTTTTTCTAGCACATCCTTCAGAACTTTTCCAGCCTCTACCCATTATCCAGTTCCAAAGCTGCTTCCATATTTGTTATACTGGCACTCCGCTCCGGGTACCAGTTTTCTGTCTGAATTCGTTTGGGCTGCTGTAATGAAATACCACAGATTGGTTTTCCTTTTTTTTTTTTTTTTTTTTTGGTTGTGCTGTATGGCATGTGGGATCTTAGTTCCCCAACCAGGGATTGAACCTATGCCCCCTGCATTGGGAGCACAGAGTCTTATCCACTGGACCACCAGGGAAGTCCCCCAGACTGGTTTACTTATCAACAACAAAATTTAATTTCTCACAGTTCTGGAGGCTGGAACTCCAGGATCATGATAGCAGCATGGTCAGGTGAAGGCAATCTTCCTGGCTCACAGCCAGCACCTTCTCACTGTGTCTTCACATGGTGGAAGGGGCTGGGGAGCTCTCTGGAGCCTCTTTTATAAGGGTACTAATCCCATTCATGAGGGCTGTACCCTCAAGATGTAAGTACCTCTCAAAGGCTCCACCTACTAATACCTTTTGTGGGTTAGGATTTCAACCTGTGAATTTTAGGGAGACAGATTCAGATCGTAGCACCTCTCCTGCCTTTTATGTTCTAGTTCTCATGCATTTTAATTCTATATATATTTTAAACACCGTAAGAAGTCGATATTTAGTTTTACCTACACCTTTATGTTTGTATGCTCTTTAGTGTATATATATAGTATATATGCATATGTACACATATATGCGCATATATATATGTATATATACATGTTAGCATATATTTTTTGCTTTCAGCTGGGATCATTTTCCTTCTACTTTCAGCATTTAAAAAAAAAACTAAGGTGTGGTTCTGCTGCTGCTGCTGCTGTTCTCCTTTTTCTTTGACTGGAAACTTCTTTCTTTTGCCCTAATGTTCACAGAGTAGTTTCACTAGGTCTAGAATTCTTGGTTGGGAATTATTTTCTTACAGTACTTTAAAGGTATCATTCCTTTGTCTTGTGGCTCTCATTTCTGTGCTGAGATAATAATCTTTACTGTTGTCCTTTGAAAATAACATATCTTTATTCCTTTTAAGAAATCCTCTCTTTATAGTTTTCAGCCATTTTACTATGAAGGCCCTAAGTATGGTTGTTTTTTGTTTTGTTTCTGTACTGGTCTTGCTTGGGGCACAAGCGTTTCTTGAATCTGCGAATCAGTGTCTTTTTAGTTGGGGAAAATTTTTAGCTATTAGCTCTTCAAATACTGCTCTGCCTGTTCCTCCTCTCTTCTTTGGAATTCAAATCGTATGTGTGTTAGACCTTTCTTCATGTCTCTTATGCACTCTTCTGTGCTTTTCATCTTTTTTCCTCTCCATGCTTCAATGTGGGTGATCTCTCCCCTTTTATGTTCCTTCTCACTAATCCCTTCACTTGTTAAGCCTCCGCAAGACTGATGAAAACTCTCTGCTCTTCATCTACTTGGCTTATTCCTCCTGCTCTTCCACAGCTTAATTGGAGAATACTTTGAGGGGAAACCAGGACCGAATCTCTCACTTCTCTGCACTGCCTTCTCTTCAGAATCTCTTCCTTCAAGCCCTGGCTGTCTCCATAGCCCTGAACCCTAGTTTATCTCTACAGCCCTGTGAGTTTTCCTTAAAGCTTCTTTGGCTACTCTGCACCCTAGCAGCTGCCCTCTGCCTGGCTCTTGTCCCATGCCAAGAATCAAAATGCTCTGTGAGAGATAGCTGGGCAAGAAAGTTGGCTTCACTTCAGTGAGCTTCCCTTTGTTCTGGCTTCTGTCCTCACAGGTCTTGTTTGCCTCGGCAGCTCCTTATACCTTCAAACTGATTTAAAAAAAAATGTTTTTTTTACTTTACCACTTCTTATTGGTCTTGGTAAAAATACTGTTCCACTGTAAACTGTCTCATCGATGAGGAAGTCTCAGCAAGAAGTTGTTAGTGTGTATGCATCTCCAACTAATTGGTTTCTGGGTTTTGCTGTTTACCAGGCATTCCAGGAACAGGAACTACAAGGCTGAGTTTGCATCATGCCGGTTGGAGGCTGTACCACTGGAATTTGGGGACTATCACCCACTGAAACCCATAACTGTAAGTTTTGTCAAGGGTCCCTCTGTGACATTCTTACTCCATAAAATTATAGACAGTATTCCTGGGTCTTCCTCATTTTGCCAGTGGTAGGTGCTTTTGCATATTTAAATCAACCAGTTTGTTCTCTGCCCCATTTTTTTTGTGATGTTGGTCTCACCCACCATCATTTTTATTCCCTTTCTCATATTAGTGAGGTGATCACGCATATGGGATGCCGTTGTTCCTGATTTGGAGGTGTAAACAAAATACTTCTTAACTTGCCTATTTGGAATATTAAGATCACTCTAATTACTAATGTAAGGTGCTGTCCTGAATAGCATCTTAGTCTATCTGTGAGTTTATTTAAAAAACAAAACAAAAGGCAAGCAAGAGTCATAGATTGTCTCATCTGAGTTAGCACTTTTTTATTAACAAGTAATAGAAGCTACGTGGCTGTCATCATGGGTGGGATGAGGTTGACAGATGCCACTAGACACTGAGGACGTGACGTTTCTGAATGGCAGAGAACCTGAGAACACAGAGGTGATTACATAAAGCAGGAGATCACAAGACCAAGCTTCAGTCTCCCAGGGCCCCTCAGATCCCCACGGGCTTGAGTGGCTGCGGCTGAGCCACCAGTGAGTTGGTTCCAATCTCAGGAGCTCAAACCCAACAGCAGGGAGAGTGTCTTCTCTGCATTTTCTGTTTGCCCAGTTGGGTTATGTGTCCTTCCCTGAATCAACCCTGGTGACTGGGGTGTAGAATATGCTGATTGGTTGGGTTGGGGCTCCTGCCCACCCTGGGAGCCAGGAGCAGAGTTCACTCCACCAGGCCTTTAAGAGCTGAAAGTCAGGCAAGGCTGCCTTCCCAAAGAAAATGTGGACTGTTGAGGCTGGGAGATGGAGGAATGGAGGCCAGGCAGACAGGAACAACAGACATGCACCAGTGGGAGGCACTTCAAGTTACCTAGGGTTAGTGTCAGACTCCACAGGTGTAGGGCATGGTCTTCAATAAAACTGCCCTAGCTTCAGACTCCAGCTGTAAACTTGGGGGTCCCCAGGCCACCTGCACTTCTGACCAACTGGCTACAAATCTAAGGGTTTCCGGCGACCTCCCTCAGGTTTGATAATTTACTAGAACAACTCACAAAACTCAGAAAAGTGAAATACTTATGCTTATATTTTTATTATAAAGGATGCACATGAGGACCAGCCAAATTAAGAGACATATAGGGCAAGGGGGAGGGTCCCAAATGCAGAGCTTCCTTGTCCTCTGCCTGTGGAGTCAGGGTGTGCATCACCTCCCAGCGCATCATGTGTTCAACTGGGAACCTCCACTGAGCTTTGGGGTCCAAACTTTTTATTGGGGTTTTATGACACACATGATGGATTGATTC
Source organism: Lagenorhynchus albirostris (assembly GCF_949774975.1). Lineage (NCBI taxonomy): Eukaryota > Metazoa > Chordata > Mammalia > Artiodactyla > Delphinidae > Lagenorhynchus > Lagenorhynchus albirostris. Next base: position 64,877,649 of record NC_083109.1, read on the forward strand.
CTTGGCCACATGATTGAATTTGATCTCCAGCTTCCCTCCCCTCTGCTGAAGTGAGATCTCTTTCATCTTTTGATAGGTTTATTGTCCATCTGTGGTGAATTAGCCTGAAAATTTTTTATCATAGTAAACCTTTAGACAGATCTGTTATATTCTACAGTGAGGGTTATCGCCTGGCTGAAAGTCCGAGCCCTCTAATCACATGTTTGGTCTTTCAGCATCCTCGCATCAGCATAAACTCAGGTGTGATCGAGGGGCTCATGAATGACTGATGCTCCAGGGACTTGGAGTCTCCTTTCCAGGAACCGGGGACAGAGGCCAAATTCTCTTTTATCCGACGCCCTCTCTCCTTCATGCTGTTACAGCCTCTCTCTCTCTGAAGAATTGTTCCGGGTTTTTATAGCCTCCTCATTTAAAAAGGAGTGGAGCCTAACTAGCCCTTCTGGATGTTGATCCTAAACCTTCAGCAGACAGACTCTGGGTCTGGTTGGATCCTCTCGGCTCAGGGGTTCACCACGGTCTGGTCCTCTGAAGTTGGGGAGGGTTGGGGGCAGTGGAACAAGAACATGGCTTCACACCCCAACACCCCCGCCTGCTTCTTAACACATACACAGTTCTCCCGAAAGGGAGGAGTTGGGCGCTCACTGTGATGATGAGCTGGCCGCGCAGAGCCACTGAGACCGTCTTCGAGAATGACGACTCTGGGATCTTCCGTATGCTGGTTCATTACCCCACCTAGACCATTGCTGCAAGATGCAAATTCTGCTGCACTGGGTCCGGGGTGGGGCTTGGGGGTCTACAGATTTATGAGCTGGCAGGTGATGTGCACGCGGCTTGTCCAGAGACCACACTTTGAGTAAGAAGGCCCTGTAAGAATTCACTTATAGCATCACCTTCTAAATCTCAAAGACCCTGTCTCTCCCTTCCTAACCCCAGTTTCTCACCTTCCCTTCCTCGACAGCTGGGATTCCGAGTCATGTCAGTTTGTCACAAAAATAAGTGTCCCTGCTGCAAAGGAATGGTCAGTTCGTAACGGAACAAGGGAAAACCCATTTGCGTGTTTCATTGGGAAAAGTCATAGGAGACTACCATTTTACCTCCACAGATTTTTCCCCACAGGTCACAGAGTCAAAGACAAAGAAAGTGAGCCGGAAAGGAAGCACTTCTTCCACGTCCTCTTCATCCTCCAGCTCCGTGGTGGACCCACTGAGCAGCGTCCTGGATGGGACCGACCCCCTCTCCATGTTTGCGGCCTCTGCTGACCCTGCAGCCCTGGCGGCTACCACGGTAATGCTCCTAGCTATGGTCAGTCCTGTGGGTGCAGGGTTGGGGATTTTCATTGAACAAGTAATACGCAGTGCACTTGGGTTGTAACAATTCAAATAATCCAGACTCAGTGACACTGCATAGCATGTAGATCCTGGAAACTGCTTCTTCTTCTTCTTTCGTTTTAAAGCATTTTAAAATTCTTTATTTTCATTTCACTCTTTTCATACCCTTTATTTTGGATTTATTTTTATGTAATCACATAACTAATTTACTAATTTTTCATGTAAAAGATCAAACATTACAGAGGAGTCCAGCTGACCAGCTCTCATTCTGTTCTGCACTCTGGAGGGCATTGGTGTTATCAGTGTAATGTATATTCTTCAACTTTTTCTTGGTATTTTCATAGATATTTATGACAACAATTTCTGAATATTTACATACATACTCACATATAAGTAACAACAACAGCAGTCATAAGAGTATCAGCTAACTGTGTAGCAGGTATTTTCCAAGTGCATTCCAAGTGTAGTTCTCATACTGCCTAAGCTTCATTTAAAGAGGTCCACACAGAGGAGCAGAGATGTTAAGTGACATGCAAGCTGGAATTCAAGCCTGGGCAGTCTGACTTCAGAATCCACCATCATTCTTTGCTGGCATTGCACACAGCTATTTACTTTTTTTTTTTTTTTTAACGTGTATATATATATTTTTTAACTTGACAATATGTCTTGGAGAACTTTCTATATTAGTACTTAGAGAACAACCTTCTTATTTTGAACAGCTGCATTGTATGGTAAGGAACAGGACATGATTTGGGGTTTTTTTTTGGCTGCACTGCTCGGCTTGTGGGAATCTTAGTTCCCCGACCAGGGATTGAACTCGGGTCCTTGGCAGTGAAAGCCCAGAGTCCTAACCACTGGACCGCCAGGGAATTCCCAGGGACATGATTTAAATTGCCATGATGGACACATAGACCGTGTGTGGTGTTTGTTGGTATAGGCAGTGGCGCATTTGTCCTTGCACATACATAGATCTTGGTGCCTATGTGCAAGGATTTCTGCAGGGTAACTTCCTAGGAGTTCATTACTGGGTTAAGGTAACATATACATAAAGTTTTTTTTTTTATGTGGACCATTTTCAAAGTCTTTATTGAATTTGTTACAATATTGCTTCTGTTCTATGCTTTGGTGTTTTGGCCCTGAGGCGTGGGATCCTAGCTCCCCGACCATGGATCAAACCCACACCCCCTGCATTGGAAGGCAAAGTCTCTTATCACTGGACCGCCAGGGAAGTCCCCATATACATAAGGTTTTGATGGTTACTGCTAGATTGTTCTCCAGAAAGGGTTCACTAATTTACACTCCCATCAGCATAGCAGTATTTTGGAGTGCCTGTGCCCTGCATCCTTGCCAACCTGGCTACTATCAGTCATTTTATTTTATTTTATATTATTTTATTTTTATTTATTTATTTTTCTTGCGGTACGCGGGCCTCTCACTGCTGTGGCCTCTCCTGTTGCGGAGCACAGGCTCCGGACGCGCAGGCTCAGCAGCCATGGCTCACGGGCCTAGCCGCTCCGCGGCATGTGGGAATCTTCCCGGACCGGGGCACAGGCGGACTCTCAACCACTGCGCCACCAGGGAAGCCCTATCAGTCATTTTAAATCTTGCCATTCTGATTGTTGAAAAGTGATCTCTTTCAGTTTGCCTTTCCTTGATTCTTAATGAGTTTGAGCATCTTTTGATAGGTTTATTGTCCATCTGTGGTGAATTGGCGTGAAATTTTTTTTATCATAGTAAACCTTTCGATAGATCTGTTACATTCTACAGCGAGGGATTGTCTGCCTTCTCATACTTTTTTTTTAAGCTTTACTGAGGTATAATTGACAAAATTGTAAGATATTTAAAGTGTGCAATGTGATGCTTTGATACACATATACATTGTGAAAGGATTCCCTCCATTGAGTTAACTCATACATTACCTTACATACTTACCCTTTTTCTGGTGAGAACATTTAAGTTGTACTGTCTTAGCAATTTCACTTATACAATACCGTGTTATCATCTGTCATCACCATGATTGCTTATACTTTTTTAAAAGATTTAAAAATTGCTGCTGAAGAGATTGTCTTGCCTTTTCTTAGGACAACTCCAGAAAGAAACGTGACAGAGATGATAACTCCATTGTAGGATCAGATTTTGAGCCTTGGGCCAGCAAACGAGGAGAAATCCTTGCCCGGTATACTACCACGGAAAAGCTCTCTATTGTGAGTACCAGTATACTTTTTCCCAGTGTCTACTTCAGATTTCGTAGTTTTTTTTTGTTATTACGATTCTGCACCCGATTCCAGTGTGTAGGTTCGCTCCCCCCACACCAAGCAGTTCTTTGTCACCAGTGGGGTGTCCTATCAATCCACTCAATTCTGACATTGTCTCCCTGGAGAGAGCACCAGCTCCCACAGCTTAAGGGCTCAGGCCCCACATCAGATGCTAATCAGAAGTCCAGGTGGGCCTCCCTGGTGGCACAGTGGTTGAGAGTCTGCCTGCCGATGCAGGGGACGCGGGTTCGTGCCCCGGTCCGGGAAGATCCCACATGCCGCGGAGCGGCTAGGCCCGTGAGCCATGGCCGCTGAGCCTGCGCGTCCGGAGCCTGTGCTCCACAGTGGGAGAGGCCACAACAGTGAGAGGCCCGTGTACCACACACACACACACAAAAAGTCCAGGTTGTTACCTGGCTTCTGACGAACTAGCTATAAATCAGCATTTCCCATGACCACCTCTTTGGGTTCAATTAATTTGCTAGAGTGGCTCACAGAACTGACTAGACTACTGGTTTATTACAAAGGATATTAAAGGTTATAAACCAGTAACTAGATGAAGAGATACCTAGGATGAGGTCCTGAACAAAGGAGCGTCTGTTTCCATGGAGTTTGGGGTCTAGCACGGCAGCATGTGGATGTCTTCTGATTCACCAACCCGGAAGGTCCCTGAACCCCTTCCTTTCGGGTTTTTATGGAGGCTTCGTTACATAGATATGATTGATTAAATCATTGGCCACTGGTGATTGATTCAACCTCCAGCCCCTCTCTCCTCCCCAGAAATCAGGGAGGTGGGACTGAAAGTTCCCACCCTCTAATCATGTGGTTGGTTCCCCTGACAACCAGCCTCCATCCTTAGGTGCTTCCGAAAATCACAGGAGAGTGCTTCCTAAAAAGAACAGAAGACTCCTGGATTGTTCTCTCACCTGGGACATTCCAAGGGTTAGGAGCTTTGTGCCTGGAATTGGGACAAAGACTAAACATATATTTCTTCTTATAAATCACAGTATCACAGTTATGTTGCCCCAACGCCGACGTTCTGTAAGTTTCAGTTATTATGTCAATGTTAGTTGGGAGAAAACGTGCTAATGCGTTCCTCAAAAACTGTGTTAAGAATCGGGGATCAGGCACAGTTCAGACAGTGAACTGGAGCCGCAGAGTCGTGTCTCTGGGGGGGGAGAGAGTTACGAGGGGAAGAGAGTGCCACCCTGAAGAAGGTTAACTTCTTACCGTTGCTCAGGGAGTCCCACTGGTGGGTTTTCTGCCAGGGCTGGGAGTTCACTGCTTCTTTGGGTGGCACTCACTAGGGCAGGTTGTTGGCTAGTGCCCGGGGCTTACCTTGTACTCTGCAAGTTGCTCAGCCGGGGAAAGCAGGTTAATGCTTATGTCGTCAAGGTCTAGCTTGTGACTGAAGCCCTCCCTAAAGAAGAGAGATGTTCGTCTCTCTTCATACTGGGAAGAAGTCTAGAGGCAGATAGTCCAGGACTATGTGGCAGCTCCAAAGTCATCAGGGACCCAGCTCTTTCTGTCTTGCTGCTCTGTCATGTTCAGTGTGACCTCATGTCCAAGTTGTTAGAAGGCGGAAAGGGGAAAGTGGGATGCACCGTCTCTCATTCAAGAACACTTCCTTGGGCCTTCCCTGGTGGTCCAGTGGTTAAGATTCCACGCTTCCACTGGGGGGGGGGGGGGCTCGGGTTTGATCCCTGGTCGGGAAACTAAGATCCCACATGCTGAGTGGTGCGGCCAAAAAAAGAACACTTCCTGGAGTCCCCTCAACATGTCCAGTTACATTTGTCTTGAAGGTAGTCATGGGCTGTACACAGTGCACCCATCAAAAATCGGGGCTGTGAGCAGGGAGGAAGGGGTGAACTCAGTAGCGACTAGGAAGGTTCTGCTCCCTTCTCCCAGAGTCTATACTTGTTAAGCAGAATTGCTGGACTATTTAATTCTTTTTCTTACTGTTTTCTGATTGCCCTGATTTAATATAAAGCCGTGATTCTCAACCAGGAGTAATTTTACTCCCCAGGGGACATGTGGCAATGCCTGAAGACGTTTTTGGTTGTCACAACTGTGGGAGTGCTACTGGCATCTAGTGGGTAGAGGCCAGGGATGCTGCTAAACCTCCTACAGTGCACAGGACAGCCGCTCACAACAGAATTTTCCAGCCCATAACGTCAATATTGCCGAGGTTGTGAAACCCTGATTTAGAGTAAGCTAAATGCTTTCACATTGCCACCATTGTCTCAAAATTTTGCTTTTTTTGGGCTCATTTTGAGAGTCCTGAAATGAGTAGAAATTTGAATCTCTAGTAGTTTCTAGTGAGCTGTGTTTTCCTCCTTTGAATAAATATTTCTGTTTTTCATTTAGATAAATAAGTGGCTTTGTTGGAAAACGATGGATCATGTTGTCTTAGTGCTGCTTGAACAATAAGTAAAGTTTTTGTCACAGGGTCCAGTAAGTTTTAAAAAATATTAACATATATTTTTTGCCTCTGCAGAATCTTTTTATGGGATCTGAAAAAGGTGAGTTTTTGCTGTTGTTACTGTTTTGATGGGGAATTCTCCCATTACCTTTAATATAATTTTCCAAAGGAAAAAAACATCCAATCCTGATGTTTAATTCAATTGAAGCTATTATTTCCTAGATTATGTATAGACTTAGTAGAATCAAAATACATATTAGATGACGAATGAAAAAAAAAAAGACCAAAGAGTTTACTAGGAGGAAAACAGAAACTCAGTGCTTGACTTTAGGATTACAGAGCAGTAGTCTCCCATCTATGTGCCTCCTCACTGGCTGGGAAATGGTTGAAATTCTCCTTTTTACAGATCCTTTCTTTTGCCTTAAGTCATTATCCCTTGTGAAAACACAGATGCCCTTGTGAGGGGAGTCACACAGTCTTATCAGCCACTGGTCCCTGAATACGGCAGTTCTCAATTTCTTGTGCCAAGACACAGTCTGGACTAAGGTGTCTCAAACTAGCTGTTCAGCAGAGTCACTTGAGGAATATATATATATATATATGTGTGTATATATATATATATATATATATATTTCATAAAAATACAGACCACTGGGCCCCACTCCACTTATTGAATTAATCTTGAGGAAGGGGATGCAGGAACTCCATTTTTAAAGCTCCTGGGTGATTATGAAGCCCCTGTCTTAGATGCTGTATCACTGGGGTGCAGCGGAGCACAGCCGTGGTTTGTGTGCAAATCGCTGGCGCGGCAGCTGCAACTCTCCTCGTTCTCTGCGGGTTGGGGCAGCGCACTAGAAATCAAGGGGGTCGGAGCACCTTTGTTATGGGCATAACTTTGACCCCAAGCCATAAAAAAGTAAATCACAGCATTGCATATCGACCAGTTGGGAGAGGTCAGAAAGTGACAATACCGCTTGCTGGTGAGAATGTAGAGCAACAGGAACGCTCATGTGCTGCTGGTGGGAGTGTAAAATGACACAACCGCTGTGTAAAGCACTTTTGCATTATCTGTTCAAATTGACGATGGGCCAACCCTTTGACCTAGCAGTTCCGCTATTAGGATATACCCTAGATCAGAAATCGGCACACTGTATCCTGGAGGCCAAATCTGGCCCACTGTTTGATCTTGTAAATAGTCCTTTTGGAACACAGCCGTGCCGTTTGTTTACGTATTGTCTGTGGCTGCTTTTGTGCTGTAATGGCAGTTGAGTAGTTGTGACAGAGACTGTAGGACTCACAAAACCTAAAATACTTATATATGGCCTTTTATAGAATGCATTTTTTCAGCTCTGCCCAAATCCATGTTTCTTAAAGTGTGGTCCAAGGACCAGCAGCATTGACATCACCGGGGGCTCATTAGAAATGCAGAGTCTCAGGCCCTGCCAGACCTAGTAAAAATCAGAATCTGCATGTTAACACATCCTTAAGTGATTCCTGTAAAAGTTTGAGAAACTACCCTGAAGAAATGCATGCATATATGAACCAGGAGACATGCACAGAAATGTTTATAGCATATTGTTCATAGTAACCCCAAGCAGGATACAACCCAAGGATCCACTGAGGGTAGAATAAGAAATAAACTGTGAGGTAGTCACACAGTGGAAAATGCTAAACAGTGGTGAAAATGTGTGAGCTTTATGCAATGACAGGGGTAAACTTCATGAACTAAAGTCAGTGGTGAATGAAAGAAGCAAGACAGTGTACAATCTGGGTGGTGGCTACAAAGGTTTTATAATTATCTGTTAAAATGTACATATATGCATGTTCTGTACTATATTTCAAAATGAAGGGAAAAGTAGAAGTAAGGTAAAAAAAATCAAATTATTTGGAAACTCCTTAATTTTAGTAGTTGTTAGTAATTGAATAATTGTACCATGCTCTCAGCTGATCCCAGACAAATCTGTGAGTTAACACCAGAGCTAAGAAAGCAGTGCCTTAAAAGAGTAAACTTTAGCTCCTGAGAGCGAGTTCGGTAGGCAGGAGCAAGGAAACCTCTGGTCTAGAACAGAAACACCCTTAAGATGGAGAAAGGGTTCTGAAACAGGAGGCTCTAGAGGGCAGCAGCCAGCTGGCCAGAGAGCCCTGTCCTGTGACCGGCCTGTGGCCTGGAGTCCTTTCCTTCTCTCCCCGCCAGTCCCTGCTGATGGGAAGAGTTGTGCTGATGGATGATGGAAGGAGGCTCACTAGTCCTGTTTGCTTGAAGAGACGGCTTTGAAGCCCTAGTGTTTCCACCTCTGGACAGACAGTGGGATTGCTGTTTTGTTAGTTGTTAGTACCACAGTTCTGCACTGTGAATATGAGCCTGAGAGGGCCTTTTGTTTGTGGAAAACAATTAAATGACGGATTTTTGGCATCCTTATCTGGACCGCCTTTCTTTAGGAATAAACAAATGATTCAGTGAAAAGTTTGTAAATATCAGATGTCGCAGAACCTTTTTGAGGCTGGCCCACTGCACTCCCATGGGCAGCTCCTAAGCAGAAATGTTTCTGATGAAACTTTGGTTACGTAAGGAAGTTGCTTCCAAAATCTCAGGGAGTTTTCTGTAATGAAGTTGTTCCCCAGCCTCTTTATTCATGATGAAGTGTAGAGTGAAAGATGCTTTCCTTTGGGGGTATTGGTGACAGAGGAAAGCCACCCGTGTGACATGAATCCATTCTGTTTAGGCAAAGCTGGGACTGCCATATCCGCAATGTCGGAGAAGGTTCGGACCAGGCTGGAGGAGCTGGATGATTTTGAGGAGGTGAGCAAGTCAGTTGTTGAATCCAGGGAGAGGCGGGGCTTCCCGTGTCTCTGCCAGGTGAGGTCGGTCTCGGTGGCCGCTCTCTGATTAATTCTCGAGCTGCGCATTGTGTTCAGTCCTCCTGAGGCACCAACTGATCGAGGGAGAGATGCCAGTGGCGCGGCTGGCCAAGCTCACAGGAGCCTTCCTTGGGCTGGTTTTCTGAAGGCGTTTTTCTCACTGTGATGCTTGAGCAAACCCCAGGCGTCTGGGGACAAGGTCTAACTGTGAAAGCCAACGGTAGCCATCTCCCGGGAAGCCGCCTCGTATAGTGTAAAACGGTCATGCCTGCTGCAGAGGCCACGCGTGGTCGCTCAGCTGCTGAACTCGTTCAATTAGCCTGCACGTGCTTTTAAAGAACATGAATCTTGCCAACTCATAAAAATTAGTAAATTTAAAACGTATAAATCCAGATTTCTGACTTCTCTTAAATTCCACCTACCTGTGGGCTCACGTTCTTGCATTTAACCTGGGTGTGTACTGTCCAGGTTGCATGGTCCTCCCTGGCCCAGTTCACTCATAAACATTACTAGCCTGGCCCCTGGAGGCGGTGAATTTGCATCCTCTGGAGTATCATTTAGAGAGGCAGCATACCATGGGGGTTAAGAGGGCAAACTCAGGAGCCAGACTGCCTGGGTTTGAATCCTGGCTCTACTGTTTGGTAATTCTGTAGTTTGGGACAAGATGCTTAAGAGCTTGAGCTCTGTGCCTCAGTTTACTCATCTGTAAAGTGGGGGTGCTACCTAGTACCTGCCTCTTAGGGTGATTACAGGGGATTACATGAGTTAATGTATGTGAAGTGCTTAGACCAGCACCCAGCACATGGTACGTGCTTTGCAAGTGTTAGCTGCTGTCACCATCACCATTATGAGTCTAGAGGCCTTAGCTTGACCGCTTATTAATGGGGTGCCCTTGGGCATTCATCTTCCTATACCCATTTCCTCATCTGTAAAATGGGGATAAAGAATACAGTTGTGTAGGCTGAATGGGAATGCTTTGAAATCCACAGAGGTCCCTATAATGGCAGTTGCCATTGCTCTGTCCTGCATCTTGCCCCAGTTTCAGGGTCCTTCCAGCTCTAAGACCAGAGTTGTTAGGTGCTCAGCAGAGTGTAATAGTCCAATATTTTATTTTCCAATTCAGAAATGACATATTTTGAATTGGGGCGCCCGAGAGCCTCAGTCTGCATGTCATCAGTCAACCTTGGCTGGTAGGAAGGGAATTGCTAAAGGTTTTTATCAAAGCTCTTTTGTCTGTTGAGTATCTGAAAGTCACTTGAGCTGGCTTACATGGAAAATAAGGACTGTATTGAAGGATACTGGGGCACTACCCTGAACCCAAAGGCACAGTGGCCTGGAACCAGGAACTGAAAAACCACCCAGAACCCCAGCAGCTGTCCTCTGTGTCTCTTGCTTCTGTGTGGCCTCCAGACTCTTTCTAGTTCTCCTTTTTTTTTTTTTTTTTTTTCCTGCAGACTGGTTTCCTTGCTTCCCCCGCTCACAGGAGCACATGGCTGCCCCATGGCTTCCGGGTTAACATAGCATATTAGTCAGGATAAGACTAGGTTGTGCTGTGATAACAAATGAACCCCCGTATCTCAGTGGCTTAATATAACAGAGGTTTATTTCTTCCTCACATTACTCGTCCAGTGTAGGTGACAGACATACCACCATCTTGTGGTGCTGCCATCTCAACATATGGCTCCAGGGTTGTCACAGCAGAGCTGAAGAAAGGGTCACTTTTCACTGCCTCAGCCCAAAGGGGACACATGCCACTCTATTTACCACCCATTTGCCCAAACTAGTCACGTGGCTCTTCCTACAGCAGAGGGGCAGGGAGGATCCTGTCTCACAGTTCAAGTGACCAGTTGGGATCAGTTCAGATTTCCTGAACTTCCTACTTGTATTCCTTTAATAAAGAGTTCTTCCAGCAATCCCACTCCTGGGCATATATCCAGAGAAAACTCTAACTCGAAAAGATACATTCACCCCAGTGTTCACAGCAGCACTATTTACAAAAGCCAAGGCATGGAAGCAACTTAAATGTCCAACAGATGAATGGATAATGACAATGTGGTGTATTTATACAATGGCATATTACTCAGCCATAAAAAAGAATGAAATAATGCCATTTGCAGCAACATGGATGGACCTAGAGATTATCATACTAAGTGAAGTAAGTCAGAGAAAGACAAATATCATATGATATCACTTATATGTGGAATCTAAAATATGATACAAATGAACTTATTTACAAAATAGAAACAGGCTCCAGACATAGAAAACAAACTTATGGTTACGAAAGGGGAAAGGGCAGGAGGATAAATTAGGAGTTTGGGGTTAACATATACACACTGCTATATATAAAATAGAAAAACAGCGAGGACCTACCGTATAGCACAGGAAACTATACTCAGTATCTTGTAATAAACTATAATGGAAAAGAATATGAAAAAGAGTATATATATATATGTATAACTGAATTACTTTGTTATACATCAGAAACTAACACAACATTGTAAATTAACTATACTTCAATTTAAAAAAAAAAAAGAGTTCTTTACTTTGGATTCCAGGCAACATTCATATAAAAAAGATTTGGTTCCTGCTCTCCTCACGTGGGTTAGCATGACCCTCACTCCTGTGAGCTGTGCAATCAGCATCTTAGCAGTAGGCAAGGATTAGTGAGCATGTACTGTGTGCCGGGTGGTGCCAGGTCTTTACATATGTTATAATATTTCATCCATGTGATGGCCTTGCCCTCTTCTGCCGTGGGTTTTTGCTGGGTCTGCTCTCTGTCCTGCATGCTCTCTCCCTGGTCTAGTTAACAACCCTCCATTGCCTAGTTAACGCCTGTACACCACTGAGAGTTTGTCTCAAGCACCACTTGCTCCAGGAAACCATTCTTGACCACCATTCTAGAGTCCATTCTGAGATGAACCTTTCCCCCAACATTTGAATATCCCTGAAATTGGACTGTGTCTCTCAATTGGTGCATGTCCGTGATCGGCACCTTTTCTTCCTTAGTGGTGCATAAAACAGTTGTGCTTCTTAAAGCGGGCACCTCAGATTCAGAGAACTATGATATGTGTCTTTGTAGAATTGTTTCCCTGAGCATTTGTCTCAGTTTGTATTAATGTCCATCTTGTCCTCTGTACCTTAAACTCCGTTAGTGCTGAAACAATGTCTTTTTGCTCACCTTTGTATCTGGGGCATCTGGTATACCATACTTGCCTGGCACACAATACCCCCCAATAACTATTTGTTGAATAAGGTAAGTCCTGTTATCACTGTTCGCAGAAGAGACTCAGGGAGGAAAGCAGCTCACCAAGAATCATATGGTTAGAATGTGGCTCAGCTGGGAATGGGCTCAGGTCTGACTTGTGTTCAAGGCCAGTTTTTCAATCACTGCCCTCTAGCCATCTTTGCAGAAAACTCAAAGAACCTCTTTGATTACAAGACAGAACTATCAATCCTGGTCAGGATATGAGGGGAACTTAAGAGACCAAAACTCAGCTAATACTCAGTATTGTTCATGGGGTCGAGGGGGGAGTCCAACAATGTTTTTCCTTCTGTGCCTGTATCTTTCTACTTTTCTGCCCACAGGGATCCCAAAAGGAGCTGTTGAATTTGACTCAACAGGATTATGTGAACCGCATAGAAGAGCTCAACCAGTCGCTGAAGGACGCCTGGGCCTCGGACCAGAAAGTGAAGGCTCTAAAAATAGTCATCCAGGTCAGGTCGAGTGATTTTTTTTTTTTTTCCCCCCAGAATTTCCTTTGTAAAACTCCTTTGTGGATAATTAAGGTCTTCAGAGGCCTGCCTTCAGGGTCTTACCCTAATTTTTTCATCTGTTCTATTTTCACGTACTTCCTGTGAAAGGCCATAATTATGAATCAGTGTTTTTATGAGATGGCTAATCCCAGGGCCACCATGTGCAGCTGCATAGGTTGTGCACTGTGCAGTTCCAGGAAATTCACCCTAGGTTACAGAATTACTGATGTCCCCCCTGGGTTGTGCAGTTCATTGGCCCTGTTACATCACCTGACACATTTATGATTTGTGTAGACTAAAGATTGATCAACTGCCTTTTGGGTTTCCTTGACCAAATTGCTTTGTATCTTTGGAACTAATGGTTGTGTGTCCCTGATATATGCATTTTGGGGTCATGTTCTGCATAATGATGTGACAAAGAAAATGTATACACAGTGTTAAGAGAGGTATGTTTGTTGAATCCTCTTTGTTGATGAATTTGTTAATCCATGACAGCTCTTGGATCACAAGAGCAAGTTCCACAGGGAAAACAGCTTATTCTGTTTCTTGACTCTTAAGATCATCCCGTCTTGTCAAAACACGCTCAGAAGTACACGGTAAAAGGAATAATGTAAGCATTATGCTTTTCAGAGCAGAGTTAATAGAGAATTTCTGAACAGCCATTTTAGTTCAGAAGGACAAGATTTCATCCTTGTTTATTGTCATGGGAATGTGACGTTTGTTTTCTTGCTCTGGGAGTCTTTACACTGGGCACTTGAAGTCTTTTAAGATGACACTTCGTATGGCAGGTGCTATGTTTTTGGTGTTCATGACAGAGGCAAACCCAAGCCCTTTTCCCTTCCATCACTGTTGTTAGTTGACAAAGCAAATACTCTGAAGAAGATTTCTCTCATCCTGCAGGCATGTGATGGAGGCTGCTTGCTGAGTGGCTCAAGTGAGAGAATATCTAAACTAACAAGAGCTTCTTCAAAATATTTTTGTTGGCAACATCTCTCCATAGAGTATTGTGGTATAGAACTGTGACTTCTAAGAGTTTGACATCTGGAGGAGATTTGATTCATGTCTTCCCAAAGAAAATAATCATGAAACTGTTTAATTAACTCCACATCTAGCTAATAGTAACTGTTTGACTTGCAGTACTTTAAAGACTGCCTTCTTTATCCAAAAAAGCTAGTCAAGGTACAGAATATGGAGAAATGAGCAGTTTCCCTTATTTGCTCTGCAGGAAGGTTTTACTTTGTTTTTTCAGCTTTATTGAGGATATTTTACATATCCTAAAATCCACCATTGTAAATGTACAATTCAGTGATGTTTTTAGTAAGTTTACAGAGTTGCCCAGCGATTACACAATCCAGTTTTAGAACATTTTCATAGCCACTGCCCACCCCCTGCCCCCGCCCCACCCCCTGCCCAAATTTCCTCAAGCCTGTTAGCACACCTGCTGCCACTTTCAGCCTTAGAAAAACCACCGATCTGCTTTCTGACTCTATGAATTTGCCGTTCCTGACGTCTCATGTACGTGGGGTCACTCATTATGTACTCTTTCGCATCTGGCTTCTTTCACTTACCGTGTTTTTGAGGTTCATCCATGTTGTAATATCAGTACTCTGTACCATTTTTCTGCTGCATAGTATACCACTGCATGCATAACCACATTTTACTTATCCATTAACAAGTTGATAGACATTTAAGTTGTTTCCACTCTGGCCATTATGAGTAATGCCGCTGTTCACAATTGCAAACAAGTCTTTGTATGGATGTATATTTTCATTTTTCTTGGATAGATTCCTAGAAGTGGAATTGCTAAGTCATATGGTAAGTTTATGTTTAACTTTTTGAGGAACGGCCAAATTGCTTTCCAAAATGGCTGCACCATTTGCATTCCCACCAGCAATGTATGAGGGTTCCAGTTCCTCTATATCTTTTCGATCACTTGTTTCGTTATTGACCATCTTTTTGATTATAGCCATCTGAGTGGGTGTGAAGTGGTACCTCATCGTGGTTTTAATTTGCATATCCCTACTGACTAATGATGTTGAGCATCTTTTCATATGTTTATTGGCCATTTTTATATCTTCTTTAGTCAACTGTCTATTCAAGACTTGCCCATTTAAAAAATCAGGTTGTTTGTCTTCTTGTTGAGTTGTAGTAATTCTTTATCCTTGATACGAGTTCTTTATCAAATACATGATCCACTTGTATTTTCTCCTAGTCTGTGGCTTGTCTTTTCATTTTCATAATGGTATCTTTGGAAGTGTAGGAGTTTAATTTTTTTTTTTTTTTTTTTTGTGGTACATGGGCCTCTCACTGTTGTGGCCTCTCCCGTTGCAGAGCACAGGCTCCAGACGCGCAGGCTCAGCGGCCATGGCTCACGGGCCCAGCCGCTCTGCGGCATGTGGGATCTTCCCGGACCGGGGCACGAACCCGTGTCCCCTGCATCGGCAGGCAGACTCTCAACCACTGCACCACCAGGGAAGCCCTAGGAGTTTTTAATTTTAATGAAGTCCAGTTTATCAGTTTTCTCCTTTTTGGCTCATGCTTTTGGAGTTGTATCTAGGAACTCTTTGCATAACTCAGGGTTGTGAGAATTTCTTCCTATGTTTTATTCTAGAAGCTTTATAGTTTTAGCTCTTACATCTAGGTTATATGGTCCATTTTGAATTATTTTTTTGTATGTATGGTGTGTCTAAGTTTTTTTTTTCCATATGGATATCCAGTTGTCTCAGCAGCATTTGCTGAAAAGACTTATTTTGACACCTTTGTCAAAAGTCAGTTGGCCATAAAAGTAAGGGTTTATTTCTGAACTCTCAATTCTATTCCATAGATCTATAGGTATGTCCTTATGCCAGTACCACACTTGATTACTATAGCTTTATGGTAAGTTTTGAAACTAGGTAGTATAAGTCTTTTAACTTTGTTCTTCTTTTTCAGAATTGTTTTGGCTCTTCTGGGGCCTTTGCATTTCCATATGAATTTTAGGATCAGCTTGTCAATTTCTGCCAAAAAAAAAAAAAAACCTTTGGGATTTTGATAGGGATTGTACTGACCCTACAGATCAGTTGGAGAGATTTGCCATCTGAAGCAGAGTTAATCTACTGGTGCATAAATTATGTATCATTCATTCTGTTGATAGGCATTCTTTTCTTTTTCCTTCTTTCATTATTATGAACGATGTTGCTGTGAACGCTGGTCACGTCTGCTGGTGACCATATAAAGTGTTTCTCTAGATGAAGGCCCATACCTAAAAGTGGAATTGCTCGGTGTAGGATGTGTGCCTTGTCTGCTTTTCCAGACAGTGCCAAGTTATTTTCCGCAGTAGTTGTGCCAGCCTGCACTGTAGTAGCAGTGGGAGTGTGAGAGTCTGTGCCTTGCAGTGACCTACCAACATTTGGAATGAGCAGACTTTCTATTTTAATTTTCCCAATTTAGGAGGTAATAACATCATATTTCACTGTGGTTTTAATTTGCAATTCCCCGATTATAATAAGATTGAGCATCTTTTCATATGTTTATCGGCCATCGGGGTTTCCTTTTCTGTAAAATGCCTTTTGTTGATTCCTTTTGCTCATTTTTCCAGTATGTTATTTGTACCTTTCTTACTGATTTTTAGGATTTAAAAAATATATATTGTGGGCAGTAATTGTCCTCTGATTAATTATTAGTCTGCTTCCCTCCTTTCCTGCCTTCCTTCTAGCCATCCATCTAGTCATACTTTCTTATACTGAACCATAGATTATCTTTTAATTTATCCATTTGCTTTGGTTCACATTTTTGGTTTTTAATGCCAACTTAATTTTAGGAACTGCTAGTTTCCTTCTAGAATCTTGCTAATTGGAAACAAATGAAAAGCATTCTTTCAGTATTTTTTCCGCAGTGTTAATAAATTCGATAGCAAGTATTTTAGGCAGAGTAATTCGTCAGTTAGTTGCTCAGGAAGTGCTTATAACAATGGTTCTCAACCTTGGCTCACATTAGAATCACTTGGGAGCTTTAAGAAATCCTGATGTCCAAGCTGCGCCCCAGACCAGCTTAATCAGAATCTCTGAGAGTGGGATCCAGGCACTGTTATTTTACAGAGCTTCCCAGATGATTCCGAAGCTGAGAACCCTTGGTTTGTAGAATGCTCATTTCATCCAGAATGTGGTACAGATTGCGGATCTCAGGAACCCAGTGTGTCCTGGGCTTGTTTCAGTGCAGCGGTCACCTGGGGCCCTTGTTGAAAATACTGATTTTGGAGCAGGGGATCTGTTTTTTTAACACATACCCTGGGGGTGCCTGATTTTCATTGGTTTAGGAAACTGCACCAAAGCTTTACAAAAAACTGTGGAATCTTCAAAATAGTGATTTAAAAGGTAACTTCAATTTATGACATTATTATGATTTTAACTTTGGATTAAAAAATTTTTTCTGCTTCCTATTGTCTTTATAAAATACATGTTCTGTGACACCAGCTTGGGAGACAAATCAATGCACAGGTGTTGGAAAACGCCAGCTGTGTTTAATTTGAAATCTTCTGTTTGAATTCTCTCTCCCTCTCACCTCACCAGTGGGCAGTAACCCATCTCTGAGGGGCTCTGGGTAGGAACTCAGGAGATGTCACATCCCTAGGAACCAAGAGCTGTGTATTGTAAACAATCTCTAGGATTCAGAACTGTTTGTTTTTTCCAAGCCCTGAAATCTCATGGGGTAATTAATTGTTTAAGTTGGAGCTCTCATAAAAGGCATGTGAAAAACACAAAGCAAGGTGTCAGGAAGTGGAGTTCTGTGTACATCCAAATGCCACATTTGGTGTCATTGCCATTGTTTTAACAGCTTACATTCCCCTCACCTCCAATCCCCAAATAACATTCGGGCCATGAGAGGATGTTTTACAAATTAGACACATTGTTTACTTTTAGTTACATAATGCTAAGGAGAAACTTGATGAATGTAATAATTTGGATATTGTGTAACAAAGCCAAACTGAAAACACATGTCAGCCTACATCTTGATATGATGAACTTTCTAGCCATTCTGTGCACATCGGAAGCGCATACATATGAAAGGACCCTTTCTAAATGTCCAAATCGTTTTTTTTCTTTTAACGTGACATTTTTCCTGTCTGATATAATATGGCAAGGTTTTCTAGTTCCTTATCCAGACTTCTGAATTTACAAGATTTCAGGGCATTACTTCTAGTTCTTCGAAGGAGAGATAGATTTTTGTTTCTGATTATACAAGATGACTTCATCTGGGGTGTTCGGGGCCATGTTGTGTGGCTGCCATCTTCCGTTATGAGTCCTGAACACGTCGATGGCCCTCTGGCGTGAGTGATGGCCGAGGAATTGAGGAATTCCCGGCAAAGCCAAAATGTTCCTGGCTTGCAGAGCACAGTTCCAGAGAAACATGTAACTCTTTGAAGCTTGTCACGTTTTCTTTTAGAAGGAAATTTAAGAGTAAGTATAAATAATAGGTGCTAGTTTAAGAAACCCTAGAGATTTGCCTATGGAGTCATTTCATAGAAAAGAACTTTAAGAATCAAGACCATTCTGAAATAGACCAGCGGAGGCAATGCTGAAAGGATGGCGTCACCTGCAGGGACGCTGGTTGACTTCTCTGGTGACCGAGTGCTGACCCGAGTTCAGACCCTCTGGATAAGATTCCTGAGTCGTGGCTTCCTGAGGGAGGTGATGGTGCCTTTCATGAAGAGGCTCTCTTGTGAGCAGAGTTGACTCCCTCTGTCAAAAGCACGGTGGTTTTGCTTGTCATTATACCTCCAGTGACTAGCACTAGGCCTGGCACATGGTATACACCTCCACTTGTTTGTGGAGATCCTTAATTTTCCAGGCCTGGAGTGTTCCAACCCAGTCAGACATGACAGTGACTTTTCTTTTCTCTTCTCTTTTTCTAGTGTTCAAAGCTGCTTTCGGACACAAGTGTTATTCAGTTCTACCCAAGCAAATTTGTCCTTATCACCGACATACTTGATACATTTGGTAAGTACTAGTTTTATTCATCTCAAATCTAAGAAGTACGTTTGCTTTGCCAGAAGGTGGATGGTAGAGTTGCTTTAAATTGGGTTCTGCTGTGGTTTAAATTACTAGGTAAGTCACGAGGGAGACCCAAACTCCCACCCCTACCCTTGCTCCCCTGCTCTAATGAGGGGAGCAAGGGTGCGGGTGCTGTTTTTAAAAGAATTTTAAATTGTGTGTTTCTAACCTTCTGATAGGCTAGTGAGGCGAGTGAGTCAAGCAAGGCAGGCTGGGGAGCACACGTCTTACACAGACCAGCCTCGGTCCGTCGCCGGCCGGCTCATGGCATCTGGAACTCACTTTGTTCAGAACTGAACCTGGCATCTCCTCCCAGCCCTTCCCCACCCACGCTGGGTTTCTGTCTCAGGGGATGGCGGCACCATGTACCCCCGTGCCCACGCTGGAAATCTGAGTCTTCTCCCCCGTGCCCCGTGTCCAGCCCGTCACCAGGTTCTTCAATTCACCCTCCTCAGTCTCTCCCCCATATGTCTGTTTTTCTGTCTTCTCTGTTAAAACCTTAGTCCAAGCCCCTGTTCTCTGCCCCATGGATGATGGCTGCAGCTCCTATGCGGTCTTCCTGCGTCACTGTGGCTGCCCCTCGTCCCACACTCCACCCCTCAAGCCGATTGATCTTCGGGAGTGCAGCAGAGAGGTTTAGACTGAAGAGATTAATGACCAGGAGCCCCCTGGAGAAACAGGAGGTCTCCATGCTGCTTGGGGATGGTCAGTGGCCAGAACATCGTGCCATTAGCAGTTTGCCCAAACCGTGCAGCGTGTAGGCTGTACGTGGCGTTCAGCAGAGCGGTGCCCCGCAGGAACTAGGAGACAGTCATCTTCTGAGAACTGAACACACAGGGGGTCGGAGCAGACCTTTGCTGTCTTGCCGAGGAAGGACCGATGGGCTCTCAACCTGACAAGTCTTGTCTGTGACCCATTGAAAGGTCAAATGTGTCAGAAAGTGAAATGTCATTCAGAGAGACCCATTTATTTCTGTGCAGGAGACCGGGGGCCTGAGTGTATTAGCTAGAATAAGTGATAGAAAATCTAACTCATTCATTTCCTCGTGGAAAAGGGGGGAGTATTTATTAGCTTATGGTGAAAAGGCCAGGGATAGTTTCTGGCTTCAGGTATAGCTGGATTTAGGAACTCAAACAGTATCTTCAGGACATTGGCTTTTTCTAGTACTTTTTCTTGTGTTGGCTTCATTCTTAAGCTCCACAAGGTGTCCTCAACTTTTATCAGTTTTGCTGCTACTAGTCCCAGGACAAGGAAGGAACTTTTATCCTCGCTTTCCAACAGAAGTCCCGGAATTCCATCTCATTGGCCTGGCTTGGATCACACGTCAGACCCTGAGCCAGTTATGGGATCTGGGGGATGAAATGTGCAGGCTATCCAGAGCTGGTTGTCCCAAAGGAGAAAGGGTGATGCTGTTGCCAGAGGAAAGGGGAATGGGAGCCAACTGGGTTAAAGGAAGAGATGTCCCGGCCAAACGACGGGACCTTTGGGTTCAGATGATCCGGGAAGGTGGCATCGGGCACTCTGCTGGGTGCTGAGGTTGTGTCAGCAAATAAGAAACAAAAATCCCTGCCTTCGTGGGCTGCGCCAGAAAGAGAGGATTCGCAGAACAAATGAGTAAACCTGATTGTGTGTTAGACAAGGATTGGTGCTGTGGATGAAGAAAACCCAAACCAGGGCAGGGTGAAGCGGGCAGCGCTTTTATGTAAATGGGGGGTCGGGGGAGGCCTCGCTGGGAAGTCGCTGTGTGGGCAAGTACTTGAAGGAGGTGAGAGATGAGCCGTATGCTGGCAACGTGGGGCCGGCTTATGACCAAGGAACAGCCAGTGCAAACCCCCTGGGGTGGGAGCAGCCCTGGCAGGTCTGGAGAACTGAGAGGCCAGCGTGGCTGGAGGGGGGCGGGTGGGGTGGGGATGTGGCCAGAGAGCCTGGTGGGCCATGTAGGCTGTTGGAAGGACTTGGGCTTTGAGCCCGAGGGCATGAGGAGCCGCCCAGGGTGTTGAGCACAGGAGGCGCAAGTTCCGGTTTGGGTTTTAATGGGCTCCCTCTGGCTGCTGTGTTGAGACTAGACGGTAGGGCGAGGGTGGAACGGGGGGCCCGGTTGGGAGGCCGGTGCAGCACTCCAGGTGAAAAATGAGGGTGGCATGGCCCCGGGGTGGCGGTGGGGTTGGGGGAAGGTGGTCCAGGACAGATGGGTGCATTAGGCTCTCAGAACAGATATCCAGCGCACACCCCTTGGGCCTTGACCTGTCCTCATACCCAGCTTGCCTTCCGGGAGCGAGGATGTTAGTCAGCGAGAGAGGCCAGTGGCTATGTCTGGTTCCCCTGACAGTTCTGTATCTCATGGTGAGTGGACACATTGGCCTTCTGGTTTCCCTCGCCAGCCTCCTGCAAGTTTCTTTTGCATGAGTCAGCATCCCCGGGTGAGACTAGCTCTGAGACCATTGCTTGAGCCTGCGAGCCTGGCCAGATCCAGACGTTAACCTTGTGAGAATATGGGGCGGCCGTTCTGTCAGCCTCTGTGGTGGCGGCCCAGTCCCATGCCTCGGCCGGCCGGGATGCGGTGTAGATGCCCGCCGTCCTTGCTGTGTCCCAGAAATTAGCTGGGCCAGGAGTGGAGAATAACGGTGATAAATCCTCAACAAATCAGGGTTTTCCTTGGGCCTGACTCTCTGTTCTAGGTGCTTTAGTGATCTTAAGTCATGCCGTCCTCATGACAGCTCTGTGAGGTAGGGTCTGTAATTATCCCCACTTCACAGACGAGGAGCCTGAGGCACAGGGAAGTAAAGCAGCTCGTCCAAGTCCCCAGGCTAGTGAGGGGCAGAGCTGGGACCCAAATTGAGTTCTCTCTGCAGTCAGAGCACCTGCTTTATTTCTCTTGTACTTGGCTCACGGGGGAAATTCTCTCTACAAAACTACAAATGCGTGTACCTTTGACCCAGCAACTTTGCCTCTGGGAATTCATCCAACAACCCAAGTGGCCGTCCATAGGAGACCAGTTAAACAAACGATGGCACGTCAGTATGCAGCAGTACGAGGAGGCCTCTGAGAGTGAGGACGTGCTGTGTTCCAATGTGGAAAGATCCCCAGGGTACATCATCAGGTGAAAAACTCGAGATGCAGAACTGCTATGGGGTATGTTCCGTTTTGTTTAAGAAAGGAGGAAAACTTAGAGCGCTTGGTTGTTTTCGCTTGCGTGTGCCTAAAGAAACATTAGAAGGGTCCCCAAGGAGCTAACAGGAGTGGAGCCCCTCAGAGGGTGGCTTGAGCAGTGAGCTGGACAGGACGGGCTGAGGCAGAACCTTCATTGAGTACCTCCTGCAGCCTTTTGAATTTTGAATGGTGGGCATGTTTTACCTCTTCAAAGCGTTCCCAGAGGTGCCCTTGTCCAGATCTGTTGCGAATAGCTTTCCTCAGGAGCGCGAGGCAGCCTGCGTGTGCAGGTGCTCGAGACACTTTGTTATGCTTTGGGGCTAACGAGCAGCTTTCCCCTTTTAAGAAGGGGGCGGAACTGGCCTTGCTTGGGTAGCAGCTCCGAGTGCTGAGGTCCATTGTGCATGTGTTGCTGGTGGTCAGTGGTTGTGAATGAGGCTGACCGAGGGTGGGAGCGTCTTGCTGGGCAAGGATGCGGGACACGGCCCCAGGCGTCTGCAACTGCAGCGCTTTAGCTGGGATTTCCCTGGAGGCAGTGAGCACAGAGCTGGGCTCTGGCGTCTCTCTGCCTGCATTCGTTGCCTCTCCTCCTACAGGGTTGTGTGAACTTGAGCCTTGGTTTCTTCACTTGTGAAATGGGCATGATAGGCCTTGCCTCTGGGGGTTTCTGGAGAGAATTAAATGAGAGAATGTGTAGGAAGCACGTGATGTCCTTCCTCTTCTAGGAGCTGGCAGGGTCAGTGTGAACAACTTAGAGCCGTGGCTGGCACGAAGTAAGGTGCTCAGAAACCGTTCACTGTCGTCACTGTTGTTAACGATCTATATTAGTGTCCTTGATTTATAAGAAAGTGAATCAAGAAAGAAAATCTAGGGTCAGGTATTATTTCTCAAAATAGTTGTCCACTAACTTAACAAAGGAAAACAAATATTCACCAAACTCTTTTGGCCAAAAATGGTTTTGTGGTTAAAGGCCTTAGGATATGAAGGTGAAATATAAAAGTTGTGCTTTCGTTTTTAAAAGAAAGCTAGTTTTGGAGAGATGGCAAGCTTTTTGTGGAGGAGGTAAAGGCATTGGGTTCTCTTAAGCCCGGTCCACGCACTCTAGGAGGTATGAGAAGTCACATGGTTGCCCAGCGTGGCTTGCTGTGCTGTGTGATGGCCAAGGTAAACTGCATGTAGTTCCAATGCCCGGGGTTCTGTGCTCATCTCAGAGGAGGCCTCTCTTGGCATCAGGTGTGGCTGCCTTGGGGAGCCCGTGACTGCAGGTTACTTCCTGCCAGGAGGACAAAGGCAGGTGGCTTTGAGAACTGGAGCCTGGTCCCTGAGGCTTCCTGGCAACTTCTAAATTGAATCCACGGTTTGGGGCAGTGATTCTCATCCTCGGCTGCATACCTGGGGAGCTTTAAAAACACTTCTTTCTGGTGGTCACGCTGTGCCCCAGATCGTTTGCGTTAGCATCTCTGAGAACAGACGCAGGCATCAGCGCATTTTCAAGTGCCCCAGGTGCTCTGAGTGTTCAGCTAAGGTTGAGAACCCCTGGGTTAGAGGGAGGAGGGAGGCACCCACAGTGCCTGCCTGAATCAATGGTTCTCACACTTGAGTGTGTATAAGAATTTCCCATTAAGGTTATTCAAAATTCATATTCCTAGTCTTCACCCCCCGGAATATTCTTTTTCACTGGCTCTGAGGTGGGCCCCAGGAATGGACATTTTTAACAAGTGTCTTTCGGTGATGGTAATGTAAGTAGTCCACACTGGGAGAGGCATCTAGGGCTCTTCTCAGCTTGGCTGGCTTCCTGCATGTTAACCTAGCATTCTGTCATTTCTTGATGATGTCATTTGATTTCATGTTCTTTGACCAGAAATGATCCTATGACTCTCCTGTCTTTTTCCGCGTATGGACAAGGGGTGTGGTTCTTTGTAGCCCTGAATGGTGGGGTTGTGCGGGGGAAAATAGGCATGGGAAAATACTTTCAACATCAGAGGTGATTTGGGAAGGTCCAGAAAATGAATAGAACTGTAACTTTTATCCTTTGAATATTGATAGCATTTTCCAAAATAACATTCGTACAGAATACATAAAACTTTTTGTGCTAGGCTGACCTGTAGACCAAGTCCAGACTGCACACTTGTATTTGTAAGTAAAGTTTTATTGGAAACAGCCACATCCATTTGTTTACCTATTGTCTATGGCTGCTTTTGAGCTACAGTAGCAGAGTTGAGTAGTCGCAATGGTGATCTCTGACCCACACAACCTAAAATATGTTCATCTATCCATCCAACAAAGATGAAGCACCCACTCACTGTATGTCAGGCACTGATCTAGGTACTGGGAATATGTCAGTGAACAAAACAGGTACAAATCTCTGCCCTTGTAGAACTTGTATACCTAGATGAATCTCAAATTCCAGTGCTTCTAGGTACCAGGCAGATTACGTAAGTGCGTGAAGCAGGCTGTTGATGAAAGACAGTAGGGAGCAGTGGAGACTGTGGCAAACTGGGTAGTTTTCAGGGGGCAGCTACTAATCTATTCAAGCTCATTTTTATCCTAGAGGGATGTGGGTCATTTTTGGCGCGTAGTTTGTGAAGGAGCAGGAAATCTGGGGGTTTTGTCTTCCAGTTTAATTGAGATATAATTGATATACAACACTGTATAAGTTTAAGAAGTACAGCATAATGACTTGACTTACATACAGCATGAACTGATCACCACAGTAAGTTCAGTGAAAATCCATTCTCTCATATAGACACAAAATTAAAGAAATGGAAAAAAATTTTTTTCATTATGATGAGAACTCTTAGGGTTTACTCTCTTAACTTTCATATATAGCATACAGCAGTGTTAATTATATGTATCATGTTGTACATTACATCCCTAGCACTTATTTATCTTATAACTGGAAGTTAGTACCTTTTGACTGCCTTCATCCAATTCCCCCTCCCCGCAACCTTTGATAACCACAAATCTGATCTCTTTTGCTATGAGTTTGTTTGTTTCTTTTTGAAGTATAACTGACCTTTGTTAGTTCCTGTTACACAACACAGTGATTTGATATTTCTGTACATTTCAAAATGATCACCATGATAAGTCTAGTTACTATTTGTCATTTTACAAAGATCATGCATAGTTATTGACTATATTCCCCGCACCATATATTTCACACCCATGACTCATTTATCTCTCTCACCTATTTCTCACCTTCCCCTCCCCACTGGCAACCACCTGTTTGTTCTCTGTATCTATGACTCTGTTTTGTTTTATTTGTTCTTTTTTGTTTGTTTGTTTTTTAGTTTCCACATACAAGTGAAATCATACAGTATTTGTCTTTTTCTGTCTGACTAATTTTGCTTAGCATAAGTGAAGGATCACTTTTCTGCCTAGAGCAGAAAGTCCCCTCTTTTAATTAAAAATCTAAAATTAAAAAAGAATCATGGCTAAAAATTTGTCCCACTAGGTGGCAGCATACTATCACAAGTAGAAGCTCATATGGGAGACGCCACCGTCTCTGTCCCTAATTAACAAACATTAATTTATTGTTTGCTTCTGAAGGGCACAATGCTGACACCATATGTCCTTTTCTCCCCAGGAAAGCTGGTATACGAGCGCATCTTTTCCATGTGTATGGATAACCACAGCATCTTACCAGGTAATGTCTTAGCTTTTCCATGGGTTTCATGCTGCCCTCAAGTCAGGATTAGAAGGTTTATATCAAGTCAGGATTTGCTGAGACCTGAAATAAAGGTTTTTGTGTTTGTTTGTTTTGGTGTGTTAAAAGTTAAAGAAACGCCTTTACGGATTTCTGATCATCTCAGTCTTCAAAAAACATTAGATCTTCCAACAGCCCAGCTAGGGATTTGGGCAAGTAATTTGAATCTGCAAGAATGAAGAGGTATTACAATTAGATTCAACTGAACTTTTATACCAACTTCAAGTTCTCTGCTGCTGGACATTTAAATATTTTTCCTATATGTTTTTCCTAAGAAGCAAATTACTTTATAAAATCAACTTTATATTAAGGAACAATGTCAAATAAATCAATAACAACAGATGCTTTGAATCTACATTCTATGCCCAAGTGATGTTTGCATTAAATTTATTGCCACTCAGTTTTGTTTTGTTTTGTTTTGTTTTTTTTTTTTTTTTTTGCGGTACGCGGGCCTCTCACCGCTGTGGCCTCTCCCGTTGCGGAGCACAGGCTACGGACGCGCAGGCTCAGCGGCCATGGCTCACGGGCCCAGCCGTTCCGCGGCATGTGGGATCTTCCCGGACCGGGGCACGAACCTGCGTCCCCTGCATCGGCAGGCGGACTCTCAACCACTGCGCCACCAGGGAAGCCCAGCCACTCAGTTTTAAACTCTCAGGAGGTTATAATGGGACAGCTAGATCACAAATTTCTTTTGTCACATAAATGATGATGATGGGGCCAGCAGCATGGAACGCCCAGCAACAGCGTCCTTTCCCTCTTATTCCTCCTTTCAAGTTCCTAGCGCTGCTGAGAGGAAGCGCGCTTATCTGTACAAGTCAGAACAAGCTCACTCCACCTTCATCCCACCTCCTTCTGCTTCTAGCAGCGGCACTTCCCTGGAGGATGAAGAGGTGGCATGTGACAGTACCCGTAATTTGACCTCTTTTCTTTTTGTCTGTTTATCTGTCTTGCCTTTCTGTCTCTTTCTTTCCCCCTTCCTTCCTTCCTTCCTTCCTTTCTCTTTCTCTCTTTGCTCTCTTTCACTGTCTCTTTTTTCTCTCCTTTTCTCTCTCTTTCCTTTTTTTCCCTTTCTTACCTTCCTTCCTTCCTTCCATCTATCTATATTGTTAAAAACTATTTAATATGTACATTTCTCAGAGAGAAAGACAGAACTCTACAGACCTTTGGGGTTAGAAAAGCTCTTAGGAATCACCGTGTCTCATTGTAGGTGGGCAGACCCAGTGGGGAAGAGTCAGGGACTTGCCCACAGGCCTGCCACCAGCTAGCGAGAGCCTGGTTCTTAGCGCTGGGCCTGCGCCATCCAATATGGTGGCCACTGGTCACGTGGGGCTCTTGAACACTAGAGACGTGGCCAGTCCAAACTGAGATGTGCTGTGAGTATAAAAAAAAAAAAATACCCTGGATTTCAGAGACTTTTTTTTTTCTTTTCGCTACACTGAGTGGCATGCGGGATCTTAGTTCCCCGACCAGGGATCAAACCCATGGCCCCTACAGTGGAAGTGCAGAGTCTTAACCACTGGACCACCAGGGAAGTCCCTCAGAGACTTATACAAATAAAAGACCATGAAGTATCTCACTAATTTTTAAGTTGATTACATGTTGAACTGATACTTTAGATGAATTGGATTAAATGAAGTAAATTGTTAAAATTTCACCTGTTTTGTTTTAGCTTTTTGAATGCTGCTCACATGATATTTCCACTGGACACTGCTGCTCTAGACCCTCCCCTCCACCACATCATACCTGCAATGTTTTTTTTTTTTTACATCTTTATTAGAGTATAATTGCTTTACAATGGTGTGTTGGTTTCTGCTTTATAACACAGCGAATCAGTTATACATATGTTCCCATATCTCTTCCCTCTTGCGTCTCCCTCCCTCCCACCCTCCCTATCCCACCCCTCTAGGTGGTCACAAAGCACCGAGCTGATGTCCCTGTGCTATGCAGCTGCTTCCCACTAGCTATCTACCTTACATTTGGTAGTGTACCTATGTCCAACAGCTCCTCCCACATTCTAGGCTTCTCAAGACTTGGAGGCAGGGACAAGCCTGATGGAAAGGCTTCTCTGTCAACTTAAGGATTTGGGAAACTCGGGTGCATTTATTTTACACTTGCCAACTTTTCTTCCATATGCTATACCAGCAGCAGTAAATTCTTAGCCTGCAGGCAGAAATAAACTCAGATAGGTGTTTTCTTTGGCTATAACAGTATTTTTTAAAATGCTTCTTCATATAGGTTCTACTTCTTCCTATTGTTGTATACCTAACTGCTTAAAAATATTTATATTACCTGACTGGCCTCTAAGGGCATTTGTGTTTGCACCTATTGCAATAGTTTTCCTTTCTCTTAGTTTTCACCAACTATACAAACAACATTTTAGGGCTAGTTAAGGAAGCATTACTAATAACTTTCTCCCTACCTAAACTATAAAAATTCAGAATAAAAGGCTACTTTCATGTTCACTTTTAGTTCTTATCTAAATATACTAATTAGCACGTTTATCACTAAATTCTTCCCTCCCAAAATACCTTTTTTTTTTTTTTTTTACCTTGAATCGGGCTTTTGCTTTCTTGAAAATAATTTCATTTTCCCCCCTTTCAGTTAAAATCTTCATCTGCATGTGTTTTCTGCTTCCCAGAACCTGAAAGGGAGAGGGGCAAACTTTTCTCAAAAACATCAATAATGTTGGGGATGACTCTTAACAGTAATCATGAAGAAAGCTTTGAAACCTACTATGCAGAATTCTGCCCAAAGAAATTATGTGGAGAGAGAAGTCCGGTGGCGTGTGTACTCATTCTTTCCATTTGAATCAAGTTCAGATTGTGAATTTAGTATTCGAGCCCTTTACCTTCAGGAGTTTTAACTAAGGCATAGCTCTTATGACCTCAGAAAGATACCAGTGTCCTTTGGGTTCACGGAAAGTATATGCTACTAGTTGTGTAGTTTTCCCCCAACATTTCTTAATCCAGCATATGCCTATCCAGCATAGGCAATGTACTCTAAGTGCTAAAACAGTTCTGTTTCCATGTTGGGAGAAATAACTTGGGTTTATTGTGTTGTGGCTCTCCTCATCAACTGGGGGCATTCCTATCTTCAGTTTTTCTCCATGGCTGATGTAAGCTGCATCTGGATAAGCAATGTCCTTAACTGACCTGGCCTTTCAGGCACATATTAAGGTGACGTGGCACCCCTATAAGCCTTGTTATGTAAAGAGACCTCTCACTGCCAGGGTAGAGACTTGGCAAATGAAAGAGAACTAGAGTCGCTGGTGTCCTCCCTCCTCCTAAAATATCCACAGAAGTTAGGGTTGAAAAAAGAAACAGCATAAAAGAAAAATAAGTGAGAACTAGAGGAAAATATCTTTGGTCTTTGTTACATCAAAGCCTCTTCTTAATTAATTTCCAAATTCTGAATTCATTCTCCACGTAGCAGCTCAAGCACTGAAGTATAAGTCATGTCATGCCATGCCACTCCTCTGCTCAGAGCTCTTCAGGGAGTTTCCGTCATACTTAGAAAAACTCTCCGACTCCTCACCAAGGCTGCAACCCCGCATGACCTGGTTTGTGATGCCTGCTTCCCCCCTTCTTGCTCTCACCACTTTGGCTCCCTTTCCTGTTCTTTGACCACACCAGAGGTCATACCTACCACAGGGCCTTTGCACTTGCTGTTTCTTCCTCCTGGAATACATTTCCTCCACATCTAAGCATGGCTAGCTCCTTTTTATAATTCAGGGCTCAGCTCAAATGCTCCATCTGCAGGAGACTTCTCTGACTGACACCCTGTCTAATGAATCCCCCCTGCCAGATTAACTCAGGTCACTCTCTATTCCATACCTCGTTTTATATCTTTCATAGTGTTGACTGCTATTGCATGTTATCTTGTTTGCATGCTCATTCCTTTCTGTGTTTATTATGTTTCTTCCCCCACTGGAATGTAAGCTTCATTAGGGCAGGGTCTCTCTTATGTGCTGTTATCTGCCTGGAGCCTAGAATACCACTTTTAGTTGGTTCCTAAGACGTTTGTATTGAGCAAATGAAGTAATGTAATGTTGAGTTTTCTGTAACATTTTTTTCTTCCAGTTTTGTTTATTTACTTTTTTCTATAATATTTTAAAGTCCTGCATAACATAATCCTTTTCCTGAATTATTCCTTGAGCTGGAAGGAAAGCCTAAAGCCTTTATATTGCATGTGAAGATTATTGTATAGCTTTCAGTCAGTGTGTACACGCAGGGCAACTTGCCTTTGGTGTGATGTCCAGCTCTCTCTGGCAGACTGAATCCCTGTCATCCCACCCTTTGCTGCTGCACTCCGTTCCCTCAACTGAAAAGCAAGAGTTTTTCTTAGATGACCTCAGAGACTTATTTTTGCTTTTGGGTCTCAAGTCACATGATTTGGTCATATGAAGGGAAATTAACCCCACCTCTCCCTTTTCCAAAAGGCAAGATTGACAAACGAATTTAAGAATAACCCTTATCTTTTCCTGTCTGGATCTCTTGGAACTTGAAAAAAAGTTACTTTGAAGTGCACGGGTTCAGGCCAGGAAAGGGAAAATGGTAATTTCCCTTCCCTTTGAAAATGGCAAGAGAAGAATTCTCGAATGAATGAAGCATGCCAGAACGTCCAAAAATAGACGAATCCTTGAGATTGCAATTCCAAAATATCTGCCGTTGTGATCAGTGACTGTTCTCAGCTCGTCAAGTACCCTAGAGTTTTATCTTTTTGCTGATTCCATAGATATTTTGATCACCTTAATGGTGTACCACCAAGTAGCAGAAAGTAGAGTCAGGGACGAGCAATGAGCCACTGAACAGCAAGATGAGACCAGCCCGCAAGCTAATGCTCATCCGTTACGTTCTATAGTAATTAATTTCTCCTGTTTTGATTGAATCCTGAAAGGGTAAAGCACACCCAGTGGTGGGATTGGGCTCCAATCTGCGTGGAAATCATTTAGAAGAAATCATTTTCATGTAAGAGTTCAACAATGGCCTTCTTGGAGTGGATGAGTTTTTTGTTGTTTGTTTTTGTTTTCATTGTTCCGTACTCTTTTCCATTCCTTATTAAGATGTGTGTCATGACTGGGCTTGGTTGTCAGTGCCAGAAAACTCCAAATCACAGTAAGGAAGATGAGGGCTAGTGGGCAGCCAGCCCGTGGTGCCAACAATCCCGACTTCGGTCTTGCTCTTGTGGTTCGAGATGGTTATGGAGGTCACAGCCGTTGTATCTGCATTCTAGCCGGCAGGAAGGAAGAAGGGACGAAGATCAAGCCCTTTCCCTTACAGCTAGTTCCCAGACCTTGCGCTTTTGTTTATATCCTGGGGCCAGAACTTGGTCACATGGCCACACTGAGCTGCAAGGATGGCCGTATGCCCAGCAGAAAATGAGAGTTCTATTAAAGAGGAAGAGAGTAGATAAGCGGGGAAAGTGGCAGTTTTGCCACAAAGTGACTCAAGTCTTAGTGCCATATTGAGCTGGCAGCCTAACTCTGGCTGGTTTCTCGCCTCAGAGTCTTGCTTTACCTTTCAAGTCTGGTCCATGTGATATTTAGAGCACAAACACTGATTGATCACATTTAATATTACAGTTGCAGGTTCCTCAAGCATCTGGAATTCGCAATAGTATCACCATAATTACTGGTGGGTACACCAAGAACCTCTGGATTAAATTAGAGCCAGTGGCTAAGAATATAGGCTGCGGAGCCAGACTGCCTGAGTTGAATTCTAACTCTTACGTCTGTTTTTTTTTTTTCATTAGTTCATGTCTTTTATTAACCAATACACAATTACTTGTCTTCTGGTTTGTTGAAACAATAGGTCAGACAACATTTGCCACGATAATGTCTGTCAAAGTGGCTGACCATAAAAGCTCCAGCACCACGTTTACCTGAAGGGCACTCCCGACGAAGGCGACTGATTTTGCCGTTCTCCTCCACATTATAGTGTTTCAGGACAGCCAGCGTAACCTTCTTTCTCTTATGCTTGTTCTGCCTGGGAGTCGTGTAAGACTTCTTCTTCCTTTTCTTTGCACCACCACGGAGTCTCAACACAAGATGAAGAGTGGACTCCTCTTGAGTGTTGTGGTCCAAGTACATCCATCTTCCAGTTGCTTGCCAGCAAAGATCAGTCTTTGCTGGTCAGGAGGAATTCCTTCCTTGTCCTGGATCTTGACCTTTACATTTTCTATCGTATCCGAGGGTTCGACCTCGAGAGTGACGGTCTTCCCCGTCAGGGTCTTCACAAAAATCTGCATGTTGGCGGCGGTGCCACCGCAGATGGCAGGTCCAAAAGGAACTCTTACGTCGGTTTCCTGTGTGCCCTGGGCAAGTCCCTAAACTTCTCTGTGCCTTGCCCTCTGTGTCTATGAAAGAGGACAATAAAAGTATGTAACTTGGAGGGTTCTTTTGGGGCTTAGGTGAGCTGATGTCTATACACTGTGGACGGCGCCTGGCACTTAGAAAGCCTTTGTGTGTCAGCTATCATTGCCACCAGTTGTTTCCTAATAATAATGATATTTGGAAGGAAAAACATAGAAGGACTGGGTGCCCCACCCCTTCTTCTGCTCCATTGTAACTTTTTTTTGTCCTAGGACTCATAGCAGCTCTAACAGATCCCAAGAATTAGGGGCTGATAGATATTATTTTTGTTTTACAGATCACTTCTCTCCAGAGAATGTAAATGACACAGCCAAAGAAACATGCTTAAATTGGTTTTTCAAGATTGCTTCCATCAGGGAACTCATTCCGAGATTGTATCCTTTTTTTCTGTCTGATGGTTTTAAAGATAGGCTGCAAGAGTTGCACTGCTAATAGAAGCCACGTAATGGGCTGCCCTGAAATTCCCGTTGAAAATGCAGTTCTGTTACGGTTGCTAGCCTGGAAGTACAGGGCCAGCCACATTGTCCACGAGGTCCTTGGACTCTGGCTCTCCCCAGTTTTCTGTTTTTTTACTTTGACTATAGTGCCATGTACCAGGCTTTTGTTTCCCTGAGGAACATTCCCACATTAATTTTCTCAATTAAAATGCTTCATCTTTTTGTGTTTTCTCTGGTTTCAAGAACTTGAAAGGAACAGGGTCAAGCTTCTCTGCACAAACACCAGTGTTGAAGGACAGAGAATTCAACTGACACACAAATGGAATCTTAGTTCTCTGTGTTTCATCCTTTTCCCCATAAAGCCTCAACTGGAAATGCTCAAAACCCAGTTTAAATTTCAGCATGCGACCATACATCAGCGTACAACGTTTTCCAGATTTTACTATAAATAAATATAAAACCTTGAAAACCAAGTATAGAAACCACAAGCCACTCGCTAATTTAATTCTCTGGATTGTTGAGAGTGACTGTGGCCCCCTCTCCTGAAGACACACCAAGTTCTCTGCATGAATAGCTTAGGCTTTTCCCCATAGGGAGCAGACCGTCTGGAAAATGTCTTCCTTAACAGAATGTTTTCGTAGCTATGTGGAAGCATCCATCCTGAAGTGTAACAAGTTCCTCTCCAAAACGTAAGGCTCTTGTTAAAAGTCCGGGACCATACATTTCCAAAAAATTTCTCTCATATATGCCTGTGCACACACATACACACACATGCTAATGACGATGTCATAGTAGCTGTCGTTCTTTGAGTACTTAGTGTGTAGCAGATCTGGGGTTAAGCACCTTCCATCCATTTTGTCGTTTAATCCAAATGAAAACTAAAAGTAGAGATAGTTTTTTAATCTCCATTTTACAGAGAAGAAAACTCAAGCTGGGAGCGGTGGGTTGACTAACTCATGGAAGTTCAGCTCAACTGTATTTGAATCCTAGCTCTGCTATTACTAGCTGTGTGGTCTTGAGAAAGTTACTTAGCATCTCTGACCCCCAGTCTCCTCTGTGAACAAGGCCCTAAGAAGGGGTCTGTGAGGGTCTGGTGAGCTGGACACACCACACTGGGAGCGACACCCGTGGGCCCTCACTCATTGTCTTTGCGGCTGCTGTCCAAGATGATGTCAGAAGGAAAAAAAGCCTTTGCCCCTAAGCCCTTTGCTACTCTGGGTCACCTCGGGCATTGTACTGAGAGTAGTTTTGCAGAGCCGGGAGAAACCAGATCTGCTTTCTGCAGAGCTGCTGAAAGACTGAGTGGTGTTGGATCCCGTCTAGATAATCAACTTCTCAAAGCCATGGGCTGACTCACGGAGCTCTGAGGAATAGTTGGGTTGGATTTAGAATGTGTACCAAATGTGTTTGATTGGGATCTGGGAATGCCTGGGGGAGTTTGTGGGGATAACGTGGTGCTGAAGAAAGAGTTATTTTGCCTCACCAGTTGGGGGAGAATAATGCCCAAGGCAGATGGAAGTCCCACGTGGCAGGAGGAATAAATAAGTCACAGTTCACACTGAGGGGGATGCGGATGTTAGCCTGAGGTGCTAGGTGTCAGGTGCTAGGAAGGGGCGGGGCACAGGGCGCAAATCAGTACCAAAGGAATATGGATACGACGAAAATATCAAGAAGGTCAAGGAGTGAGCTGTCAATGGAAAATAATCGGGGGACAAAAATCGTTAAATTAGTAAAATAAATGTGACCTCAAGCAGGAAAAGAGTGAAGGTTAGACTCCAGCACTGAGCAAATGGTAAAGATAAAAGAAACCATTCAAAGTATGAATCGTGGCAAGAGAGAAAGACTTGTTACACGGCCTTAGAAGACTCAAACTTTGACCTTGGTTTGGTTCCGAAGCTTGATTTCCCCCCCTGCATTTAGGAAGTCTAGCTTTTTTTATTAAAAAAAAATGAAAACAGAGAGTTCTCCCACGGGGTGTAATGCTGCTGTCTTTTTGTCTCTAACAGGGGGATTTCAGAGTGTCTGCCCCGGCTGACTTGCATGGTCCGAGGGATCGGGGACCCTCTGGTGTCGGTGTACGCCAGGGCCTACCTGTGCAGGGTAAGCTGCGTCCCTGCACTCGCGCCTGTGACCGTGTCCTGTCTCCTCTAATGGTCACGCTTCTCCCTCCCCGCCACCTCACCAGTCACTGGAAGAAGGACTTTATTAGCTGCTAATTTTAGAGCACAGCTTGTTCGCAGAAAGCAGAACTGTAGGATTCCTTTTAAAAATTAATTTCAAAGTAGACCCACTTACCAGTAACTCTAATTAGGGGGTGTTTAAGGTCATCTTCTTAGAAACGAACTAAGTTTCAGAACTAATTGTTTCTCCCTTCTTGCTGGGAAGGAGGCTCCCAGAGCCTTTCGGCTGATAGGTTGCTTTTCATTGACTCGAAACATGCTTTCCCTTTGTCTTTGAATTCGATTGTTTTATTAAATTTTTGGTCTCTGTATTAAAGAGTTGGACTGGAGCGCGAGTTGGTGAGGGCTGTCTGGCAGGGAGAGGCTCTGGTGACGGCGGGCATCAGGGTCTGTGCCGCCTGGCCTTGGAGGGCTGCTCTGCTGGTGAGGATTGTAAATCACTCAGCCTTTCTCTCCTTTAAAGCACCGTGAAGCTCCTACTTAAAACTAGTACGTTTTTCGTTTATGAAAAATGCACCCTGTGGAGAGTTTACACTCGTTTTTCTTCAACTCACATGGGGCCTTTGCCTCTGGTAGCTTTCTGTGGAGTCCCCCTTGCTAGTTCCGTTGGCATTGTTCACCTTTAGAGAGGGGTTATTGCCCCTGTTCTTTAGGGTCCTGATGAACCCCAGACTTCCAGTGCCAAGAAATCAGAAGGCGAGGACCGTAGCCTTTGATCTGCTTCTTTTATGTGACGTCTAACAAATGACAGAAGCCCTGTGGTCTCCAGTGTCACAAAGAAATCAAACAGTCATTGCCCTCAGAGTGAGTAGCAGACATCCTTAGGAAGGATACTTTTTATAGGTCCACTCCCTGATAAGGGAGAAAAGAAAAAAAGAAAGAAAGAAAAAGCTTTCCGTTAAAGGGCACTTGCTCCCTCGTAGTAACCGAGGCAGAAGCATTTACGCATTGCCATCTGCTTGAAACTTGGCGTGGATTTTTCATACAGGAACATCAGATATGCTTCCTAGAGCTTCAGCTTTGGAATATCGGGAGCTTGAACGCTCCAGCCGTGTCAGTGTTTGCGGAGGGCCTATTCTGTGCAGAATGCTGCTGGATCCTGCGGTGGGATGAAAGGATGCTATCACTCGTGTATTTGCTGCCTTTCCCCTTGCAGGACACATCACATTCTTTGAACTCACCTTGACGTCAGTAATAGTAGAATAATAAGGATCTAGAATTTCAGTGTGTTTTATGACACACAGTTATTAAACAGAAATCAGAAAGTGGGTGGAAATATTCATTCCTTACAAACCTGTTCCAGTTTTAAAGTTTGAAGTAAGGTACACAACCTAGTGAAAGATGGTATTTGTTGCATATAACGTGCCTTTGCATGACAGATGCAACTTTAAAACTCATTGGCAATGAGGAGAAATTACAGACCCACCCTAGGAAAGCTGGTGATGAGATGCACTGTATCTGAAATCATTTGTGTCAATTTAGGCAGAGCACTGAGTTCCCTGGTTGGGTAGTTACTGAAAATCTTCTGATATAAAAAGAAGGAGACAGTGTGCATTAGTAAGGATTCTTTCAATTGCAAGTGGCAAAACCCCAATTCATAGTACTTTGAAGCAAAAGGGGGGAAATTGTTGGCCGTTGCGTCTGAAGAGCCTGAGGTAGTGCATGCATGGCAGACCCAGGGCCCCCAAACCATGTCAAGAATTGTCTCCTCCCTCATTGCTCAGCTCTGCTCTCCTCTGTGTGACTGCACTCTGAGGCTTTCTTTTTCCATATGGTGGAAAGACCTCCATCCTCTTGACTTAGGAACTCCAGTGGCAAGAGTGCCTTTTCCGCAGTAGTTCCAGCCAGAGTTTCAGGGCAGAAACTCACTGCACCACCTTGGGTCCCTTGTCCATAGATAGACCAGTCACTGTGGCCATGGGATGGGATATGCCTACGGACTGAGCCTGGGTCACGTGCCCACCCCTGCAGCTCAGGGTCGGCCGGGTCCAGCTCTGCCACAGACGTGGTCTGAGAGGGAAGTTGGATTTCCCGAAGACAAATCCACTTTACTGATTCCAGAAACAAAGGGAATGAATGCCAGGCAGGCAGAAACAGCAGATGGAAATCATGAGTAACTACCCTTGCTACTCTAGGTAGAAATCTTTTAGACCCAAGCAGATTTCCAAGCTGCTCATTTGGCTTTATGGGAAGACATAAACAAAACACAAAGTCAGGGCTTCCCTGGTGGCGCAGTGGTTGAGAGTCCGCCTGCCGATACAGGGAACACGGGTTCATGCCCCAGTCCGGGAAGATCCCACATGCCGCAGAGCGGCTGGGCCCGTGAGCCATGGCCGCTGGGCCTGCGCGTCCGGAGCCTGTGCTCCGCAATGGGAGAGGCCACAACAATGAGAGGCATGCGTACCGCAAAAAAAACCCCACAAAGGCACTGAGTAGTCAGGGCATGGGGGACCTCAAAGCTGCTTATTAAAGGAAAGTATGATTAACTCCTAAGTCATGGCCCCTTCAGTTCCTCTCCACTGCTTGTCCACTGGGCTTTTTTTTTTGCTGTCGCCTAACAGGTAATTATTGCCTTTTCTACAAAATGATTAGTGGAAGGAAAGACAATAGAATCAGAACACAGTAGAAGTGGATCTGACATTTGTTGTTAGTATTTTTTTTTAATCTCTGTGCCTGTCCTTGGAAGTGTCCCCAACAGCCATAGAGATGCCCTTGGAATTTACCGCCCCAGTGGATCTTGCATAATTCTTCTCAAAGGAATTCTTTGCAGACATCTAAAAAACCTTGTTATCGTGAATTTTCATGACCTCTGGGTAGGGGGGGAGGTGAGTGGCAGGAATCTGTCCCCCTTGGAAGGAACCAGGTCCCAGAAAGCAACTCCCCTTACAAAGTTGTTTTCGTGCTAAAGCAGCAGTGTGGAATTGAGGTGTATTCTGAGGAGCTCAGTTTAAGGAACATCATGATGCTTTGTTTTGTTTTAAATACTTGTACTCCCTGCCATAGCTGAGACCCTCACTTTTCCATCCAGCCCTAGGGCTCTGGCCACCTTCTCTATGATTAGCAAATTTTTTCAGCTGAAAATGTTACCATCTTTTTAAAACAATGAACGAAGGAACCAGTGGATTACAGCATTGTTAGGCTTCATGCTTGTCTAATAAAAACCGGCTTAAAATACATCAAAATTTATGTCTGCTTCCATGACTGCCCAGCAAAGAATGAATCCATGTATTTTAACAATGCAACAGTGAAGTCCCAGCTGACTCTCTTACATACCAGAATCTTTTTGCTTCATTTAATAAGTACAGCCACATGTGTGTTTATCATTTTTTAGAGAGGAAGAGAATATCGTATACATGATCTTGAGAGTACATTTCTCCTTAGTGCTGTATTGATTTGTTCCCTTGGTCATCTGTTCAGTCATACTTTCATTACCTTTGGGAAATTGCTAAGATGATTACTGCAAATGTTGCCCTTTTTTCATTAAAAATAGCTTCTGCGGTTTTTCTTATAAAAGCAAGATATGCTTATTGAATAAGAAAACAGGTAAGCAAAAAGAATAAAAGTTAACTTGCTGGACCTCTCTGCCTATATCTGTCTATATGTATATTTTTAATTTACAAAAATGACCTCACACTGTATATGTTATTTACAACCTGTTTCTCCGTAGTCAAGGTAATTTCATTTTGATTGGCTACAGGTGGGCATGGAAGTGGCTCCACATCTCAAAGAAAGCCTAGATAAGAACTTCTTTGACTTCCTCCTCACATTCAAACAGGTAAGAGTACACTATCAGTCAGCGCAGCTAATTGATGTAATAGCTACATGATCACAGATTCATAAAACCCAGTTGGTTTTCCAAGCCGAGATTGCCTTAAAGTTCTTTGAATGTGTAAACCCTATAAAATTACACTCGAGTCTGTTACACACAGTTAAAACGTGCTGATTGTACTGAACAAGCAGAGAGGGTTAATATGCATGTGTTACCAGGAAACATCTCGCGTTGATCAGCCTTTCTTCTTAGCATCTGCTGGCTCCAGTTTTATCAGGTTACTTCTCTGCACAGCACACATTCCCAGAACAGCTCAGCCTGGTGACATGGGAAACTTTGTGTGCTTTTTTCTAGTTTAAAAAAACCCTGAGAAACCAGGCTATTTCTCTCGGGGCCATCCAGATGCTTGC
Organism: Lagenorhynchus albirostris; assembly: GCF_949774975.1. Classification (NCBI taxonomy): domain Eukaryota; kingdom Metazoa; phylum Chordata; class Mammalia; order Artiodactyla; family Delphinidae; genus Lagenorhynchus; species Lagenorhynchus albirostris. The sequence continues at coordinate 64,916,317 of NC_083109.1, forward strand.
AGATATGCGCAGTCTGTGAGTTGCATGCTATTCATTTATTATGTGACTTCCCCTTCTTTTGAGTGTTTATTTGGTCTCCTGTAGATTCACGGCGATACTGTCCAGAACCAGCTGGTGCTCCAGGGAGTGGAGCTTCCATCCTACCTCCCCTTGTACTCGCCTGCCATGGACTGGATCTTCCAGTGCATCTCCTACCATGCGCCCGAGGTAACTGCCAGGTGGCATCAGTGTGAAGCTCACCACCAAGGAGGGCTCCTCTCTTCTGTGTCGTAACAAGCCCTACGCCTGTGTGCCCAGGGACATAATCAGGGCCCTTTCATAATGGCTCACTGTTGTGACTGGTTCTGCGCTCAGCACTTTTCCTGCCTTGCCTTGTTTACCAACTCTGGGAGGGGGATGTAGGGGCCCAGAGAGGCCAAATAACTACACAAGGTCACACAGCTAGAAAGTGGCAGTGACTGGACACAAACCCATTGAATCCGACTCCAGGGCCAGCAGGCTTCATTGCCTCTTCACTAACCTTCATGCACTCCTTTTGTGTTGATAATAAGTTAATAAAGTCGTAAAGCAGATAATATTTTCTCCATTTTATGGAAGAAAAGTGAAACTCAAGATACGTAATTGCTCTTATAAATTTTTTTTCTTTTCTTTTTTGTCTAATTGAAGCATTGTCAGGGATTAAAGTGAAGTCAGAATCATAGCAGAAATACTCTTTTTCTTCCCTAAGACTGAGAAGCAATTTCAGTGGAACACCAGTTTCAGATTGTCGCAATAACTGTGATAGATGAAGCTTCTGTTGTCTTCTCGTCGATGGTTGAGAATTTATTCTTTGTGAGGGAAAAAGAGACCTTGCTACAAAACAAGGATATTTGGAGTAAAGCAAAATTCAAATCCACCTGCCTTTTCCCTGTATCTGCAAACACATATTGACAGCTGTTAAGAAAAGAAAGATACGACTGTGACTAAGCCATCCACTTTTTAAAATATCCAGTAGAAATAACTTGATGAGTGCGTAAACACACACACACACACACACGTGTAGCTGCGTTGACGCTAGTGAAACAGTGGAGACAGCCATCAGAAGGGGATTGGTTAAATTATGCTCTGTGTACTCAGTGGAATGTTGTGGGGCCATTTAAGATGATGGAGACACACGATGGAGTACACACTGATGTGCTCAAGTGAAAAAAAGAAGTTACACCTGTTGCTGCGTGTGTCCTAAGTGGTAGTGTGGCCTGGTGTTCAAGTGTGGGCCCTGGAGTTGGGGTGCCTAAATCTGAATCTCAGCTCTGTTGTTTACAGCTGTCAGACTAAAGCAGAGGCCAAGTCACTTGTCCCTAATCTTTATCTGTGAAATGGGAGCAGTAATAATTCCTGTTTTCTGGTCTACTGCATGGATCAAACAAGGCAGTCCGTTTACAGTGCTTAGTGGAGAGTCCCACACACAGCGCTTGAATGCTGTGTCATCGGGATTGCAAACGTGATTTTCATATCTGCACAGGAGAATTGGGAGAGAGATATGACAGAATATCGCTGGAGGGCAAGATTTTGGATCGTCTTAACTTATTTTTTTGCCCTGTTTTTTAACTTTTCAGCAAGTATAATGTCTTGCATACATTTAAATTTTTCCAAATCCTAAGGTATGTGGAGAAAAATAGGGACATCTCATATTTCAGGTGAATTTTTTACCATTGAGTAAATTGATTTTAAATCAAGCCAGTTTAACAGAAGATGCTTTGAAAACTTGCAGGCCATCCTCTGTGATCTTCAGTGTAGTCTCAGCCACCACACGCTGGCCCAGGCTCCTGGGAAGACGTATCATGAACTTGACCAATTCAGCTGAATGACTGAAACCTATGAGCAAGACAGAATCATTTGAAAATGAGAACACTTATTTTTTTCTCCTTACTTTAATGAAAAGCAAAATTGGATTTAAAACAAAAAGTACATGTCATAAGGCATTCTTCCTTTTAAGTGCCCGTAATCTCAAAGGACGGCAGAAGCTGAGAGTAGAGCTTTCCTGGGGAGTAAAACTCTAGGAAATCATTATTGCACTAGAAGAAGTGATTAAAAAAATTAGGTCACCTGAATAATAATAAACTCTGATTCTTGGGGCATTTAAATAAGGAACTTGCAGTGTCTCATAAAAAAAGTCATTTTCAAAATGTGGAAGAATTAATGTCAGTGTGCAGGGTGGTGCTGAAGATGTGTGTGGCGATATGATACTTAAAAGCTCTTTGACAGTGGCTGGGGTGTGTCTACCGGGGAGTTGGAGCTGTGTGTGTCTGTAAGAGGCCATGCCTGCAGAATGTAGGAGTTTGTCTGCAGCAGCTGGCAATACACATGACAGGTAGGTGTGAGAGAGGAAGGGAGAACTATCTAGATGAGAGAAGGGAGAAATGCCTTCAGCTGCAAATATCTGATGTTCGAAATTTCAGATCGAAATTGAAATATCAAATCCCTTCCCCCCCAAAAATCAAGGAGTGATTATTCAAAAAGGCTTTTTTGTTGTTGTTTAAAGACAGGATTTTTTCCCCTTATACAATTAAAATTAGAGTAAGTGAAAAACATTTATGCCCCCAATTTTAGGCACATTCTGCAGAGAAAAAAGCAACCGTTTCATAAAACCTGCTTTTGGGCAATGAAAACGAATCCCTTGATAAGCTTCTCATCATTTTCAGCAGCTTTTTGTCTTGTCTGGTATGGAATCTCATGATCACTTGCTAAGCTGTGTGATGCAGGTTGTCACCGTTGAAGGAGGGAAGAGGAAGGTGGTAGAGGCTGGGGCAGGTAGTCGGGCAGACCTGGGTTCCAACTGTGGCTGTGTTGCCTTGGGCTGCTTTACCTCTTTGTGTTTCAGTATTACCAGCTGTAAAATGGGGCTAATAATAGAACCTTCCTCGAAGGGCTTTCACGAGATGACTGATAGTGCACGTCAAGCGCATGGCCAAGAGCTGGTGCATGGTAGGCAGCAGGCAGATGGGGGTGGTTACCATTGTTGTCTTTGACCTTAACAGCAGACGGGAGCCTGGACTGACTTGAAGGCCAGGAGATGAGCAGAGGGGCAGTAAGGAGCGGTTGAGGGACGGGACCTGTATAGACGGACATAATAAGGAGACAAGCATTACTGGAGAAGAGTGAGGGACTAGGCTGGCTGGGAATGGCTCAGGCAGAGGTTGTTGAACATCATGTCGTGGAGACCAGGCGGCGCTTGAATATTTTTGACCAGGGGGATAATCTGAAAAAAGTGGTGCTTGAAGATCAAACTGGCAGAAGCATCTGAGATGGATTAGAGGAGAACTATTTGGTAGCCATGGAAAAACCAAGAGGCAGAATGGGTGGGAGAGTACATATTCATTGGAAAGAATTTGGAAAAGACAGAAAGGTTAAAAGGAGGAAGGGAGCCACCTAAAATTCGGTCATGAATAACTGGTCACTGTTAACGTCTTGGTGCATTTTCTTTTCAATATTTCTCTCTCCACTTTCATTCCTGCTCTGTAATTGTGGTTTTGTAGATGAGAAATATTTCCTGTATGATTTTATGATGCTTTTCCCTCGCTTAACATTATAACAAATACCTATTGTTCGCAAAATTTTGTGACCTTTCAGGAAGAGTTTAGAAGGCAGTGTTGGTTGGCTGTGAAGAATGGAGTGGGGAGATGGGTCTGAGATGCTGCTAAGCTTTGAGCCCTTAACCACCTCTTTCTGAGGCTCCCTCTGCCATGCGCCCCACAGGCACCCCTCGTTTTGTTGTGCTGTGCTTTATGAGCACTTAGCAAATAGTGCATTTTCATAAATTGAAGGTTTGTGGCAACCCTGCGTCAAGCAAGTCTATTGGTGCCATTTTTCTAACAGCATTTTGCTCACTTTGTGTCTCTGTGTCACAGTTTGGTAATTCTTGCAATATTTCAAACTTTTTCATTGTTATTTGTTATGGTGACCTGTGATCAGTGATCTTTGATGTTACTATTGCAAAAAAAGTATGACTAACTGAAGGCTCAGATGATGGTTAGCATTTTTTAGCAATAAAATATTTTTTAATTAAGGTGCGTACATTTTTTTAGACATAATGCCATCGCACATATAATAGACTACAGTATAGCGTAAACATAACTTTTATTTGCACTAAGAAAGCAAAAAATTCGTGTGACTTGCTTTTTTGAAATATTCACTTTATTGCAGTGGTCTGGAGCAGAACCTGCAATATCTCTGAGGTCTGCCTGTATTAGTTACTTTACTTGGGCTATCTTAATTCACTCTCAGAGCTTCCCCAAGCTAGGTGTTGCTGTTATACCCATTTTACAGATGGGGTACCTGAGGCTTACAAACTTCTTACAGTCACACAGTTAGAAAGAGGTCATGTAGCCATTTTGGCAGTGACTGAAGCCAACAGATTTGTTCCCTTGACTGCTTTAGACTCTTTCTTTCTAGGTGTCTCCTGTTAACTGCTACATTTTAAGGTGGGACTTGAACGGATTGACCCATGGGACTGCTACTCCGATGGTCATACTATAAATTGCCCTTTAAACATTCTAATGTATGATTAGGCTAGTAATGCAAGTCTAAGACTACTCTTGGTCGATGATAAATCCCTCTCAAGCATACAAGTGTGTTATTTTCATTCTTTTGAATTAGGGGAAAATCCCCAGAGAAAGATAAATAAAGGAAAAATTTTAAATTTCTCATTTTACTACCTGGGGTATAAAATTTCTTTTTATTCACACTGAAATATTTTATTTCTTTGAGACTTGAGCCATATTAACTCTGGATTGGAGGAAAGATACTAGCTTTTAAGATTAGTTTATGATTTTGCCTACTGTTTTACATGTTTGTTTCATCTAGAAAAATAAGGAAAATGTGATATGTGTATCATTTAGTTCACTTTTTTTATGGAGCAGTAATTGTAAATGCTGATTGGAAGGCTATTTAGTAAAAGTATAAGTACATATCTTCTGAGCACTCTGGGCTGCGTATGAGTTAATCTCAGTTTAGAAAACAGAAATGTGTTATTGACCCAACTTCTTTTTTCTTTTCCTATACTTTTGAAGTGGGCAGATAACCCTAATCTGGAGATAATCTTAAAAATCCAGTAGTTAAATGTGATGGTGGCTATACAAATCCAAATATGTTAATGAAGTGTCACAAAGATATACCCTTTACCCCACAAAAAAAAAGGTGCATGAAAAACCTGGTGAAATAGTCTAGTTAATTATATTATACCAATGTCAGTTTCCTGATTTTGACAATGCACTATAGTTATGTAAGGTGTTAACCACTGGGGGAAGCTGGGTGATGGTACCCAGCACCTATACTATTTCTGCAATTTCTCATGAGGCTATAATTGGTTAAAAATAAAACATTTAAAAAACTTCATCAATTTGGAGCAGTTTGAAAATAGTTACATACATGATGTGGATTCCTCAGGCATTAAAAGGAATGAGGTAGATTTGAGTGTACTAACACGGGAGGAGGGAGGCCCGTGTAGATTCTTGAGTGAAAAAGGCAAATTGTAGCTCAATGTGTATAAGTCTATCCATTTCTGTAAAACAGAACAAAGGTCTTCTACAACAAAAGCTACATGTTCGTAGACAAAGGCCTAGAAGGATAAACACCAGATGTTGACACTCTTGATCCCTAGGAAGTGGGAGTTGGGAGGGAGGGCACTCATAATTTACTTGATACATGACAATATTATTTGAACTTCTGTCCATAAGCATTTCTTATTTTTATAAAAAACAAATATATAAACAAATGAAATGTAGGGGCCTAATGAATCTTCAAGTTCTGATGTGTCTGTGAACATATATTCAGAGTTGCAAGTTTTTCAATTGTTTATCTCAACCAATAGGCTTTTTTCGATCTCAGTCTGCTTTGAACTGTTGTTCATCTTGTTCTTGCCAAAGGTAATCAATCCTGTCACTTCTCAGAAAAAAAAATTAATAACCTCTAACAGACCTTTCTGGGATCTATATAGCGTTTGGCTCCTGGACACTTAAGGGTGATGACAATGAGCCCTTTTTTTTTTTTTTAAAGTTATATTCTTGGATGCATTTTTAATGCGTTCATCTCCTGTGGAAAGAGAACTTTTAAAGCATTTGTCTTGTCTAAATGGTCAGAACACTTTGTCCATATGTTAGCATTTGCCCTATTTCGTCTTTTCAGAAGTGGTGGGCCAAGATAGCTCATTCATTTGTGCATGTGTGTGCACATGTGCACTTGCATGTGTGTGTATGAAAGAGAGAATAAGCATCTAAGATCATGGATTTCTGTCTGATTTCCTCACTGCTATTCCCAGTGCCTAAAATAGTGGCTAGTACATTAGAGTTGCTTCACAGGCAGGTGTTGAGTGAGTGATTATTTGTGCATGTTAAGGAGTATCAATGTGATCATTATAAGAATATCTCTTTCCCAGTCTTCCCAGAAACCACTTTGATATTGGTCTTCATGAATGACTTTTCAAATATTAAATCCCCATGAATGGGTTAGGGAAGCCATTTGTGACATTGTAAATTTTATCATCAATTGGGATGCTGGCTGCAAGGAACAAACACCTAACTGGCCCTTCAAAAATAATTCAGTGTGTTCTGTTGAATAACAAGTGAAGGCTGTGGGCCAGGCAGGTTCCGTGCTTTTCTCTGCTCTGCCATCCCCAGATAGCAGCAAAGTGGCTGTAGCCATTCCACACATAATGTCCAGACATGGCAGCATCCGAAGGCAGAAAGATGGGGAGTCTTCGGTTCCTCTTTAAGGACAACTTTGGGAATTCCCTGGTGGTCCAGTGGTTGGGACTCGGTGCTTTCACTGCTGAGGGCCTGGGTTCAATCCCTGGTCGAGGAACTAGGATCCCACGGGCCGTGCAGTGTGGCCAAAAAAAAAAGGGAAACTTTTCCTCTAAGCCCCCATCTAAGTAGCAGGTCATGTGCCCTGTCTAAACTCACCACTGGCAAGGGGAATGGGACCGCCGTGATTGGCTTGGGCCTGTATTACTTTGCTTAGTATGTTTGGGCTGCTCTAAGAAAACACCACAAACTGGGTGGCTTATAAACAAAAGAAATCTATTTCTAATGGTTCTGGAGGTTGGGAAGTCCAGGATCAAGATGCTGGCAGATACAGTGTCTGGTGAGGGCCTACTTCCTTGTTCACTGACAGCTGTCTTCATGCTGTGTCCTCACATGGCAGAAGGGACAAGGGAGCTTTCTTGGGCCACTTTTATAAGAGTACTAATTCCATTCATAAGGGCTCCACCCTTAAGACCTAATCACCTCCAAAAGACTCCACCTTCTAACACCATCAACTTGGGAATTAGGTGGCTATTCAGACCTTAGCAGGCTTCCATAATACACTGGGTAGCTTAAACAACAGAAGTTTATTTTCTCAAAGTTTTGGAGGCTGGAAAGTTCAAGATCAAGGTGCCTGCAAGGTTGGTTTCTGGTGAGGCCTTTCTCCTTGGCTTGCAGTCCACTGTCTTCTCACTGTGTCCTCTCCTGGTCTTCTCATCTGTACATTGTGTGTCCCTAGTCTCTCTTCCTCTTCTTATAAGGACACCAGTCCTGTTGGATTACGGCCGCACTCTTATGACCTCACTTAACATTAATTAACTCCTTAAAAGCGCCATCTCCAAACACAGTCACACTGCGGGTTAGAGCTTCAGCATATGAATTTGGACGGGACATAATACACTCCATAACAGGACCCAACCTGTATTTTGTTGGCAGAGACAGAAATCTGAATAAAATCAGGGTTCTGGGGTAAGGGGTACTGACAGTATCTCCACAAGCAACTACCACCTTAATTATTCAGGCAGCACCCAGGATACAGAGGGACACAGCTGGAAAGGGTAGAATTTCACTAAAGAAGACTGATTTTATCTTTTGCCTTCTGGGCCAGACTTAGGTACAAATCTCATTTCTACCACTTAGTAGGAAGTGGCTTAACCTAGCTGAGTTTTGGCTTCCTCGTCTGTAAAGTGCTGATAATTGACATGGGCCTCAAAGGCCATTGTGAAGAGTAAATGGGGAAAGGTATGTAAAGCGCTTAGCCCAGTGCCTAGTGCTGTGCGCCTGGTGAGTTCTCAGTGTCGATGCTGCTGTTACCAGCTCTTTTGTCTTGGGATTGACCTTGCCTGTGCCATTCAAAACCTTGCCCAAACCACTGCCCTATTGGAGACTTCTTCCATTGATTTTTTTTTAAAAATAGGAGGTCTTTTAAAGATACGTAATAGTCTTAAGATAGCTCTAAAGCCATTAATAGTATCCCAATGAGTAAAACATTTACTTCCTTTTGGGGAAAAAAATGTCCTTCAAAATGCATGGAGAGGAAGTATAGTGAAGAGCATGGCCCTTGATGCCCGACTGCCCGGGTCACATCCAGCCCGCCGTAACTAGCCGTGTCACCTTGGCCCAAGCACATCACTGTTCAGTGGCTTGGTTTCTCATCTGTGAAATGGGAGAATAGAGAGCCTGCCTCATGGTGGTTGTGAGAAGTGACATCATGAGTGCCAAGTGCTTCTCACCGTGACTGGCCAGCACCAGGTACTGGCCCAGTGTTTGTTATTTGTTTTACTGAGAATTTCACAGACACCTCGTGAAATGGGGAGGAACAAGGAGGGTCTAGAGGAGGTGAGGAGTAAAGCAGATTTCATTCTTGGTGCCCTGGAGCATAGGAGGTACCACTCTCATCATCCTGCAGTAATCTGTAGGTAGGATGGTACCACAGGTCGGTATCATCTACCTAAGGATGAGGAAAAGTAGTTGGTGAGACTGGATTTGAACCCAAGTGTGCCTGAGGCCAGGGCCCCAACTCTTATCCATTATACTAAATGCCACAAGAGTGAGCTTGTTTTCTCCTTCATCTTCCCCATCCCTGCCAGGCACTGAGATAGAAATGGGCATGTGGCTGTATTTATTTTAGAGTATTGCTTTGGAAATCTGTTCATGAGAAGTGTTGCTTTGGATCCTCCAACTTGATGGTTTTTATCATTTTTTTGATTAGGCTCTGCTAACCGAAATGATGGAGAGATGTAAGAAACTAGCAAACAAGTAAGTATTTTGAAATTCATAAAGCCTGTGTTTGAAAATGGACTTGGTTGCTTTTTTTTGAGGTTGGCATGCTTGCATGGGCAAGAGGGCCAACAGAGAAGCAGGATAGCATGGAGGTCAGGAATGCTGGAGTCCAGGTGCCTGGCTTCAGATCTTGGCTCCACTCTCTCTTAGCTTTCTGACCTTGGGTCACTTACTTTGACCCCTCTGTGCCTCGTTCTCCTCCTCTGTAAAATGGGTATAATAATAGTTCTTTCCCTACGGGGCTGTGTTAAGTGATAAGGTCAGGATAAACTCGAATTCCTGTCTACCAGGCATAAGAGGTTTCTCCTCTGCTCTCCTTTTGGTGGCAGATGTGTGAGCAGCCTGGAGTGGGTTTTGTTCACCACTGTGTCCCTAGGTCCTAGAACAGTGCTTTTCATAAGAGATGCGGATATATATTTGCAGCTTGGATCAATATTCTTACTTAATATTTAGTTTTATTTGTGCACTGAAGGCTCAGTTTTCTTCTGTTTAAATGGATTTGATTACTTTATTTACCTGTCCATCCGTTGATCCATCTACCCATTCACTCATCCATCCACCCGTCCATCCATTCTTCCAGTCAGTTGAATATTAAGTTCTGAATATGCATAAAACACCGAGTTAGTCTCTAGAGGTGGCCTTTTTACTCCAGTCTTCTTATTTTTCCACCCTTACCATTAAAGGGCTGTCAGTCATCTTTCCCAACAACATACATCCTAAAATGAAAGCGACTTTCATTAAGGGGAAGCTCTGCTGACATGGGGCATGTGTGTGTGTCTTTCAGTGCCTTGCTGTTGAATTCCGTAATGTCAGCTTTCCGGGCCGAGTTCATCGCTACAAGGTCCATGGATTTCATCGGCATGATTAAAGAGTGCGATGAGTCTGGTTTCCCCAAGGTAGGCTATTGACTTAATGCTTAGCAGAGAACAAATAGGCAATGTTTGCCCAGTAGCTCCCCAGGGAGAGAGAGTTCGGAGTCAGGGGAAGCTCCAGCCAACAGGAAAACAAGCGAAGGCTCTGTTTCTGAAGAGTACGATGGAGAATGAGTTAGCGACTGGGGTTGTGAGGCACGTGTAATTGCCGCGAGTCAGGCCTCCTTGAGTCCTAAATCTGTCAAATTAGCTCACTATGAAATATTTAGGAAGAATTTTGGTCTTACATCCCTAAAAGTATATCTTCACTCATTATTTATGAAAAGCTTTGTCCAGGAGAATATTATGGCCCACAGGTTGGACCAGTACACAGAGCCAGCTCTCTGTTTTGAGCTTCTCAGTCTAACTTGCACAGGTCTGTGGTAGATCTTCAGAAAACGGTCGTTGGAAGATTAACCTCAAGACAGGCCAGCTGTTACAGCCTTTTCCTTTATTGCCTCAAGTTACTCTGATTGTACATCTCCAGGATCGTAATGGTTTGCTGTATTTCTTAGCATCTTCTCTTTCGCTCACTGGGCTTAAACTTGGCCTTGGCTAATCCTCCTGAGAGTGATCGACTTCAGATTCTCAATGAAGCTTGGAAAGTTATCACTAAATTGAAGAATCCACAGGTGGGTGACCATTTAGACCTTGTATTGACTGCTTTTTGTCCAAGTTATGCAGTATACTCTTTCTTTTAAAAAATTTCTCTTTCAACTAATCATCCTTATTTTTTTAAAGAAATCTACTTTTAATTGCATTATTTGTTAATCTGTAATGGAGAACTTATAGCTTTAAAGATGTATTTCTTTGATTTTTGTATCCCTAGCATGTCTTATTCTTGAGGCCTTAAGATGCACTAAGAGTGTAAAATTATAAATACTTGAAACTTTAAAAGACCTGTAGCTTTGCAAAGAGCATTCGAAGTACAGCAGTCTGTAGCACGGTTGACCTTTGAACAGCATGGGTTTGAGCTGTGCAGATCCACTTATACATGGAATTTTTTTTCAATAGTAAATACTATACAACCTATGGTTGGTTGAATCCACAGAAGTGGAATCGCAAATACGGAGGAATCGTGGATACAGAGGGCTGACTATAAGTTATATGTGGATTTTTGACTGCGTGGAGGATCAGTGCCCCTAACCCCTGCGTTTTTTAAGGGTCAAGTTGTATTTGGATTTGAAAAAAACAATTTATTGAGATATTCCTAAATTGAAGATCAGTAGTCAAGCCAGTGATTAGCAAAAGGGAATTCCAGTTTCCTTCCCTTGAATGGACAGCTGAAGCCTCTTTCTCCCCATACTTCTGACACAGGAAGTCTTGGGAAGATGGACCAACTGATGTTAGTTTCTGTAATGCATGTAGTGCTGGTCATCATGTTGTAGGTTTGGGTTTTATGCCTCACTGTCCTTTCAGGCAGTGTGCTAGCAATTTATGTGGCTGCCACTAGGGAAATGCTGTTGGCTGTCTTTGTGGCCAAACTTCACCACACCCTGCACTGTTCCTCTCCTACTAGCAGCATGTCCTTGTTCATTTAGTTTGTTGTAACAGAATATGACAGATCATGTGGCTTATGTACAATAGAAATTTATTTCTCACATTTCTGGAGGCTGGAAGTACAAGATCAGGTGACCAGCATGGTTGGGTTCTGGTGAGGACCCTCTTCTAGGTTGCAGCCTGCCAGCTTCTCCTCCTCACATCGCAGAAAGAGGGAAAGAGACCTCTCTAGGGTCCCTTTTATAAGGGCACTAATTCCAATCGGGGGCTCCACCCTCATGACCTAACCACTGCCAAAGGCCTCACCTCCTAATACCATCACATCAAGGGCTAGGATTTCAACATATGCGTTTTGTGGGGGATACAAACATTCAGACCATAACACAGAGAATAAGTGAATATGTGGCATTTGATTTGATCATTTATTGAGAAGGAAATATTGAAGTGAGCCCAGTTATAAACCCCTTGCTAATCACATTTATGATAATGTATTAAGAACAATATAATTTAGAAAAATTAGAAACTTTTTTACAAAGTCGTATACCTAGTTTAATTCAGCAAAATTCTCACTAAACTCTAGCCGTTGAAATTCTCTATTTAACTTAACTCTGATTGGCTAATGAAAACAGCTTATTTAGGATATTTAAGTCAAAAACCTCTGGGCCTCTGGTGCCTGTACTTCAGTGCTTCAAAGCAACCTTGCATCAAAAGCTCATAATAACAGTTTTCTCCAGTCTTTAACTTCACACTCTCCTCGTTAAGTCCACCTTAGCATTCCTGTTAGACTTTAGAATGTTCCTTTAGAATGTTTCTTGTGTGAATGAGATGACTGTTTTCTTCCCTCCCCATTTCTTCTTTCTTTTCCTTTAAGTGTCAGAACAGAAAAGGTATACTTGCAGACTCTGTTTTTCCTTGACAGTTTTTCCCATGTGCATATTTTCTGGGGCAGACAACCTTACCAAGTTGGTCATTGCCATTTCCGTAGCCATCTCATTGTCTCTTCTACTTGAATCTAACACATCCTTTCTTACCTAAAACCTTTGTGCTTTCTTAACCTTTTTACAACTTATATGCATCACCCTCTCTAGGACAAACGGTTTGTTTTTAAAGGCAGGAGGCCTGTTTTTTCTCAGAACATTCAAAAGTCACATCGTAAACACTACTTGAATTTTCAACCAGATCTGTGGTCATTGTGTCCACTGAGGTGTGATGAGGTCTCCCCACTGTTATCTCCGCTGCCCTTTGGTTCTTCCCATTCTCCAGACATGGCAGAGCTTCCCAGATTTCTGTCTTGGCCCAAGTAGCAATTCTGGAATGACAGTCTAATTAGTTTCAGGCAACTTATGTTTTCTCACGTCACCTCTCAGGGTAAAATCTATCAGTGGGCCAGAGTTTTCTGTACATGAACCACTCTTGAAATCCCCATCACTTACCAACTCTTAGTTTTCAAAGCCCTTGAAGGGATTTGTACATGATGAGCTTTTGCCATAAGGTCAATCGTGGCATTCTTATTGTAAAGACATTTTTACTTTTTCTTTGTAGGACTACATTAATTGTGCCGAAGTATGGGTAGAGTACACCTGCAAACATTTCACGGTATGTGTGCTGTGGTATTGTTTTTGAAAGAATTACTGTATATTTTTTTTCATGTTCGTAATTGTGCATAAGTCTAGCTTAGACATTTAGGTATTTTACGATGGTAATTATTCTTAATTTATGAAAATTGCATCCTTTATGGTATAGTGTGATGGAGCATTAATACGTGACCTGTAACAAAAGTGTTCCACACTCACGTGTAAGCTTGGGAAATGCTGCATTATACAAAGTTAAGCAGGTTTTTTCACCATAATACACCTTAGATCCTTATTGTTAAAGTATATTGGGACTTTCCATGGGAGTCTAGTCAGCAGCGTTTTCCAAACATATTTGATTTGCATGTAATTTAATTTTTTTCTAAGCAAACAAAGATACTTCTTTTCCTAGGCCCAAACTAGAACCCCAGTTTGGGAAATACTGGTCTTGTCAATGAGCAGAGACTTTTTTTTGAGCAGAGACTTTAGAAGCAGGTAGGAGTGGTTTCAAATCCTGTTGCCAGGTGTTTATTTTAATCAACTTAAAAAAACCCGAAGTTTAGCCTACATGAAGAAAAGCATATGTATCGTAAGTTTGCTGTATCATGAATCTTCACAAAATACACCCATGTAATCATGGTCCAGATCAAGAAACAGGAAATAACTCCCCACCCCACCTTGAAGCCCCCCATACTCTCCTCCCAGTCACAGCCTTGGAAGTTGAAGGTAGGCACCATCTGGTCTCTAACTCCAGAAATGGGTTTTGCCTCGTTTTGAGCATTATGTAAATGTTGGTCTCTTAATTTTCTTTCTTTTGTCCAATTTTTGTTTTATTATGGAAACTTCAAACATATGATCCCCCTTTTACTTATCACCCAGAAATGATCAACTTATGACAGATCTTGTTTCGTGTCCTTCCCTTTTCTCCCCACCCTTGGATTATTTTGAAGCACAGCTCAATCACCGTGTTTCACCTGTCAGTATCTCTGCACATATCTCTAAAATAGAATTCACTTTTCTGAAACAAAACCTCAATACATTATCGTAACTAATAAAATCAATAATGTTTTAATACCATTAAAAATCGATAAATTTTCAGATTTCCCCAATTGTCTCATAAGTTTTTTACAGTTTATTTGTTCAATCAGGATTAAAATAGGGTCTATATGTTGTAAAAACTTTAATTAGAGTTATTTTAATCTGTAAGTTCCCTCTCTCTTCCCCTCTCTTTCCCTCCCTCCCTCCCTGTTCCCTTCCCTTTTTTTTTTTCTATTATTTATTTGTTGAAGAAATTGGGTCCTTTGTCCTGTAGAGTTTCCCAGTCTCGATTGGCCAGATGTATGCCTGTGGTGGTGATTAAACATGCTCTTCTGCCTCCAGTATTTCCTATAAGTCGGCAGTTAGTTCTGGAGACAGGAGACTTCATCAGCTTCAGATCTGACTTTTTGGCACCCTGGGTGCTGGCATGGTGCTTCTCCTGGGAGGCTCACGGTATCTGGTTGTCTCTCCGTGATGTGAGTGACCACTGAAGCGCGTTCATTTATGGTTTGTCACGGGTTGCAAAGTGGTGACATTCGGAGTTATCATTTCTCCTTTATTTGTTAGCTAGAATACTTGCATGAAGAAAACCTTTTCGCTCCACGTATTTGGTTACCCTGAGGTAACAGTTTGTACAGAAAAGGCAGGATGCTCATTTTTGCCCCTGTTACTTACTAGTTTTTAGAGTAAAGAGTCAATTCCCCAGCACCCCCAAAGGTCACCAGTGAGTAGTAGTTGCTGTGGGTATCTGTAGGAGCTCACTAATTGAAACATATTTGATATGTATCAGTCATTGCAATTGTATTATTCTTACTGATGCTCAGTTGTCCCATTTTTGTCCAGTGGGCACTTTTTCAGGTTGGCTTCTGAGTCCTGACACATTCTTTGTAGTCTTTGATGCCTTCCTTGCTTTCTATTATAAGATGCTCCAGCCTCCCTTGTATTTTTCTTATCTTAGATTTGGAATCAGCTCTTTTTCCAAGAAGTTTGGTTCCTTTTAGTGCCATTGTCAGATTTTTTTAGCTCTGTGACCCTGGCTAAGCCGCTTAGCCACTTAACTTTTCATGGGGATAATGATGTCCATGATGGGGAGGTGTTTTTTTTTTTAATATTTATTTATTTATGATGGGGAGGTTTTTTAAAAAAATATTTATTTATTTATTTCTGTATGTATTTATTTATTTGGATGTGCCTGGTCTTAGTTGTGGCATGCGGGATCTTTGTTGTGGCACGTGGGCTCTTAGTTGTGGCATACGGGATCTAGTTCCCTGACCAGGGATTGAACCCAGGCCCTCTGCATTGGTAGCGCAGAGTCTTAACCACTGGACCACCAGGGAAGTCCGCGTGCTGTGGAGTTTAATGAACATTAAGTGAGAGTACACAATGGCAATTATTTAGATAACATGCTATGTGCCAGGCACTTTACCTGTAAGCTGCACAGCTTCATAGTGACCTTGCCAGGAAGTTTCACTGTTCCAGTTATATAGACCAGGGCTCAGCACACTTTTTCTGTAGAAGTCCACTTTTTTCTGTATTTGAGGCTTTGTGGACCATATGATCGCTGTTACAAGTGCCCAACTCTGCCACTGTATCATGAAAGCAGTCGTAGACCATACAGGAGTGAGCATGGCTGTGTAAATAGTAAACCTTATTTATGCATGCTGAAATTTGAATCTCATATAATTTTCGTTGTCACCAAATATTATTATTCTTTTGGTTTGAATGTAAAAATCATTCTTGGCGCCTGGACTGTATGAAAATAGGTGCTGGGCTGGTTGGCTGACCCCTGATACAGCTGACAAAAGTGAAGTGGTCATTGGGCCACCCAGCTTGTAAGGGTTCAGTCTGTGCTCTTCCCACAATGCTTCGCTGCTCTCTGCAGCACCTGGGGAGGGGCCCGGGACTGGCAGGCAGAAAGTGGCTCGTTGGATTTCACCAGCACTCAGAGAAAGCTGCGACAGGAACCTTCGAGAACCGTGTTTTAGTCCTGACTTGGTGCAGACTTGGCCATCTTTAGGGCTGTGGTATGGGTGGGATTTCCCCCCTTACATTATTTTCAGCAGAGTAGTTGAAACTGCTTCCTGCAAAGTGTGTGCTATATTCTGAAAACGTTAGTTCTTTCTATCAGAAAAATGGTCAATGACTACCATTCGGTGTCTAAATACAGGTTTGATTTTTTTCCCCACTTAGAAACGAGAGGTGAATACTGTTTTGGCCGATGTCATCAAGCACATGACTCCAGATCGTGCATTTGAAGACTCCTACCCTCAGGTGACAGATTTTCATTTCTCATTTCCACACTGTAAGGAATTTTATTCTGTTGAATTAAATAGGTATGTTGTATGGGTCAGGCTGTAAAGTCAGATAATCCTGGGTTTGTTTCCTAGCTTTGCCATGTCTTAGCCATGTGCCCTTTAATCAGTTACTTAGTCTTGTTGTGCCTCAGTTTTCTCACTGTAAAATGGGGATAATAATAGTCCTCCTCAGAATGGTTGTGAGGGTTCAGTGAGGTGTGATGTGGAAAGCCCTGTACGGTTGCTTGGCACCAGTAAGTAAGATGCCTATGTTTTTCAGTTAAGCTAACTTTTTATTTGGAAATAAATTCAAACTTTATTGGAAAGTTAAAAGAATAGCTCAGAGAACTTCCATTATTTTTTACCCAGATTCACCAGCTGTTGAGAGATTCCATGTTTACTTTATCATTGTGTGTACACACACACACACACACACACACACACACACACACACACACAGACATATATATTCATACATACGTATGTAAATTTTTTAAAAAACAGTTGAGGATAAATTGCATACATCATGCCACTTTTACCTCTAAAGAGTTCAGTGAGTATTTCCTAAGAACAAGGACATTCTCCTTTATAACCACAGTTTAGTTACCAACATCAGGGAATTTAATGTTAATATATTACCTTTACCTATTCCACAGTCCATATTCCAGTTTTGTCAGTGGACTCAATGTCCTTAGTAGCAGATTTTTTTCCCCTCTAGCACAGAATCCAGCTCAGGATCACTTACTATAAAGTAACTTCAGACCTAATTAAGATTTTATTTTTTATTTAATAACGTGATGTTCTGGCACTTACTGCCTATGATCAAGTGATTTCTGGGCTCCCTTAGTATAAGAAAATTAGTTACATATTCTTTTTTAAAAAATAAATACATTTATTTAGTTAGTTAGTTAGTTTTGGCTGTGTTGGGTCTTCGTTGCTGCGCGTGGGCTTTCTCTAGTTGCGGCGGGTGGGGGCTACTCTTCGTCGCGGTGCGCGGGCTTCTCATTGCGATGGCTTCTCTTATTGTGGAACACGGGCTCTAGGTGCGCGGGTTTCAGCAGTTGTGGCACATGGGTTTCAGTAGTTTTGGCACGTGGGCTCTGCGGCATGTGGGATCTTCCCGGACCAGGGCTTGAACCCGTGTCCCCTGCATTGGCAGGCGGATTCTCAACCACTGCACCACCTGGGAAGCCCTAGTTACATATTCTTGTATAAATTTTAGAATCCTTACATTTTACTCATTTAAGAAATTTTCACCATTTGCTAATTAAAATGGTTCACCATTACAATTTGTTGAGCAGCCACTAACTATCTGACATTTTTCTAGATGGAATGAAAAGAATACAGTCACGCACAGCAGGCTCTTGGTCAATATTGCAGGGTAAATAAAATGTGTAGAGAAGATGGGTCATACCCTTGTGGGTGGTCAAGGTCTCGGCTTCATATGAAGACTGATGTGCAGAATTTTAGTTGGGGAATTTTCAGTAAGGCCTTGACTGCTAGTGACCCAATTAACTGAAAACTTTAAGTAACATAATAATTTTAATGCAGTCCATTCCTAAGTGACAAGGGAACTATACTATACTGTAATTCTGTCATATCTAAGAGCAACTTACAAAAGATGCCCCGGGGTCAGCCTGCATTCCAGACAGCCACCCATATCAGTTGTGAGCCCTTGGTCTTAAGTGAGGGCCACATCAAGAAAATAAAACTGTGGGGATCTGTGAAGAATTAGCTTTCTCCAGTTCTAGGATAGGGAAGGTATAAGGTGAGCCTGGAACATTTTCTTGTTCCAGGAAGGAAGTACTGCGGGGGGCACATGGAATGGGCACAGGAACAGCTTGGAAGGGGCTCTCACAGGTCCCCAGTTTGAGCATCAAATGAAATAAATACAGTGATGGATTATAATCCACTGAGTAAGAGTCGGCCCTTATGACGAATAGATAAATAAATAAATAGATGAGGGGAAAGGTGGGCAGGGCTGCCATTTGAGAAATGTGGAAGAAATGGTAGAGTTGAAAAATCACCATTTGCAACCGTCACAGTGAAGACAAGAATCATCGGTCTTCAGGCAAGAATCATCAATGGATGCTAAATCTGGGGGGAATGTTTGATGAGGAGCAGGACATTTTCGTATCTCCTCCCATAGAATGAGTATTAATCGCAAGGGGAAAAATAGTGACTCTGGAGTGGAGAATTTGGACAGTCATTGACCGGCTAATCAAAATCCTTATCACCACTGAGGAGCAAGTGGCTATCTTGTGCCTGCAGATATGGAACCCCGAAAAACAGGAAAGACACAGCATCATCTATGTAACATTCCAGTCGAGAATGCATGACTGAATCTAATCATGAGGTAACATTTAGTCATGCCCAAATTGAGGAGCATTCTATAAAGTAACTGGCTTGTAAAAAAAATCTTTGCCATTGTGACAAAGAAGGTTAAGGAACTGTTCCAAATTAACACAGACTGCACAGATGTGAAAACAAAATGCAATGCATGATCCTGAACTGAATCCTGTACTAAAGAGAGGAAAAAATAATCCTGTACTAAAGAGAGGAAAAAAAATTCCTGTACTAAAGAGAGGAAAAAATAATGCTGTAAAGAATGTACTGAGGGCTTCCCTGGTGGCGCAGTGGTTGAGAGTCCGCCTGCCGATGCAGGGGACACGGGTTCGTGCCCCGGTCCGGGAAGATCCCATGTGCCACAACTACTGAAACCCACGTGCCACAACTACTGCAGAGCAGCTGGGCCCGTGAGCCATGGCCACTGAGCCTGCGCATCCGGAGCCTGTGATCCGCAACGGGAGAGGCCACAACAGTGAGAGGCCCATGTACCACAAAAAAAAAAAAAAAAAAAAAGAATGTACTGAGACAGTTGACAAGATTGGAATACAAATGATAGATTGAAGTATTAAAATTATACCAGTGTTAACTTTCCTGAATTTGATAAACAACAGAGTAGAAATGTCAGAGAATATGACTATTCTTAGGAAATACAAATGAAGTGGTAATGGGTGAAGGACATGATACATTCAATCTACTTTCACATGGTTCAGAAAAAATATAATATGTCTTTTTACAGAGAGAGGACAATGAAACAAATTTGGCAAAATACTAAAAATTGATGACTTTGTGTAAAGAGAATATGGGAGTTTTCTGTACTGTTTTTTCAATGTTTCTGCAAGTTTGAAATTATTTCACAGTAAAAAAGTTGGCAGCACACAGTCAACACATTTTTAAAAGTTCTGCCATTGGATCAATGGATAGGTGAGGAGGTAAAGCAAATATAGCAAAATGTTAGCCCTTGTAGAATCTAAGTGGTGAGTAAATGGGTGTTTGTTATTATTCATTGAATTTTCTTACATTTCAGCATTTCATAATGAAACGTTGAAGGGAAAAAATACATCTTTTAAAACCAGGAAAGGCATTATTTGTAAGTGTACTTTAAATATTAAAAAAAATTTCCTGTTCTACAGGGATTAGTTACTGTGGATAAGGTTTCAGGAACTATTTTAACCAGACAGTACTGCAGTATCTTTGAATGCTCTGCCTTGGAGCACTGTGTGTCATGACGTTTTGAAGTCCTTTTGCTTGCTGACCTAGTAAACTGCGTAATTATGAAATGGGGTGTGTACCTCTTAATATTCCATATTTTGGACGATGAGCCATTTCCGTTGCAGATGATTTAAACAGTGATGTTTTTAGTATAAACAAAGAACTTGTCAGTAAATTTTCCTTTCTTGACAGCAACCAGGGATAGGGGTTTATTTTTTTTAACATCTTTATTGGAGTATAATTACTTTACAATGTTGTGGTAGTTTCTGCTGTATAACAAACTGAATCAGCTATACATATACATATATCCCCATATCCCCTCCCTCTTGTGTCTCCCTCCCACCCTCCCTATCCCACCCCTCTAGGTGGTCACAGAGCACAGAGCTGATCTCCCTGTGCTATGCGGCTGCTTCCCACTAGCTATCTACTTTACATTTGGTAGTGTATATATGTCAGTGCCACTCTCTCACTTCGTCCCAGCTTACGCTTCCCCCTCCCTGTGTCCTCAAGTCCATTCTCTACGTCTGCATCTTTATTTCTGTCCTGCCTCTATGTTCTTCAGAACCTTTTTTTTTTTTTGGTGTTTTTAGATTCCATATATGTGTTAGCATACAGTATTTGTTTTTCTCTTTCTGACTTACTTCACTCTGTATGACAGACTCTGGGTCCATCCACCTCACTACAAATAACTCAATTTCATTTCTTTTTATGGCTGAGTAATATTCCATTGTATATATGTGCCACATCTTCTTTATCCATTCATCTGTCGATGGACACTTAGGTTGCTTCCATGTCCTGGTTATTGTAAATAGTGATGCAGTGAACATTGTGGTACATGACTCTTTTCGAATTGCGGTTTTCTTGGTATATGCCCAGTAGTGGGATTGCTGGGTCATGTGGTAGTTCCATTTTTAGTTTTTTAAGGAACCTCCATACTGTTCTCCATAGTGGCTGTATTAATTTACATTCCCACCAGCAGTGCAGGAGGGTTCCCTTTTCTCCACACCCTCTTCAGCATTTATTGTTTGTAGATCTTTTGATGATGGCCATTCTGACTGGTGTGAGGTGATACCTCATAGTAGTTTTGATTTGCATTTCTCTAATGATTAGAGATGTTGACCATCCTTTCATGTGTTTCTTGGCAATTTGTATATCTTCTTTGGAGAAATGTCTGCTTAGGTCTTCTGCCCATTTTTGGATTGGGTTGTTTTTTTGATACTGAGCTACGTGAGCTGCTTGCATATTTTGGAGATTAATCCTTTGTCAGTTGCTTTGTTTGCAAATATTTCCTCCCATTCTGAGGGTTGTCCTTTCGTCTTGTTTATGGTTTCTTTTGCTATGCAAATCTTTTAAGTTTCATTAGGTCCCATTTGTTTATTTTTGGTTTTATTTCCATTTCTCTAAGAAGTGGGTCAAAAAGGATCTTGCTGTGATTTATGTCATAGAGTGTTCTGCTTATGTTTTCTGCTAAAGGTTTTATAGTGTCTGGCCTTACATTTAGGTCTTTAATCCATTTTGAGTTCATTTTTGTGTATGGTGTTAGGAATTGTTCTAATTTCATTCTTTTACATGTAGCTGTGCAGTTTTCCCAGCACCACTTATTGAAGAGGCTCTCTTTTCTTCTTTGTATATTCTTGCCTCCTTTATCAAAGGTAAGGTGACCATATGTGTGTGGGTTTATCTCTGCGCTTTCTATCCTGTTCCATTGATCTATATTTCTGTTCTTGTGCCAGTACCATACTGTCTTGATTACTGTAGCTTTGTAGTATAGTCTGAAGTTAGGGAGCCTGATTCCTCCAGCTCCATTTTTCTTTCTCAAGATTGCTTTGGCTATTCGGGTCTTTTGTGTTTCCATACAAATTGTGAAATTTTTTTGTTCAAGTTCTGTGAAAAATGCCATTTGTCGTTTGATAGGGATTGCATTGAATCTGTAAATTGCTTTGGGTAGTACAGTCATTTTCACAATGTTGATTTTTCCAATCCAAGAACATGGTATATCTCTCCATCTGTTTGTATCATCTTTAATTTCTTTCATCAGTGTCTTATAGTTTTCTGCATACAGGTCTTTAGCCTCCTTAGCTAGGTCAATTCCTAGGTATTTTATTCTTTTTGTTGCAGTGGTAAATGGGAGTGTTTCCTTAATTTCTCTTTCACATTTTTCATCATTAGTGTATAAGAATGCCAGAGATTTCTTTGCATTAATTTGGTATCCTGCTACTTTACCAAATTCATTGAATAGCTCTAGTAGATTCCAGTGGCATCTTTAGGATTCTCTATGTGTAGTATCATGTCATCTGTAAACAGTGACAGTTTTACTTCTTCTTTTCCGATTTGTATTCCTATTATTTCTTTTTCTTCTCTGATTGCTGTTGCTACAACTTCCAAAACTATGTTGAATAATAGTGGTAAGAGTGGGGAACCTTGTCTTGTTCCTGATCTTAGTGGAAATGGTTTCAGTTTTTCACCATCGAGAACGTTGTTGGCTGTGGGTTTGTCATATGTGGCCTTTATTATGTTGAGGTAAGTTCCCTCTATGCCTACTTTCTGGAGGGTTTTTATCATAAATAGGTGTTGAGTTTTGTCAAAAGCTTTTTCTGCATCTATTGAGATTATCATATGGTTTTTATCCTTCAGTTTGTTAAATACGGTGTATCACGTTGATTGATTTGCATATATTGGAGAATCCTTGCATTCTTGGGATAAACCCCACTTGATCATGGTGTATGATCCTTTTAATGTGCTGTTGGATTCTGTTTGCTAGTATTCTGTTGAGGATTTCTGCGTCTGTGTTCAACAGTGATATCGGTCCGTAGTTTTCTTTCTTTGTGACATCTTTGTCTGGTTTTGGTATCAGGGTGATGGTGGCCTCGTAGAATGAGTTTGGGAGTGTCCCTCCTCTGCTATATTTTGGAAGAGTTTGAGAAGGATAGCTGTTAGCTCTTCTCTAAATGTTTGATAGAATTTGCCTGTGAATCCATCTGGTCCTGGGCTTTTGTTTATTGGGAGATTTTTAATCACAGTTTCAATTTCAGTGCTTGTGATTGGTCTGTTTGTATTTTCTGTTTCTTCGTGGTCCAGTCCTGGAAGGTTTTGCTTTTCTAAGAATTTGTCCATTTCTTCCAGATTGTCCATTTTATTGGCATATAGTTGCTTGTAGTAATCTCTCATGATCCTTCGTATTTCTGCAGTGTCAGTTGTTACTTCTTTTTCATTTCTAATTCTGTTGATTTGAGTCTTCTCCCTTTTTTCTTGATGAGTCTGGCTAATGGTTTATCAATTTTGTTTATCTTCTCAAAGAACCAGCTTTTAGTTTTATTGATCTTTGCTATTGTTTCCTTCATTTCTTTTTCATTTATTTCTGTTCTGATCTTTATGATTTCTTTCCTTCTGCTAACTTTGGGGGTTTTTTGTTCTTCTTTCTCTAATTGCTTTAGGTGTCAGGTTAGGTTGTTTACTTGAGATGTTTCTTTCTTCTTGAGGTAGGTTTGTATTGCCATAAGCTTCCCTCTTAGAACTGCTTTTGCTGCATCCCATAGGTTTTGGGTCATCGTGTTTTCATTTTCATTTGTTTCTAGATATTTTTTGATTTCCTCTTTGATTTCTTCAGTGATCTCTTGGTTATTTAGTAGTGTATTGTTTAGCCTCCATGTGTTCGTTTTTACGTTTTTTTTTTCCTGTAATTGATATCTAGTCTCATAGCGTTGTGGTCGGAAAAGATACTTGATACAATTTAAATTTTCTTAAATTTACCAAGGCTTGATTTGTGACCCAAGATATGATGTATCCTGGAGAATGTTCCGTGAGCACTTGAGAAGAAAGTGTATTCTGTTGTTTTTGGATAGAATGTCCTATAAATATCAATTAAGTCCATCTTGGTTTTTTGTTTGTTTGTTTGTTTGTTTTGCGGTACACGGGCCTCTCACTGTTGTGGCCTCTCCCATTGCGGAGCACAGGCTCCAGACGCCCAGGCTCAGCAGCCATGGCTCACGGGCCCAGCTGCTCTGTGGCATGTGGGATCTTCCCAGACCGGGGCATGAACTCGTGTCCCCTGCATCGGCAGGTGGACTCTCAACCACTGCACCACCAGGGAAGCCCAAGTCCATCTTGTTTAATGTGTCATTTAAAGCTTGTGTTTTCTTATTTATTTTCATTTTGGATGATCTGTCCATTGGTGAGAGTGAGGTGTTAAAGTCCCCTACTATTATTGTGTTACTGTTGATTTCCCCTTTTATGGCTGTTAGCATTTGCCTTATGTATTGAAGTGCTCCTATGCTGGGTGCATAAATATTTACAATTGTTACATCTTCTTCTTGGATTGGTCCCTTGATCATTATGTAGTGTCCTTCTTTGTCTCTTGTAATCATCTTTATTTTAAAGTCTATTTTGTCTGATATGAGAATTGGTACTCCAGCTTTCTTTTGATTCCCTTTGCATGGAATATCTTTTGCCATCCCCTCACTTTCAGTCTGTATGTGTCCCTAGGTCTGAAGTGGGTCTCTTGTAGACAGCATATATACAGGTCTTGTTTTTGTATGCGTTCAGCCAGTCTGTGTCTTTTGCTCAGAGCATTTAATCTATTTACATTTAAGGTAATTATCAATGTGTATGTTCCTTTTACCATTTTCTTAATTGTTTTGGGTTTGTTATTGTAGGTCTTTTCCTTCTCTTGTGTTTCCTGCCTAGAGAAGTTCCTTTAGCATTTGTTGTAAAGCTGGTTTGGTGGTGCTGAATGCTCTTAGCTTTTGCTTGTTTGTAAAGGTTTTAATTTCTCCGTCGAATCTGAATGAGATCCTTGCTGGGTAGAGTAATCTTGGTTGTAGGTTTTTCCCTTTCATCACTTTAAATATGTCCTGCCACTCCCTCTGGCTTGCAGAGTTTCTGCTGAAAGGTCAGCTGTTAACCTTATGGGGATTCCCTTTTATATTATTTGTTGCTTTTCCCTTGCTGCTTTTAATATGTTTTCTTTGTATTTAATTTTTGATAGTTTGATTATATGTGTTTTGGCATGTTTCTCCTTGGATTTATCCTGTATGGGACTCTCTGTGCTTCCTGGACTTGATTAACTATTTCCTTTTCCATATTAGGGAAGTTTTCAACTATAATCTCTTCAAATATTTTCTCAATCTCTTTCTTTTTCTCTTCTTCTTCTGGGACCCCTATAATTCAAATGTTGGTGCGTTTAATATTGTCCCAGAGGTCTCTGAGACTGTCTTCAATTCTTTAAATTCTTTTCTCTTTCCTCTGCTCTGTGGTAGTTATTTCCACTATTTTGTCTTCCAGGTCACTTATCCGTTCTTCTGCCTCAGTTATTCTGCTATTGATTCCTTCTAGAGAATTTTTAATTTCATTTATTGTGTTTTTCATCATTGTTTGTTTGCTCTTTAGTTCTTCTAGGTCCTTGTTAAACCTTTCTTGTATTTGTCCATTCTATCTCCAAGATTTTGGGTCACCTTTACTATCATTATTCTGAATTCTTTTTCAGGTAGACTGCCTATTTCCTCTTCATTTGTTTGGTCTGGTGGGTTTTTATCTTGCTCCTTCATCTGCTGTGTGTCTCTGTCTTCTCATTTTGCTTAGCTTACTTTGTTGGGGTCTCCTTTTCACAGGCTGCAGGTTCATAGTTCCTGTTGTTTTTGGTGTCTGCCCTCAGTGGATAAGGTTGGTTCAGTGGCTTGTGTAGGCCTCCTTGTGGAGGGGACTGGTGCCTGTGTTCTGGTGGATGAGGCTGGATCTTGTCTTTCTGGTGGGCAGGACCACGTTTGGTGGTGTGTTTTGGGGTGTCTATGAACTTACTGTGATTTTAGGCAGCCCGTCTGCTAATGATGGGGTGTGTTCCTGTCTTGCTAGTTGTTTGGCGCAGGGTGTCCAGCACTGGAGCTTACTGGTCGTTGAGTGGAGCTGGGTCTTAGCGTTGAGATGGAGATCTCTGGGAGAGCTTTGGCCTTTTGATATTACGTGGAGCCGGGAGGTCTCTGGTCGTCTAATGTCCCGAACTCGGCTCTCCCACCTCAGAGGCTCAGGCTGGACACCCAGCCAGAACACCAAGACCCTGTCAGACACACAGCTTTAGTCCTGGGTAGCTTCTCAATGGCAGTAGTTTTGCTGGTGATCCAAATAGGGCTGGTTTTCCTTGCAATGTCTGAAGCAAGGCCTAGAGTGACACCCCGTTGTGTGTGGCTGTCGCAGGCAGGACGTGGGGGTAGGCATCGCTCCTGGCCGCGGTTTATATTTTATGTAGAGAAAGTGCCTCCTTGGTTCTCCCGTGCCAAGGCACTGTGAACAGGACTCTGCATGTCAGGGTGAGGGGTGGTGGACATCAGTACATGGCCACCTAGGACAGACCTCACAGACTGTGCCACCATCCTCGGGTAATGCATGGCCTTTGACCCCACTGACAAACTCAGTCCAGTGCCTCTCCACTGAAGCAGTCAAAAAACACAGGGCCACCATGGGCTAGAATAGGGATCTGTAAACCACGGCCCATGTAGCCCACAACCTGTTGTGAATAAAGTTTTATCGGAACCCAGCCACACCCCTCTGTTTACACATTGTCAATGACTGCTTTCCAGCTACAACAGCAGAGTTGGGTAGTTGTGGTGACTGTATGGCCCTGTATAGAAAACGTTTGCCCACCTCTTGAATATTCATACCTGATTTGAATGGAGAGCTTTGACGGGCAGGCATTGCTCTAAACACTGTAAGCAAACCATCCCATTTAGTGCTCACAATGAGTGAGATACTGTTTTGCTCTCCAATTTTACAGAAGAGAAGACTGAGGCCAAGGTGTTTCTCCAAGACTAGAGTAAGATGGACAAACTCAGATTGAGACTAGGTTTAACGTAACC
This sequence comes from Lagenorhynchus albirostris, assembly GCF_949774975.1. NCBI lineage: Eukaryota > Metazoa > Chordata > Mammalia > Artiodactyla > Delphinidae > Lagenorhynchus > Lagenorhynchus albirostris. The sequence continues at coordinate 64,943,096 of NC_083109.1, forward strand.
CAGTAATTCCCTGTTCCTTGTGTAATCTAGGTTTCCCTTATTGTAACTGTGATTGCAAACTATGGGCAGGGTTGCCTTTTTAAAAATATCGAAGTTTTATTAAAGATGTGTTTTTCATTTTGCTTTACAGCTTCAGTCAATAATTAAGAAAGTAATTGCACACTTCCATGATTTCTCAGTTCTTTTTTCAGTGGTAAGTAACTTTCCTTAACTATCTTTGGAAATTTGTATCTGACTCAGAGGTTCCTTCAGTGTCTCAATAATTTTTTCATGGTGTCCTAGACCAAGAGAAATACTTAACAGTTCCGTTTTTTATTAAAAAACACTAGTAAGGTTTAAACAATTTAAATATTTATGTCATGACAACTTAAGCAGCACTTGAGAAAATAATACACATAGACTGATAGAAAAATATTGTCTTTATTTCATTCATTACTTACTATGGGATATGTGCACCTACTGGGTATCACACAACTTCTCAAACCTTGGAATCAAATTGGACATCCTCTTCCTCATTGATTTTTGCATGGTACCTGCTTTTTATCACACAATAATCTAATGTTGAAACTATGATATACATCAAGCTAATAGTTGTCTCAGTGTCTGACAGAGTTGAGATTTATTATATTTCCCTCAAAAATTTAAAGTAGCCCGTGACACCCTTCTCATTTGCTGCAGTGCCCTGGTCACATACCAATCTAGGTGACTCTCTGTGTCGTAACACTCTCTACCCTGCCCTCAACTTTCCTTTTCCCTCTTCCTGCTTCCATTTCCAGTACTCTCACAGACCATAAGCTTTTGTTTATTTAATAACAAAGGCTGTTATTTATTGGACTTTTGCCACGCCCCAAGCACTGTGCTAGAACTTTTTTTTCTTTAATTTTTATTGAAATATAGTTGATTTACAATGTTACGTTAGTTTCGGGTATACAGTAAGGTGATTCAGTTATACGTATATATAAATATATATCCTTTTTTTACATTCTCTTCCATTATAGGTTATTACAAGATACTGAGTATAGTTCCCTGTGCTATACAGTAGGTCCTTGTTGGTTATGTATTTTATATATAGTAGTGTGTATATTTTAATCCCAAACTCCTAATTTATCCCTCTCACCTACTCTCCTTTGGTAACCATAAGTTTCTATGTCTGTGAGTCTATTTCTGTTTCGTAAATAAGTTCATTTGTATCCTTTTTTTAGATTTTACATACAAGCAATATCCTATGATATTTGTCTTTCTCTGTCTGGCTTACTTCACTTAGTATGATAATCTCTAGGTCCATCCACATTGTTGCAAATGGCATTATTTCATTCTTTTTTATGGCTGAGTAATATTCCAGTGTGTGTGTGTGTGTGTGTGTGTGTGTGTGTGTGTACATATATACATACGCACCACACCTTATTTATCCATTCATCTGTCAATGGACACTTAGGTTGCTTCCACATCTTGGCTGTTGTAGATAGTGCTGCTATTGGGGTGCATGTATCTTTTCGAATTATGTTTTTCTCTGGATATATGCCCAGGAGTGGAATTGATGGATCATATGGTAGCTTTGTTTTTAGTTTTTTAAGGAACCCCCATACTCTTCTCCATAGTGTCTGTACCAATTTACATTCCCCAGCACTGTAGGAGGGTTCCGTTTTCTTCACACCCTCTTCAGCGTTTATTATTTGTAGACTTTTTGATTATGGCCATTCTTTTGGGTGTGAGGTGATACATCATTGTAGTTTTGATTTGCAGTTCTCTAATAATTAACAATGTTGAGCATCTTTTCATGTGCCTTTTGGCCATCTGTACATGTTCTTTGGAGAAATGTCGTTTTAGATCTTCTGCTTACTTTTTGATTGGGTTGATTTTTTGATACTGAGCTGTATGAGCTGTTTTGTATATTTTGAAGATTAATTCCTTGTTAGTCACATCATTTGCAAATATTTTCTCCTATTCTGTAGGTTGTCTTTTTGTTTTGTTTATTGTTTCCTTTGCTATGCAAAAGCTTTTTAAGTTTAATTAGGTTCCATTTGTTTATTTTTGTTTTTATTTCCATTACTCTAGGAGACAGATCCAAAAAGATATTGTTGCAATTTATGTCAAAGAGTGTCTTACCTACGTTTTCCTCTCGAAGTGTTATAGTATCTGGTCTTACGTTTAGGTCTTTAATCTGTTTTGAGTTTATTTTTGTGTATGGTATTAGAGAATGTTCTAATTTCATTCTTTTGCATGTAGCTGTCCAGTTTTCCCAGCACCACTTATTGAAGAGACTGTCTTTTTTCCATTGTATATCCTTGCCTCCTTTTTCGTAGATTAATTGACCATATGTGCGTGGGTTTATCTCTGGGATTTCTATCCTGTTCCATTGATCTGTATTTCGGTTTTTGTGCCAGTACCATACTGTCTTGATTACTGTAGCTTTGTAGAATAGTCTGAAGTCAGGGAGCCTGGTTCCTCCACCTCCGTTTTTCTTTCTCAAGATTGCTTTGGATATTCGGGTCTTTTGTATTTCCATACAAATTAAATTTTTTTTTCCTAGTTCTGTGAAAAATGCAGTTGGTAATTTCATAGGGATTGCACTGAATCTGTAGGTTTCCTTGGGCAATATAGTTGTTTTGACAACGTTGATTCTTCCAGTCCAAGAACATGGTATATATCTTTCCATTTGTTTGTGTCATTTTTTATTTCTTTCATCAGCATCTTAAAGTTTTTGGAGTACAGGTCTTTTGCCTGCTTAGGTAAGTTTATTCCTAGGCATTTTATTCTTTTTGATGCAATGGTAAATGGGATTGTTGCCTTAGTTTCTCTTTCTGACCTTTCATTGTTAGTGTATAGAAACAATAGATCCCTATGTATTAATTTTGTATCCTGCAACTTTACCGAATTCATTGATGAGCAATCTGTAGTAGTTTTCCAGTAGTGACTTTGGGGTTTTCTATGTATAGTATCATGTCATCTGCAAACAGTGACAGTTTTACTTCTTCTTTTCCAATTTGGGTTCCTTTTGTTTCTTTTCCTTCTCTGATTGCTGTGGCTAGGACTTCCAAAACTATGTTGAGTAAAAGTGGTGAGAGTGGACATCCTTGTCTTGTTCCTGACCTTAGAAGAAATGCTTTCAGCTTTTCGCCATTGAGTATGATGTGAGCTGTGGGTTTGTCATATATGGCATTTATTATGTTGAGGTAGGTCCCCTCTATATGCACTTTCTGGAGAGTTTTTATCATAAATGGATGTTGAATTTTATCAAAAGCTTTTTCTGCATCTATCGAGATGATCATAGTGGTTTTTATTCAATTTATTAATGTGATGTATCACACTGATTGACTTGTGGATATTGAAAAATCCTTTCATCCTTGGGATAATGACCCCATTTGTTCATGGTGTATGATCTTTTCAATGTATTGTTGGATTCAGTTTGCTAGTATTCAGTATTTTGTTGGATTTTTGCATCTATGTTCATCAGTGATATTGGCCTGTAATTTTCTTTTTGATAGTATCTTTGTCTGATTTTGGTATCAGAGTGATAGTGGCCTCAGAGAATGAGTTAATTTTTTGGAATAGTTTATTAACTCCTCTCTAAATGTTTGATAGAATTTGCCTGTGAAGCCATCTGGTCCTGGACTTCTGTTTGTTGGGAGTTTCTTAATCACAGATCAGTTTTAGTACTTGTGATTGGTCTGTTTTATATTTTCTATTTCTTATTGGTTCACTCTTAGGAGATTGTACCTTTCTAAGAATTTTTCCATTTCTTCTAGATTGTCTGTTTTGTTGGCATATAGTTGCTTGTAGTAGTCTCTTACGGTTCTTTGTATTTCTGTGGTATCAGTTGTAACTCCTTTTTCATGTCTGCTTTTACTGATTTGGGCCCTTTCCCATTTTTTCTTGATGAGTCTGGCTAAAGGTTTATCAATTTTGTTTATCTTTTCAAAGAACCAGCTTTTAGTTTTGTTGATCTTTTCTATTGACTTTACATGGATTGCCTCAGATCATTTTCAGAACACCACTGGGAAGGCACGAGTAGTAATGAGTCCCATTTACAGATGAGGAAACTGATGCTGGAAGAGGTGGAGTAACTTGCTTAAGGTCATACAGCCACTGAATGAGGAGTCAGGTTGCAGAAGCTGCTCTGAACAACTCTGACTCTTCTTTCTCTGTTCCTCTATACATTCATTAAAAGATTGGAGCCTCCTTTGCCTTCTGCTACCAAGAAGAGCTTATTCTCATCTAAAGGTTGTCCAGATGATTTGCCAAAATGTTAACTGGTCCCAGCCCTGGTCCTTGGGCATGTGCAATTTGTTTTAATAGTAATAGTTTTAAAATCCTCAGAGTTCTGTACTTGCTTTCATGTGAGTCCTGATCAGAGCTGCCTCAGAAAGATGAACAACTCTTCCTCTGTTTTGCCCTTCAAAGAAAAAGTAACCCACAAATTCCTTCCAGTAACTTGTGTAAATTGCAGGTAGAGTGCTTTTATTATTTTTTTTAGGAAAAATTTCTGCCATTTCTGGACATGTTCCAAAAAGAGAGTGTGCGGGTGGAGGTTTGCAAATGCATCATGGAAGTTTTTATCAAGTAAGTGTAACATGATGTAATCAGAAACTTCAATTCCAGCTGCCCTTGTGAAGCCTGTTGCTAAGAAATCAATTTATGCATTTTGAGGGCCTGTGATGTAGTGATGTATTTATACCTAAAATAACATTGAGAGAAAAACCACATTAAAAGGAGAAGTCATGATAAAAGTTTATAATTAGCTTAAGAAGACAAAGTAATAAATGTTAACAGAGCCTGACCATCACCCATATCTCACTGCTGTGATTTGGGAAGGAGCAATCTATTGATGTACTATTTAGGAAGTGTCATTTTAAAAGATAAAGTCATTCTTCTCAAGATACCGGAGCTAGAAAGGTTTCTATCGTTAATGTGTAGATTTGTGATCAGTTTTCAACTTAGTTCCTTTCATTTTATTGATTAAGTCTGTTTTCCCAAAACTGCCAACTGCTGATGGTACATGAAATACTTTCAGGTGGTACATGGAAGAGAGATTTTTATTTTTATTTTAAAACGTGTATTTATTTTAAAGTATGTTAGATAATATATAACTAGTTTAATCAGTGACTTCAAATGTATTATTCTTTAGGACAAGGTTAAGTTAAAAGTTCAAGTCCCTTTAAATATTAAGTATGTAGATGTGATTAAAAAAATATCTCAAGATGGAACTGAAGTAACCAGAGTTTGGAAAATTGAGTTAGAAGTTGCTGGAATGTATGTTTTAAGCTTTCCTTGTATAACCTTTCCAGAAGGTTAATTCCATATGCTTGAAACAAGTATACCTACTTTACATACATAAAGATTTATTGGGACTTCCCTGATGGTCCAGTGGGTAAGATTCCACGCTTCCAATTTAGGGGACCCAGGTTCAATACCTGGTCAGGGAACTAGATCCTGCATGCTGCAACTAAAGATCCCGAATGCCGCAGTGAAGATCCTGCGTGCCACAACTAAGGCCCGATGCAGCCTAATAGATAGATAGATAGATAGATAAATAAATATTAAAAAGAGAGAGAGAGAGACTCCATGCTTCCACTGTAGGGGGTGTAGTTTCCATCCCTGCTTGGGGAACTAAGATCCCATATGGCGCGTGGTGCGGCCAGAAAAAAAAAAAGATTTGTTATAAGAGCGTGTCCTTTTATGTTATTTGAGAAACCAAATTAAGAATTTTGCCTGGCACTTAACACAGTTATGGACAGGTTGTTGGACAGCTTTAGAAGTTCAAGAAACACGGTAAGAAAACAGATTTGCCCTTTGTCTGGCTTAGGAAATGTATCAGTTTTACCATGATTTTGTAGTTAGGAGAAGTTATGATATGTTAGAAGAGGAAACTTGTTATTTAAAGGAGAATTAAGAGAAAACTAGATCATTGCCCATTGCTGGTGATCTGGGTCATGTTAAATGCCAACCAGATAATTTACTGCTTCTCACATATGTATCGTAGATGAGAACTAAATCTGTGCTTTCTGTGGTCTCAGTGGACATGGCTTTTACTGTTATCTCTAAATGTCTTCTAGGCATCAGCAAGAGCCCACTAAGGACCCCGTCATTCTGAATGCCCTTTTGCACATTTGCAAGACCATGCATGACTCTGTGAAGTAAGCTATGTTTAAGGCTGAAACGAGCCTGGATTGGGTCTTAATGCCACATAATAGTACGTTAGGGAATTACTGCTTCAAGCTGCCACTGTGAATAACATTATTTTATGGAGTCTATTAAGATACATGTTAACAAGGACATTCCAGTCGAGGGGAGAAGGGAGGCTGAGCTGAGGGTAACCTTCCTGAGAAAATGAGATGGCAAATGTTTTTACAAAGGGATTTCTATTGGGAGGAAAAGGCTGGTTTCATCCAAGTGAACTCATACTCCATGTCTCCTGGAGATTTCTGAGAGCAGCAGATAGTATTATAATGAGTTCACTCATCCAGTAACATAGCCTTTAAGTTTTTTTCTCAATATTAGCCAATTATTTAAAATTCAAATAAAATTGTGTATATTCCTTACATGAAGGACTTTAGTTTGTTGAGTATACTTGAGGGTCAGACCTACCCGTGGGCCTTACCTTTGGGTCAAAAGCCAAATTATCTCCTTTGCTTTCTAGCTTTATTTGTCTGATCTTTTTTTCTTTTTTATTACATGTTTCCATTTGACTGTGCTTGAGGCAGTTCCTGCTTATTTGTGGCAGAAAGTTTGGTCCCCAAAGAATTTTTAAACATAGCAGCTTGATTCACAGGAAAATGTTACAAGAAATGAGAAAATTGTTTTGGAACTTAACCATCAACAAAGATGAATTGTATTTCTTTTTTTTTTTCCCCCTGAATTTTAGAATCTTTATTTCATGACTTTGTGCTTTCAACTTCACAGGTAGTTTTCAAAATCAAAATATCCAGAGTTTTTATAATAAATGGAACTGATAGACTTTAGTTGCACAAAAATAGAAATAAAGGCACAAAAAACATTTAGAAAGGTACTTGTATTAGTAGGCCATTGGTTTTTGGCCTAAGCGAAATAGAAGATGTATTTCTCTTATGAGAAGTGTGAAGCCAAAAGGTGGGGGTGGGGTAGCTCTGCTTTAGAACATCATCTAGGAGCCCAGGTTTCTTGTCTTACTGCTCTGCTATCCCTCCGGGGTGTTGTCCTTGCTTCCTGGTGGAGGTGACTTACCTCAACCTTGTCCATGTTGCAGCTGGCAGGCATTGGAGGACAGCACCCTCCTTTTAGGGACACAACTTGGGAGGCTCGTACATCACTCGCATTCACATCCTATTGGCCAGAACTGTCATGTGACTACTCCTAGCTACAAAGGAGTTTGGGAAATGTAGTCTCAAATAATGAAGGGGACACTGCATTTTGGAGGACAGTATGCAGTCTTTGCCAATACAGACTTGTTTTTTCCCTTAGAACAAACGAGTAAACAGGAGCCTTGGTCTTTGGCTCTTAAAATTTTTTTAAATAAATTTGGAGAACTATTTATAAACCTTTACATGTATTATCAAAACTATAAGGACTTGACATTTTTTCATTTATATTCATACTAAATTTGCTATTTAACAGAAGCACCTGAGATCTGTGATTTACTTTAAACTATATCTCCAAAATAAGGTAGATTGATGGATGGAGAGAGTAATGGAGAGTTATGTGATAAAGCAAATATTGTAAAATGATAGTAGTAGGGTGTATTGGGGTTCACTGTATAATTTCAACTTTGCTACATGTTTAAACTTTTTATAGTAAAACGTTGAATGAAATTTCTCTGAAATACAAAATTTGAAGTTGGACCTTGCTATCCAAATTCCAAAGAAGAGAGTTACCTTCTCTTTTGCTGTTAATAAATATATCTTGAGAACAGCATCTTTGAGAGAAATTAGAAACACATTTAAATTATGTTAATTTAGATTACATATTTTCATCAAAAGAAATACATACATGGAAGTTTTTTAAATCTAGAAAATGCAAAATGTTCTTACCTGTTAAGTTGCTTACTTCTAATACTTTTTTTTCCTTTGGAAACTTTAATTTATCACCTCAGTGTTAATTATGTACAATTATTGATTTTAGTGCACTCACTCTTGAGGATGAGAAAAGAATGCTGGCATACTTGATTAATGGATTTATAAAAATGGTAAGTATTGGGGAAGGAGTTTCAGTGCACTTGGAAATGTGATGTAATTGTTTATCCTTCCTCTGGTGAAAGCAGTTAACATTATGTTCCCTGGTGCTTTTCATTTTTATTGAGATAAGATGAAATTAGAAAACAACTTAATATTAGCCAGCACTCCCCTGGGGGCAAGGAGAGCCAAGACAAACTGGCTTAAGGAAAAAATTAAAAGGGGAGGGTGGGCGGAGACTTGCTGGCTGATGGGACATAAAGTCCAGGAAGAGACCTCTCAGGAGGAGCAGCTGGACCTGGGGTCCCTGTGGTGGTGTTAGGACCTGCCATGTGTGTGTCTTTGGCTCGTGGCTCTTCTCTCTTGGCGTCCTTCCCAGGCAGGCTCACTCCCCGTAAGAGCTCCAGGTTTTCATTCCTTCCAGCTCTGCAGCCCAGCCGGAAGGGCTCCAGCAGAAGTCCTGGGGCTGAGTCTCCTTGGATTAATTTGGGTCACCAGCTCATCTCTGAGCAAATTGCTGCTGTGAGAAAGAATGAACATGCTGATCGGCCAGGCTAGGGAGACAGGCATACCTGGGCACCCGAATCACGTGGACCAGGAGTAGGAGAAGGGGCTGCCTTTTTTTTTTTCTTTTTAATAAAGCCAGTTTAAATTTTTTCTTTTCTTTTTTTTATTATTTTTTTTGGCCGTGCTGTGCGGCTTGTGGGATCTCAGTTCCCTGACCAGGGATGGAACCTGGGCCACGGCAGTGAAAGCGCAGAATCCTAAGGCCCAGGCCACCAGGGAACTCCCTGGAGAAGGGGCTTCCTGAAGCACCTGATACGCTGCTCATCAGATGCTGGTGAAAACAATTTGGGGGTCAGGCCGGGGGGGAGAAATGCCAAGTGCTCACTCTCCATTCGTCCTAGTTACCCAGTGCTGTATAACAACTCACCGCAAACTTAGTGGCTTAAAATAACAGTGTTTTATTAATTCTTACAATTCTGTGGGTTGGCTGGATAACCAGGCCGCTCTGTATGATGTCAGAGGTGTGGCAGAACTGGGGCTGGAGGATCCAGGACAGCCTTGAGCACGTGTCTGGGGTCTTGGTGGTGGCTGTTGGCTGGGGTGGCTTATTTCTCGGCCATGTGACCTCTTTCTGTCCATCATTCTCTCATCATTCACTCATCTCAGTGAGCTCTTGTGTGGTGAGGGTGAAATCAGAAGCTGCAGGGCCTTTGGAGGTTCAGAAATCACACAGTGATCTGTGCTGCTTCCTGCTTCATTCTGTTGGTCAAAGCAAGTCCCAGGGCCAGCCCTCTGGAAGCGGGGGAAAGCAGACTCCACCTTTGGATGGGAAGAGTCTACAGGGACACTGCGAAGGGACAAGCAGAGCAGGAGGCGTTGTTGCAGGCTTCTTTGGGAATAACCCACAGTCCATCCCCGCCAGAACAACCTTTGCCTTAATTCTCAGGGCACAAATCTAAAATACCCACTGCTGCCAGTATCTGCTGTTGGAATAGAAAAGTCGAGACAAAAGCTGACTGAGATGAAAGTAGCTAGATCACTTTGAAAATCACCTTGAAAATGTGACTCATTCAACAACGGGGGTCAGTTTAACTATGGGTAAAATACCGATTTTGATGAAAATTCAGGATTAGCCTTTTTATGTATTGAATACCTATGACTGTTACCAGGTGCCTCTCTTGTTCCCTTGAGTTATATGCTGATCACGTGGTATTTATCCTTTTATGGGTTTATCTGAAAGCCACCAAGTTATAATGGAAAAGAATATGAGGAAATAAGATGTGAAACCTGATAGCTATAATGGAAATTGTGACATTAAACCTCCTCCAGACAAAAATGATTGCTGTAGCAGTAAAGTTTGTCCTACCAACCAGCTGTTCATGAATGTGAAGAAATAGGAGTAGAGGGGATTTTTAATGGTGGAAAAACATCCATCTATGGCTCTAGCAGCCACCAGTGAGCTGCCGAGGTTGGAATCCCCTTCAGGAAGCAGAAAGGTTTGGCCCTTATGAGGGAACCCCTCTGACAAATGGCTCCCAATCACCAAATCTGTGTTCTGTGAAAAGGCCACAGCTGACAAACAAAATTCCATCATTTCCTTTCCAGTGGTTTCCTTCTAGCCTGGGAAATCCTCTTTACATTATGAGATTCTGTTTTATACCCTTTGGTCTTTTTACGTTCTACAACAGTGCCAATGTCATGAAGATGAGGTGGTAATAGTAACGTTTCCGCTCTCTGCTGGGTGAAGTAATGTGAAGTCTAGTTAGAGTGTATTCCAGTGCACGGATGTGTGTGTTTGCTTACATACGACTGAGATAGCCACCATTTATAGCTGTGGGATTTTTGGTAACTTGTCATCACAGCGCCTCCCCTGCCCCCACAAGCTCAGGCAAAAGCTTTCCAATTGTGTGCTCACAATGGAGATAACATCGTCGGTGTCTTTCTCCTTGACTCTAGGTGTCCTTTGGCCGCGATTTTGAACAACAGCTGAGTTTTTACGTTGAGGCCAGGTCGATGTTTTGCAATCTGGAACCTGTTCTTGTGCAATTGATTCATGTAAGGATTTTCATTCATTCATGTGTTCTCTCAATACATATTTGTTGATCATTGAGCCACGCACCAATTTTAATCTGGGATTCTTCTGGCCCCATATTGCTTCTGTTCCCAAGGCATGAAAGGTGTTTTCTCAAAGGTTAATAAAATCTGCAACTTTGCTTAAGCCTTTGAGTGGTTTTATTGGCCTCTTTTTCTCTGAAACTTGCATATTCTCATTCCTGCGTGCCAACAGCAAAGAGTTAAGTGAGTTGCATTGATTATTTAGTTATAGAAATACTAACCTCATTAGAATTCCTTGTTGCCTAATCAGAGTCCCAGCTTTCTTGGATCATGGTGCCTTTCAGTAACTTTTCATGGTGCCCTTAGGCCAAAAGGAAGAAATAACAGTTTGTTTATTAAGAAATTAGGTTCAAACAACTTAAGAATTTGTGCCCTAACAACTTGACAGCCCTCTGAACCAACAGTATACATAAATTGAAAGAAAAATAATGTATTTTCATTCCATTCTTAAATCATCGTAATTACTTACTAATAAAGTATATGCATCTGTTGAACACTGCACAACTTCTTAAACCTTGGAATCAGATGGGACACCACTACTTTATCTCCCATTCCAGATAGATTTTTCCCCCACATTAATTTTTGCACAGTGCTTTTTATACAGCATCTGCTAAAAACCCAATTTTGCAAAGATATGAAATGACTGCAAGGAATGTACCATGGTCTGTGAGCTCCGTCACACTAGTGCTTTGCATAGTGTTCAACCACTGAGCCTTGCTGTGGTTGTCCAAAAAATGTGGTGGCCCTGTGATTTTGCTGCAACACCCTGGGGTGTCATTGTACACAGTTCGGGAACCATAGGTCCAAACTTTTTATATTTGTGCAAAGATTCCCTAAGGTCCTTGAATTGCTTCGTGTAAATTCAAGGAAAGCAGCCTTTTTATGTATTTGTCTGCTGGTTATCAGATTTCGTAGCATTACTAAGCTTCAGACCTAAATATGAGGATTTATAAGGATTAAATATAAGACTTATGAGGATGAAATGAGCTAGGAATGTGCAGCTCCTAGAACAGCACCTGCTTCTCTATAAGTGATGATGCGGCTGCGGTTATACTGTTCTTACGGTTATCCTTAGTGTTGCAGAGCTACTTTGTATGGTCTGCGTCCGGTTTTGGAGGTTTCTGTTAAGATCTCTAAGATCTTAAGCTTAGTGTGGGGGATTTCTGGAAACGAAGTAAGCGAACCCTAGCTATTCATTAAGCCAGAAAATGGTCATTTGTTACGCCGGTTGATAGGCATGACTTAACTCAGCGAGCATCCCTTGGAGATGTTTGCTGAAGCCGAGATCGAATCTGGCCTGATGACCCCTTTGCCATTTCGGGGTTTGGTGCTAACTAGTCTTGGTTCTGGTTAGCTTGCTCTCATTGACTTGTATGCAGTTAATGTGCAAATCTCTCTGGAAGATGTTAATCTGAATCAGCCATCATTTCATTCCCATTTCTGTTTTACTGATTAATCTAGAGTGTGAACCGGTTGGCAATGGAAACAAGAAAAGTAATGAAAGGAAATCATTCCAGAAAGACGGCTGCATTTGTCCGGGTATGTTGTAAAGATAAGACTCATAGACTTTGAACTCCAGTGGGCTGTTTCTTTTGCAAGTTTCTGAATTGCTATTCCCAGAAAAAGATTAAGGCTGGTTTAGTATTGATTTTCTGGATTTTTCCTTGCATATCTCTGACTGACCACTTTTCTTAATGTTTTCAAAAGAAATGATCAAAGGAGTCTGAATTTGATACATGTTATGGGGAGGGGGTTGAGAAATGGATTTGCAGTTTTGTGTACCAGCTGAGCTATCTCTGGCTTGTGCCTGTAACTGGAAGGCCTAGTACCTTTTTTCCCTCTTGATAAATTCCCAACTTTGAAAGAAATTTGCTTCTTGAGTATGCTGCTCAAAATATTATCAAAGCAATCCATATCCATGCTTTAAAAATAAAATCATACTAAACAGATTACAGTGAAAAATAAGCGCCCCGGCCCTGCCCTTTGTCACCATGTACCTCTCTCCTCAGCGTCAACCACCTCAAATCTCCTCAGCGTCAACCACCTCAAGCTCTTTGTAGCAACTTCTTCTTCAAATTACCTATGTTTTTTTAACTAATTGGTTTTAACAGCCGCTTCTTTAACTTATCAATATTAGGTGTTATCTGTTTACTCCCTGCGACGATGGATGAGGATTTATTTTTCATACACCATTACTCTCCTTGGTTGCCCCTCCCCCTCCTCCCAAAGAGGCAAATACAGCAGAAGCAAGGGGGAGAAATGGGGGTTCCTAATGGGGAGATTAATTATTTTAGTGTGTTTACTTGAAAATATATGGTGGATGAAAACAAGAGTATTAACCCATTGTGATGGCATTGCCATGTAACCTGCTGTTTCTCCCCTTCCTTCTAGGCCTGCGTTGCCTACTGCTTCATTACCATTCCCTCCCTGGTGGGAATCTTCACCCGCCTCAACCTCTACCTGCATTCTGGTCAGGTGGCCTTGGCCAACCAGTGCCTCTCCCAAGGTGAGCCCATCACTCACTCTCTCCTCTCCTCTGCTCTCAGACAATTCCTGGCTCCTTAGGAAAGCGGACTCAGCAGTGTGTGGATATGTGTGTGTGAGTATATAGAGAGAATCCTTCAAGGAGGAAAGAAAGAAAGACGTGATCAACAAGTGATGAGTTTTAAATCTGTTTCTTTAGTAGGCAGCACCTCGGACACACACTTATAGAGTCAGACAGATTACAGAGCACGGGTAATTTCCTGTAAGGACCTTCCTGAATCTGTATCAGGCAGGCCAGGTCAGGTGGCTCAGACATCCGTAGAGAGTTTTAGAAGTTAGGACTGCTTATTCACAGCAGATTCAAGTTCATTTGTTGTTTTCAATGTTCATTTGTTTAAAACCCCAGAGATACAGGAGTAGAGTCTAATCAGTAGAGAATGAAGACTCTCTACAGCTTGCTATTAGGTATAAAAATTCTGCCCAAGACCCGTTTCTGTACAAGGTACAGAGCTCTCCTGGAACCAGGATCGTGCGAGTGGATTATTTAGGAGGCGATCCCAGTGAGTGTCAGTAGGGTGACGGGGAGGGGAGACTGGGAAGGGAAGGACGCCAGCAAAGGGTGCAATGGTGGGTGGGTTAGCGCTGTGGGAAGCTGGGGTCCTTCCCACTGAGGCCTCGGTGTCACCAAAGTCTTCAAACATGATTGCTATCCAGGAACCTTTTCAAACTCTGCTTGGTTTTGCTATAGACTCCTGGGCGCTCTAGTAGCCTCCCAGTGCATTTGGAATTAAACCAGACGCCTTGGCTGAAGTCCCTACGTGGTCTGGTGCCTTCCGGCCTTCTGTCCTCATCTTACACCACGCTTTAGCCACACCGGCTTTTTACTGTTCTTTGAACATACTAAGCTGTCTTCCAGTTCAGAGCCTTTGCACTTGCTGTTCCCTTCTTCTAGAATGATCTCACCCCCAGATATTTGCATTTTTTTAAATTACTAGGCCAGAGATGAGAATCAAGCCTCACCTCTTGCAGGGTCCTTTCCTGTCCCCTCTAGCTAAAGTAGCTGCACTCCCCAGTCACGCTCTGTGCCATCCTCCTCTTGTCCTCACTGCATTTACCTTGTTCTGATGCTTTCTTACCGTGTGTGTTTGTTTACTTACTGTCTGGACACCCTCTTTCCCCAAGAGGACTGCAAGTCCCACAAGAGCAGATATGTCCTCATTATTTGTCAGTAAACATGGAACTTTCTCCTAGTGCCTGCTTTGGTAAGGATGATGGATTTGCAGGAAACAAAACAAAAATTAACAGCCACTGCCAAAACCCCAGTGATGTGCAAAATGAAG